>NC_086338.1:7902056-8510431 GCF_032445375.1 Bacillus rossius redtenbacheri | reverse complement strand
GATTCCGTTTGTCTCGAGTGTGCTATCATGCTGCGTTGTTAACCTGTCACGTTATTGCAGTGAGTCTTGATGATAACTGTAGGTAATTAAAAACAAAACCATTGCAACCTGTTCTTGTGTGTTTTGTTGGGCGTAGAACTATCGATAACACTTTCTAATAAAATCAATAACTCTTTTTTGTATCTTAAATGTATAATATTTATTTGTACTTCTACAACCGAAGAAAAAAAAATGGCTATCACATTCCGGAAAACAATAATAAATAAATTGTTAGTTATACAAACATGCTACCTACGAGTAGCGTGTTTAAAACTCAGATATAAGTAGGCCTGTTTTTTTTTTAAATTCCCCACCCCAATCTCACCACCATCCAATGAGTGATTTTTTTGCTGAACTATTTTATTTATTTTTACTTTCCTGTGCGGTAACAAGAGTTCCAACACATTAATTATGTTTATTATTGTTTATTTTAATTAATATTAATGAATTGTGTAATGTCTATTTTTCCGCATTTGATATTTACAGCAACAGAATAATTTACAAACACTTATTTTCCCAGTCCAAAGATATAATAACAGTTTAAGATATTTATTTCGAACATTAACCTATAATATTGTTTGTCATTTTCTTTGTTTACAGCACGGACTATTAATATGTTTGTAATCTCTTTGGTTAACGTATGTTTTTAAATTTAATTATTTTTATTTTAATCTAATTATATCTTACCTGGTTCTTTGCCGCAGGTTGTTGTCTGAAGGCCATATGTTTTAAATGTTCTTCAGCCAATCAGCAGCCGGTTCAGGTCATGAGATTTAATTAAATTTTAATTGTTATAGAAAGGAAAAAATGTAATAAGGCGTCATCGTCGTATGGGTTTTTACCAATATGCCACTTTTTTTTGTGATTTAAAATGTGAGTTTTTAGCTTCAATGTTTTTATATATATCAAAGAATTCATTAGACTCCACATATTGTTTGTGAGTATCAAATATGACAGTAATTGACAGTTTGGCCACGTATTTAATAAATACGTTTCCTCGCGTTGTAAAGGACGCGGCTTTGGACATCATCCAGGACATTGATATATGTTAATTTATTTTGTCATCACACGAATTTACAATCAAATCGAAACGTTTTATTTATTTGAGCAAAACGAATTAAACTACCTAAAACACAAACATTTTAGTATGGAATTAGAATTCAAAAACCAGTGGTCTTAGTGTATTGTTTCTCGAAGCTGACCCCGAGTTTTATCCGCGGTAATAATTATTTTCATTGAACCCTCACGTAAAATAATAACATTTATAATCTCTGCAACATACGCCGTAGATGGAAGTAATAGTATTCAATATTTTTGACAATAGACTCTTGAAAGTGTATTTCTGTGCCGACCTTATATCCTGTAATTGATCCAGTGGGTTATCAGACACATGTCACGAATTTCAAATTAATAAGATTAATAATTCTATGGAATTGTGGCCTATGTGTTATGTTAATAAATGGATATGTTATTACTATAGAAATTACATAGCAAATATTCCTTCTATTCTTCCTACCTCTGTGTGTAAGTTTAAGGTTAATTATTATTTATGTGTATCACACCAGTAAGCATTCAAATAGTATTGGTAAACATTAGCAATATTATTAATAAAGACCAGTAACGTTGCATTCCATTGGTCGATAATGTAAGGCTTTGTAATACGTCATATACAATTTGTAGTTAACTTATCTAAACTATATTGTCTGAAGCAATACATTGATACACTGAACTATACACTTAAACAAAAGTATCAGTAAATGGCTTTGAAAGTAACGAATTCCATAAAATATATTAAGTTATAGTTGCAAAATAAATATACACACAGTTCCGTCTGCCTACATCTTTAATATGTGAAATGTTTTCATTTTCGATATATTTATGACTAAAGACACCTATGATGTACCTAGTGCGTACTTATATAATTTAGAAAACCAAGCAGTACTTAGACTTTTGCCGTCGTATGCAAGTAAACTACGCAAAGTAAACCAATAACAATTCCATTGTCATAATATACCCAAGTTTGCTGTACCAACTTAATGTCAGCGATTAGTGTTTTTCAGAATGCCTACACCCTACATCCATTCACGCAGTGCCTCCAACAAACTATGTTAAGTAGTAGAGTGTTTGTAATAAAAGTCATATTTATAGCTGTCTTATACTTGCGTACATTGTCTATGTACATCATTTTTTGGTAATTTAAAATGTTAAAAAAAGTTTGTCGATATATAGTAGTCATTTTTCAAATAGAGTTGTGTTACATTACATGTATCAGTTTTTTGTAACCTGGAGAAATGTAATCATGGACATCATTAATTAGCATTTCTTGCATACATTGAGAATAAAACCCACCAATTATTATTATTATCCTGACTGTTCCGCATTCTATTATGATAGACGATTAATTGAAACTTCTCTACATTACTGAATTGTAGAAAATACACATTAGCCAAATCTGTTCGGCATAAGTGCAAAAATGTTTCGTACCTTTCTGTTTTAAATAACTCAAGTGATTTCCCCCCCCCCCCCCCAACCCAAAGTTGTAGGTATAGCAAAACAATATGGGTTTTGTAGCCTAGTACTTAATTGTAATTGCTGAAGACAGTGAAGCGGTAACATCAGTATCTAACAATAGCAATCTGAACTATGATAACAGTTAAATATTCAGTTTTGCGAAACGAAGCGAGCAACTATAATCATCTGAAACTCCATAGGAATTTTTTCCAATGTATCCTACATATGGCTTCATTAAGTCTTTTGTTTTGATGTGGAGTGCCTATAAAAATAAAAAATAAATAAATATAATGAAAGTAACTTACATGTTCTTTGATTGTATAAATTTCTTAAATGTAATTATTATTTAAAACCAGTATACTGCTACCGCAACTATACTTGTCAATAAGTTAACTTCCAAGATCAACAACTCGGGACTTACTGAAGTAATAATATGGACATTTAAAAAAGTGTATTAACTTGAAACTTTACCTACATTCATTCCTTGCTTGTTTATGTTATCATTGTTATGTCATTCTATGAAATCAACATATCGTAAGCTTTTTGATTAAGTACATATGTAATTTTACCACCGCCTACAGCGCTTTTGTTGTTAGCGGCCATAGTGCAAGCCCTCTATTCACTCTATGATAAGACCCACATGGGGTGAACTCGTCCTCAGTTTGCGGAAGTAGTTCATGCGAGTAGTACTGCGCACAATTTTCAAGCACGGGTGTCGACCTCGCGACTTGGCGAGTGAGGATAGGACTTCATGGATCTAGATTTAGAAAGCAGCAAGTAAATCATTGTAATGATGAGTTCAGCGAACTTGTCCGAGGGGATTTGTGCATCTTCGTCTTGATTGCAGCTGTGTTGCTCGCATCAGGCATCGAACCAATCCCGGCCCATCAAAGGAGGTGAGTACAAGTGATTTGGTCGCTTTTCTATTTTCGTATTCTCAGGGTGGAAACTGTGATGACTTTCCGCAGCGGTCAGAGGTGTGGGGTTTAGCGGCTACACACTTCTGGGGCGGCGAAAGTAAAAGGTTACGGGGCTACGAAGGTAAAAAGTTACGGATGTTACTGTACATGCGATGGAAACAAAATGCTGGCAAAATTCGCGATGTATACAAAGACATAAACAAGGGTTCTGGTGATGAATTGGAATGCAGCATGCAATTCGCCATTGCTTCAGTGTTGGCACAGCATGTTCATCATGTTGATGATGTGGATCGCTTTGGCATGACGTTTGTTCACAAATAGGTTGGAAGAAATCGAAAAAAATTTGTTGCACATATATAAGATGTGGTCATCAAATGCAAACATGAGAAGTATTGTTACTGATTACATATCTCGTAGGGTTGAAATCGTGGGCAATATAAATGTAGTTGGAAATGATTTTGAGAAACTTAGTGTGCCACTTCCGTCTTTACTTGAACCAGTTTCAGTTCCCTTGGAAGTGGATCCTTTGGAAGGTAAATGAGGGCCCATAAATGTAGGAATAAAAAGATTTCAACCTAAAAAAAAAGCGAAAACATGCAACAATCGTGCACAGGTGAAACAAACCTGAACCACTTTCTTCCGGAATCTATAAGTAAAGAGACCGACATTTTGCCATCCGCAACAGTAAGGAGACGTAACCATAAGTAACTATGACTCTCTTTCGGCTGCGAACTCGTTCGTGGTTGTTAGAGGGAAGGCAAGCGATCGTTTGAGGTGTCGGATCCCCTCGGGGTTCTAGTATCCGAGATCAGCTGTCCAACATAGTTACGGAATGGTTCATGATGCGAATACATAGTCTCTCATGAGCAAGGCAACTCCTACCTCCTTGTGTTACCGCTGGTGTCAAACAAACAGGAGCTCTGCCGATAGGATGGGGAGTAATCCCTGTGGTCACCCCCTTGAGCAAGAAGTGATTC
Source organism: Bacillus rossius redtenbacheri (assembly GCF_032445375.1). Taxonomy (NCBI): domain Eukaryota; kingdom Metazoa; phylum Arthropoda; class Insecta; order Phasmatodea; family Bacillidae; genus Bacillus; species Bacillus rossius. The sequence continues at coordinate 8,505,984 of NC_086338.1, read as the reverse complement.
AGACAAGGGCTTAGGGGTCAGGTTGGGAACCAGAGGGCCCCTCTGTGGTCTCTGACAGGAGTCCTAGATCGCTGGCAATCCGCACTAGGACAGATGGTTAGAGACTGCAGAGCGAGAAGAAGCCTTCTCCCGTCGCTGGAAACCTTGCCTAGCCTACTCACTCTCTTCGGAGAGGTTGCCATCCGCCACTGGAGGACAGTGGTAAGTGAGAGGTTTTGCAGGCATGCCTCGTATGCGGGGTCGTGTTCGGGCCAAGGACCCGTCGTGACCGGCTCACGCTATCCTTCCTGGAAAGAAAATGAAGTCTCGGATGGGTGCGGACCCTGTGATGGGCGCCCCCGCTCCCCGGACACGGGCACAGGATGAAGTTCCTTGTGCCCACGTAGTCCCACGAACACGAACAGTGGGGGAGGTTGGAGAGAGGGTGTTGTGCCCCTCCTGCCGAAAGGACCTGTCGGAACGTACGCTGCCGAACCTAGCGCGTCACATCCAGCAATGTGTGCAGCCTCCACCACGGGAGGACGGCAAGTTCACCTGCCCAGCACCCGGATGTGACTTTCTCTTTGACACTTACGCCAGTGCCCGTCAGCATTTCAGGAGAGGCCATGCTGCCCTGTACAATGCGCATGACCTCGAGTTGGCGGACCTCCGGGGTTCCTCTTCCAGGTATACCGATGAGACGTATGTCAGGATGGCCAAGATCGAATGTGACTTCCCAGACGGAGCTCTGCAGAAGGACATTAACAAAGAATGGCCGAAGAAATTGGCAGAAGTGTCGATGGCATCTCCAAAGCACGGAGGAAGCCACGCTATCAGGCCATCCTGAGGGAGCGCAAAGAAGATCTTGCACGGAGGGAGAGTGATGACCTGCCTGTGCCGTCGCCAGAGCGCGCCCAGTTGGACGGTGCCTTTCGACCGCCCATTCCCTTCCCGACGCCACCCCTGTCCCAGAGAGTGCCAGCAGAAGACCTTGAGTGGCTGCTCAATTTGAGGGCCAGTGTCCCACCGTGGATGGCGGAGATAGTGGATGTGTGCACTGGCCAGGAGACAGATCCCCGACGCCTCGATGAGCTGCTGACTAGCTACATCGAGGGACTGCTTGCGGGAGAACATCAAGAGGAGAAAACACTCTCGAAAGACGGGGACTTGGAAGAAGAAGGGGAAGAAGCGGAAGAACGCTGCCCCGTCCAATCGGAGCAGTCGACGGGACGGGTTGTACGCCAAGTTGCAACACCTCATGTGGGATCATCCTGCTGGGGCTGCTGCACTCATTCTGGACGGAGCTCCTCCAGAGGGCCAACCACCACCAATGGCAGAGTTCGAGGAGGCATACAAGGGGATCTTTGCAGCGCCAGAACATCCCCCCAGAATAGGTCCTGTTGGTGATGGAACCAACGACATCAGCACACCGATTGATGTTGAGGAGATTGAGGGGTTTCTCCGCCAGATGCGTGACTCTGCGTCTGGCGTGGATGGAGTGACGGAGTGATCTGGAGAGTGTCCACCGCCCGGATCTGGTTGCCTTGCTCAACATCATATGGCTGTTCCGCCTCATACCAACGCCTTTGAGGTGGAACCGGACAGTACTGTTGCCGAAGGGAGGAGATCCAGCACAGACCAAGAACTGGAGACCTATCACGATCTCCAGTATGGTGCTGCGACTCCTCAACAAGGTCATCAACGCAAGACTGGAGTCGGTTGTGGATCTACAACACTCCCAGCGCGGATTCACCAGACAGGATGGGATCATGGCCAACACTACCATCTTAGAGGCTGTGATAAGGGAGCATCGGGGAAAGGGCGTCCCCATGTTGCTGGTCAGTGTGGACATGGCCAAAGCGTTTGACAAGGTTTGTTCCGAGTCACTCGTTGCGCCCCTGCATCGGTCCAACATTGACCCTCGCACCATCGAGTACCTCACCGAAATGTACTCGGATGTGACCACCACCCTGGAATGCCGCGGGGAGAGGTCTGCACCACTTCAAGTCCGCAGAGGCGTCCGACAAGGCGACCCGACTAGTGGCCTTCTGTTTAACATGGCAGTAGACCCGTTCCTACGTGCCATGAGCGACAGAAGAGGCATCAAGTTGGGCACACAGAACATCACAGTACTGGCCTTTGCCGATGATGTTGTGCTGCTGGCACCAGATCTGGCCATGATGGAGGGGCATCTGGAAGAGTTTCTCACGGCGAACTCCATGCAGTGCAACGCCCAGAAGTGCAACAGCTACCAGCTCCTGAGAGTACCGGGCACCAAGCATTGCTACGTGGAAACCAGGCGTCGACTGAAGATCCAGGGAGAAGGTCTCCCGACCTTAGCAGTCGGCTCGCAGCTCAAGTACCTGGGCCAGCTCTACGAGGACGCCGCCGCCAGGGGGCCGATTCTTGACGCTACCGAAATAATTCCGCTAGCGGAATGACTAAATTCCGACAGAGATTTGAACACTCGCTACCGGAATTATGTATCGGAATGACGTCACAAATTTGCGGAATAATTCCGCCACCTACTTTGCTGGCGGAATCACAATTCCGGTAGAGATAGAGATAGACATATACGGTATTTTAAAATGGATCCCCCATTGTGGTTTAGAAATAATCTTATTGTGGGGGAAAATGTCCAAGTTGGAAGAGTCTTTGTTGACAGGAGAAATCCATGGGAACTAAGTGATATAAAGTTTGTAAAATTATTTCGCTTAAGCAAACCATTGGCACGTGAATTGTCTCGTATCTTGGCGGCAAGGCGACGTGTTTCAGAAATTTCTCCCGATACGAAAGTAAGTTGTATATTATTACTGGTCCAAATTATCTATTTTAAAGTATTGTTAATTATTCCTTCAATTGAATCACCACTTATCCTACTGGTGCACAGTTGATATGATAGCTGCCTCTCCACACTCCCCAATTTCCTTATTTTTTTTATGGTTATTAGGTAGTTTGCCTTTTTTTCTTAAAAATCAATAGGACAATTCTCAAAATACGTCTTACGTCTTCACAAAAAACTAAGAGGTTGTTGAATTAAGTACTTAATTGACAATTTTTAAAGATTGGTTATATAATGTTAGCAACATTAATGATATTGAAGATACATGAGAATAATTGGTTATGCTGGGTTAGCTACATTTAAAATAGGTACTTGAAATTATGTGAACTACTGGTTTGGATTTTTACGTCCGATATACATACTTCATTAGTGCTTTGAAATTACTGCCTACATAACCTGTAAAAACAAAACATGGAATAGAGTATATACTTATGTCAAAATATTGTAGTAGTAATTAGCAGCATTACATAATGAATGATAATTAATTTTAATTTTAAATTGATGTTTCTTTTTTGTGCCTTAGGTACTAATTGCATTGAAGTTTTTTGCCTCTGGAAGCTACCAGACATGTGTTGGCCGTGATTTATGTTTAAATATATCTCAGCCAACGGTCTGCAGGTGCGTAAAGGTTGTGTGTAGAGCAATGTTGCTGCACATTCAATAATAGATAAAGGCACCTGAAACAGATGCAGAGTTATTGGACATGAAAAGAAGGCAAGTTTGCAGATTGGAGTAGTCCTTGCCAAGTTTCTATTTCAGTCAGTGATGTGCATTTTAATGAATTAAGTTACTTCTTTGATTTCTTTTGTAGGTTTCATAATGAATATGGAATGCCAGGATGTGTTGGTGTAATCGACTGTATATAATTGGTGATTTTAGTTTGTTTACTGTTTGTTTGAGCAACTCGACGTCGACCCAAGTGTCGCCCTAATTTCCGCAGTCCGTTATGTTGTGCCAACGCCTTCTCCTGTCCGTGGAAGAGGCTTGTAGTGTAGCGCGAACAAAGTGCAGTGTCAGGTGCAACGCGACGATCCAGAAGTGCAATAGCCGCCCGCGCGGTTATTCTGTGGGAGTTATGGAATCTGTGTATCTTCCCCTCCTGGGACCAATTAGTTATGTAAAACCATTAATTATATTATTTTTATAATACTTCCTGTAATGTATGATAAGTCATTCTGTTTAATTCTTGTTCACTGTGCGACAAGGCCGCAGTTCGAGCCCAGACCGTCTGCCGCGCTCCGCACGGTTTTCGCGCGCGAAGTTCCGGCGGGGAGAGGGCAGTTCTGGCGACGAGGCTCAGGGTTGGACGCGCCGCGCAACACGAGGCCATCATCCCTCAACCATTGAGGATCCATCATTAACTTTCGGTCCATTCGAACTCGTTAGCATTGTCTTTGAAATCCGCCCCGAATTTCGGTGATACCAAGTCTGCCGTGTAACGGAGTAGTGAAAGAGTTCAACGCGTCCGCGTGATCGGTGCGAGGGAGCGAAACTCTAAATATTCAGGGTCTTAGTGTATCTCTATGCGTAATCTGTGTCGACCACTGATTGGTCAGTAATTGTACTGTGTGATACGTGTTGTATAGGCTAGTCTCTAAATACCTTTAAGTTCGTTCTCATGTAAACCGGGAGTCCCGCACCGGGAATACTATCGTCGTGTACCGGATCACCGATTGGTCAGAAAATGTACTGTGTGACTCGTATTGTGTAGGCCAGACTGCAAACATCTGTACGTTCGGAATCAACCAGAAAACGACCACTAGTGTGTTAGAGTCGTGCCCATGCACTCGCAGATGGAAAGGGCTGGGATTGTGACAGCGCCATGTACTAAGGGGAAGGTGTAATTAAATCACAACAAAATTAACCCATAAACTCTTCATTTCGTCGCCACATGGCCAGGAACCCGTTCAGAGCTAGTCGGACCTAACAAACCATACCGGAGATAGTTCAGGTGACAACAAACTTTCACTAAGTAGTCCTCAATATGCCACACAGAGCTCATAATACTGTCAGGTGTATTGTTTTGTGCATATAGCTTCGTAGGCTTTAAGTTGTGTAGGTACAACTTCAGGCTCAGTATCTTCGCCATCTTCATTTTCATTTTCATCTTGATCTGAGATGATGTCACTTGTCAGAGTTTGACAAGCTTGTAGATTGTCATCAACCACAACATAGTCTTCATAACTGCCCTGGATATTGTGGACAGTCTGCAACATTGCCCATTCATCTGCAGTTGGAGAGTTATGTATAGTTAGCAGGTCTGTAGATGGAATGTTATCTGCAGCTGGAGAGTCGTCTTCGTTCAGCACATCCAAAGCATTTGTATCTGTTGTCACTGTTTTCTGGAAACCTGCTTTCCGAAAACAGTTGGCAACTATCATAAGCAAAACAGCATCCTACGAAGCAGACAAAAAGTGCATGGCATCCAGAATATTAATCTTTTTAATAGGTTTCTTGGCCTCTACAGAATCGAAGAACTTTGTGGCACAACCGCTTCCTGAAACCCATCTTAAAAACATTAATGATGCCCTGATTTAGAGGTTGAAGGCAAGAAGTACTGTTAGCAGGCAAAAATTCTAGTCTGATATTTCTCAAACTAACATTTGGAGGATGCGCAGCACAGTGGTCCACAAAAACAGAAATATTCCTGTTTCTGAGCCCCATCTTAGCATCAAGAAAGTGGAGGTACTGCTCGAAAATCTTGCAGGTCATCCATGCGTTTTTGTTGTAGTCATACCTACAAGGCAAGGTTTTGACATTCTTAAAACATCTTGGCTTTGCTGCTTTTCCAATTACCAATGGAGGTTAACTTTTCTGTACCATCCATGTTAGCACCAAGTAAAACTGTGATCCCCTCTTTGCTTCTTTTGCCACCAGTGCATTTTTCACCTTTGAATGAGAAGGTTTTGTCTGGTAACAAATTGAAAAATAATGCCCATTCATCAAGTTGAAGATGTCCCTTTCTTCATAACTGCGTAATAAACTCGGCAAGACATTATTTTTCCAAGAGTTTACAGTGTCTGTATTTACACTGGTACCCTCCCCACTTATGGCACAATAAACAATCCCAGTTATTTTTTTTTTTTAATCTATCGATCCAACCTTTGTAGCTTTGAAACCTTCAACTCCTAACTTCAAAGCTATTTCCTCTGCCTTTTGTCGTAAAATATTTCCATTTATAGGAACACGTGATGCCCGCACTTGCTTGAACCATTCCAACAGCTTGTCTTCAACGTCTTCGCGTTTCCCATTTGGAATTTTTTTTTACCTTAACAGATGTACCTACACTTCCAGCAAACAATTTTTCACGATTTTGTACGATACAGTTCAGAGTCGAAACAGAAATATTTTACTCTTTTGCAATCGCAACATGCGTTTTGTTGGGGTTCCTGTCCACTTGGTTAATAAACTAAATTTTTTCAGCTACAGAATATGATTTTTGCTTATATTTATCAGTCATCATAGCCGTACAAAAACCTGAATAAAATTTCAATACAGCGTACATTAATTAAATACGACCGTGACTACATTAAGTAAGTAAAAAATAATAATTACGGTAAAGGTTAACCACAAACAAAAGCCGTGAATATATCCATAGAACATTTAACCATCTCCAAGGTGTTAAAACTTTGAAACAAAAACCAGCACCACAGAATACAGTAGCACTGTTTCCGACCATGTATCAGTGCACAAAATGTGTATCATAAGTATAACGGAACAAGTCATAGGCTAACGAGCGAACAGGACGCCATATTGATAGTCGATCCGGTGCGTGTGTACCACGTCTATGGTGAACTATACAAAGATAAACATCTGATGTTTGTATATGCGTGCTGTATTTTCTAGCTATGGTTTTGCTCTAAATTATGACTTTGAAGGAAGGTATACTGAAAATTGTGGCAGTTATCAAAGCAAATTTGAACGTTAAAGGCGGGAATGTAGAAATTTAATATTATTACAGGCGGGAAATTAAAGCATTGTGATAAATGGAGAAATGACGGGACCATGAAATTATGGTATTATAGGCAGGAAAATGTTACAAACGGGAATGTTATAACCGGGTTGTACTGTACTAGAAACCATCATTGTTATGTACCAAAGGATAGGTAAACAATACAAGTCAGCACCATTTCAGCATCATTCGTCAGAAACCATCAAGAATATACTATTGATGGAACTCCTGCAGTTTTTCATGTCAGTGACATATCAGTGAAAGACAATAATGTGTGTGTTTATGACAACCGATGGTACATTGGTAAAGTTTGTGAGGTTTCAAAGGAAAAGAATGATATCAAGGTGATCCATCACAAGCTTCAGTTTAACAAGTGATGAAGTCTCATGGGTGAAGATGAAAAATGTTTTGGATGTCCTCCACCTACAGAGTTCACAACTATGACAGGAAGAACATTTAATATTACAGAAGAGAAAAATAAGCCCACTTTCATAAATAAAACTTCGGCATCACAACTGTACCAAGTGAATTTTAAACTGTGTAAAGAATGTTATTGTGAGTTTTTTAACTAAGCCTTTTTGTACATATTATGTTAAAAGAAGGGCTGAGCCGATCACTAAATTTGCAGATCATTCAGATACCGATCATTTGCGCCGATGACCGGCGCCGATCATTGCCAATTAGACAAATTAAGAATTATATAACTTGTTTGATGTTAATAATAAAATTCTACAAAAAAAAATAATGAAAAAGTTACCTTATAACTTACCATTTATTTAACACTTCTGACAGATGACAATTTGTTCATTGGTTTTTAAAAATGAACAATAATATAATGTAAACTAAGTATTTCCTATTTCTAGACCTTCCCACCCCACAGACCAAAGTACCCATACGACACTTTTCACAGGTCTTGAAAATAAGTGCTTTATAATATCTACAAAAGATTTTCCAAATAAATAACTAAATGCTACTGCAACAATAAGAGTGCAACACAATATGCAATAAACAAATTCAGTGACACACATGGTAATTCTTGATGAATTGTTTTGAAAACAGTATGTCAAGTGTTGATATTTAATATGCCTAGGGTGTGCCTTTTAAGCATTGATTTTTTTTAGGAACATGGAATCAATGGTTTCTTGCTACGCGGTTACAGTTGGAGTGCATGTAGTAGACTCGGAAATTACTTCTGGTGAGCTACTTTTGCTGGTTGAAGGTAATGCAGGACATGGTGAAATTTCACTTAGCGAAATTTTATTCTAATGGAATGAACGGAGATGCCTCGATAAATTTGTGGTTGTAAATCCCCTGCTGTTTGTACCACAACGAGATATACCAGCACTGCAAAACAAACACATTGCTTTAACACTGTCTTTATGTGGCAGTTTATAATATTTCAACACGAAACTACTTTTATGTGCCATTGTAACCAACAAACTTTTAAAGAATCACTAAAATAGAGAACATCATCATCAGACTATGAACATAGATAAACAAACTACGGCACATTTAAATACCAGCGGTGATCCAAACTGTGTTCCAATATTGAACTATCACTGGCATGTATCACAGTTTTTCTGCTCGTTCCCCCGCGTACTGATATGCAAAGGAAAACACCCTAGAGGATACCAAAGTTGGTAAACCTGCAGGCGAATGTTTTGTTTTGTATTTTGTGGTCAACACACAATATTCTACGGCTGTGGTTTCGTAAGTGCAATAGACGTAAGATAAAATTAGTATTATTTCATAAAAATCAAAGTTTTTATTGTGAATTATTAAAAACTCCATAATATAATGGTTTGGCATGTTTTAAAAATACCCATATGCAAATTGATAATGCAATATTTTTTTTGATATGTGATAGTAGGCCTACCTTATTTAGTTTTTTTAAGTAAATTTGAAACGTACAACTTTGCATTTTAAAGCTTAATTCAGTATTTATTAATTTTGATTTTTTATGTAATGATCAGCAAATTACCTCTTCGAAACATGAAAGCTGCTACTATTGTTAAGGTACTTAAGGAACAGGTTTTCACGTTGTTTGGTCCTCCATGTATAGTTGTTTCTGACAATGCCCCGTATTTTCAGTCTACTATCTATAAGAATTTTCTTTTTGAATGGGCAGTTAAACCTATTTATAGTTCAGCTTATTTTCCGCAGGGCAACATGGTAGAACGACAAAATAAGGTTCTTAAAAGCATCCTGATTTCCTTCTACCAGTCTGATCAGACTCTTTGGGATTCAGATTTGGAGTACATTAATGTCGGACTTAATTCGACTCTTCATTCTGCTACTGGTTTTCCACCTTCAATTCCGTTCCTAGGCCGTGAGCTTACCATCCCCTTACTGAACCAGTGGGGCTTGCCGTCCCTGGACACCAGCCTGGACGCCCAGGCATTGGAACGTGTACTCGACACGGTTTCCTGTAACATTCATAAGGCCCGTAAGGCCGTTTCTGACAAGTACAACAGGGCTAGAGCTCCTCATGGTTATAAGATTGGGGATTTAGTTCTTTGCAGAGCATTTAAATTGCCTAAGTTGGCTGATCACTTGAATGTAAAGTTACTTCCTCCTTATGAGGGACCTTATCGTATCGACAAGTTTTTGGGTGCCAATACCCTTTTGTTAAGGTTCTGTAAGCGCAAATTTAAATTTCAAAAGGCTCACGTAACCCAGGTGAAACCTTTTGTTAAGTAATTTTATTTATGGGTTTGTTGTAAGTTGTTGGCAGTATTATATCCAGGATTTGGAACCATACACTCGGTCACGACAGAATGCTACATAACATTATCTAACTAAGTATTATGTTAGTTGGTTATGTTGGAATGGTAACTATACGAAAAATACAGTGGATATTTTACACAATATGCTTGCTTAAGACTGTGATTTGAAATAGTATTAAAGATTTATGTTTCCGCGTAGAGTTTTGAAATTAAATGAGTTGTGCAAAGTCCTATACAGATGTTAACATTTAAGAGGATATGAGGCATTTTATTAATAATAAATCATGACAGTTGTCGTTATATGCAGGCGGGAGATTTGAAATTTGCATTCCTCTCGCGATGATGTTGGGATATGCAGAAGATTACTATCGAGTGGCTTCTTACTCATGTTCAAGTGAATTTGACAGAACGCATTAGACTTTTGAAATTTGTCGAGAAAGGTACAAATATCGACGTTGCTTTTGTTCTTGGAGTTTGGAAACCTACCTTATTCTTACCCAGTCTCAAAACATAAATTAAAATGTAAAATCTAGTTTTTCTGCAAAAAAGCAGCACTACATTATAGTAGCATTACAAACAAACAAATAAAATGATAAGGGCAAACCACTCTGCCATGTCAAAATATAAAATATTAAAGTTTTGTTAAACTCTGATAGTTACCGTTATCTGGATATGAATCAGACTTTGAAAATGGAAGATATTTGCTCGCTTACCAGATGTATGCACAATATCAGCAATCATATTATGGTCAATTACCATCCCCGATATTAAACCATTAGACGAGAATGAATTTAAAAAAATTGCTCCTCTGTATTTGACATTAGTAGACAGGACAACCGTATTAATACTGGAGTTATAAACTGCAAAAAAAGATTACAGCTACAGAAAACATGCCTGCAGACACTCAAGCGTATGCTCTTATTATGCACGAAGGCTGGCTACATATAATGTCCAGGACAAAGTAGTTAAAATACTAGTGTAAATTCGGAAAAGAGTTTAGTATAATTTCAGCTGCCAACATAATCGTTAATATCCAGGGGTTCATGTCGCAAGTAGGATTTATCATTGTGCCGTTTCAGTGCCACTTTCAGGCACAAATGTACGAATTTAAATTTAATTTTTAATTTTTAAAGAAGGAAACCAAATAATAAATTTGTATTTTTTATTTTATTTAATTTTGTTTCCATTACTGTACACTCCGACGTAAGCTTGTGCTACCCAGTGCACCTGTGCTTGTTCGCAGGCTTCTATTAGATACTGGTTGCTGACGATTTGTGATCGCAGCATCTCGGCCGCGGTTCGCGTCACGTTTGCTCCATGTAACAAAATGACGTTCATGTTAGCGAACGCTACCCCAACCCCACTGCTAGCAACTTTCATTTCTCGGAGGCAAGCATAGGTAAGGGTTTTGCAAGCACGCCTCTGGACCAAGTTACAGCCAGCGGCGAAGCCTCGGGACGGTCCACATGACGCCTTTCCCTGGTGACTTAGCAAATTTAAACCCCACTCCCCACAACACCCACCTGTGGCTTCATGAGAACTCAAACCCGGAGCAACGACCCCCAGTGAACCCCGGGCGGAGACCTGGTCTCCCCAAGGACATTCCCACTTGTCAAACAGAGCCCTCACTGAAGTCTAGCGGCGGGAAAAATCACTAACCTTGCTCTGAGCGCTGGTCGCGAGCGCGCCCACTGCACTCTAGCGGAGGTTTCTGTGACCCTCCAGACAGGTTCTCGTCTTGGCCACTAGAGCGCACTACTCATCCCTCCCATAAGAGACAGCTTGTCACAATCGACCTTGCAGCAGTCGCAGTGCGATTGCGATTTTAGTTCGCCTGCGACTCGCGAGAGAGCGCGGCGAATATGTTGCTGTCTGCTTCGCCCCTTCGGGCATCTCCGGACACCTTCGGGCAATCACCACCCCCTTCTTTGGCTGGGGGTAGTTGCTTACTTTAATTAGGCGCCCCGACGCCATTTTTTGGAGATTCGGCGGGCAGCATCTGGTCTGTGCGGACCACGCGTCGCGATCCGCGAGAGTCAATCTCTGTTGTTCGACCAAGACTCAACACTACGTCATGTAGTCGCCAACGTCAAGGCATAGAGGCCTCAATTTTCTTAGTTTTAAATTTTGCTGCCCGCAATAGTTATTTGCTAATCTAAATTTTTATCTCTCTCTCTATATGTCTACCGCGACCATCCGTGCCGCGAGCTGCCTTCTCTGCTCCTGCAGCCAGCCTACATGACTTCACCCCGCTGTTTTGGGTAAGTGGTCGTCATCCCTACCCCCCCCCCCCTTTTTTTGCCTTTCACTGGGCATAGTCTTGCCCAGGCTTAGCCACCTGTTAACCAGTCTAAGTAATTTGGGACTTTGGTTGCAGGCGGGGTCCAATTTGAGGTCCAAATTCAGCCTCCAAGTTGAGCTCCAAGTTCCAAAATTAGCTGCAAGCTCCACTCCAAGTTTAACTCTGAGTTTCTACTAAAAATGATTTCTTCTGGAAGTTAATCTGCCGAAACCTCCGGTGCCAGGACACAGGACATAATTAAATTTCAATGTAATTTTTTTTTTTTTTTTTGAGCCTGCGAGCTAACTTAAAACCAGTATTAAATTCAAGAGGTATTATGGTGTTACTTATATATGTATTTTGTTGCCCTGGGGCTCCCTCCATTTTGTAATCAATATGTTTTAATACCATTGTAATTAAAAGATAAAAACAAAAGTAAATTAGTTAAGTAAAAGGGCACTTATATAAATCAAACCACCAGTCTTGTTATTTCATTAGTATTCATCCCCGATCCACATAGCCTACTAGAGTTGCTAGGAGGTTATAAATAAAATTCTTTTATACGACGTCTGGGCACCTCTGTGATTATTGTTGTCATTGTTTTGTTTTCTGGGCTGACGCTTCCAAGGCCTTAATTTAATTATTCACTTTTAAGTGTTTACCTGCAGCCCAGCGTTCGTTATATCATCAAGGAAATATGCATAGCATATGTCGACGGAAGCACCATATCGTCAATTCTTACTGCCATTCCCCTGGCATCTACTCTACTGCAAAAACCAATCTACAAACAGATGGCTGACTAATCATTACCATTGACTAACGTGGCAAGATGGAGAAATGGAGTACGAAAATATTTATAGCTTTATTGAGGAAAGAGTTAAACATGAAATTGATAGGGTCGTCTTCGTAGCCGGTCCAGAACAGAAACGTTGGTTGAGCATTTATTGTAGCGATAGTGTAATAATTTGTGACTTGCAAGCAGAGTATGAGTGCCCATCTTTGAAAAAATTAAATATTATGTACAAAAGCAAGCTGGGCCATAGTTGCAATGCATGCGAGCAATTTTGGACTTGGCATTGTTGTTGTGGATGTGGGCACTGGATGAGTAATCGTCTGAATGAGGTCACGCGGACAAGTTGAAACAGGATTTTACCGATAACACGTGGAGCACATCTAATCTAAGTCTCAGTTGCAGCCTAGCTTTCGTCGAGGAAGGTTGTTTAAAAATGTGCTCCATGATCAAGCCTGAAGATGTCGGCAGGTTTTATGGGACTGTCACCATTAGATATCACAGAGTGCACTTTAAGCCTACCGGGATGCCTGAAATGGTGGAAAACTGAGATGGCCTGGAGCACTGGATCAGCGCTAATTATGAAGATTTTTTAAGTGTCGAACCAGTACCCTGCGATTTCAGAACCTGCAAGCTGAGCAAGAAACAATTTACGAAGTACACGAATTCAGCACGATATCCTACAAGCTGTGTCGGCCATCCTGCTCGAGTGATCTACGGTGGATAGAATATTGTAATGGGTTCAAGCACACCACTCTCCTGAATCATGGTAAAACAACTTGGTCAACCATGTGTTCGCCACTTACATGTGCTGTATTCCTATCGTCTTCAGCCATGTTTCAACCAGACATGACGGAAGAGTGATCGTATTGCCCCCAGCCTTCAAGTCTTCGGTCTAGTTCTTGTGGGTTTCAAACTTCGGAGGAGAAATATAGCCATCCCGAAGATGGTGATCCCGAAGAAGAGAAATTACCACTACGCCCAGACCCAAGGAAAGAAGAATCTGCTGCGTGCACATGTTTGAATTTGGTGCATGTAATTATGACTTGGTGAAATTCAGTCTGGATTGTGTGGAATATGCACTTAGTTATAATGACGAGAAGAAGACATTCTTACTGCAACATATTTTGAAATGTGTCGCGACGACATTCATTTTCGACTCTGCTGGAATTTATTCGCACCATACAAAACAGTTAAACTGCTAACAAAATTTGTCTGTGAAGACGAAAACTGTGTTGTAAATCACTCTCGACCAGATACGCACATGCAATGGAAACTCAAAGATTTGAAGATCAGAGCAAACGCAGGAATAGTGGATCCGGAATATAAAGAAACGTGCGATGGCAAGCAGCATTGTAGAAGTTCTAGTATAGCTCCATTAAACACTCCTTGTACAGACTATTTGTGCTCAGTGTACAGAAAAACATTAATACAGTATGAAAAGTTTTAATACGCAAAAGATTTTGAACATGTATATATAATATCACACAATCGTGTCAATTGTTTTATTCTAAGTACTACCACCGACATAGTAGTATACCATACAAAATGTAATCCAGCAGCAGCACCAACAGTGAAACGATTGAGGGTGAAGTAATATGCCGAAGCAGATGTAAGTGTATGCAGGCTCTATGTGACTTTATTCGATAGATCATGCTACTACTTGCAGAAAGTATTATGTAAATAAATTTGGTCGTGCATATATAAGAAACAACTGAACCTTCAATCCATCCTTTGGCTGTGAACTACCAAAGAAGGAATACAATGTCTACGTTTCATCCGTCCAACCTCTACATTTCGGCAAAGCCTGGCCTGAGCAGTCACGTACAGCTACTGAAATGGAGGAAGATTATGTACATCTTTTGAACGCTGCCAGGAAATTATAGACTGTTCGACGTACGGGCAGTGTTAGGTTCACTACATGAGAGAATAAACCAAGCTGCCTTGCCTGTCAGAAGAAGTAAAAGCACATGCAAAACGAAATGATAAGCCGAGTTTGCATACTTTGGACTACTCCATCAACCAGCAAAAAAATCCAGATTTTACATCGCTTTTTGCTTCCACCAGCATTCCGGATTCCAGCTCATCTAAACGCAAGACTGAAAATGAGGACTTTAGAGTACTGCCTTCGATGCCGGACATTTCAGATGATTCTGCTCAAGTGTGTTTTCAACAAACTCCAGTAAATAATGTTACCGAGGAGAATATTCCTTTGAATATAGCCTCTGAAATAATTACTTTGTGTGTCAAAAATGTAGTTAAAGTTCTTACAGACATGCTGAATTCTTTGTAAATGTAATCGAATGTGTGTATGCTATTGAAAAAAGAATAAAATTAAAATATTACGAACTGATTCGTTTCATTTAATACCTATTGTGCAATAACTACTTTATATATAATTTGAAAATACAATTATTCAGGATATTAAAATATTTTATTTTCTACTTAAAATAATTCAATGTAAGAATACTTATATACATGACTTTAAATACGAGTGAAAATTAATAATGGTATAAATACATTCATATCAAAGTGATTAAGGTATATGAAAATACAGTAACATGAATCTGTTTAATAAAAGTCTGTTAAACACTGAAAAAATATTTTTTGTAGCTAGAGCAAGTATACATGGGTGGCCTGTTTCAACTGGTCTTTAGAAACGCGACATGCTGGCGCCTATCATGCCATAGAAGCTTGTTGCAACTAGCCATCATCGATGCAACATGCTGGCGTCCTGTAGAGTCTGGAAGCAATCAGATAAGCCGCAGTCCAATGATGGGTTTTTCCCAGCAATCATGAGTCACCCTAAGTTGTTTGTTGCAACTAATCTTTATCAGGGCATATTGGAATTTTCCCCAGTACACAAGTCAGCCAGCCCTATGAGTCACAGGAGCTTGTTGCAACTGGTCGTCAGTGCTGCGACATGCTGGCGCCTATTGTGTCGGGGGGATTCTTGGTAAACAGATAAGGCATCCTGCCCTGACTACCTCGTGACCTTTGCTCAGGCTGCATCATGTATGATGTCATATGCTCCCTTCTAAATTATATCAGCCAATCAGATGCTTGGATTTTAAGTATGCTCATATCTGGATTAGTGAGTCAACACCGGCTGCCGGGACTATAAAAGCAGGCGTGCAAGACCAACTCGTTTATTCACTGTTCATCTGCCGACCAGGCTACAAGTTCTTCGCTGCTCGTGCGCTTCTGCCCATCGACTTCGAGAGCTTGTAATTCCCAGTGACTTAGAGTGTTTTTCATCGTTTCTGCTTCATCGTCATCTGTAAGGTTTCCTCCTCGTCTCTTTCAACTTAGAGCTGCCACCGCGTGTTCCGTTGGAAGATTCCAGTTGAGACGTCCTATCATCTTCATTATCAACATCATCATCATCATCATCATCGACATTTACAGCAAGGCATCCACAGTTACTTCTTCTGGGGTAAGTCCAATGCTTCCTTCAGGGTTACAGTGTGGTTTATGTAACAAGGTGTTCACAAATCGATCTAATGGATTGCACCAGTGCCCCCACAAACCACACAGAGACGATCAGAAAATTTTATGAAAAGTGCGGGGTAGCCATCACTCGCAAATACGATATGGCCAAACATTTAAGGTCATGTACTGGTGAAAAGAAGGCATGCAATTTTAATCCTGATCGCCAGCTGCTGAAATGCAATAAGTGCGAGAAAGAGTTTACCAAAGCAGACAGTTTAGCCAGACATGCTGAAAAATGTAGTGGCCCAACACTAGCAAAGAAAAGACGGGAAGCTTCACCCCAGCCTGGTCCATTGGCTGCTCCTCGGCCAAAGATTGTGGCTGGAACAGGAGTAGCCTCCCAGTTTGGGTTTGTGGGGGCCGAGACCGCATTCAGGGGTAATTTAAGGACCCTGGTGGCGGAAAATACAACCGGATGTGGCACAGACATTTGTACTTATCTGGAAGACATGATATCTAACATAATTGGTCAGCTGAGAGAATAACTGGAAGAAAATGGAGCCATCAAGTTTAATTTATGGCTGGATTGCATGTTTGGAAAGCCAGAGCCTCACAAAGACCAAGAAGATAAGCAGTCATTTAAGACAAAAAACATTCCACTCTACACTGCTGATGACATTGAAAATGCAGTCGCAGCCAGCATCGAGAAGATCTGTCAGGAGGAAGAAGAGTACCAGGGTAAAGGAAGTGGCTGGACTCTCATTGCTGTACATCGTCTGCAGCTAAGGATCAATGTTAGATCCACTCCGTGCTTCCAGCTACATTGAATTACAGACTCCCATCAAGGCTTAAATTCCCCATGCCTCTTCGACAAAATAATGTATTCGAGAGAAACAATCCTGGAGTTACTGTCAATGTTTATGGGTTGAACGAGGACACAAAAGTTATTCCTCTACTTGTGGCCAAAGAAGAAAAGAACCAGCACTTTGATTTACTGTACATAACCAAAGAAGACAATGCACATTATGCATACATTAAAAATTTCTCAAGACTGGTGAGACCACAGGTAACTGCACATAAGGAAAACATCCATATTTGCAAGCGATGTTTCCAGCATTATGATGATCAATTTCGAGTGTCTCGGCTCACAGGAAAGCAGCGCCTCAAAGAACATAAGGTTCTGTAATGAGCATGCTCCTGTGAGAGTAGAAATCCCTCAAGCAGGAAGTGATGGCAAGCCAGTTCTTAAATTCAAAAATTATCATCACGCAGTCAAAATGCCAATAGTTGTATATGGCGATGCTGAAACCAGTACAGTCATGTCAGCCAAATCCAAATAAGTCATATACTTCCCAGTACCAGAAGCATGAGGCTTATAGTTATTGCTTGTATGTGCAAGTAGACAATGAAGTGATTCCTACTTGTAAAACATCGAGAGTTTCAACAAAGCCAATTCTATAGAGGTGAGGATGCTGGTGGGAAGTTCATTGAAGATACTGTTGATATTGGAGAGAAAGTAAAAGATATTTATTCAATCTCTGAGCCAATGGGACCATTAACACCACTGGAAATGCTGAGTTTCGAACTAGCCAATGTCTGTTGCTACTGCTCCTATAACTTCACCAAATCCAATATCAAAGTTCATGACCACTTCAACTTATTGGAAAGTATCTAGGACCTTCTTGTAATGAATGTAACAAACTCTGTCGACGTCCAAAGAAACTTCCAGTCCTCTTCCACAATCTTGGTTACGACGAACATTTCATTGTTAAGAACATTGGTTATGATGACAAAGACATCTTTATTATTCCTCACAGTGAAGAATAACTAATCAGATTTTCCATACAGTTCATAGATACTTTTAGATTCATGTATGTCCGCCAGTCTTGCTTCTCTAGCTCAGAACCTTCCTGCTGCTGAATTTAAAAACACTTCTAAATATTTCTCTTCTGAACAAATAGAGCTGGTTACCAGAAAAGGTATTTTTCCTTATGATTACATCACAGATCTTCAAAAACTTTATGAGCCCCAGTTACCTACAATAGATGCTTTCCACAACAGGCTGACAAAATCTCATGTTTCCAAAGAGGATTATGAGCATGCGCAAGCTGTTTGGCAGAAATTCAACTGTACATCGTTGGAAGAGTACAGCGATATTTATTTGAAGACTGATGTACTCCTGCTGTCAGACATCTTCGAGAATTTCCGAAGACTGTGCTTAAGCACGTACGGTCTGGATTGTGTCCATTATGTAAGTGTTCCAGGATTTTCAATCGATGTGATGTTGAAGAAAACCAAAGTTGAACTTGAATTGATCACAGACTATGACACATACATGTTTCTTGAGGCAGGCATACGGGGAGGAGTAGCCCAATGCATAAGGCGCCACTGCAAGGCTAATAATAAGTACCTGCAAAAAGATTATGAGGAAAGCCAACCAACGACATATTTGGAGTATGTGGATGCTAACAATTTATATGGATGGGCAATGTCGCAACCTCTGCCCCTACGTGACTTCAAGTGGTCTGGTGAAGATATTGACATCATGGCTGAACCGGATGAAGATACTACACGCTAAATTTTGGAGTGTGACATTGATTACCCACGAGAACTTCACGATGCCCACAAAGACTTTTCATTTTTACAGATTAATGAGTGTGGTCCTGGCTCCAGACAACCGAAACTGATGACGAAGTTGGAAGACAAGAAGAAGTACATTATACATTATAGAAATCTCAAGCAGGCAATGGAACATGGACTCAAAGTGACCAAGATTCATCGTGTACTTCGATTTAAGCAGTAAGCCTGGTTAAAACCGTACATTCAAATGAATACAGAGAAGAGAACTGCCTCAACCAACGACTTTAAAAAAAGATTTTTATAAATTAATTAATAATGCCACATTCGGTAAACTGATGGAAAATATGAGAAAACGACAGAGCATGGAGCATGGAGCTGGTGTGTAAGGAAAGACGACTTAAGAAACTGGTATCAAAACCAGTATTCAAGGATAGAACTATGTATACTGAAAATTTATCTCTGGTGAAGCTGGAAAAAGAAAAAATTATATTTAACAAACCTACATATATATGCTGGCTTTGCTGTGCTCGACTTGTCCAAGAGCCTAATGTACAGATTTCATTATGACATCATGAAGAATATATGGATACAGACTCCTTTATTTTAAGATAAATACAGCCGACTTCTACATGGACCTGGCATCAGACCCTCAGTTACTGGCAGAATTCGATACAAGTGCCTACCCTCCCACTCATCCATGCTACTCCATCACAAACAACAAGGTGGTGGGGAAGTTTAAAGATGGGTGTGGAGGTAATATGAGTAAGTTTGTTGGGCTGAGAGCCAAAATGTATGCCTACAAGTCCGCAGGAAAGGAAACAAAGAGAGCGAAGGGAGTACAGAAATGTGTCGTCATAAATAGAATAACATTTAGTGTTTACATGGACGTACTGATGAAACAGAAGATCATGAGAGTCAATGTTAATAATATTAGATCACATCATCATGAAGTATACACAGAAACAACCAACAAGCTGGCACTTTCCATGATGGATGACAAAAGAATGATAATGGATGATGGCATACACACGCTCCCACATGGCTATAATGGATGAAGGCAATGAACATGATGGCTCTCGCAATGATTATGATGACTCTGGCAATGAATGCACTGGCAAATGATAATGGAACGAACACCAAGTGAAAAAAACTATCTAACTTATATTTGTTTCGCGCAGGATATTTAATGGACCTCTCGGGCTTTTGGGAGGAACCATTACTTATTCTGACCGGAATATGTATAGGCAATGTAGTTGCAGATACTACATAACTGTAACCACTGGAGGCAGTATTGGACATTCTTTCTCTTCTGTCTTTCTCTTCTCTTCCTATCGTCTTTTTCCGTTGTCTTATTTTGTTCATATATGTGTGAGAATATAGTGTATGTGCATTGTGTTCTGACATTTATATTTTGTTGCTGTTTACTAATTTGGGAAGTTTTAATTTTCGGTGATGTAATGCAGCCTGTGCAATTTTATATTTACGACATTGCTTAATGGTCATAAGTCTGAATATGCGTTGACGGTTCCAAACCCATGAAAATGCAGAGTACGGCGCCTACCTAAAACAAAAGTGTAATATTTTTAGTTCCAGGAATGCTGTACTTTCGCCCTGGAGCGAGTACACGCCGCCTGGCATGCAGGAGGAACCAACCGATGGGGAGGGCGCTGCCGCCAAAGAGTCTCTTCAAAATGTTATTGACGAAGTGCGCACCTTTCGCGAAGAAGTTGTTGTGGAAAAACAGCCATGCAAGATGCATGGAACATTGACATAACTGCCATTCTGCACGAACTCCGGAGGCTTCGGGAAGAAGTGGAAGATGTCCAAGATGTGACTCGATAAGAAAAGAATACGCTTCGAAAATAATTTGGATCAATGTACATATATATTAATAAACATGGTAAATATTCTACATTATTTCGTAGTTTTAGTTCCTTGGTATCTATATATATGGTTTAAAAGAATACAAATTTTCATAAATTATAATGGTTGTAAATCAGGAAAAATATAAAATTTTATCACTAAAAAGGGTAGTCTAGGAATTAAATACCCCACTAAAATATTTTAAAATTTGTTATTTAGGTAGATACTACCATAAGTATTACATTGAACATTTGATCTTATGTTCAACACTAGAAGGAAACTAATATGGATGCTTGTATATATGATGGACAATAAATTGAATATAAAAATATCAGTAATTAAAGTATAGTCCAAGATGGCTACCAGCAGCATAAAAGTAATAATATTAGAGATGGTGATGTAATGCGAAGCTCTATTAGTTGTTATGTAATGGTACAAAGTTCTAGAATTCAAAATAGCGGGCGTGATATCATATGTACTAGAATACAAAATGGCAAAAATCCAAAGCCCCAAGTCTTGGTAGTTATGTTGCAATGGTAGAAAGTTCTAGAATTAAAAATGACGACAGTAATGTGAAAATCCAAAGTCCCATTAGTTATGATGAATTAGTAGAAAGTTCTAGAATTAAAAATGACGACAGTAATGTGAAAATCCAAAGTCCCATTAGTTATGATGTAATAGTAGAAAGTTCTAAAAACAAAATGTCGGCCAGAAATTACGTGATCCAAGATGGTGATTGCATAATGGTAAAATCCTAAATCCGAATCCTCAAGCCTCATTGGTAGTGACATAATAGGGAGTTCTAGAATTTAAAATGGCAAAAAATCTAGACAAAATTATGGTCAAATTTACGTAATCCAAGATGGCGGAAATTCTTAGAAATGTCGTAATCAAATATGGCGACCAGAAATGACATAATCCAAGATGGCGGCCGGAAATGACATAATCCAAGATGGCGGCCGGAAATGACATAATCCAAGATGGCGGCCGGAAATGGTGTAATCCAAGATGGCGGCCTGAAATGACATCAGGGGTCAAAGGTCATAACAGTGATGTCAGAAGTTAAAGGTTACGCATCCGAATCCACAATCCACTGTGCTCGGAGGAACTACATCTAAATTCTACAACACATGCGTAACATTCGTTCCTTCTGCCCATATGATCAAATCCTTTTAACGTTAACATTGTCGATGTTGGGGTTGTTCCCATGGTTCGGAGTTACCAACCAACTGCTCCGGTAGAGAAGGTTCGTGCCACGTAGCAAGGGAACTAGCGGACGAAATGAAAGAGTTTATGTTGTGTCTAATATACACGTAACACACTGCATATTGGCTGTCGTGGCCCCTGTCCGTGACAGTCTATCAGGGAGAGGCCAGACGACTTCCGTGACTGGCACTTCGCCAGCAAGGGGTGCCGTGCGGACATGAACCCCCTCCTTCCCTTTGTGCGCAAGTGCGTGGAGCCTATCACTATCACCGGCGGGAAGATGCGATTTGGTCGCCCGGGGAACAAACATACATGTTGATGTCGTACCTCCTGTGGTAGTAACGCCCGGTACCTCTCCTGCCACTACTGGTTCCCGCACCCCCCCCTCCGAACTAGCCTCCACCAGCAGTGAGCGTCAACTCTCTGCCCGAGACGGACACGTTTCCTTGGGTGCCCTCAACCTTGGTGCCGCAAAAGACCTTCAATCTGAGGATATCTTGGTGAGTGAGACCAGCGAGTGCCAACTCTACACACCAGGGAATGAACTCCCTAATGAGTTAAAGCAGACATCACGGACCTAAGAGATCCACGCTGGAGCTGTTCGACCCACACAATCAATGGTTAGATGTTGTAGGCTAGCCTGGCGCCCTCTCGGAATGACCACCACACGTCAGTTTAGCCATCTTCCTCTAGATCCGTCGCCGGTCTTAAACCCGAGACCGTGGGTGATGACAATGTACACAATAACATACGATAAGATATTTACACAGTCACTTAATTACATACACAAAACCTTTATGTAAAGAAAAGTACATATCACTGTTATGGTGGCACCACTGCAGGGCAAACCCTCTCGGCCAAGACTGTTCGTTGCTCTTTCGCGCACGGGCGCGTTCGTCGCACACACAGCTTGAGGCCTCAACGGGCAATCATGGCTTCAGCGAGCCGGAGGAGCCCTTGGGACGATGTCAACATGTACGATTTCAAAAATGTCAACAACAGCAAAACGCAGCGCGATAGCCAGGCCGTTGCATTCGACAAAATATTGAATACAATACCCCATTGTGTTTCAATAACAATATGTACAAGGGAAAATAAGGAGACATTGAAGAAAGTCATTTTTATTTTCAATTATTACTTGTTTAACTGTAACAGAAAAATTAACATAAGAAAAGTATATGTGTGTGTGTGTGTGTGTGTGTGTGTATGTATATATATATATATATATATATATATATATATATATATATATATATATATATATATATATATATATATATATATAAATAATGTATGAAAAGAAAATTAGGATGTAGAAAAAAAAAGGTACGCAAAGAAAAGTTAAAAACTAAATTCGAGGAAAGAAAAGGTAAGAATTAAAAAATAGTTCTATTTCATTGTTATTATCATTAATAAATTGATGTATATAAATTTGTACAATGCACCAACATAAATATAACAGCTAATTTATACTATTCTCCGTTCACTCTTAGCTGAGTTCTGAAATAAACAAACACCGCCGTATCACTGCGCCGCGTCAGCAAGTGATAGGCTGAATTCATCTGGCGCGCCAAGCACTAGTTGCAACACACACACTTCAGTACAGTCGGTGCTAATAAAATAACGGAGAAGTAATATAACAGGAAGCACCGTAGCACTTTGTTCAGCGTAGGTGGTTCATTTGCGAAGAAAAAACTATGCACTTTACGCCTAATAACCGTCTTCACAAAATCATCAGAAGTTTTTATAACAGGATACTCAATTTTCCTTTTCTTCCCGGAAGATGTTAATGTCCCGGTGTCCTGAAATTCTTTCCTTGCACGAAGCACAATGCTCTTCGAAACACGCCTAAATTCCGCAGTTAAACTCGCGATATCGTTCACACGACAATCCGGATATTTGTCTGAAAATGTTTTAAAAACATTCAACACAATAGTTTTCTGTGCACTTTTCAAAGGCTTTCCCGTTCTGTGTTTTACAAAACTCGGTCTGACGTCAGCAATAACAAACCGTGCGCTCGCGAATCCGAAATGCAACTGTTGCGCTGGGCATCAACTGTACACTGTACAGTACCTTTTGTCTATGCCACCGTACACACGGCGTCTGCTAACATAATTGTAAGTACATACTTGCTGACACATTAAACTGTATTGGAAATTAATGATGAATCGCTATAATGTTATATATCAACAATTGTTATAAAAAAGACTGTGTAAAAATACTTACAAATGGTTGTAACCAAGGGACTATTTCTTGCGCAAGAATAATGTGCGCGGCGGCGGGCAGCCAATGAAAATGTTTGTTTACAAGAGGCTTTGTTTATTCCAAAACTCAGGTAAGAGTGAACGGAGAATACTTGATTGTATTTTTAATATATTTGAAATTACCTTTCAAACCGGTTGTATAACAAGAAACGTTAGGGTATTTAATCGATATTTAGAAGATTAAGAATTTGGGTTTAGGGAGTACATTCTGCAGGTTGTTAGCGTCACAGCATCAGGAAGTCATGATTGTATGCTCGTTGTTATGACAACGCGACATGCTGATGCTTTGTTGTGCTGATGATAATGGACGCTCGTGTCGGCGTTGTTTTTTAATAACGTAACGTCAGCCGACAAAAGCCTGCCAAACTAAACAACTATTTTTTTCTCCCAAAGCAAAATCATAGATATTTAGATACTTGTGAGCAATGGTGTAAAACTACGTGATTTCATATTTTTCTCATATTTTTCAAAGTGCCAATACAGTTCTCTACATCACCGCTGCTATCTCAAGTAATGAGAACGGTTACGCTTCGTTATGTAATGCAAGTCTAGTATTTCTTACATCTTTGGCGAAAAGGTTGGATTGCACATGTGTTTTGTTCGTCGAAAGCATGGACAAGAATGTGGGTAATTTACACCCTATTTCCTTAGGTAAGAAACTCCATGGCATATCTAATGAAATCATTGATATTCGATGGGCTGGTCCTAACCGGCTGAAGGTTTCTATGTTGACAGCCACTGCGGCCAATAAGCTAGTGTCAAACGATTTACTGACGACCTATAACCTTCGAGGCACTATACCTCTCTCTTTGACCCAACGGCAGGGCTTAGTGTAGGGCATTCCCTTGGAGTTCACTGAAGCTGACATTCAAGATGGTATTGAAACACCTTTCTCCATATCCAAAGTCAAACGCATGTCGAAAAAAGTGATTACGGATGGGACAGTTACATATGTACCTACCAAACTGATTTGCCTTACTTTTAAGGGACAACTCCTTCCAGACAAAGTGGTTATCTATAAGACGCTATTCTCTGTCAAGCCTACAGTTCAATCGGTCTTACTTTGTTCCAAATGTCAACGTTTCGGTCATTCTGTGAAGAACTGCAGGTCAACACGTCTTTGCTGTGCAGGGTGTGGTGAAAACCAAGCAATAATGGATTGTCAAGCCACGATTCTCAGCTGTCCCAACTGTAAGGGCCCCCATACATCAACTGACCAGAATCAGTGTCCTGCATGGGGCACTGAAAAATAAATAAAATCATTATCTTACAATATGGCCAAACAGCAGGTCCACGATAGTTCTACCTCAAACCCCAGGACCTCACCCACCAACCACGTGACTATTTGTCCAGGCACCATGGGCTACCTTCACACTTTTCCAACTTTAAAACATCGTACTACTGTTGGTCAGGATGATGCTGACCGTATCTCTCGGCACTATCAGCCTCCACAGGTGACGGAAGTCTATGAACATTCATATGCACGGTTCCTGCACCAGCCCCAAAAACGGAAGTTTCAGCCTTCTGGCCAAAGTTGAGACACGCCGACGGCTCCCGGCCACAAGACAAGACCGACCTTCCGACCATCTGCCTCGCCAAACATTCCTGGTACAACCCTTGCAAATTACTACGCACAATTTCGACCAGAGAAAGATGCATTTGGATATGGCGCTGCACTTCCCAGCGATCCTCCATGAGTGTCTCAAGGAAATGCTTCTCCAGTGGACACTGTCACCACATCAAGTTGTTATCATAAACTGATGGCAGGTTTACCGGTTTACTTCAACATGTTACCTCCACAGTCGTGGAATCTACACACACCCGACATACAAGAGGCTCTACTGCTGCTTAATTCGACTGTAGATGCCACTGAATAAATTCTCCATAGATCCCTAGGCAACCTATTTCTATTCGTCTATATTCCTCCCTCCTTACAGTATGAGGATCCTTCAATGGAACTGTCGAGCTCTTTTGATGCAACTAGGTGTTTTACAACATTACCTGCACACTACAACACCTGATGTCCTTCTGCTACAGGAAACGAATTGGAAACTTACTACTGGTGATTTTTACTTTTCTGGATATACTGTGTACCACAACCAACCTCATTTTCATCGTGGAGTCGCTGTCCTTGTAAATTCCCGCCTGATGTCTCAGAAGATGCAACTTACCACTCCCTGCCCAAATGTTGAAATTGCGGGTGCAACCATCACCTATAACAGCAGATCCATAGTGTGCTTCTCTGTCTATGCACGGCCCCAGCATTCCACCAGCACTGCACAATGGACACATTTGTTTGGTTCTATGACTACCAACACCATAATAGGTGGAGATTTTAATGCGCACCATACCATGTGGGGTGATATGAGTGTAGATACTGCTGTAGAACACTTGGCCAATTATATCACAACATCTCCACATGTGCTACTATACGATGGCAGCCTCACTTATATGGGCACACCTTCTCGCAGATCGTCTGCCATTGATATCTCTTTTTGTACCCCAGACATAGCGGTGGATTTTTCTTGGAAGGTACTTTGTCATCCCATGGGTAGTGACCATTTTCCCATTGAAATAACTACTGACCCTATCCGGCCATTCTGCCCTCAGCCAAATATTGATTACACACCTCTCTGGTATACTCGATACAAACAACACCAATGTGTCTGGGAGGAATACAGATCCTACATTGCAAGTCACCTCCACAACGCCCATATCGTTACGCATCAAGACCTACAGGTTGCTTATGACTTGTTTCAAGATGTGTTAACTACCGCCATCAAATTGAGTACCCCATGTAACCTTCGGAGTAATGTTTATAAACTCAAGAAACCTTACTGTGGATGGTGGAATGTGGAATGTACTCAACTGAATTTACTTGGTCTGCAAGCTTTACGGCAATACCGGCTCCACAGTACAAAGGATAACTTCCTCGCTTACTTATCTATTCAGGCCAAATTTAAATTGACAGTTAAAACCACCAAATGTCGTCATTGGCAGTTATATTGCAGTAAGCTTTCCAGTTGTTCTTCCTCAGCTGATGTCTCGAGAGTTATTCACACTTTGACAAAGGGTAGCTCCTATCTCAATCACATACCGTCTGGTGACTTGGTACAAGATTTCCACAAATTAGTGGCACCTGACTATGTCCCCTGTGCCGCAGAATTAGATCTCCCTACTGGTGTCATAGTACACAGTAAACTTTCTCACTCTACTAGTAATATGGATATGTTGACTGCACTCATCACTATGGACGAGTATAATGCGGTCCTCTTAAACTGTAAGAAATCCCCTGGTATTGATGGGGTCATATATACGCATCTCTACAATCTTCCTCCAGTGACTCATGAATTCTTAGTCAACCTGTACAATGGTATCCTATCGCATGGATGTATTCCACGACGGTGGAAGGACAGTATTGTTTCTATGGTCATGAAACCCTCGAAAGACCCTGCTGTTGCAGCTTCCTATCGACCCATAACACTTACATCATGTATTTCAAAAATGTTTGAACGCATTATTAAAAAAAAAAAGAGGCTTGAATGGTGGTTGGAAGCTCATCACCTTCTTCGATGGGAACAGTTTGGGTTCCGCCGTGCTCGAACGACTACAGATGCTGTGACTATCATGATACGATGGATACGGGAAGCTCTGGAAAATAAGGGTGTCCTTATCACGTCTTTTCTTGACCTCACGGCTGCATTTGATGCTGTATATGTACCGCTCCTTATGCACAAATTGCAAACACTGGGTGTCCCACCTTCCCTCATCAGAGTTGTTCATCAGTTTATTGCTTGCCGCACTTTGTATATTAAAGTTGGGAACTATATTACTACGGGCAGGCGTGTGTACCGTGGAACTCCTCAAGGTGGGGTGCTGAGCCCTTTGCTTTTCATTATTTATACGCAGGACCTTATTTTTAACATTGGTCCCTACGTAAAATCCATTGCGTACGCTGATATCTTTTTATACTACTTGTCCGATTCTCATTCTCTCTCTCATGCTGTTGACTACATGACAAGTGCATTTCAGCTGTTGGAACAGTGGGCTATGGACAATCACCTTACGATATCACCTAAAGGCACTGATTGTATTATTTACAAGAAAACACGTTGATTTGTCCTCTATTCATATTTCTCCCTATGGCACTAGCATATTGGTGGTAAACCATCACAAGTACTTAGGTGTGATAGTTGACTCCACGCTGACCTGGCACCGTCAAATTCAGAGGCTTAAATTGCACTTTCTGACGTCTATTAATATCCTTAAAATGGTCAGTAACACTAAATGGGGTGGTGATCCTTTTACCCTTTTGTTGTTTTATAAGGCCTTCATTCGAGCCAAAATGGATTATGACTGCTTGTTCATGACATCTGTGTCACAACCCCGGCTTTGTGAACTACAAGTCTTGCAAAATAGATGTCTCCGTATGTGTGTAGGACCGATGTCATCCTCTCCTGTATCAGCCTTACATGTTGAAGCTAATGTAGAGCCATACCACCTACGTCGGATGCTGCTGTCCAACAGGCATTGGCTTAAGGCCAGTTATTATCGGAAGAGTCCGTTGCGTACAATAATTAATGATGTGGGAATCGACGTCTTACCCATGTTACTCAGTAGTACCACACATCTTCCTGCGCAAGATCACCTTACTTCATTTATGCTTCCTTATGAAATATCATATTATAAGTGCATGTGCATCACCTATTTACTGCACCAAAACATTTTCTTCTCCCAACGGAAGTACAATGCCTGCATAAATCGCATGTTACAGCTACGTCTAATTTTCTACACGTTTACACCAATGGGTCCAAAATGGATTGTCTTGTTGGTTGCGCCTACTATGTCTCTGAACTTCGGATTTCTGGGTTGTATAAGCTCCCCCCTTCTACCAGTGTCTTTTGTGCTGAAATGTATGCTATCTACCAAGCTGTGACCTTCCTCTCCGCATGGCCATGTGTCAATATCTGTCTCTACACTGACTCATATAGTGCCATATTGTCCCTGACTTCTTCCCGTCCCCCGTATAAAGATGCTTCAGATCTATCGTTGAGGATAAAACATATCCATGGCACATGCCGGACTGGTGGTGACTTTCGCATAATCTGGCTCCCGAGCCACATGGGTATACCAGACAATGAATATGCCGATAAGCTTGCTAAACTTGCTATAGGTTCTGTAGACCCTTTTGGCGACTAATCTCTGGCCCATCTCCATAAGCTTCTACAGGTGGAAATTCGCCAACGGTGGACCGAAGATTGGGGTGCTTCCACTACAGGCCGGTCATACTTTATGGTCCAACCCCAATTGCAGCCCGACGTATGGTATCGTACGGTAACCAGAAAAAGAGGTTTTGTGACTACCATGGTTCACCTCCGTCTCAATCACGGTCGATTCAAGCAACATTTACATAAAATAAATATCTCTGATACCCCCCGAGTGTGACTGTGGGTTTGCTAGCCAAGATGTTAATCACATACTTTTCCAGTGTCCTTTATTGCAAGCTAGGGATGTCCTGTATCAGAAGCTTATTTCTTGTGGTTTTTACCCTCCTTATAGTAGGGAATATATATTGTCCTCACTGCACTTACAAGCCTATGAAGCTATTTATGGATTTCTGTGTGT
The DNA here is from genome assembly GCF_032445375.1 of Bacillus rossius redtenbacheri. Taxonomy (NCBI): domain Eukaryota; kingdom Metazoa; phylum Arthropoda; class Insecta; order Phasmatodea; family Bacillidae; genus Bacillus; species Bacillus rossius. Next base: position 8,476,444 of record NC_086338.1, on the reverse strand, counting down.
CAATAATGTCGTCCTCTAAGCTTTCGCTTTTGTATATGTGTCCCATCTCCCTTTATTTTCTTCTGTCTTTGTGACACCGCATTTTCTTTCATAGTTTACCAATTACGTAATTGGGTGGTGACGTCATAGTTCCCGATACAGCATCCGCAACATCTGCAACATTCTTGCAGCCTCCGAAGAGTTCATCGATCATTTTTTTTTGTACCAATACATCTTCTCTGTGCTCACGTCTTTGCTTCCTACCGCCTATGATTCGGAGCACCAGATTCGCTTATGGCTGAAATGGACACGTAGGCCAGAACCTGTTGTGAAGTGAAGTGAAGCGTACCACCATCCATTGCTATCTAAGGTTTTGTGTCTAAACATGTGTTTGCTGACATATTATTAGAATTTGCGTGAAAACGGAAGGCAATTAAAGGTGAGTTATTGAAGCATATGTAGTAACAAGTTAAAATTATATATTAATTCTAATACATCAACATTTGAAAACCTAGAATATGAAATTTTAGTCAGTAACCTAAAAGAATGACTTGACAATTTTGTTTTTACATCTTTTATAATTTACACAAAACAAAACTGTAGCAGCACAATGCAAGATAACGACAATAGTTTGCAACTGTATATATTTCTGCTGGTTATAAATATTCAAATAACAGTTTTAGGTATTGTGCTTTCGAGTTATAGAAATATATATATGTGAGAGTGCAGACATATTTTAGGTTATGAAACACGTTTATGCGAGTTTTATTTTTATTTTTATAGGCATACAAATGTTGTTCTCCATGGTAAAAACTAACTTATGACTCATTTATAAGTAGTGTGAACTATTATTTCCACTTATATTACCAAACAGTTTTTCCTAAATACAGTAGTTTTAATGTTTTTTAGGTATCTTGCAATTATCAGTATTATGCCTTTTTATTTCATTTAGGTAATTTTATATCTAATTACATGCCTATTTTGTACAGAAAATGGGCGAGAGATACACAGCCAAACAGCTTGAGTCTATGAGCCAGAAAGAATTACTGTCTTTCATAAATTCTGTTTCTGATGAAGAGGCATTTGACTCTGAGGCAGGAGGAGACTCAGATGCAGACGATGAGCTACCAGCACTACAGCCGAGTAAAAGTGGGACAAGTAAAATATCTGTGAGAGCATCAGCAGGTATTTCCGACACAGACTTGGATTCTGGTGATTCTGTGAACTATCCTGATTTCATCCCTGAGCTACCAGAAAAACGGATGCGACTTTTGGTTCCCTCTGAATCAAGTAGTGATTCTGATGAACCCGATAAACCTTGTGAAGTAATGCAATCACCAAGTTCTATGCATAATTTCCATTTTGTGAAGAATGCAAGGAATGCAAAAGAATTTTCTGGTTACAATTTTACACTTACCTTTGGCCCAAAGTGTCAGGTAAATTTGAATTCTCCTCTTGAAATATTTCTTACATTTTTTACCTTTTCAATTCTGGAAATGATTGTTGACCAGTCTAATTTGTAAGCTCAACAAAAAGGGGTAGATTTACATTTGTCTGTCACGGAATTGAAAGCTTTCTTTGGTATTTTGATAATAATGGGGTTCCACACTTTACCAACAATGAGACTCTACTGGTCATCAGATCTAAATTTCCATGTTACTAGAATAGCAAGTATTATGTCTTTGAGACGGTTTCTGCAAATACTTAGATTTTTACATCTTAGCGACAACGAAAAAATGCTGGGAAGAGGGACATCTACATTTGACAAGTTGTACAAGATCAGGCCTTTGATAACTCATATGAACACTGTATTTCTCAATTGTTTCAATCCAGGTAGATTTATAAGTGTAGACGAAAGCATGGTTGGTTTCAAAGGGCGCTCATCTTTGAAACAATACATGCCACTGAAACCAATTAAGCGTGGCTTCAAAGTATGGGTTGCTGCTTGTTCAACGACTGGATATATGCTAAGTTTCAGCATATATGAAGGAAAAAATCTGTTGCACAATGAAGGTTCATTAGGTGAAAATGTTGTGATGGCACTTACAGCACCTTTCCAAATGTTAGGGTATTGTATATTTTTTGACAGATTTTTTAACAGTTTCCCATTATTATTCAATCTGTTATCAAAAAAAACTTTTGCATGTGGTGCAATAAACCAGAATCGAAAACATTTTCCAGAACACAGCCTACAAGTGGACAGAAAAATGAAATTGGGAGAAAGTGATTTTGTAATGGACAATGATATTTCTGTCGTAAAATGGAAAGACAGAGGTACAAAATCAGTATCTTTAGCTAGCAACATGCACAACCCATTTGCAAAGACTCAAGTTTCTAGAAAAAACAAAAAAGGAAATGATTTCATGTCCACAGGTAGTTGCAGATTATAATGCACACATGGGGGGTGTAGACAGGTTCGACCAACTTCTTTCAAGTTATTCCATAAATCATGGAAATCGCGTAGATGGTGGGTCAAGCTTTTTTATTACATATTGGATTCAGCAATTGTTAATTCCTTTATTCTGTACTCTGAAACCACGAAACTTTCTGGCACGAGGGGAACAAAATCCATGTCACATCTCAATTTTAGAAATATGTTAGCTAATGAACTTATTGTGTGGCCGGTGTGGCCACTTAGGATTTTTTATCATTTAAATTTTACTTTTTGTGAATGCTCCTGTATACATTATTAAATTGTATTTCTTTTGTATTTATTATATCCTTTACAGGTATTTATTTTGTATTTGTTTTATATCTATTTGTATTATGATATGGTGTTAAAGTATCTGCTACTTGTTTATGGCGAATGACAAACACAAGTCCCTGGTGTGACAGTTAAAGACGCCTTGGGCATGACTCAAAAAGTCCAACCCTATGAGTCCCGGTGTCAGTCCTGGCACCACTTCAAACCGCCAATTCCATGAAAAATGTTTTATTTTGAAATGAAGAATTACAGATCTAGAGGCCCGGACGATCTGACCATTGGCCACACCGAACGCTAGCTGGGGCCCGTCAACCACACGGCGTGCCAAACCCGGGAGAGACTCCAGCAATGAATCCAGGAAATCCTCGCTGATGACTGAGCGGGATGCTCCAGTGTCCAGCAAGGCAGGGTGAAAGGCATTACCAAATTGGACAGGAACACGAAACAAGCCCATTCGCTGAGAGGATTTTCGAATAGTCCGACAGAAGCGACCCCTTTTACGCCCTGTCAACGGTCGTTTCCCGGACACTCAGCACGCATGTGTCCCGGGCGACGGCATCGGAAGCACCTACGGTCACTGGGCTCCAGACGCGGCTGCGGGCATGCCCCCGATAGGTGTCCAAAGGCAGTGCAGTTGGCGCACCTGCCTGCCTGCCTGCGTCGCTCCTCCGGCTAGTGATCGGCGAATCTCTCGCTCAAGCCCTGTCTGTAAAAAGGAGTCCCCATGTCCCCTTCTCTGTGACCCGGACCTGAGGCCGAGGCAACCCGCAGGGGTGCTTCCTGCCCACGTTCCCAAGCCTCGCTCCTTTGTTCATCACGTATAGATCATCGTATTGGCACCTAACAGTTTCACAATTTCGAAGGGACCCGCAAACGGGGGTAACAATTTAACATTAATAGCATTCTTCAAGGAAGGTAAAATGAAAGACCTACAAAGCACCTTATCATGCAAGTTGAACTGATGTGCTTTCCTGGAGGCATCATGAGTGTCACGCACACTGTTGCGACCTTTTGTTAAGTTGGTGGAGACGCTTTTCAAAATCTTATCCAACTCCGCTTCCTTAAATTTACTTTCCAGCGGAGGCAGTCCCCACTGGTTTAGGATAGGATGGGAAAGTTCCCTCCCCATAAACGGAACTGACGGAGGGAATCCAGTGGAGGAGTGGAAGGCAGAATTTAAAACCACATTAATAAATTCCAGGTCCTCGACCCACAACGAATGATCCTGATGGTAAAAGGCCGTTAATATCCCTTTGATGACCTTGTTCACCCTTTCGGATTGGTTTCCCTGCGGAAAGTACGGAGTGCTGTAAATGGGCTTAATGGCCCACTCAAAGCACATGTTCTTGTATGAGGAAGAACGAAAATATCTGAAACTATGAACGCAGGCGGACCACAAATCTTCCACACCTGCTCTCCAAGAACCTTAACGATGGAGGACGCCTTCAAATTCCAAAGGGGAATGAGGAAAACAAATTTAGTAAAGATGTCCAAAACGACCAACAGACAAACATTTCCCCGACGAGAACGTGTAAGGGGTCCGAAAATGTCGATGTGAACCACGTGCCAGGGGGCTACCGGGGCGTCAGCACAATACAATCCCACCTTAAGAGTTATGTGGAGGTTTAGCAATTCGGCACAGATGACAAGACCTCCCGAATGTACGCACTTCATCCTTGAGGGTGGGCCAGAAAAAGCGACTAGCAATCTTACGATATGTTTTGTCAATGCCCAAGTGTCCCCCAACCAGGGAGGAATGAAAGTACGACAGGAGCATGGATCTTAAGGCTGCGAGCACCACGACTTTCCTAGCATGACCAGACGCACCAACAGGCCCCGATCCTCCAAAAAGGGGACGGGCTTACGACCTTTAAGATCCTTAATATTTGGATGCAAAAGGGATCCACGGACTGGGCTTGCTGAATGTTTACATATGTTTCGGGAAAAACCTTACATACTGCTAAAAATTCCTCGACCTGAGGAACAGCCAGGTCAGTGATCTCAAACTCCTCGGGATTCAACATGCAGGAGAGAGTGTCTGCCACTACATTCTCTGAGCCCTTAACGTGGTGGATAACAAATTTAAACCTGGACAGACGCAATATCCATCGGCCAAGTTTGCCCAACTGGTGTGGATGATTGCACAACCAAGAAACGGCCCGATTGTCCGTGAACAAATCGAACTCTTGAGTATCAAGGTAGCTCTCAAATGTCTCCATACCAAACAAACATGCCAGGGCCTCCTTTTCGTACACCCCCAGATGTCGTTCAGACTCCAGAAGGGTGCGGCTCGCAAAAGCGATGGGTCTTAATCTTCCATTTTCTACTGCTCTGGTGAGTAACGCGAATAGCGAATCATATATTGGTGCTGCAGTGTGGTGTTTGTCGAGAAATCGATCGACATCTGTGTTGTTTGTGAAAACAGACGACACTGTGCGTGCCTGAGTGATCAGACACGTGGCGTGCGGTTTCCTGTGAAAACGGGTGCTGCTTGTGAGTGCGTATGTGTGTTCGTGGTGAGTGTGTTGTGTGTATGAACCGCGGTAAAACCGAGGGTTCTGGAGCGGACCAGAACACTGGTGTGCATGTGAGTGTGAATGAGAGTATGAATGAGAAGGGTGTTGCGTGTGGTTATCCTGCTGGTTATTGTTACCTGAAGATCTATGCTTCATTACGCATTCTTGGGTACGGGCTGGACATCCAATCTGTTAAAGCGAGGTTTGGTTCGTACCCTTTATCGCGTGAAGTCGTCGCACATTTATTTTCGTTTGTGCGACATGAGGCTTATGTACCAGCAGTGGTACCTGTGTCCCCGTCTCTGTACCACGTTATCGAACTTAAGCTGATGGAATTTAGCAGTCTAGTACAGACAGCGATTTATTCAGATGCGAGAGTAGGTGGTGTACACAATAGGGGATCACGCATGCCCAGAATGTATCGCGTTTTAAAGCTTTGGTGCAGAATGCTGGTGTACCACTTGACGAAGGAATTGCCGAGCTAGCGAAGAAACTTCTAGCAGTGGAAATACGCCAAAATTCCAGTGCTTAAAGATGTGCTTCTGGAATCTGCATGCGATTACACACAGAAGAACCGAACCGCCCTCGCGTACGTTTTGACACCGCAAGAGCTGGCCACGTTGCAGACTGAATACCCGGGGCTTAATGTTTTTACGACTGCGACAGTGAATTATCCGCATGCTTTCGTCGCAACCGCCACTATATGTGCAGAGGCTCAGATTTTGCACGATATTGACTACTCGAATGTCCGAAAACCAGTCGGCGATCGTGACGTTTACCTCATAGACGTTGGTGCACAGTATGTACGCCATGCTGCTGCCGGTAGAACCAACGTTCACTGTTGAAGTCCCATCATGGATCTGCGGGATAGTGCGAGGGAGGCACTTCGAGAATTATCAATTGTCAACTTGGTGAACAAGGGGACCATCTCCGCGGACGTTGGACGAGCAGTGGTCGAGGGCACCAACATGTGATGTTACAACAACGCGCAGGAGTGCACAGTGACGGCTAACTATGGGATGATGGTGCATTCCACATATGACATGTCCATGCCGGTGTTAATGAACATCTTCGATGCGCATAAATTTGATGTTGTGTGGATAGTGGTGCTCTTTTGATGTTTTAGTGCTTTATAAGGATGAAGGACTTTTTAAGATGGAAAAGATATCATTTAAAAGAGACGGAGATAAGATTCGGTTCCTCTTTTCGGGTGATGCAAGTATGGGTTACACGCACGATTACAATAGCTACATTTCACTACTAACGACTTCGTGTGTTGTTACACTGGCTGGTGCAGTGTACTTGCTAGAGCGTGTTGCAGTGCGTAGTGGGAGTGTGTTTGTTCGTGCAGTGCGGTGCAAGCAGGCTCCGAAAGTCAACAGAGCGTCATTCAACTTTGCGTTTTGGCGTACTGTTGAGAATGAGAAGACTCTGATTTCAACTTGGAGCTACAATGACGCACGTTACCTTGACACGACTCAGATGGGTGGCGTCCGTGGTGTGCGTTACGTGCGGAAATTTCTGGAGGTCCCGACCGTGCTGTACGAGTTGTTGCAGTCACATTGCTTACAGTCTGGCGACAAATCGTTTAACCTCAATGATGTCTATTCTGTGGCACAGTCATTCAACACCCGAATGACTATTAATGGTAAGGATATTCGCACACCGTAGAAGATTGCTTCATTGGAACTCTTGGAGCTTGTCGTTGCTGTGTACTGTATAGTGTACCGCGAGCGGTACTGCAGTGGCAAGCTTATCGAGGCCTTTGTTAAGCAGGAGAAAGATAAGCGTAGTGCCGCTTCCCTCGGGTTCTTGGACGTATGTGAATACGTCTTTGGAACCACTCTGAAAGACAGGATCCTTGACTGTTTTCACAGTTGGCTGGACCGAATTGTGTTAAAAATTTCGTCTAGGAAACATAAACGACTCCATCTTGAACACGAGGCAATTATGGCTGTTAGGTGTGTCGAGTACCAGGAGTTCGTGAATGTACGGGACGATTATGAGACCGTGATTGCGCAGACTTTGATTAGGGACCCGTTTGTGAGGGCGATCGACATTGAGTATGGGAAGGAGGCGGACTTGGTTGCGCGGGCTGTGATTCGCAAGAACGGGCTCGAACAGGTAATTCGGGGAAGTGACGCGGGAGTCGGGCTGGTCGACGGTGACAGCAAGGTGCAACAGTGGCTTGCTACAGAATCAGTTGACCCGTATGAGGATAGGGAAAGTATTGTCTATCGTACGGTACCGACCGACTATCAACCAGTGTCTCCTGTTCCTGACTCGACGTATGTTGCCCCAGTCTATGACAATAAGAAGATCCCAGTGACATCAGTGCGCCGCAGTAAGAAAGTTTTGCGTGCCTTTGCTGACAGTGTGTCGTCGGTTACGACTGGACCGATTGCGTACAGTGATTTGGTGCGTCAGTTGAAAGATGGGTATGTCTGCCATCCGAAAGGAGTTAAGCTATCTGTCAAGGGAGATGGATTCTGCATGTTTCACTCCTTGTTCACCTTCTTTGACTAACTTGAGGAAGATCTCATTCCTGCCTTCTGCAAGTTCGTGTGGAGTTGCGTGCAGGCTACGTCTGACAAGGCGCTTAATGAAAATCTGCTTGTACAGGACCGAACGGATGTGCGTTCGTGGGGCACGACTGACAACATCTCAGTCTTGACCAGTATGTTGCGTACCGAGATCTGCATCCACATCGATGATGGTGGTGTTGTGGTGCCGACGAATTTGTACTCTAGGGTACGTAGCACCGATGTCATCCATCTGCATTGGACAGTTCGCGGGGACAAGGGTCATGTCGAGCCGTACGATGACGGTAAGCATTATGACGACAAGTTGTTGGACATGCTGGATCGGCCGATTCCTAGACCTAAACAGGCTAAGGAGTGTTCTGTTGTGGTGGACGTGAAGGCTCATCTTGAGATCGACGAGTGGGGTGGTAACGTGCATTTCTCATCTCAAACGAAGGCATAAATTAAAATCTGTGGTATGATACTTACACCGAGGCAATGATGACAGTGGAATGAGTATGGTGTCCGAGCCGAGTGTACTACTCTCGTGCTTGTGCTGCCTACGATTAGTCTTGCGCCTTCTGCCGTGCTGCAACAGTTCTCAGTCGTTGAGTTCTTTCTTGATTGGCGAGAGAACATGTTCGGCTCGGATGTGCTCTTGGTTTGTCGTGATCGATCTCGGGAGGGAAAGGTATCGCAATTCATGCTTGAACGCCGCTATGTGCGAGCGTACCTTGAGACTGCGACTGATGATAGCTTTGTTAGCTCGTCGATGTTGCCTATGTCTGCCGGTTCGTCTGTTTATAAAGCTTGGACGATGGAGGTGCGCACGTATGTGCGGGCGTTGTGCGAGTGCAATGTGCGAGAAACTAAAAAGGCGATTCGCGCGTTGCCCAATGTTGTGGTTGCTAAGGAGATTCCTGGTGCCATGGCCAGTGGAGCACTTGATGCGACTAGGGCAGTTACATCAATGGTGCGGCAGTGTGTCCGTGAAAATCCTGGAACAACTGTCAAAGTTGTTACACTGGCACCTGAGAAGGTTGCTGTTCGAGCTGATTCTGTTGTGTCTCGACCCCATAACCTTCTCAAGAAGGAACCGTTGGCAACGACAAAATCATGGCTGCCTCTCCAGAATTATATTGAGACACGTGTTGTGTACGGTAAAGAGGGTACACAAAAGATCACTATGGTTGGCTGTGTTGACAAGGAGAATTCTTTGGTGAAATCTGTGGTTGCAAAAGTTGCGACCAAACGTGTCATCCAGCAAGGTCAAACCGGCTAAGACCCACATGCAGTGGTGGCTATCAGTCGGCACACAAAGACTTTCGTTTACTATACTGATGCTGACGATGCGGTGGTTCGCTTGGTAGGACGCGTTGGTATGACTACTGCCGAAGCAATGTATAAGTGGAACGAGAGTCGCAGGATGCGTCTTGCTGGAGGTTATTGTCCACCGACACTCGTTAACTTGCCCGGTACCGCTGCTGCTGTTGACCTGTGTGTGCAGCGGATCGTCACGCCTTTGCCCGCCCACTACCATGCGGTGCAGACTCCGGTCAAGTTGTACAGTGCTGTTTCTGATGGTGTGTTGTAACCGGAGGTGTTGAGTAGGCATGACCTTGATACAGGTTATTTGCAAGTTTGGTATGATGACAAGTTGCCTGGTACTTCCATCGTAAACACACGGCATGACAAGATGATGGTCGAGATGAGTGACCTTGATTTGTCAATAGATAAGATTTCGCTGACTGTTGCGAAGTGCGCTAGTGTCAGGAAGGATAGGACTACGTTACAGCCAGTCCTGCGGACGATGATGCCAGTGTCTTTTGTTGATATATACACTACAGTTCCCGAACTTATAACAATGCATATAAACACATAAAGTTTTTACGATTATGTTTTCAACAAGAATTTAATTTTTCACCCCTCATTATAAACTTACTTGTTATCTTGCGGGTTAGGCAAATGTAACTTTTTTTTAAATTTTCATTTTCCTTTATTTTTTTAGTTAGAAATGGTAGTTTACAATTCCCTTATTACTTTTATAAACCCCCATTGTTAATGCCCGAAAATCATAGCCATTGTTGACAGTCCTTAGGAACAGTAAGATAATTAATTTTGTTACTGCATTGTTAGGTGCACTTAGCAATATCAAATTTTTTTTCTTCCCCCATAATTATTAGTTATGTAAATCTTCAAAATGGGTCCAACAACATGTGATATGAATGTGTAGTTGTATACTCACCATTCACTATCCCAAGAATTTTATAAACAGCTCTTGCATTCCTTCTATCTGTTTTAGGTTCAAAACATTCCATGTTCCAATAGGACAGAAAAAATTATTGCCCTTGTGCCAAATTTTGGTAACGATTCAGACGATGAACCTGAAAACAACCTCCCCAAGGAAATCCCAGATGACGATAAAGATGAGGATGACGTCAGCTCTACTCCTCCTCCTTCAATGCCGGCAATTCTAAAAGAGTTACTGGAAAATGAAGATCTCAACAACATTGACTTCTTATCTGAGAGCACAGCATTGGAAGAAAATATTGGAGAATCGTTGAAACCTATTGATGAAATGGAAATAGAAACTTTACCAACCCAACTTTTGATGCAACAATCCCAGATAGAGAATAATACACAAGCTCCAGTTGTAGGTTTGATTGGCAATGATGACAATATGGTGACACAACCTTCATCAAGTTATGCTATTACTATAGAAAATCAGACAACAATTCAAAATCATCTTTGAAAATAGATTAATTGCATAACATCAGTCAACTATCTGAAGTTGGCATTGGTACTGAGACAAATGCCCATTTACAAGCTACTGATATTCAAGAAGAGTTCAGCCGTGATGTATCGATGCCACATGTTTCTTATAAAACACAGCTTACTCGTTCTAAGAAACAACATTCTTCTCCCATTTCTGAAGCTGTAAGGAATGTCAAGAAAATTGTGAAGGGAAAAAAGCAAACTAAAAACCAAGACCATCACTTGGAAGAAAACATCCTTTCAAGATAGAGTGACACTGCAAGATCAAGAACTTAAAACTCCAAACAAAATAAAATCACCAATGGACTATTTCAAAACATTTTTCCCTGATGAAGTTTTGGACTTGATCGTCTTCAACACAAACCTGTATTCCTGCCAGATACTGCAGAACTCTATAAACATAACAAAAAGAAAGGTTTGTGATTTCATTGCTATAGAAATCATGATGGGTATAGTAGACAATTCCAGCTACCTGGATTACTGGTCTAATGAACTAAGGTATGAAAAGATTTCAAGCCTAATGACACTCAAGAGATATCAACATGCACTTTGTAAATAATGAGAACATGAATGATGACCGATTCTTCAACATCAGACCTCTATTGGACATAATCAGGGATTGCTGTTTGAAAATCGAACATGAAAGTCATTTTTCCATAGATGAGATGATGGTAACTTACAAAGGTAGGAAAGTTGGTAACAGAAAGCAGTATATGCCTGGAAAACCAAACATATGGGGTTTCAAAATTTTTGTAAGAGCTGGCGTATCTGGACTTATTTATGACTTCACGGTGTATGGCGGAGAAGACACCTTCCGTAATCACACTTTCACTGAAGAAGAATCATCATTTGGACTTTGAGAGAAAGTTGTAATAGCCCTATGCAAAACAATTCCTGAGCCAGCGACATCTGTAGTCTATTTTGACAATTTCTTCACTACTCTTTATTTGGTTCATTATCTACGGAGTGAACTTGGCATTTTCAGCCTTGGAACAATACGGACAAATCGAGCCAAAGGTTGTGAAAAAACGTTGCAGTCAGAAATGGCACTGAAAAAAACCGGGCGAGGCAGTTTCTCCCAGGCAGTTTCAGATGAGTACCAGGTTTGTGTTGTAAGATGGTTTGACAACAAACCTGTAACTCTTGTCAGCTCATACACAGATTCGTACCCATTGCAGGAAGTCAAATGGTATGATAAAGAGAGAAAAGAATGTTTCTGTCCCTTGCCCCCAAGTGATAAAAGATTATAATAAGCACATGGGCAGTGTAGATCTAGCTGATATGCTAGTTGCACTTTACAGAATTAAGCTGAAAACAAGACGATGGTATCTTTCTATATTTGCCCAAATTATTGACATTTGCATCAACAATCCTTGGCTTCTTTATAAGCGTGAAATTGGTTTGAAATCCCTACCTCATCCAAGACTGTATTTCAATGAATTTCGCATCCTTATCTTTGAAGGTCTTACACTGATGAAAATTAAACATAGCCCAGACCAGCAGCTAAAGTAAGAACAGACATGTATGGCCATTTTCCAGAGTTCGTCAAAAGAGGCAGATGTAAATATTGTGTTAAAGATCAGTCATTCATTCAATGTACGAAGTGCAAAGTCAGGTTATGCTTGAAAGAAAATCGTAACTGCTTTGTAGCATTTTACTTTTAATTCTTGAAGAGTAAATTGATTCAAAAACCGTGTTCAACAAAGACTGAAAATAGTTGCACAAGAACATGAAAAGAGTTTTAATAAAAGCTTGTGAAGGTAAAAAAATATGTTAGAAAATTATCACTCACAATGTAAAAAGTAACTTTTTGATTAAATGTGGAACATTTTTATATTTCTTTGCATTTTAAGGTTGAGTCGTTAAGTGTTATTTAGCACTTTCATTGTAAATACTGATAATTATTATAATGACTATAATTTGGCTGTGTGTCATATGTGACACATGAAAAAAAAAATAAGTTATTGTCGTAAATAATATTTTTTAATGTTTATCTTACAGTAATATGGTTTTAAAAAATGTGGTTATAAATTTTTTCTTGGCAATTTTTTTCCCTGCCAAATTAAGGGTTAAATCATAAAGGGTCATCTTCCAGAACTGCTGAAAAAGCAGGATCAGTAGAAGTCATTACAGGTAATATGATGGACAATAATATTTTCAGTACCTATTAAGGCAAGCAATAATTTATTACCATTTATTTGAGTTTTGTATGTCAAGTGGCAGTGGTTTTGCACATGCATTGTAGAAGTTAAAATTTCTAAAATTACAAAAAGATAAGTTAAATTAAAAGTTAATTCAGCTCATATTTTGACATTCCTGGTTCTGTTTAGTCTAAATTGTCATTTTTTTGATTTTCTAAATAAATATTAATTTGCAGCTAGGCCTAAAGAATTTTTCAGACTGAATATTAAACCTTAAATGTTTTGTTCTATAATATATAATTTATTCATTTGGTAAGTGCCTAGTCATTGTTCTGAGTACATTCAATGACATTTGACATGTGTAACTCTGGTAAATGTAAAATTTGGTTGATTTCTACATACTTCATTCAAAATAACATTGTGATAGCTTTCACATCATAAAAAAAATTAAACATGTGGATAAGTGCTTCCTAATACCAGTTTTAACAGTAGTGTGAAGAAAAAGTTAAATGTGGTCAGATTTACAGTTTGATATAGGGATGGGGCGAATCCTGATTTCCTCGAATCCTAACTCAAATCCTCAACTGGAATTGCCGAATCTCGAACCCGAATCTTTTAAAAGATGATGTACACATATCTAATGTAAGTGAGATGTATTCTGCTTGCACTAAAAGTCCCTTGACTTTCTCACATGTAGTTTGGTACATTTCTGGTAAAGTGTATTTGCCAGAAATTTTCTCGAAACCATTGAATAACGAGGTTCCAGAAATGCAATAAGCTTTCGAATTCTTTGTTTTCTACAACAAACAGTGGCTGATTGTCTACACATATCATTTCTGCAATAAGCCTACCTATGTGTTTTCCTTTGCCATCTTTGCTTGAAAACTTACATTTTTTTGTCATGAATTGTGCTAGTGAGGGCTGTGTGAGTGATAGTTCATTGTTTTGAGGTTCAGATAAGATTCTTCTGGGCCCTGCAATTTGGGCCGAGTGGAGTTTAAGATGTTTACGTAACACACTTGTTGTACATGACTTTCCGCGGGATATTTTTGCAACACAAAACAGACATGCAGCTTTGGTGGTATCAGATTTGTCCAGAACAAAATCTTCCCATACGTCCGACATCTCTGATTGTGATTTACGTCACGTAAATGACTTTAAATCACCATTTACAACGAAAGATAAACCACACGTTACATGGAAATATTCAGTTCAGTAGAAAAACTCGCACAGATATACATAATACCGATAACAAACGGGACGAGACGCCATTGTTCCGTGCCCAGTGTCGCCAATACTTTGTGAGTGAATTGCGTGTTGTGAATATTGTTTTGTTTGAACTTCGTTTCTGTTGAAAACCTTTAAGTTTGTTTGTGAACTATTTTATTCATTTATATTCTTGATTTAAACATTACAAAAACAAATTCTCATATGCTTAAAGAAAACAAAACAGTGTTCGATGATACGCCGCAGTCGTGAGTGGAAGTTTAGTGCTTGATTAGGTTACGGCGCAAACTGTAAAAAAGTGGCAGATTTATTAATAAATTCGTAAACTGTTGTATGTAGGCAAAACATAATATCAACACAGCTTAGGCTGGATACATTCTTGTTTATAACATCTACAAAGAATCTTCAGTTCTTTTTATGGTATTTATCTTAAAATAACTATTGGGTTTGTACTTAAGTTATGGTACATCATCCATATTTCTTTGCAAGTTGTTGTTCATTTGCCTTTTCTTCATATTTACGTGCACCATTACTATTTGAGACAGAAACTTACAGGAAAAAAATTTAACGGGATTTTATATCACACATTTAAGGGCGTAAATGATGAGACCCCGGGAAATTTAAACGCTTTATACGGGAAAACCAACCATGCGGAACCTCGTAAGCAAGTTTTACTGTATTTTTTTCCGTAAATAGTAAAACACCGTCACAATGCTTTCCGGCCAAATAACCTTCTGCTGTTGAAGCTCGAAATTTTCAAGCCTAACAATTTTTTCCAGCCGAGCTCGAGCTTAAAGTAAGTACTTGGCTCGAGCTCGATTTTCGAGTACTCACAGACCTCTATAAAATAACCCATAAGCAGTTTATGCATAATAAATAAAAAAATGCTGAATCCCTTGACGAATCCTATATCAGACCTGCCGAAGCTTCGAATCCCTAGGATTTGGCGGATATTGGATTCGGTCGCCCCATCCCTAGTTTGATATGACACTTGGGACTACTGATTCAGAATGTTATATTTGAAATGGAGTATAAAAATAAACTTTTCTAAATAATGTAGCCATAAATGTAGACAGAATTTTGCCAATATAATGTTCTATGAGTGGTTAAATGCTTTTATCTATGGATAAATAAATTGTATTGTTATGCACCTTACTTGTCTTGCAAATGCCATATTTTGGATATGTACAAATTTGTTAACACATATTGATCACTGTAAAGTTAATTTTGAATTAATTATAGTGGATTTGAAGTACCCAATCAGAAACAGAAATATAGCAAGTTTTAGCTGTTTATTTTCCATGTGCTTGTACCAAAGTACAGAAAATATGTTTTTTTTTTTGCCCTTTCGCACTTGTTTCCCCAACTTTTTTTTAGGTTGATAAAATCATGTGTTGTAATTTACAATGATGAAACACAATTCAAGCACTTGATGATGTAAATGCAATAAGAGTTGAAGATGAAATTCAAGCTCTACAGTGTTCGAAACTTTTTATTGGGGGAGGGGGAAGGTGGGATAGAGAAAGATTGTTTACCATTAGCTAATTCATGTGGTTCTTAAGTCTGATGTCTGAAAAAAATATGGTTTTTGCATACTACATCTTCTTCAAACTCTTAAGTAGAGGCCTGCTTCTTGGAAACTATATGTACATATTTTTTATGTTACTGGTATAATATGCTCTAGAATAGTAGTGTCATAAAAATTATCACTTTAGTCATTGTATGTGTTTGACTGTTTGCATGAATTTTTATAATATTATATGAATGTTAATTGATATTTTTGCAGATGATGTTAAAAACAGTAAGACATGGCCTCAGAAATGCAAAGAGCCATTGACGGAAGTTTTAAAACATTGGGAAAATACCATCTGATTGAGGAAACCAAACAGTACGAGTGCTGCTACTGAAAAGCAAATTATAACTGAGTGGTCGGTGTTAAAACTATCACTATAAACTATATGGTGTAAATATTTGTTTTTATATAAAAGTAAAGTCTGAGAAGTCATTTTGAGATTTTCTTTTTTTTTTTTTTGTTGCTCCTGCTTTCCTAAAAAATATTTTTCTTAGATTAATATTTTAATTGAATGTTTTAATTGGTACTAAGTATAATAAGCTATTTTATACTTCTGTATTCTTATACTTCCAGAATTCTGAAGTAAGATATTTTGCATATTGGTCGCAAACTTTAATGGTAGGTAACCTTTCCCCTTGCTTAATGTTAATGAATTGACGCACGATGTGCCGCGCACGTCTTTAATCTGGAAGTCGTCGGCCCCTCTCTTCCTAAACACGTGTGCACGGCCGCCACCGACCGACTGTGACAGCCGGCCCGCCCAGCCACAATCAGTTGCCCGTTACCAGGGCGACCACGCCGCGTCCTTGGTTGCCAAGGCAACCACCCGAATGCGCGCACACACTTCTACCGGCCGCCACCCCTCGCCTACCACTCTCTCACCAGGCCAGCCGATTTCGCGCGCAGCTTCCCCCTCCTCGCCCACCTCCGCCTGCCCAGCCACCTCCTCCCGCCTTCCCCTCTCCCTCCATGCCAAGGCCGTCCAAGTCACATAGGCCTGGCTGGAATTCCTGGAAGCGCTCGTGATTCCTGGAACCCCCAGCCCTCCTTACGAGCCACCGAGGACTATCTGAAAGGAATCTCCCGATGGGGATATCCACCTGAAATAATCAGGCCCTTCCCTCCGACACCCCCGCGGAACATCCACTAACTTCATCAACCAGACCCATCCACCCGAGTAGGCAGTCTCGGTTATAATTGGACGTAGAGTGAGGTCTCGTCTCACTAGGTAATCTCTCCATGCAACCCTGCCGGGGCCAAAGGGATACCTAGGAGAGAACACCACTATAACTGCAACAATAATTTGGCGCCCAACGTGGGGCCAACTGAGGACACGTCAGCAGACGGCCACCCACCACTGCCCACCCCGAGATACCAGATACGCCTATACCTATTGACCCATCAGTTCTGAGCCTGAAAAAAAAACTCAGTGGCACCCACCAGAATAATATAACCCAGGAGAAGGGAAGTTTTTATCATGGCCACGGCCAATGCACAAGAGGGGCGTGCAGAGCTGCCCCAAGCCCTTGAAGTTTCCCAAAGATGCCCTATTCCAGCATGCACCGGGGAGGGAGTATATTACCTAGAATGCAAAACTTGCACTACACAGTTCCATGGAAGGTGCCTCAGATGGACTGACGAAGCTCGCGACTGGAAGGGTATGGAGTACAAGTGTGCGAACTGTAGACTACAGGCAAGGAAGTGCGCTCACCCCTCCTGCAATGGAACCGGTCAAGGACAAGTAGAGTGCCCAGAGTTGTTCCAGCCCCTACCACCTGATCTGCCTAGGCTGGAGAGAGGAAACACTGGACATCGAAGGATTGGAATACAAGTGCGCCACCTGTAGGGCCCAACCACAATCAGACTTCCGGGTTCACCCCTCTCCTCCCAGCACAGGCCTCAGTAGCTTGATGCTCCCCGAATTTTCTGGGCGATCTCACGAGGACCCAACCGAATTCCTCAATCAGTGTGAGGCCCAGTTATTAGAATCCCACCTGGTCACTGGCTCCAACACAGCCGACGCCAGCTAAAGGGGAGTGCCGCCACCTGGTGGAGCACGTACGGAGATTTTATATCAACGTGGGTGGAACTACGAGCCCGACTGATAACCCGTTACGCTGGGACCGAGCTACTGGCAGACCTTAGTCGCAAATTCTACAGCCAAGAGCAAGCCCCACAGGAAGAAACAGAGATTTTCATTCGGAAGAAAATGCAAATATACCGGAGACTGCATCCCGACCAACCCCAAGGGGCAGGGATCCCCTTCATTATCGAACTTCTGCTAACCAACCTCCGCTCATTTTTACGAGCCCCTCCAGTGATGACAATTGAGGAGCTAGTAGACAGAGCCCGGGCACTCGAACGGGACTAAGTGGAGAGGCACCCACCCGAAAAACCACTATCCCGAACAATCACCCAGAGTGGAGGACCAGCCCAAAAGGGGGCAAACCAATCCCGACCGGCCGAACCTACCAGCCAGCCCAAAAGGGAGCAAACCAATCCCGACCGGCCGAGCCTACCAGCCAGACACGGCTACCAAGATGTTGGTTCTGCCCTGGGTTCCACTTAAACAAGTTCTGCCCTACCAAGCGAAACAACCGAAGACCAAACCTCCAAGAGAGGACAGCCAGTCAGGAACCGCGATGGCATCCGCAAGGGCAGGGAAACGAGAAGGCGGGAAGGAACGAGAGACCGGCCGACCCAACCAGATCATGAAGGTCTCAACCCTCCACTGCACAGATCAGGGAGAAACCAAACCCACAGCCCCAAGACTCATAGTAGGTGTAGGCTCTCCTAGACTCGGCGGCCTCTGCCAACTTTGTACATAGCAACCAAGTTCCTCTGGAGTTGATAGACAAACTTCAGTTCAGCCCAGCCAAGGTCTCCTTAGCCGATCCCACTAAGGAGATACAGGTCACGGGAAAAATCGAGCTGCCCCTCCAAATCAGGACAGGGACATACCCTGTAAACTTTATAGTAACCGAGCAACTAGAAGAGAGGATGAACCTGGGCCAACCCTGGCTACAGGAACAGGAGTGTATCGTAGACTTCGGAACCAGACGCATTCATTATGGTTCTAAGACTCGAGCCACAGAGCAATGGTTAGAATATCAGGCATCCGAAAACCTACCAGACCTAGGTAAGGGTGATATCGAGCACCAACTAGACCCCTCCCAAGTAGCACAACTCCTGCATACTCTAAACCAACATAAGAGTGTCTTCGAGGACGGTGGTCCCCTCAAGCAAACCAGGACAATAGCCCACGAAATCTACCTAAGCTCAGAGCAGCCAGTGTACCAAAGACCTGGGAAGCCATCCCCAGCAAAACAGAGAATACAGCTTTAAACGCCCGAGGCAGATTAGGTGAGGAGGCGAACCACGCACGTGGTCCCCCAAGGTTCGGACACGTCCGCCCTCGGCCGGCGGGAGAGAGAGACTGGTCTGAGCTCATGGCTTGCAGGTGGCAACATAGCGCCCTTCGCGCCGAACACAATTACCATTACAACTTTGCTGTAGCGTGCCAAGGGTTACTATTAGAAAATACATAAATCCTTTTACAATAATTATTAAATTACTTCCATGTCCAGACCGTCTGTAATAATTACTTATAATCATAAAACAGGGTTCAAATGAGTTACATGCTAGTTCCTCCGTCGCCCGCTAGGGAGCGTCCTTGTTCGTGCTTGGACTTATTAAATAACAAAAGATCATGAAGTTATTAATTAAAAGACACTAACATGCATAGCCCTCGTTACACTGTTTTGGGGTGGAAAGAAAAAGGATTACAATATTAATTAATATATATTAGGGGTGCGGCGCACTGCATCTAAGCGCCCTCTTGCCGGGCTAGCAACACACGCACACACGCACGCACAAGCGGGAGGTTTAAACAGAGATGGTGGTTGGGGCGGTGGCATATCGGGCTCAAAGGGGCCGCAGGCAAGGACGACGTCACTGTGTTGTTACACTTAACTCATATGTTGTTTTTGAGTTTATATCCTCAAAACAAGATGCAGGAACATTGTCTTGCCACATGCTTCAGTATAGGCATTTTGTTTAGAAAACTTGGAAATGACCCATGTTTCCGAAAATTGTTATAGATTTTAGTTCTCATCGCATTCAACACAATGTCGGTTGTAGCATATCTAACTTTGTGTTGTAAAATGTGACACACAGTATCAGTATTCCGTAATTACTCTCCACATTTGCTGCAGCCATTTTGTCAATCGTTTGGCATACAACTTAAAAAAATATATTAAAGGTGCTTTATGATCATTCGTAATGGAAAGTGAGTGTATAATGATGGGTTCTCAAAGTCTTGACACTCTTTCAGAGAGGTTTTAGAAAATAATGAATGTTTTATTATCTGAGAAAATTACAAACCAAGTCCATAGTGAGAAGCAATCTCTCACAGCTACAGCAATGGAAAGTGTAGGTGAAAATCTTTCCAAAGTGGATGAATCAGTGGATGATTCCAGATACTCTGAAGACTGCAATGATGTTGGTGATCCATGCACAAAAGTGTATTCAGGCAGTCCATTCTACAAAATATTTCGTTCAAAATACGATAAAATTGTTTCGGATTGTCTTTCGCACCACAAAACAAATAATATCCTTGAGGAAAATAAATTGTACTGCCCAAATTTGGCATCATTCATTCTTAAACAGTATATGCCTTTTGCACCAATGTGGAGTTGTATTTTGCCACGGGTCAACGAAAGATTCAGTAACGCAGTTGTCAAACAATGGTTCAGACAGGTGAAGAATGGGCTGTTTCCAAAATCTGGACTTCACAAAACTGGTCGTTTCCTTCATCACATTCCACAGAGAGCAAGCGATATATGCAAGGCATTGGCTAACGATATACCTAAAGAGTTGACAAGAAAAAAAACTAAAAATAACTCGTGGCATAGGGAAGGAGGTACATTGTAAGACACCTGACAGTGTTCAAATTTCCAGATGCAGTAATCAGGATTACTTCGAAAACAATGATGACCCTGATGATCCTGATGACATCACAGCAGAGGAAGTGTGGAAGAAAAAAACAAAAACCACTCATTCTTATTTCAATTTGTCCTTGAAAAGCACATTACAAGAAAACAATGTTGCGTTGAACAAATCAGAGGTAATTCGCTACTTTTGTCCGATAGTAGTAGCAATGAACTCGTTGGGGATAACACAGTAATAAAGTATGGCAAGTTAGACTTACTGAAGTCTGATTTTGACACAATCCCCAGCAGTACTTATCAAATTTTGCTATCAATGCATGTGTTGCTCTCATTTTAAGCAAAACAAAATGTAACAATCTGGGCTACCTCGAAAGTGGTATGTTTTCCGCTATCACTGCCTGTGGGAAAATTAGCATAGAAAAAGGCTGTCACCTCAACAAAATTGTGCTTGCAGACAAAGATCTCTTTTTCATCGCTGTAAATGTCGGTAATATTCATTCGGTTCTTATTATTGTTAATTTCCAGTTGAAGGAATTTATGGGTCTAGACCCACTTGGTCACTCACTTAAACAAACTATAAAGCATTATTTCACAAATTCCTTTCCATCACTGAGTTGCGTTATAAATTTTCTAATGACTTAATTTATTTCAATGAGTGGAATATTGTGGACCCACCATCGTATCCAGTTCAAAAGGATGCGTACAACTGCGGAGTTTTTGTTATATATTACATAGAAAGACTGTCGTGTAAGTTAACGTTCGACACATTTCAATGTGGATGTATACAGGGACACTTTGCGGCAAAGAATTCTGGAAGTCTTTAAAGTTGGTCGATGTATTCAGGTGGGAGACGATGACTGTGCACATGTTCCACATGATTTGGCTATGGAGAATGGGTTATTTATGAATCCTTTATATTACAATGTCAGCGAGGACATGTCTGTGAGCATATTTCAAAGCAGATTTACAATGAAATTGAGATCTTGTGATTTCTTACGGAGGTGACAGTTTACTCACACAGGCAGCAGTAGATGCTGGCATATCAGTTTACATGAAACGCCTACAGTTGTCCGATGAAGCATTCTTCGAAACAGTATTCTTTACCCCAGTGTTCGTCACTTATATGAGTCAGGAGGAAAGAATTATTACAATTTGTTTTTTGGGGAACTACATAGTAAGGATTTAATGATTATGCCTTACAACATAAACAATATACATTGGACTCTTGCAGTGGCCAACCTTAGAGACAAGGAGATATACTGCCTTGTTTCTTTAGGAAATCTAACAAACAATGTTTTCACTGCCAAATTCATCCACTTCTTGGAAATTAGAAATAGCTATACCGCAGGCCAAATATCAGTTGACGATTGGCAAGAAAAAAATTTTTTTAATGATATTCCTTTACAGACAGATAGTTTAAGCTGTGGCCTGTTTGTAATTATTTACGTAGCATGCGTTTTTAAACTTCGCAAAATTATTGAGACTTTTCACCCCATGGCGAACGAATATGGTTACAAAAAGCCGTATTGAAGTATTCTGATTCTGTAATAAATGTGTGTGTGCACTGTGGGGAGAAGGAACTAAAAAATAATCAAAAATGGCTTATGTGTGACATCTGCTGCTGATGGGCACGTTACTGACCTTGTTTATTCAGAATTACTGAAACTTGGGCGGAAGTCCAGTCACCTAAATTCAAATTTATTTGACAATTTTTTTGTTACAACCCTAATAATGTATGCAATGCCACGAACAATTTATTTTTAAATAATTTATTAAAAATCGCAAATAAAAATGAGATGGAATATTTGAAGTAAGAATTAAATGAAACATACTTTAATAAACAAAATTCAGTATACAATTCATGTCTTACCAGTGATAATTTAGTTATTTAAATCCAAAATACAATTATTCATATTATTTGTCTTTAATACTCGTGAAGGAGATTTTTTTTTCCAAGTGACGACAGACAGGAATTATCTAAACGCAAAGACTTCCTGCTCGTTTTACGTTTTGTGGTTTGCCTATAACTATCTTGTTAAAGCTACCATTGAAATAAATTGTTGGTTTTTATTTCAATCTCTAATGATAAGAGTGGAAGAGCGGATCCAATATGTGGATGGCGGAGAGAAGGTGCTCACAGGTGCCAAGCAGCTGGAAGCTGAACATCAAAAAGAATGAATAGCAAGCGATCCCCTGCAGCATTGTGCTATGATTGAATATTCGGACTTTAACATCCAGCATTCACCCAAGGCCCAGGAAATAATGTACAGAGCCATGATTAGCGTCACCAGATACAGAGGTGCACACTTTCAATGGGACCGATGTGTGCACTGGCTGTGCAAGGCCAAATATCGCATGTACTGTGACTTCACCCCAGCGGGACCAGGGCAGCCGGACCGACTACATGTCACCATTGGCATGTTCTCTGGGACCAGGTCAACGGACTTACTCAACACCACTTTGAACATGGCCTATTTTCGCGTTGCTGTCGATTTGGTGTATCACATGTTTGGCCTACAGCCAGAGTACTTGCACCACGAGCACCAGGGCGATGACGTGTGCCTGTCAAGTCGGTCTGTGGCGTGGTGTGTAGCATTGTACTATACTATGAACAGCATGGGGTGCCGCTTTCAATCAATGAAGCAGCAGTTCGGCAGCCAGTGCGGAGAATTCCTCAGGATGCTCTACACCAAGCATGGTGCCAGAGGGTTCTTGGCAAGCTTCACGCTGAAACAGGTGCAGGAGCAGAGACCTGGACTGTGTCAGCATATTGAAAGCGGCCATCCAAAGTATAATGCTACTTCAACGTAGGGGATTGTCACCTCAAGCAGCCAGGAT
Organism: Bacillus rossius redtenbacheri; assembly: GCF_032445375.1. Classification (NCBI taxonomy): domain Eukaryota; kingdom Metazoa; phylum Arthropoda; class Insecta; order Phasmatodea; family Bacillidae; genus Bacillus; species Bacillus rossius. The sequence goes on along the minus strand of NC_086338.1, from coordinate 8,453,220 downwards.
GCTGTACGATTTGCTGATCAGGCACTACTGTGCCAGCATACCCACGTGACCCTGCAGGCATGAGGCTGCCCAGAGCGATCATCATAACAACCGAGACGCGAGGAGGGTTGGGAATACCATCGCCAAGGAGGTATGCTACCAGTGAAAGGCGACTTGTAGACTTGCCTACCTTCAGCAGGGATATGTCTCCAGCGATGAAGGAACTCCCCAGGCACATGTCCCAGGACTGGCTGCAGCATGTCAGCCAAAGACTGGGCAAGGAGCACGTATTGCAGGCGCAGCCAATCCTTGAGTCTTGCGCCTCACTCAACTTTGCTAGCATAGTCAGGGACGTGTCAGGCACGAAGGCAGTGAGAGGGTACCATGCCAGATGGGCCAAGTACCTGGAGACTGCAAGGGAGACTGGAGCACTGGAAGGGATTGAGGAGCATGAGTACAATAATCCAGAAGAAGCAGTTGTGGAAATGTACAGGAGGTACCAGATGGCTAGAAACCCCATACATGCGCCACCGTACACACATGCATCCAGGTTGCTTACTGTATCAACGGTGCTTGGACTGGCCAACCATGGCAAGCTCACCAAGTGTAGGCCCATGATGCTGGTGGATGCAATATCACGCGTTGTGCAACGAACAATATTCAAGAGCAACCCAACAACGAGAACAGCACTTGGACTGAGTATAGTTGATGCTATCAGGTTCATCATGGCGCAAACTCACGACCAGCCTCGATGATGTACAGGCTATCATGGCCCTGTCTCGTGCCGCACGCCACCCTGATCTGCAGTTGACAGAGTTTTTGGCCGGCAAAAGCTACTCACTTCAAGCCTCCTGGGATGCCTCAAATGGTGGAAAACTGAGATGGTCTGGAGCACTGGATCAGCACTAATTATAAAGATTTTTTTTTAAGTGTCCAACCAGTACCCTGCGATTTCAGAACCTGCCCGGTCTTCTATCTGAGACCGGACAGCAAGCTTCCAGCTACTACCGAGAATTTCATCGTGCAAGCTGAGCAAGAAACAATTTGCAAAGTACACAAATTCAGCACTATATCCTACAAGCTGTGTCTTACCGACTTACCGACTCCCATCCAGGCTAGGGAAGCCATCATCAATCCGAATAATGAAGACCAACAGTGTTTCAAGTGGGCTATGCTGGCAAGATTCGTTAAAGGAAAGAACCACTGTCAATGTTTATGGGTTGAACGAGGACACAAAAGTCATTCATCTACATGTGGCCAAAGAAGAAAAGAGCCAGCACTTTGATTTACTGTACATAACCAAAAAAGACAATGCACATTATGCATACATTAAAAATTACTCAAGACTGGTGAGACCACAAATATCATCCCTCCATCACAATCTACATATTTGCAAGCGGTGTTTCCAGCATTACGATGACCAGTTTCGAGTGGTTGGGCTCACACGACAGCAGTGACTAGAAGAACATAAGCGATGTTGAAACCAGTACATTCATGTCAGCCAAATCCAAATAAGTCATAGACTTCCCAGTAACAGAAGCATGAGGCTTATAGTTATTGCTTGTATGTGCAAGTAGACAATGAAGTGATTTCTACTTATAAAACATAAGAGTCTTCCAACAAAGCCAATTCTGTACAGAGGTGAGGATGCTGGTGAAAAGTTCATTGAAGATATTGTTGATATTGAAGAGAAAGTAAAAGATATTTATTCAATCTCTAATCCAATGGGACCATTAACACCGCTGGAAATGCTGAGTTTCGAACATGCCGATGTCTGTTGCTACTGCTCCTCTACCTTCAAAAAACCCAATATCAAAGTTCATGACCACTGCCACTTCACTGGGAAGTATCTAGGACCTTCATGTAATGAATGTAACAGGACCTTCATGTAATGAATGTAACAAACTTCGTCGTCGTCCAAAAAAACTTCCAGTCCTCTTCCACAATCTTGGTTACGACGAACATTTCATTGTTAAGAACATTGGTTATGATGACAAAGACATATTTATTATTCCTCACAGCGAAGAATAACTAATCAGATTTTCCGTACAGTTCATAGATACTTTTAGATTCATGTATGTCCGCCAGTCTTGCTTCTCTAGCTCAGAACCTTCCTGCTGCTGAATTTAAAAACACTTCTAAATATTTCTCTTCTGAACAAATAGAGCTGGTTACAAGAAAAGGTATTTTTCCTTATGATTACATCACAGATATTCAAAAAGTTTATGAGCCCCAGTTACCTTCAAAGGTGCTTTGCACAACAGTCTGACAAACTCCGATGTTTCCAAAGAGGATTATGAGCATGCGCAAGCTGTTTGGCAGAAATTCAACTGTACATCAATGGGAGAGTACAGCGATATTTATTTGAAGACTGATGTACTCCTGCTGTCAGAAATCTTCAAGAATTTCCGAAGACTGTGCTTAAGCACGTATGGTCTGGTTTGTGTCCATTATGTAAGTGTTCCAGGATTTTCTTTTGATGCGATGTTGAAGAAAACCAAAGTTGAACTTGAATTGATCACAGACTATGACACATACATGTTTCTTGAGGCAGGCATACGGGGAGGAGTAGCCCAATGCATTAAGCGCCACTGCAAGGCTAATAATAAGTACCTGCAAGAAGATTAGGAGGATAGCCAGCCATCGACATATTTGGAGTATGTGAATGCTAACATTCTATATGGATGGGCAATGTCGCAACCTCTGCCTCTACATGACTTCAAGTGGTCTGGTGTAGATATCGACATCATGGCTGTACCGTATGAAGATAATACACGCTACATTTTGGAGTGTGACATTGATTACCCACGAGAACATCACGATGCCCACAAAGACTTGTATTTTTACCGATTAATGAAAGTGTTCCTGGCTCCAGACAACCGAAACAGTTGACGAAGTACATTATACATTATAGAAATCTCAAGCAGGCAATGGAACATGGACTCAAAGTGACCAAGATTCATCGTGTACTTCGGTTCAAGCAGGAAGCCTGGTTAAAACCGTACATTCAAATGAATACCGAGAAGAGAACTGCCTTAACCAATGACTTTGAAAAAGATTTTTATAAATTAATGAATAATGCCACATTCGGTAAACTGATGGAAAATATAAGAAAACGACAGAGCATGGAGGTGGTGTGTAAGGAAAGACGACTTAAGAAACTGGTATCAAAACCAGTATTCAAGGATAGAACTATGTATACAGAAAATTTATCTCTGGTGAAGCTGGAAAAAGAAAAAAATTATATTTAACAAACCTATATATGCCTATATATGCTGGCTTTTCTGAGGAAATAAATGAAATAAAAGAAAAACAAAAGAAGCACATAGATGAAGCTAGTTTGAGATAGAAGTTAAAAAGTGAGGACAAAGTAAATTCTACAGAAAGTTGCAAGCACAAAACGATCATGGCGGACCTTCAGAAGTGCTTACCTACTCCCTATTTGACGAATTCTCAAAGTTTTTATCTAAGGAAGCTCTGGACTTTAAATTATACGATAACGGATCCAACTTCGAAGGAGACTTGGTGTATGGTATGGGATGAAGTGACAGGTGGACGAGGAGGTAATGAAATGGCATCTTGTTTTGTAAGCTGGGCGAATGAAACTTTTCTACAGAGTGAGGTAGAATATCTGACCGTATGGACAGATAACTGTGCTGGTCAGAATCGCAACATGGCGATGATTCTCATGTACATGTGGATGTTGTATTTCAGCTCAAATCTTAAGGAAGTAAACCATAAGTTTTTGCTTAGAGGCCACACACACATGGAAGTAGATGGAGATCACAGTATCATAGAGAGAGGGAAAAAACATCTGCCAACGAACACTATATTCACATGTAATGATTGGGTGAATTTTATTGCAAGCTGCAAAAAGAAATTGTTCAACGTTAAGCGCATGACTTTGAAGGATTTCAAAGATTTTACTTCATTGATTGTAAATACTTCAGCCCCATTCATCTCAAGAAAGATAGACACAGAGGGTGAGCCCTTCCTCATCTCATCAGTTGTTTGGGTACAGCTGCGAAAAAGTGAACCAGGTATCCTTTATTTCAAGACTGATTTTAATGGGGAGTTCAAATCAACTGATTTGAGGAGAATAAAACTGAGACCTTTATCACTCCCAGCATTGCTTCCACTGTTAAGAGCAGAAAGAAAAAAAATCAGCACCCAGAAGTACAAGGATCTTGTGACACTCCAACAGTGGATTCCTGAAGAGTACAGGTCTTATTTTCGTGATTTACCGCATGGAGATACAAAAAATACTGGAAACTTCCCAGATGACAAATGATGCATCATAAGAGTACTTATTGCGTGATGTTCTTTTTGATTTTTGCTTGAATTACCAATATTAGAAAGACCAGTGATGCATAATTAATTTGATTGTTTGTGAAATGGTTTTTTATATGCTAAAAATTAACATTTAGCATTTTATTATAACCTAACATTCGAAATAGATGAATACTACCTCTGGTTAATAAAAATTATTGATTTATAAAATGTTGTGTACATAAATGTAAGTCACATATATTTAAATGTGTTCAGAGTCAAATGAGTGTAAATCCACTTATGGTAAACTTTTTTGAAAACTTAGTAAAAATACAATATCAGTAAAATGTTATGTGTTTTGAGTTTTAATATCTGCCCACACAATAATCATACTACTATTTTTTTAGAAGTAACATAGCAAACTAAACCTGCATGATTGATTTGGGCTCTCTCCTGTAAAAATCTACATATGTGACTTACGTGGTTTTAGCTCTGAGGTAAAGAATGGATATGTTATTACTATAGAAATTACTCCTACCTCTGTGTGTAAGTGTAATGTTAATTTAACGCGGCCGTCGGTGCTCCCTCTGAGAGCACAGGAGGTTATTTGTCCTCAACACCTGAATCAGTGTCAGTGCGCCGAACACGCCCGCGCGTGTAGTTTAGCATAGTGCCTCGAACGGCGTGACGTCAGTCACGGCCATCTAAATGCTCGAAGCGCCCGGCCGGGTGTGGCAATGCGCAACAGGTATTCAGTGCACATGCAAATGATATAACATACAGAAACTAACAATTCTAATAAGCATAAAAATTGTCTTTAATTAATTAATGATATTGTAAATTATTTCCGTTCACAAAACTGGCCGGCATCGCCTTCCCGCGCTCCGTCGTTTTCCCACGCAATTTCCTCCCCTCCCTGGCCCGGTTGCCAGGGAGAGTCGTCAGTAGCCTTCCAGCGCTCGCCAGGGCAGCATCCAACTTTCGCGCCAATAACCACGTTTAGCATCAATAGGTAATTATCTCCGAATCATCTTACTTCAGCTTCCCGGTCGGCCCTAACTGGCCGTACGAATTGTCGTGCGGTCCATAATTAAAGTGTGTGACCCGATTACGGGTCTTTAACGTAATACGTAATTTATATTTCAAGGCAGCCCGCCGAGGTGCCTGCGCCTCACGCTGTAAGACCTCCCCACGAGGAGTTTGAACTTTGCCCGCGCAGGGCGGTATTGCGCCAAACGCGCCCCACCAACGTACTAACGCTTCAATCCCTGGGACATTCCACGGCCATGAATGAGAGACCACGTCAGGTCCCGTCGCGCCCATTCCCAGTTTAAACGTGGCCCACGCCACTACGAGAACCAGTCTCGCACCACGTGATCATTTGAAGTCTGGAGACCGTCCCCACTTCAAATCCGGGACGTACTAATAACTATTCAGTGTCAATTACCGTGTTTCAGATTAGTGTATGTCGTCATCATCATGTCCATTATAAGTTAGTATTAATTGTTAATTCACCTAGACAGTAACAGTTCCAATTAGTAAGTGCATTACGAATTACGTGTTATGCACCAGACTTGCCGCGCCACGAACCGTTATCACCGTAGCTCAGGATAGCCTGCACCCCTCGGGGGAGTAGTCTTCGGAACGCCGTGAGACGTAATCAGTGCCACCATTCGAGGGCCGTGTAGGCGGAGTGAAGGTTGACAACGATACGGCCAGTCACGTGCCTCGTGTAACGTTCTGTAACGTGTGATACCGGAATAAAACACTTAAATTTACGGGTGTATTTCACTAATACGGCGTCCTGGGAGGCCATAACAGCCCGGGGGGTCCTTTGTCGACGCGTCCAGGAACCCAGCCCTGTAGACTAAATTCACTTTATATAAATTTAATTAACCAAATTTCAGGACAGGCAGCGGGGACGGCATCAAATTATTATTTATGTGTATCACACCAGTAAGCATTCAAATAGTATTGGCAAACATTAGCAATATTATTAATAAACACCAGTAATGTTGCATTCCATTGGTCGATAATCTAAGGCTTTGGAATACGTCATATACAATTTGTAGTTAACTTATCCAAACTATATTGTCTGAAGTAATACATTGATACAATGAACTATACACTTAAACAAAAGTATCAGTAGATGGCTTTGAAAGTAACGAATTCCATAAAATATATTAAGTTAAAGTTGCAAAATAAATTTACACACAGTTTCGTCTGCCTACATCTTTAATATAATGTGAAATGTTTTCACTTTCGATATATTTATGACTAAAGACACCTATTGTACCTAGTGCCTACTTCAATACTTTAGAAAACCAAGCAGTACTTAGACTTTTGCCTTCGTATGCAAGTAAACTACGCAAAGTAAACCAATAACAATTCCATTGTCATAATATACCCAAGTTTGCTGTACCAACTTAATGTCAGCGATTAGTGTCTTTCAGAATGCCTACACCCTACATCCATTCACGCAGTGCCTCCAACAAACTATGTTAAGTAGTAGAGTGTTTGTAATAAAAGTCATATTTATAGCTGTCTTATACTTGCGTACATTGTCTATGAACATCATTTTTTTGTATTTTTAAATGTTAAAAAAAGTTTGTCGATATATAGTAGTCATTTATAGAGTTGTGTTACATTACATGTATCAAAGTTTTTTGTAACCTGGAGGAATGTAATCATAGACATCATTAATTAGCATTTCTTGCATACATTGAGAATAAAACCCACCAATTATTATTATCCCGACTGTTCCGCATTCTATTATGATAGACGATCTATTGAAACTTCTCTACATTACTGTATTGTAGAAAATACACATAAGCCCAATGTTTCGTACAAATAGTGCTTTTGTTTTGTACCTTTCTGTTTTAAATTAACTCTAGTAATTCCCCCCCCCCCCCCCCCCCCCCAAAGTTGTAGGTATAGCAAAACAATATGGGTTTTGTAGCCTAGTACTTAATTGTAATTGCTGAAGACAGTGAAGCAGTAACATCAGTATCTAACAATAGCAATCTGAACTATGATAACAGTTAAATATTCAGTTTTGCAAAACGAAGCAAGCAACTATAATCATCTGAAACTACAGTAAACTCTCGATTATACGGTTTTCGGGTTATCCGTGCTTGATTTTTTTATGAAGTTGTAAAAAAAATGACGGGGTGTAGCTACGCCGGGACTGCGCTGCGTGTTTTTTTTTTCTTCTGCTGTGTCAGAAAGCTATTTACCTGACCCTTCAGACCCTCGTTCCCCCGCCATCTTCACCCGTCAATTTGTCACACTTTAAACCAAAAAGGAATGCATTGACTGCTGCTTCCGGATCAACTCTCCCCCCCCCCCCCCCATTTCTTTTCGAGTTTTCTTTTCACAGCGCCCCGCCACGCTAAAAAAAAAGGTCCCTCTACCTCTTTTACCTTCCCACGCTCCTGACGGCTGGAAGAGGCATTTTTCACGAAGTTATTTACATCAGTTCTTCCAGGCACATTTGTTTTAGTAATCATGTCTGGTAAAAGGAAACGTAAAGTGCTGACAATAGCAGAGAAGTGAGAAGTTGTGGACAGGTTAAAAAAAGGAGAAACTGCCACGAAATTAGCACAGGAATATGAAATTAGAATCCAAACCATGCGAGACATTAATAAAAGTGAAGAAAAACTTTTGCAGTTTGCTAGTAGATCAGACAGTGTGGCAGGGCCTTCTAAACGTAAAAGCATGAAAACATCTACCCACGCACAAAAGGAACAAGGCTCTCGTACACTCATAAGGAGGGGGGGGGAGGTGGTGGTTTAGGAATTTCCCCTCTACCGGCCGAAGCAGCCAGTAACAACGGGAGGGGGAGGGCTTCTTGTAACCGCAGAGAGAGAGGAGAGAGAGAAAGAGAGAGAGAAAGAGAGATAAAGAGAGAGAGAGAGATAAAGAGAGAGAGAGAGATAGAGAGAAAGAAAGAGAGAGAGAGAAAGAAAGAGAGAGCCTTTGTTTACTGCGGGAACCGTTTTTTCCTTCCAACTAACGGTATTTTTCCTTGTTTGAAGATGACATTTATATCACTCTTTCTTACGAAAGAGCCAACAAGGAAGCACTCGTAATAACCAGATTAGTTTCGGATTACTATTTACGTAGTCAAACTGACGGTGCATTTCAAAACTGTCGTAACTTCGAAGGTCTCGTAGTATCCCATACTCGTAGTTATGACTGTAAAGTGCATCCTAATTTTAATAGGCGAAATTAACAAGAAACAATATCTTGCCGCGCGAGGTAGATAAATAAAATGCAATAGCTGGAAGGGGAAAAAAAGGTGTATAATATTGTGCTGTGGTTCAGACACATATTTTGTAGTGACCCCGGATAATAGGTCGTTAAAAGGGTGGAGCGAGATGCTGAATTGAGACAGCCGCCGCTCTCCCTCCCGTAGCAATAAAGGGGACAGGAGAAGGATGGCGGCAACACAGTGCCAGTATTGTTTACGGTCCAATAAGCTGGGACACGGTAGACAAAGCCTTTGCTTGTACTCATAGAATTCTACTGAAGAGACACTCTTTTGCCAGTAAATAAAACATTTTTAAGTGGTGAAACGGATTATCCAGGTTTTTTTTATGGGCATTCAATTATCGGGGCATCGGAAGGTCCAAATTAACACAGATAATCGAAAGTTTACTGTACATAGGAATTTTTTTCAATATATCCTACATATGGCTTCATTAAGTCTTTTGTTTTGATGTGGAGTGCCTATAAAAATAAATAAATATAATGAAAGTAACTTACATGTTCTTTGATTGTATAAAGTTATTAAATGTAATTATTATTTAAAACCAGTATACTGCTACCGCAACTATACTTGTCAATAAGTTAACTTCCAAGATCAACAACTCGGGACTTACTGAAGTAATAATATGGACATTTAAAAAAGTGTATTAACTTGAAACTTTACCTACATTCATTCCTTGCTTGTTTATGTTATCATTGTTATGTCATTCTATGAAATCAACATATCGTAAGCTTTTTCATTAAGTACATACGTAATTTTACCACCGCCTACAGCGCTTTTGTTGTTAGCGGCCATAGTGCAAGCCCTCTATTCACTCTATGATAAGACCCACGTGGGGTGAACTCGTCCTCAGTTTGCGGAAGTAGTTCGTGCGAGTAGTACTGCGCACCATTTTCAAGCACGGGTGTCGACCTCGCGACTTGGCGAGTGAGGATAGGACTTCATGGATCTAGATTTAGAAAGCAGCAAGTAAATCATTGTAATGATGAGTTCAGCGAGCTTGTCCGAGGGGGTTTGTGCATCTTCGTCTTGATTGCAGCTGCGTTGCTTGCATCAGGCATCAAACCAATCCCGGCCCATCGAAGGAAGTGAGTACAAGATATTTGGTCGCTTTTCTATTTTCGTATTCTCAGGGTGGAAACTGTGATGACTTTCCGCAGCGGTCAGAGGTGTGGGGTTTAGCGGCTACACACTTCTGGGGCGGCGAAAGTAAAAGGTTACGGGGCTACGAAGGTAAAAAGTTACGAATGTTACTGTACATGCGATGGAAACAAAATGCTGGCAAAATTCGCGATGTATACAAAGACATAAACAAGGGTTCTGGTGATAAATTGGAATGCAGCATGCAATTCGCCATTGCTTCAGTGTTGGCACAGCATGTTCATCATGTTGATGATGTGGATCGCTTTGGCTGTGGAAAACTGTCGCAATGGTATGACGTTTGTTCACAAATAGGTTGGAAAAAATCGAAAAAAATTTGTTGCACATATATAAGATGTGGTCATCAAACGCAAACATGAGAAGTATTGTTACTGATTACATATCTCGTAGGGTTGAAATCGTGGGTGATATAAATGTAGTTGGAAATGATTTTGAGAACCTTAGTGTGCCACTTCCGTCTTTACTTGAACCAGTTTCAGTTCCCTTGGAAGTGGATCCTTTGGAATGTAAATGCAGGCTCATTAATGTAGGAATAAAAAGAATTCAACCTAAAAAAAGCGAAAACATGCAACAATCGTGCACAGGTGAAACAAACCTGAACCACTTTCTTCCGGAATCTATAAGTAAAGAGACCGACATTTTGCCATCCGTAACAGTAAGGAGACGTAATCATAAGTAACTATGAATTCTTTCGGCTGTGAACTCGTTCCTGGTTGTTAGAGGGAAGGCGAGCGATCGTTTGAGGTGTCGGAGTCCCTCGGGGTTCTAGTATCTGAGATCAGCTGTCCAACATAGTTATGGAATGGTTCATGATGCGAATACATAGCCTCTCATGAACAAGGCAACTCCTACCTCCTTGTGTTACCGCTGGTGTCAAACAAACAGGAGCTCTGCCGATAGGATAGGGAGCAATCCCTATGGTCACCCCCTTGAGCAAGGAGTGATTCAGACAAGGGCTTAGGGGTCAGGTTGGTAACCAGAGGGCCCCTCTGCGGTCTCCGACAGGAGTCCAAGATCGCTGGCAATCCGCACTAGGACAGATGGTTAGAGACTGCAAAGCGAGAAGAAGCCTTCTCCTGTCGCTGGAAACCTTTGCCTAGCCTACTCACTTACTCTCTTCGGAGAGGTTGCCATCCACCACTGGAGGACAGTGGTAAGTGAGAGGTGTTGCAGGCATGCCTCGTATGCGGGGTCGTGTTCGGGCAAAGTACCCGTCGTGACCGGCTCACGCTATCCTTCCTGGAAAGAAAATGAAGTCTCGGATGGGTGCGGACCCTTTGATGGGCGCCCCCGCTCCCCGGACACGGGCACAGGATGAAGTTCCTTGTGCCCACGTAGTCCCACGAACAGGAACAGTGGGGGAGGTTGGATAGAGGGTGTTGTGCCCCTCCTGCCGAAAGGACCTGTCGGAACGTACGCTGCCGAACCTAGCGCGTCACATCCAGCAATGTGTGCAGCCTCCACCACGGGAGGACGGCAAGTTCACCTGCCCAGCACCCGGATGTGACTTTCTCTTTGACACTTACGCCAGTGCCCGTCAGCATTTCAGGAGAGGCCATGCTGCCCTGTACAATGCGCATGACCTCGAGTTGGCGGACCTCCGGGGTTCCTCTTCCAGGTATACCGATGAGACGTATGTCAGGATGGCCAAGATTGAATGTGACTTCCCAGACGGAGCTCTGCAGAAGGACATTAACAAAGAATGGCCGAAGAAATTGGCAGAAGTGTCGATGGCATCTCCAAAGCACGGAGGAAGCCACGCTATCAGGCCATCCTGAGGGAACGCAAAGAAGATCTTGCACGGAGGGAGAGTGATGACCTGCCTGTGCCGTCGCCAGAGCGCGCCCAGTTATACGGTGCCTTTCGACCGCCCATTCCCTGCCCGACGCCACCCCTGTCCCAGAGAGTGCCAGCAGAAGACCTTGAGTGGCTGCTCAATTTGAGGGCCAGTGTCCCACCGTGGATGGCGGAGATAGTGGATGTGTGCACTGGCCAGGAGACAGATCCCCGACGCCTCGATGAGCTGCTGACTAGCTACATCGAGGGACTGCTTGCGGGAGAACATCAAGAGGAGAAAACACTCTCGAAAGACGGGGACTTGGAAGAAGAAGGGGAAGAAGCGGAAGAACACTGCCCCGTCCAATCGGAGCAGTCGACGGGACAGGTTGTACGCCAAGTTGCAACACCTCATGTGGGATAATCCTGCTGGGGCTGCTGCACTCATTCTGGACGGAGCTAGAATAGGTCCTGTTGGTGATGGAACCAACGACATCAGCACACCGATTGATGTTGAGGAGATTGAGGGGTTTCTCCGCCAGATGCGTGACTCTGCGTCTGGCGTGGATGGAGTGACGGAGTGATCTGGAGAGTGTCCACCGCCCGGATCTGGTTGCCTTGCTCAACATCATATGGCTGTTCCGCCTCATACCAACGCCTTTGAGGTGGAACCGGACAGTACTGTTGCCGAAGGGAGGAGATCCAGCACAGACCAAGAACTGGAGACCTATCACGATCTCCAGTATGGTGCTGCGACTCCTCAACAAGGTCATCAACGCAAGACTGGAGTCGGTTGTGGATCTACAACACTCCCAGCGCGGATTCACCAGACAGGATGGGATCATGGCCAACACTACCATCTAAGAGTCTGTGATCAGGGAGCATCGGGGAAAGGGCGTCCCCATGGTGCTGGTCAGTTTGGACATGGCCAAAGCGTTTGACAAGGTTTGTTCCGAGTCACTCGTTGCGGCCCTGCATCGGTCCAACATTGACCCCCGCACCATCGAGTACCTCACCGAATTGTACTCGGATGTAACCACCACCCTGGAATGCCGCGGGGAGAGGTCCGCACCACTCCAAGTCTGCCGAGGTGTCCGACAAGGCGACCCGACTAGTGGCCTTCTGTTTAACATGGCCATGGACCCGTTTCTACGTGCTGTGAGCAACAGAAGAGGCATCAAGTTGGGCACTCAGAACATCTCAGTACTGGCCTTTGCCGATGATGTTGTGTTACTGGCACCGGATCTGGTCACGATGGAGGGGCATCTGGAGCTTCTGGAAGAGTTTCTTGCGGCGAACTCCATGGAGTGTAACGCCCAGAAGTGCAAGAGCTACCAGCTCCTGCGAGTACCGGGCACCAAGCGGTGCAATGTGGAAACCAGGCGCCGACTGCGGATCCAGGGAGAAGGTCTCCCGACCTTAGCAGTTGGCTTGCAGCTTACGTACTTGGGCCAGCTCTACGAGGACGCTGCCGCCAGGTCCCTGTCAGAAGAGGATCTGGCAGAGAAGCTCAATAAGCTCCAGAAGGCTGCCCTGAAACCGTGGCAGAAGCTACAGATACTGAACCAGTTCCTGATTCCCCGTCTCTACCACCGTCTCCTCTGCATGGACATCACGGTCAAGAAGCTGAAGTCCTGTGACCGAATGGTGGGGATGTTCGTGAAGCGAACGCTGAATTTGCCCTTGACCACGCCAACTTCCTTCCTGCACGTGCCGATGAGAGACGGGGGCCTGTCTATCCCCAGTCTCCGCCACCAGATCGGCGCGACGTACTCCAGGAGGTTGGTGAAGATCCAGGCATCTGGTGATCCCCATGTTATTGCCGCCTTGGAAAACAGCTCGTCCGGAAGCTCAGCGTGATAAACGGGCTCGTGGGCACGTCCAAGGACGCAGTGAAAAAGCATTGGCGACTGCAACTGCACCACCAGACTGCACTAGGGAACGGCCTACATCACTCGGTTCCCCAGGGAGGCAGGTGGGTCATCAACCCGCCCAGAATGTGGAAAGGGCGGGACTACTGCAGGGCACTCCAGCTCTGCATTGGTCTTCTTCCCACCGTCGGCGCCCCCTATGTTGGGGGAGAGGCTGCCATGTGTCGGAACGCCTCCTGTAGGGCGCGGGAAACACTATCCCACATACTACAGAGGTGTCCTCTCACCCACAGTTTGAGGATTTAGAGGCATGACCATATCAACCGACTCCTTCAACATAGTAAGGGTACCTTGTACACGAGGAGCCGTGACTCCTGGCGGGGTCGAACCGGTATATCCCAGACCTCGTCGTGATCTGGAACGGCATGGGCTAAGTCATTGAGACCACGGTGGCGTGAGTGTACGGCGGATCCCTGGAGCGGGGGAAGTAGAACATCCCAGAGATCGAGCAAAAGATCAAGACTAAATACAGCCTGGCTTCTGTTGTTTCTTCCCTGCATCGTAGGAGCCAGGGGCACGTGGCTGCGCTCCAACAACGACATCTGGAAGGAGCTCCAACTGCCATCAATGATCACCACCATCTTGACATCAGTGATGCAATATGGGGTCTCCATCCACCGTTCCTTCATGCGTCAAGTGTGGAGGGGTGGAGGATGAGTACAGCGAAGGCCGGCGAAGTTCCTGAAGAGTGACACCGTTGGATTGCAGCCGGGAACACGCCTCGTTCCGGGGCCGGCAGACCAGCTGCCAGTCGTCGGTTCCACTGTGATGGGGAGTGTGTGGAGTAGGTAGCCAATTCACCCTGCTTCATTCTCTTCTGTTGCAGTGCTCTACGAAGGATGGCCCAGTCCTTGGTTGTGAATGCTGCTCCTGAGATGGTGACCCAGGAAGAAGAGCCTGAAAACCGGCCCTCTGGCGACTCCACCCCAAGTTCTTCAGTTTTGGGGTGGAAACCAGTCGTCTTCGTCCGGGAGGGTGCCGCTTGAGTCGCCGCTTACTGCGGGAAGCGGCCAGCACAACGGCGGAGGAATGCTGAGCGCGGGATTGCGGCCGAAACGCCAGTCCCGCTCCCCCAGCCGAGACCTGCACCTCCACAGCCTGCGAAGATGTGGAGTTTGGCGAAGCTGCAGCTGTCGAGGCGAGTCGGGCCCCAAGCCAGGGGTTCGACCCAACCCAGATATATCTGGATTGAGAACTCCGGCTGCAGCTCGCACGGCTAGAGGACCACCGTGTCCTCACCACCGCCCTCTCATTTGTGGTGAGGGACACCGTTCCGGGAGGGACGAACATCTGTTTCCCCCAGCCAGCGCTCGTGTAGCGCATGAGTTGGCAGCCGCCAGCTTGCTATAGACTTTGCCCTGGCACACAGAAGGCGAGTGCGGGACTGGTCCAAGCCGTACAGTGAGGAATGCCGCTTTGTGCGGTACTAAGGACCCCCAGACCACAATCTACCAACCGCCTCCATCACTCAAGGAGCTGTCCCACCAGCAGATGCAGTGGTGGGGGAAGGGGGGGGCACACAACAACTACCACCACCGACGACGACACCCTCATCGGCCCCGGAACACTACTACGGAGGGAGAAGAGGAACACAACGCCGATGAAGACGATTAGGTGGGGGGGCAGTCGGCTGGGCCGTGGGATCGCATGTGAAACAACAAGCGACTCCGCGGCTTGGTCGGCTTCCCCGCAACGGGTGGAGCATCAGCGCCGATGGCATGACCAACTGCAGCCAGTACGGCGATGAGAAGGAGATGGTGTGGTACCCGAGGGGGAGATTCGTCTCTCAGTCGGGTGTCGCACTATCTCTCCTGGAAGCTGGAACCCTGGCCCCCAGGTGTGGAGCATACATGGAGAGGTCGGATGCTGGAGAAGTGCTGGGGGACGGGGGTGGGTGGGTTTTTGAAAAGATGAGCGAACAGGAGGGCCACTCTGATCTCCTAACTGAGCATGACTCCACATTCCCGGCCATGAAACCTTTCTCATGGAACTTCACAGAAGAGAGTGCCCAACACCACCACACTTCTGGTTTTGGTGAGGGTTATGGACTTCTTCTCTCTAAGTGTTATGTGTTTCCCTTTCCCTGCCCTCCTGGAGCCCATCCTGGGAGATGCCGTTCCCCTATGCTCCGAACAGAGTAGGGGAGGTGGTGCATCATCGACTTTGAGAAGCGACAGGTGGGGCACACACCCTTTTTCCTTCCCGTGCTGTGCTCTGCTATCTCCCTCACGGGAGACTAGTCAAAGTACTGCCTTCCTCAGTGATTGTGATCGTTCTGTCGACTCACACCCGTAAGGTGTTCATGTTTTTCTCTGTATTTAATACTCAGTCAATAAATATTCCTAAACTTTCTGCCCATTCATTTCTATCACCAGATTGTGTTAGTCATGTTCATCATATTTTTCACGATATACTTTTAAAGAAGATGGGATTCAAATGTGTTTTTACATTCCAGGGTTTTCAAAAACTTAAATTTCCAAATTTATTGATTATGTGAAATGCACTAATCCGAGCTGCGAATAAATCTTTTAAAATGGAACTGGTTTGCAAAGAAGGCACATTTCCGGTATTAACTATAAAAACCCGGCCAGTTGACCCCAACCGTGAAAATCACTCAGAAGTTAGAACAATCCAAGTCAGAGGCTGGTTACGTGAGAAAAGGAGCACCTTACTAACTATCCATCCAACAGCTTTTCAGTACAGTAAATTGCGTGAAATGGATGGACATTGTTGTGGAGGGGAATTTACAAGATGTCAAAAGTTTAAGTGTAATACAAAAAATCAGCTCGGAGGCCCTATCTCAAAACGATTTGGATCGATTAAGTCCACACTGCTTGCATTTAATTCTATGACTGTTTTAAATTACTTGGATAAGTGTTTCAAAATATGTTCAGGTGAATCAGTTTCACATTTAAATTGCATGGTCACTATTCATACCTGCTGCAGTCATTTTGTAAAACATATAGCTTTCTATTTGAAAAAACGTAACATAACCAGCAAACTGAAAGTTTTTATAATGGAAAGTATGTGCTGTGTAATGACTTCAACTGATTTAAACTCAATGAAAGACAGGTTTGAAAATTTGGTAACAGTAATGGTTTCCAAGACAGTGACTGCAAAAGTAGAAAGACCTATGCTATGCTTTTCTTGAATAATTGTTCCACCCATCAAATGTAACTGTCAATGAATGTAGTACTACTTCAGAATAATGTCTTGAGCCTGGTGAAAGAGTATTTCATGACAGCCCTTTTCACCAATTATTCAAAAGAAAATATGATGACATTGTTTCACGGTACAGCCATCTAGATGAGGGTAAGAAAAATGAATTTTATTGCCCACAAATTACATTGTTCATTCTTAAACAATACATGCCGTTGGCACCCATGTGGAGTAATATCCTGCCAACTGTGGGAGGGGTGAGGTTTAGCAGTGCTACAGTAGAGCAGTGGTTCCATCAAGTAAAATACACAATTTTCCCTCGCAGCAGAAGACATAAGCTCGGTCGCTTTCTGACTTATCTTGATGACCGTATCCAGCAAATTAGTAAAACCCTGATTCATGACATTCTAAAGGAAGTAACAAAACGGAAAAAGAAACAGAAAGTAATCACTCATAAGATCAAATGTTCCAAGGTCAATGATTGCAAACAGTCCTGTAGTGATATGGATGACCCAGATGACATAACATTGGAGGAAGTTTGGAAAAGAAGGGTCGAACCAATACATTCATATTTTAATATGTCATTTTTGAAGTCTTACGATGAAATCGCTGAAAGTAACAAAGATTCAGACAAGGAAATGTGTCCTGAAAGAACTAGCATTGACAGTAGCACTGTGGTCATGTATGGGAGTAATTATTTAAATAGATCAGAATTTGATACCCTTGGAGTCAAAGAATGGCTATCTGATGCAGCTATTGATGCATGTATGGCTTTAGTTTTAAGTGAGTCACAATCAGATACAGTTTATTTTCCCAGTAATTTATATAAGCAGCTAACAGAGTATCCAGAATCATGCCAAGATGCAACTAGTGTCATTAACACAGCACAACTCAGTGATAAAGGCTTAGTGTTCATACGTGTCCATGTTTCAGGAAACCACTGGACTCTTAATTGTAGCCAATTTTGTTAACAAAGAATTTCGGTATCTTAATTCTCTTGGCTACGCAAGCAAAAATGCTGGGATACATATTTTCTCTGAATTCATTAACATCTTACATGAACGTCAGATTTATACACATGATTTAATTGATTTGGTTGGGTGGAAAATCCTAAACCCTCCAGAACATCCCACACAACATGATAGAACTGCGGAATATTCATTATTTTCTTCATGCAAAGATTATCAGAGCGTATGTCTCTTGCTGTTGAATTTGATGCTGATAGTTTATGGAAAACTTTGAGGGACAAAATTAAGGAA
This sequence comes from Bacillus rossius redtenbacheri, assembly GCF_032445375.1. Taxonomy (NCBI): domain Eukaryota; kingdom Metazoa; phylum Arthropoda; class Insecta; order Phasmatodea; family Bacillidae; genus Bacillus; species Bacillus rossius. The sequence goes on along the minus strand of NC_086338.1, from coordinate 8,435,416 downwards.
TTGTCAGAAACAACAGGGAAAAATGAAGATTTGGTACAGGTTAGGGATTGTGGTTGCCCTCATGAAAAAGGGAATGGGTTATTTGTAAATCCAGATTATTACAGTGTCGAAGAAGATATTGTAGCAAGCCGCTTTGAGGTAGGCAATTTTACTATTAAAATTAGATGCAATGATTACTTCTCATACATGGCTGACACAGGTTATTGTCTCAGAATGCAGTAGATGCAGGAATTGCAGTGTACTTGAAGTTGTTGCGTCAACTCAATAGGGTAATTTATGACAGGGTTTGTTTCGTGCCAATATACGTAGGCTATCTTTGTTTAGAAAGTCCACATAATTGGAACCGTGAATGGTATGAAGATGTGCTTGGGCAGCTACATACCAAGGAATGGTTAATAATGCCATACATAAAGCATAACAACCATTGGAGCTTATTAGCTGCAAACATTAAAAAAAAGTGATACATCACTTGGATTCACTGGGGGAGCTAACAAACAAATTGTGCACAAATAAATTTCTGAAATTTCTAATGGTAAGAAATAAAATGACAGAGCCATATTGAAGTGAACCATTGGACAGAACGAATAATGTACAGTCCAACACCACTGCAGAATGATGTGAGCTGTGGTTTATTTGTGATCTTCTATGTTGCCTGTGTTTTAAAAGTGAGAAGCTTCTCAGAAAAATTTTCACCAGAAATTAAGCGAGAGTGGCTGCAAAAGGCAGTTCTGAAACATTCAGACAGTATGGTAACATATGTTTAAATGTGGCAACAAGGATACAAGAAAGGACTTGCAACAGTGGGTGATGTGTGATGTGTGTTGCAGATGGGCTCACTTCAGACCATGTTTGAGACACATACATGAGCAATGGGAAGTGGTCACCTCTAATAACTATTCCTTTATATGTGCCCTTTGTCAGTTAAACTCCCCAGTCACAGGCTTAAAGTAATAAACATCTAAAACCTACTTAGCATACCATACATACATTTTTCTCTTAAAAAAAACATACCATTTAAAAAAATATATTCATAACCTATCTCACAGTTGTCTCAAAGGTTTCAAGTAACATATTCCTGGAGGGGGGGGGGGGAAGTAGTTGGAGTCATATGCAGGCTAGTTTGGCCCCACCTGGCAGAGAGCCAGGTTCCGAGGGTTCTGTGGCCTGCTCAAGTTTGCAAATGGTTAGTGCTGTAACCTCCCTAAACAGGTATTTCTCTATTGTGACAAGATAACAGTACCCTTTGGGCACGACCTACAGCAAGGTTCTAAGGGGTCTGTGGCCTGAATGTAAATAGTTAATTGTAAATTGTAAATTTTGTAGTATAAATGCAAATGACAACAGCCTTGTAGGTTTGCAGTGAGACGAAGAGATTCATTTTCCAAAATTACCTCTGCTTTCAACAAATTGTCTAGTTCAATAGAACCCAAAAAAAAAATATTTGGGCGAAACAATATGATAGGATTAAAAAATATGGTGATATGAAAAAACCTTACTGGATGAACATACAGAAGTAGACGAAACAGGAATTAGACTCACCCCTTCTTAGACAGAAAAACTGTGTTACTAAGGTAACAACCGATTAGTTAAATGCAATACCCTATATGAACACAAAAAATTATTTGCTTAAAGATATCCAGATCGGTCAAAACTTATCAAAGTTAAAGTTCTTTAATGCAAGCTGTAAATATTGTACATTAGCATATAGGTTATTTACATTGTACATTCTTTCTTATGTTATTTAATCTATACAGGCTTTAGATATTGTACATAAGTTATTTAATATATATTGTAAGTACTTGCCTGGAGATATTATTTATTTACATTAGCAATTACTTTAAGGTTATGCTGCACAGAGATTTTATTTACATCATAGCATAATTATTTTATTACTCTGATACTTTTTTTTTTCATATCCTTGTCTAGAAAATATTTACATTATTTGGTGTTATTTAAATTGTCCAGTATTTATTTTCATATATATTCTATAGAGTATTAATTTATGTTGTTAATAAGTCATTCAATACATTAAGTAGTAAGATACCCCAACACATTGTCATTAACTAGGATTACTTTATTTAAGCCTTAGCATCCCAGTTATATTATTTACTTTGTGGGATAGTTATTATATTACCAATATATAGTTCATTTTATATTCATATCCTTGTCTAAATAAATTATCCTTTATTATTTTTTGTTTCTTAACATTGTACAGTACTTTTTTTCTTATATTTTCTTTAGAGAGTGTTTATTTGTAGTGCACATAAGTTATTTAATATATATATTGTAAGTACTTGTCTATGCTTATTTATTTGCATAAACAATTACATTAAGATTATACCACAGATACTTTATTTACATTGTGGCATAATTGTTTTATCATCACTGTACATACTTAATTTTTTTCTTCTTCATGTCCTTACCGAAAAGATTACAGTAGAACCTCGTTTCTACATATTTCAAGGGACCAGGAAAAAAATATGTAAAATGAGGGAAATGCTAAAAAAATAAAAATTATATTTATTTAATTGTGATGCAAACAATTAGAAGCAGATGGTAAACACAAAACAAAATCAAATGTCAGATATTTAAAAGTTTTACACAATAATTAGCTCTTCAGTATCTCAAGATTATTAAACAGATATTTTGACGATTAACCTAAACCAAATTTTTATATACAAAAAATGTTTATATACTATACAAATAACCAACATAATCAAGTTTGATAAAAGTAGTAAGCACATAGCCGTATATACAACCCAAATGTTCTGCACTATTATTACAAATATATTATCATACTTAAGAGTTTCTTGAAAAAATCTGAAATTTGTGACTGTTTTGAATGGAGTCTGCACAAGTTCTCAATGTCCACTTCAAGTTTTTGCAGAGCTGGGAGTAGGGTTTCAGTGTTACTAAAACTAGAAACAAATCTTTTTAGTGTTGAAACTGCACGAGTTGCTTCTGCCTGCGTTGGAACTGGTTCATCTTCTCCTTCTTCTTCTTCGCTGTCTTGACATTCACCAGAAGCATTTGCTGCCAGATGGTTATTCACAATGTCATTCAGGTTTTCAGTCTCTGTCGTCACTATGTCATCATCTACTTGTACAAAGTCACCGAATCAGACACCAGCTTTGAGTTTCGCCACATCTTCATCAAGTTTTTCATTACCAGGTAACTCTTCAACACCAGTCACTCCAGAGGAAAAGAAACCAGCTTTCTTGAAACAGCTATAGTTTCTGGTTGCACTTTGTTCCACGAATAGGCAATGTTATGAAGTGCATCTAGAACATTTAACTTCATGGTCTTGGGGTCTTTCCCAGATTCCATCATGCACAGAGCTTTCTGCACCAACCTTTTTCTGTAGTTCACCTTGAATACGTGTATAATACCCAAGTCTAGGGGCTGCAGATGGCTTGTACAGTTAGCAGGAAAAAATAGTAATTTTACATTCCTCAGCTCAACATGCTTTGGATGTGCTGGACATTGGTCAATGAAAAGAACAATTTTGCAGTTCTGACTCCCCATTTTAGCATCCAAGGCAAGGTGGGAATCGAGACCAAGGACACACACTGAACCATCCCCGATATTCCAACCAAGATGCCAACACTGCCTACCAAGGCAAAAGTTACACTCCTTCCCACAAAAACATAATTAACAGATCGGGAAACGACACCGGGGCCAGGTAGAGCAGCAATACAGTGCCTCCCGACAATGCCGACTAACCAGCTGCAAAACCTTTCAAGATAAGACTACGATAGGGCCACCAAAAACAAAGACGGGTATCGTTTTCTTATTCATAGAAGAAATTGGTAGGAGGGTAGAATGTTTGTTAGACACCAGATCAGACATAACCCTAGTACGAGAGAGCCTCGAGAGTAGCGAAATAAAAGGTCAGAAAAACAAGGATAGGGCAACGAAACTGAGTGGGCTAGCCACCGGGCTAAACCACAGAAGGGACAATGGTCATGAACATTAAAGTACGACAAGATATAAGACATAAGACAGGAGTGTCACTTGTTGAGATAGTGTCCCCATGAATGCATCCTAGGAACAGACTTTTTGTCCGCCATGAGAACACTTATCGATTACGGTAAGGATGGGGCATGGATAATGGGGGAGTTTGTTCAGTTCAATATACAGAAGGAAACCACTAACCTCTCCTTGCCGGCGAGGTGTGAAAAAATTGTACAGATAAACACGACGAATGATGGTGTCGGTTTTATCTCCAGACAAGCACTAGCAAATGGAATCTTTATTGGGGGAAGAGTATTTGTACGATTATTAATACTACTGGATATGACACCCAGGTCGAGGTGCCAACCCTTACTATAGAGAATTTATCCCAAGAGCAAAAGGTACTTGAGGTGACGAAGGGAAGCACCGACAGGAATCAAGCTCTCACTAACATATTAAGGTTAGAACATCTCCATACTACAGAAAAGGAAGGGTTACTGAAATTATGTAGGGAATATAATGATATCTTCCACCAACCGGGGGACAAACTAACATTTACCAATGTCACAAAACATAAAATCCCCACAGTAGAAAATTGTGTACCTGTGGCAGTCAGACCTTATCGTATACCAGAAATACACAAAGAAGAGGCAAACCGACAGGTGAAACAGATGCTCGAAGACAATATAATCGTCCCTAGTAGAAGCCCATGGAATGCTCCCATATTGGTTGTTCCCAAAAAGGCAGACTTAAGGGGGAACCCATCATGGTGTGTTTGCTTAGATTTGCACAAGCTGAACTCCTTATCGATAGGGGATTCACACCCCCTTCCCTACATCGCGGAGATATTAGATAGTCTAGGACAGTCAAAATACTTCTCTCCACATTAGACTTGTATAGCGGATATTTACAGGTAAAGATAGCCGAAGAAGACTGCTCCAAAACAGCCTTCAGCACACCTAACGGTCACTATGAAATGAAGAGAATGATGTTCAGATTAAAGGGAGCTCCAGCCACATTCGCACGATTAATAAACACAGTATTAGCTGGACTGATAGGTATTAAATGTCTAGTCTATTTAGATGATGTCATCTACGGCCAGTCAGTGGAGATTCACAACACACGACTAAGGGATGTCATCGATTGCTTACGAGAACACAACCTCAAACTACAACCCACTAAATGTGAGTTCTTGAGAACAGAAGTAGCATATTTAGGACACATTATCTGCGATACAGACATCCGACCCGACCCCGCTTAAGTGGAAAAGGTGAGGAACTATCCAAGACCCTCCTCAGCCAAAGAAGTTAAAATGTTTTGTGGACTAGCCTCATACTACAGACGATTCATTGCAGATTTTAGTAAAGTGGCAAAGACGCTGTATATGTTGGTAAAAAAAAGAGACACCCTTTGACTGGGGGGGACGAACAAGAACGAGCGTTCAAACAACTTTAAGAATTAATCACTTCGGAACCTATCCTCCAATATCCCGACTTTAGCAAACCATTCGTTCTAACCACTGACGCGAGTCAGGTGGCTGTAGGAGCCATCCTCTCCCAAGGTGAGATTGGTAAGGACAAACCAGTGGCATTTGCCAGTAGGACCCTCAACAAGGCGGAGGTTAACTACTCCACAACAGAACGCGAAATGTTGGCCAGTTTGGGCCATCAAATACTTCAGGCCATACTTACTAGGAAGGCAATTTAAAGTGGTCACCGACCACAAACCCCTTCAGTATGTATTCAATGTAACCGATCCAAGTACACGCCTTATGAAATGGAGGCTAAAACTCGTAGAGTAAACTTTCAACATAATTTACAGAGCAGGAAAGACAATAACCCATGCGGATGCACTTAGTAGAGCATACCACATTGAAGCTGAAAAACACGAATGTAGTGACTCGGTAGAAGTCCCGCCTACGTTAACAGAACAAATAATTAAAGAACAAAACGACACTGCAGTGGGCAGACACGAAGGAATGAACCGTACACACAACAAGATCAAACAATACGTCACATTGCAAGGGATGAAAAAGGATATAGAATCATATATTCGCAAGGATTCATGCCAACATAACAAAATCGCAAGACCACACACTCGGGTACCCTTAGAAATCACAGATACACCCTCAACCGTGTGGGAAAAATGTAGCATGGATGTTGTTGGCCCCTTGACCGAATAAGAAAAAGGAAACAAATATGTATTGACGTTTCAAGACGTATTTTCAAAGATCACGGTGGCAGTACCAATGGCGAACCAACTAACAGAGACGGTCGCCGCAGCATTCGTAAATGAGATAATATTCAAGTTTGGTATACCCCAAATATTGCTAACGGATCAGGGTAGCAACTTCTGCAGTGAAATGTTCTTACAGGTATGCAAACTCCTAAAAATTAAAAAAATTAAGACTAGTGCATACCATCCACAAAGCAATGGGGCCATAGAAAGATAGCATAGATCAATGGCGGAATTTCTACGCCACTACATAGCTTGCAACCAAAGTGACTGGGACATTTGGGTAAACAATGCAACCTTTGTGCACAACACCACACCTCACGAAGCAAGAGGGTTTACTCCACACAAATTAATGTTTGGGAGGTTCTCTAACATTCCGGAAATCCTACAGAAAGATCCCGAGGGTATCCAGTACTGTTAGGATGACTATTGGAAAGACTTACAGTATAAACTACAGGAAACCAACAAAAATGCTAGACAACATTTGTTGGCATCCAAAGAAAACAATAAGATCAAATATGACAGAAGGGTACACGAGCATGTTTTTAAAAAAGGAGATAAAGTGCTATTGTATGACAAGACACGGAGACGTGGCAGATCAAAGAAACTGTGTAGCCAGTATATAGGACCTTATACAGTAGTCAATGTAAATGGGGTTAATTTTACTATACTGGTAAAAGGAAGGAAAGTCGTTAAAGTTCACGCTAACCGATTGAAACCCTATTTTTGATGTTTCGTCACTCACATTTGTATGAATACTTGTGTCAATCTTGTGGTGTAGAGTGGTACGTGTTTGCAGACACGTTTCAACCAGATTGCTGTTATTGTTTGCAATGTACGGATTAGATAAGGGGCTGGGTGCGGTCAATACGTCGCGCTCTAATATTACTGGAGCGCGACGCGTTGTGGATTCTTCCCATGTAGATAACAGTATGGGCGGGGAGGCTAGGTCGGTAGATAAGATAAGAGGTCGCGGTAATAAGTCTCCGTCGTGTTTCTTTGCCACACTTCCTCGCTGCGACTTGCCGAAGGTGGATGTGCTCGCACTGCTCTTCCGGTTGTTTCCAGTTTTGCAGTACTGTGTTAGTAACGAGCGTCACTCAGATGGTTTTCCGCATTTGCATTTTTTTGTGCGGTTGTCTGAAGCGTATCCTGTAAAGGAGTTTGTCGACATGTTTCGTTCTCATTTGCCGAATATTCAAAGTGTTCGTAACGTGACTCGAACCCTGCAGTATATTACTAAGGAGGATACTTCGCCCTTGTATAATGTAAGTTTATCGTCTTTACATTTTAATTGTCAGTTGCATGCTTGGCTTACGCATTCTAAGAGACGTTGGTGTGATGTTTCATGTTCGTGATCCGTTTGTGGTGCATCATAAGCAGTATTATCGTTATATACGTGATGCGGTTGCTGATTATCATGCGCAATTGCGTTCTAGTTCAGGTTTGCGCAGTTGCGTTCTGGTTCAGGTTTGCATTTTGTAAATGTTAGTTATTTCGGTTGGTATAACAAGGTTGTGTCTTGGTTTAATGATTAGGTCATTAATGGTTGGGAGCATAAGAATTGTATTTGTGGGGTGATAATAATATTGATAAAAGTACATGCATTAAACAGGTTTATTTGGGATTAAACGTTTTTTATCCTGATTTTGGGTCATTTGCGTATGGTGATTTAACAGAGTATCATGATGTAATAGTCTTTGAAGAATTTGAATTCAGTAAATTTGGTTTTGGTGTTTTAAAGCGTTTGATGGAAGGTAGTGACATACGTTTGAGTGTGAAATGCAAGGAAGGTAAGGTTATGCATTGGCGTAAACCTGTAATTTTTGTTAGTAATGATATGCCGCCTAATGAGGATTCCTTTCTTTCTCGTGGGAAGGTGGTACAGGCCGCTGCTCCGTTCTGGCGCTCGGGTCGCTACGAGGTGGTTAAACCAGAAGTGTTTAGGGAAGCGGAGGAAGTCATATGCTTATCGTTGGACGAGGAGGAGGCCACGCCGGAGCGTTATTCGCCGACGTTTTTGGAGATCTTTGGCCACTCGGAGACGGGTGAGTGAGTGAGATTGTGGGGGTGCGTCGGCAGATAAGGCCATTAGCACCCACAGATTTGTACATTATAAGCAGAACAAAGAACGACAGTTAAAATTTTCCCACAGGGGAGATGACAACGACCAGGTAAACAGATAAAAACTGGTAAAAAGTCCCCACAGGGGAATGAACAACATTCAAATAAAAACAGTTAAAAGGTCCCACCAGGAGAAAGACGATCAAATATAAAAGGCTAAAAAGTCCAGACAGGGGTAAGAACAACAAACAAATAAAAACCGCAAAATGCCCGCACAGAGGGAGAAACAACGACCAATTAAAAGGTTTAAAAAAAAATGTCACCACAGTTAAATATCTCAATAAAATAAAACCAGATAAAAGACCCCACAGGGGGAGTGGCAACAAACACGTTAAAACAGAGTAACCTTTCCCACAGGGGAAAAGCAACAATCAAGTAAAAACAATTAAAAACAGAGAGATAGCTACATGAGCAGTATGTTCAGAATAAAAGGTGACTAGAAGTAAAATTACATGGACATCACAACACATTAAAAAGGCCCACAGTACATAAGAAGTAGAGTACACCGCTCAATAGTGAGCTCCCCTCACCGAGCAATCCTGAAAGTGTAACAGGAATGTTTAAAGTAGAGCGGGCCTGGTGATAATGCGGGCACTCCAGAAGGATGTGGCGTACAGTAAGGGGAATGCCGCAGCGGTCACACTCTGGCGGTGGTTCCCCCTGCAGAAGGTACCGGTGAGTAAGGCTGGTGTGGCCTATTCGCAGTCTGGTCATGATCGTGTCCTCCCTGCGAGTGAGATGGTCGGCGAAGCAATGGCGGCGTGGTGTCTCGCAGACGGAGCGGAGCTTATTGTTCAGAGGGAGGGAATGCCACTCCCTCTGCCAGGCAGTCCAAACAATCTCCCGAGCAGCCAGCAAAACATCGCTGTAACACCCCTCGTGCCTCAAAATAGAATTATGTGGAATTAATTAAAAAGAGCCTTGGAAACAAGCTGGGTAAAAAAATACGTTAAATAAATTGATTTACCAGAGGCGACACGAGGTGGGGAACAAACAAAATTTAGGAACTTCCTGTAACAAGCAAAGGGGAAGTTGGGGGATCGTTAACGTCAATAAAAATAAAAACTACACGATTAACTTGATCTATAGTTTCCCTGTTTTATTTGCCCTGAAGAATTATCATGTTTCCATTATTTTAACATACATACAAAAGGTTTTAACAATTTTCCAAGATTAACAAAAGGAAAACGAAATTGGGGCTGGCCAGCGCTTACTTAAACTAATTTACATTCTTAGTTTGAAATATAAACATTTGCATTATGAGTGGATGGATCCGATGATTACATTGATAATTAGTTCTATTCGTTTTACATTTTCTTGAGAAAAACACTGGTCGCTGGTGGGTTGGTCATCCGGTTGAGATAGTTCGTCGCTAGTTAAAGGGGAAATGTTGAAATTACATTACCACCCGGGGTCTTCAAACAATCACGTCGGGTAGTAGAAGCGTTTCTTCGAATGTGACCCACGGAACAGAAAAGGGGGGGGGGGGGGTGGTCACGAGATGAGACCAATCAATCTCTCCCCGTCATCGAACCCTGTCTGCAACAGTCCAAATCAAAACTGATTATAACTTGTATACAGGCAGTCAATGGGGCAGAAAATGCCCAAAAAAATAATTTTAAGGGAAAAAGAGGGGGTTCGCGAATTATCACTCACCAAAACAGGGGAGTTGCCCAGCACGCTGCCATCGTGGAGTCAGCCAGGGTCTGGAGCTCGCGAATAGCGCGGCAGGACGCGGATGATTTCTTCATGATTAAAAAAATTTAAAAGAGAAACAATTTCTAAGGCAAATAACTAAACTATGCAGACAGACTAATCTACTAGAAATGACTTGAGGGATAGCATCCCTTATACAAAGCGACTACATAGCGGTCAGGTGAAGTCTTGACGATTCGCCGATACTCGATGGATGTCTGTCTGCAGACGCGATGCGAGTTGATCTGTGTCGCGGCCGTCCGCGTTTCGTAATTAAAAGTGCCGCCGGCGCTAACAGGTGGAAAGGGGGGGTGTCTGGGCCGCCGAAAAATACCGAACTTGCCCGAATACGGGCGGAGAAAAAAACTCTAGCAGGAGTCTTGAAGTTGGCCACACTGGGCGACCGTAGAGAACTCTGTCGGAGGAGGCTGAGTTGAAAAGAATCGACTCGCGCCTGGCGTCCATATAACTCAAGGGAGAGCGGTGCTGCTCTCTGGTGCCTTAGAGGGTAGGCAAGCGGAGAAGTTTGCGACTTAGTCGCTAGGTAGTGTTTGCTGTCAGTTCTGGCGCCTTCGTTTTTGCGGGTAGACCTTGAGAACGGTCACCGGTGTCCAGGGGGTTACGACCGGTCATTGGTCTTACTTGGAACAGAGAAAGGAGGGGGGGAGGGTGAAAATGCAACGACGCTGAGAACAAGCGTCACTTCGTGGCTGCAGAGGAGCGAACACAATACCAATACGTGATGAAAACGCGAATCTCAGCTCGTCTCTGCGAACTGGTCGCCTGCAAGCTACAGGCTTGCTTATGCAGTTAGGGACACGAAGGGAAATAATATTACCGGCTTGAGGCGTGACTGAAGGCGGGGGAAATGGTAACCGGTCTGCCAGTCAGTGATTAGGCCAGCAGAATATCCGATACGCCGATGGGAAAGGGGCTCCAGAGCACTGAGACAACTCAGAGGAGTACATCGGACTAACAAATTAAAATTACACTATAGTAGGGCAAATAAAATTTCCACACAAAAATTTAAAATCATAATAAAAATTTAAAATATATTGTGTCGAATTTACAAATTAACGGCACATCGCATACAGGGACACGGTGTATGCTAGGTGGAAGTCCACAAGCTTCCTTTGCTGCTCGATCTGCGGCTTCGTTGCCAGGGATGCCTACATGCCCAGGTACCCACAGGAACTCAACTCGAGTACCTCTGAGTTCCACGTCGCGCAGTTTCTGGCGAATCAGGGGAAGAACAGGGTGCGTAGTCGAGCCAGACCGGAGGGCCGACAGTGTGCTCATAGTCGGAGCACACCAGATACCGACAGTGTGTGCCTCCACCGATATAACCCAGGGCCTTTAAAATGGCGTAGAGTTCGGAAGTTAGGACACTACAAATAACTCTCCTGGCCGTAAATAAAAGAACACCCGACATTTCTATTCGAGCGGGACCCGTCTGTGTACAGGCAGTAAAATCCACAGAATTTGTCACACATAAGGTCTTGAAAAATTGCTCTGTACACAAAGGGTGGTGTAGACGGCTTCGCCCATCTCGCCAGGTCGAGGTGTACCACAGGCTCATGTTGCATCCAGTTTTGTTCACGTTGGACAGGGGGTAGCATGTTATGTGGAAGCGCTGTTTGCCCAAGCGGCGTGTGCTCGGACACACGCCGGCCTGGTAACACATGGCTTCGCTGCATACAGTGCTAAACAAGGGGGGTGCAGAAACGACATATGGTGGGGATGTGAGGGGTCTGAACGGACACGCGCTCCATACGAGAGTAGCAGGAGGTCTCACCTATACTGCAGTGGCAGTTCACCAGCTTCCGCATGGAGGCTCACGACCAGGCTGGTATGGAATGCACCGGTAGCGATGCGGAGACCAGCATGGTGAACACTCGCCAACTGCTTCAACACAGACGGCCGTGCCAAGGAGTATGCCACACATCCGTAGTCGAGCGTGATATAAACGAAGCAGGGTCATTCGGTCTGCGCCCCAATCTCGACTACTCACCATTTTAAGGACGTTGAGCCCCTTGCCACAACGAACTTTCAGGTCTTTAATGAGAGGCAACCAAGTCAGTTTGTGATCAAACATGAACCCCAGAAATTTTACCGTACTAGAGACCGGTAGTACTGAGCCATATAGTTGAATCGCAGGGGCAGGGAAGAGACTGTGCTGTCGGGAGAAATGCATCACCTGAGTCTTGGCATGGGAATACCTGTAGCCTTTAGAGTCCGCCCAGCTCTCCAGCCGCCGCACCGCAAGCTGGATTTGTCGCTCAGCCATGGCGAACGTGGCTGAGCGGCAAAACATGGCCAAATCATCCACGTACAAAGCGCATTGCACTGGAGGGCGGACGGCAGATACAATGCTGTTGATGGCCACTACAAAGAGGGTGACGCTCAGTACACTTCCCTGTGGGACACCGTTCTCCTGTACGTACACACGGGAGAGAGTAGTGTCATTACGAACCTGAAAGAAAAGAAGTTGCATAAAATGTGAGATAAAAAGAGGGAGATAGCCTCGAAGGCCCCAGTCATACAGTTGTTGAAGAATACTAAACCGCCATGTTGTGTCGTAAGCCTTAAAGGTCAAAGAAGACAGCGATAACGTGCTGTCTGTGAAGGAAGGCATCCTGTACCAGCTTCCAAGCCCACAAGGTGGTCGACAGTCGAGCGATTACGCCTGAAGCCACATTGGAGAGGTGAGAGGAGCCGCCATGCCTCAAGGTAATACACCAGGCGGGAATTCACCATTCTCTCCATGGTCTTGCATATGCAACTGGTAAGTGAGATAGGGCGGTAGTTGGATGCCTCAGATTTGTCCTTCCTTGGCTTTAAAATAGGTACCAAAATCGATTTACACCAGGCGGAGGGGAAAGTCCCAGATATCCAAATGCTATTAAATAATTGCAATAAAGCAGCAGACATATTCTTCAACATTGAGTAATGTACGCCGATGACCGCCTCGAGTGAGACAGTGCCTTCTCCAGCTCTGTGAGCGTGAATGGGAGGTTATAGTTTTCCTCGCAAGAGGAGCGGAAGTCCACTCCGTGACGCACTTTGAGGTTTTGGAAGGCGGGAGGTTACCGCACACTGCTCGAGACTTCGAAAAAGGCGTAGCCGAGTTGGTTGGCTATGTCCATTTCATTTAGCACAAGGGTACCATGTATTTGGAGATAAGGAATGTAGGTGGAGGTATTGTGTCAATTTAGCTTCCGAATAGTGGCCCAAATGTGCGGACTTGTGGAATATACATTTAATTGTGAAATAAACTCTCTCCAGGAATTGCGTCTGCTCTCACGAATGGTACGTCGTGCTCGTGCCCTGCAAATACGGAATTCTTCCAAGCGCTGTTGTGCCGGTCGGGCCGTAAACCGTCGGAGTGCTCGCCGTCTGGCACGGATAGCATCACGACACTGGTCATTCCATCAGGGAGTGCGACCCCGACCGGTGGGCAAAGATCTCTCCCGCAGATACCAACATTGAGGTGAATTGCTCCACCCCCATGTCCACATCTGGATTGAGGGTGTTGGCACATGGAGGTTATCGCGGAATTTTACCCAGTCCGCTTTCTTAATCACCCATCGAGACGGAAGGTGTGATGAGTGATTCGTCAGGGTCTCCAGAAAGATTGGGTAGTGATCACTTCCACAGAGGTCGTTGTGAACAGACCAATCAAAATGGGTGATTAAAGCAGGACTACAGAAGGACAAGTCAATGCAGGAGTAAGAGCCAGAGTGAGAGGTAAAATGAGTAGCAGAACCGGGGTTTAACAGGCCCAGTTTGCTACCTGTCAAGATTCCCTCGATCACACGGCCTCTGCTGTCCCGACGCGAGGAGCCCCACAGCTCATTGTGTGCATTGAAATCACCAACAAAAATAAACAGTGGTGGTAGCTGCGAGAGAAGATCTTCAAATTCAGCACGACGTAAGCTTTTGGTGGGGGGTATGTACACGCACCACACCGTGATCAAGATGCCGATCTAGCTGCGAACCGCCACTGCCTGGATTGGAGAACGGAGAGTAATTGCTTCATGAAATGTTGTGTCCCGTGCAATGATACTCACGCCACCGCATGCATGGTTAGCCTGCAGGTAGTCCACGCGATAGAATGTATGCCCTCTAATAGAGGGTGAGTCAGTAGGACGGAAATGAGTCTCCTGCAATCAGGTAAGCAAGGGTGTGCGCGAGGCGAGAAGCAGGTGCAGTTCAGTGAGGTTGCAGAAGTACCCTCTGCAATTCCATTGGAGAAGAGTCATAAACGTATTGAAGGGGGGTGGGAGGTTACTTAGTTGATTTCATTTTCCCCTTATGTCTGTTGAGTACTGGTTTAAATGCATTTGATTCAGTGTCTGTCTCCTAAAAAGGGATGTCGTCAGATACCATCGCTGTCTCAACTTCAGCAGTCGAAGGGGTAGGTTGGCGGGATGGCGAGCAGCGGGTCGCCTCCCGTTCACCTGCACTGGTACCGGCTGAAGTGGGAGGAGTTGAAACCTTTGCGTTTCCAACGCGCTTCGGTTGAGACTTTCCTGTTGTAGCCTTTGTGATGGTCCGCTTTTCCTGATTAGTAGACAGGTCGCACTTTGTGCTGAATGTTGCTGTCCTGGCGTTCGGGGGAGGAGTAGTCTTTGGTGAAACTGTCAGTGGATCGGTCTGTGTTCCCAAGTCGGAAGTCTGCGTGAACGCGTCTTTCGTCAGTGGGCGGGAGGCCACTACCTTGTTAAACGGCACAGATGGCCGGGGGCCACGAAGTGACTGAAACTTCTTACGCGCATCGAAAAAAGTGTTCTTTTCTTCAACTCGCAGCTTTTGGATGGCCTGTTCGTCTTGGAAGACTGGGCATTCCTTAGACCGTACTAGGTGTCCGTGATGGCAGTTGACACAACTCAGTGGTTTGCTGCATTGAGGCGAGTCAGAAGGATGATGTGGTTCAGAGCACTTCGGGCAAACTGCAGGGTTCTTGCAATGGGCGGAAGAGTGACTGTATTTCTGGCAGTTGTAGCAGCGGAGCGGAGACGGAACAAACTGTTTAACCCTTACATTCAGGTAGCCTTCCTTTAAGGTAGGAGGGAGGTCCTGGATACCGAATGTAAGGATAACAGTAGCCGTAGGAGACAGAACACCATCAGATTTTTTAAATACTCTGCGAAGATGGACTACATACTGGGGTGTCAATTCGTTCAATAGTTCTGCATCAGGTACATCGAGCAGGTCTGGACACCAAATGACGCCCTTTAACGTGTTCAGCGACACGTGGGACTTGACCTCAAGGGGGAACTTGACGGTCGCCCCGTTGAACATTTTCATCGCAAGCAGCCCACGCGTCTGGGCAGCATTTGATGTCTCCAACAGGATGTCCTTTCGGTCATTAATCTTTTTGCAGTCTTTGACGGAACCACCAGCTGCACCATCAACCACTCTCTGCAGTTCAAAGGGGGACACCTTTTGAAAGGTGTGCCCCTCGAGACCCTGGATAACCAAAAAACGAGGGGTGGGTAGCTTTACAGCGGTCGAGGTGGATTTGCCTGTGTCGCCGTCCGAAGAATCGCTTGTGTCGGCTTTCAGCAATCTTTTGTTGTGGCTGTTTAAGGTGCCACCCTGAGTGCTTTTAGAAGCCGTGGTGAGAGTTCCCCCTAATAGGACTGTCGGCGTCAGCCTGCCGTTCGGGGGGAATAAGAATAGAAGCCAGCAGTTAAAACACCCCACGGGTTTGTGCCAACCTCCCACAGGCCTAAGCTGTACATAGGAAGGAATACATCGCCCTGATCTGAGACGATGCCGAAGAAAGAAAAGGTACGACGGGACCTGGTGAGGTGAAAAGAGAAAGATGACGAGATGGAGAAGAAGAAAAAGGAAACATGAGGTGAAGGTCCGAATACATTGCAGGTCCCGAAAGCATCCCGCTTAGTCGCCTCGTATGACAAGCACGGGTCGGCTGTGGTGATATTCTAACCCGTACACCACACGGGGGGCGCTCTGCTGACGAGAAGGAAGCAGACAAGAGTGTGTCGGGAGACTCCTGAGGAGGAGGTCATGGATTGTGACTGAGAGCTTGGTGGGATGGAGGAGACTTGGAGTGTCTAAGATGTACTGCGAATTTCTACATATCTAGAGGTGTATGCAAAATATATGTTAAGTAGGAAACTTGTAAAGACTCAAGAAAAAGGAATAATAATACGAGATGTCCTTATCGTAGTAGTAAGTTATTACTTTTAATCGCTCTGCTGGCCCACAAAGCCTTACCTATTAGAAACCAACTGCTACATAACATTATCTAACTAAGTATTATGTTAGTAGGTTATGTTGAAATGGTAACTATACAAAAAATACAGTAGATATATTACACAAATATGCTTGCTTAAGACTGTCATTTGAAATAGTATTAAAGATTTATGGTTCCGCGTAGAGTTCTGAAATTAATTGAGGTTTGCAAAGTCCTATACAGATGTTAATATTTAAGAGGATATGAGGCATTTTATTAATAATATATCATGACAATTATTGTTGTATGCAGGCGGGAGATTTTAAATTTGCATTCCTCTTGCGATGATGTTGGGATATGCAGAAGATTACTATCGAGTGGCTTCTTACTCATGTTCAAGTGAATACGACAGAACGCATTAGACTTATCGAGAAAGGTACAAATATCGACGTTGCTTTTCGTTCTTGGAGTTTGGAAACCTACCCTAATCTTACCCAGTCTCAAAACATAAATTGGAATGTAAAATCTAGTTTTGCTGCAGAAAAGCAGCGCTACATTATAGTAGCATTTCAAACAAACAAATAAAACCACTCTGCCATGTCAAAATATAAAATATTAAAGTTTTGTTAAACTCTGATAGTTACCGTTATCTGGATATGAATCAGACTTTGAAAATGGAAGATATTTGCTCGCTTACCAGATGTATGCACAATATCAGCAATCATATTATGGTCAATTACCATCCTCGATATTAGACCAGAATGAATTTAAATATTTTGCCCCTCTCTTTGTATTTGACATTAGTAGACAGGAAAACCGTATTAATACTGGAGTTATAAACTGCAAAATCAAGATTACAGCTGCAGAAAACATGCCTTTATTATTTTCTTTATTTTTAATGGCGGACTGGTTTCCACACGTTTTCATTATTCAATTTGGTATTTGTTAATTTTAATATGTCATTTAAATATTTAAAGTTTATTTCTGAACAAAGTTCTAATTGTTTATAATAATTATAATTATGTGTAACTTAAATGTTTGAACACATCAAGTTTGTTATTGTGCCAATGTATTTTTTTTTTAATTTATTATGAATAATGTTTTTACAATTTAATTATTTTAGTAAATATGTAAAGGTATATTTCAGGAATTATAAGTCAATCTTTTTTTGTGATAAAATATATGGTCCAGTAATAATCTATTCATATGGTATTTCAAAAAGTACTCTCTACGAGTACCCTGTTCAATGTTCTTCTTCGTCTTGCCGTTAGCAAGAACGAACGACCTTTCCAGCACCTTGACGCCATGTTTACTTAAGGCAAAATTCATTCTTGTGGGAGTTTGTGATTTTCAACATGCGTTAAGCATCGTTAAACCGCACTAAGTGGTAAGTTTTGTAGTACTATTTATTAAGAACGTCTGGTAATGTTTGTAGCGCTGGGCGTGTTAATATTCATGGATTATTGTGTGTTGTATTAGCAGTCCACGTTACCGGCCATGCGGTTTGCTTGATCCACCTTGTGCTGTGGTGTTGAGGCCTGTCCTCATCGGCCCTGAAGCAATGAAGTGACCGCACCGTATCAGGAAAGCCGGCAGCTTTTTCATTTTTTTGCATGATCTACTAACCTTTTATAATGTAACCCTAAGTGGAAATTATTTTTTTTGTGGACTTTAATCACGTCGGACTTTTCGTCAACAACGTAACGACTTGGGACTAAAAATATTTTGATATATCATATAAAAAAAATCATGTAACAAGTAATTTATAAAATTAATCATGTAGTAGAAATTAATATTTTTTTTTTGTTTTTAAAAGTTTGTCTCTTAATAAGTATGTGTATAATTTGCTAGCGGGGCCCCTAGCTAAAAAGGTAAAATAAAATAAATATAAAATATAAGTATGTCTAAACAACTACTATGTTAAAATGTTAGCAACAAAAAAAAAATGATATTCAACTATTGATATTACATAAATAGTCAAGGTGTGACAAAATGTAAATAATTTATTCATAATTTATTAGAAATAAATTGTTTATTTGAAATTCTTTTTTTTAATTATTAATTAATACCCCAATTGTGTATTGTAAGTGTGCATGACCAATCAGCCTAATTTCTCTGAACTAACCTCATACATCAAAACACTTCATGAACCCTGGTCCGCAAGCTTTCAGCATCCTCCTACCTCTTCTTCATAACATAACTTAAGTTATAGAGGGGGATAGAGAGTGGTGCACTACATATAATGTCCGTGACAAAGTAGTTAAAATACTGGTGTAAATGTGTCAAAGATTTTAGTATAGTTTCAGCTGCCAACATGTTCGTTAATATCCAGGGGTTCATGTCGCAAGTAGGATTTATCATCAAGGAAATATGCATAGCATATGTCGACGGAAGCACCATATCTCGTCAATTCTTACCGCCATTCCCCTGGCATCTACTCTACTGCAAAAACCAATCTACAAACAGATGGCTGAGAAATCATTACCATTGACTAACGTGGCAAGATGGAGAAATGGAGTACGAAAATATTTATAGCTTTATTGAGGAAAGAGTTAAACATGAAATTGAAAGGGTCGTCTTCGTAGCCGGTCCAGAACAGAAACGTTGGTTGAGCATTTATTGTAGCGATAGTGTAATAATTTGTGACTTGCAAGCAGAGTATGAGTGCCCGTCTTTGAAAAAATTAAATATTATGTACAAAAGCAAGCTGGGCCATAGTTGCAATGCATGCGAGCAAGTTTGGACTTGGCATTGTTGTTGCGGATGTGGGCACTGGATGAGTAATCGTCTGAATGAGGTCACGCGGACAAGTTGGAACAGGATTTTACCGATAACACGTGGAGCACATCAAATATAAGTCTCAGTTGCAGCCTAGCTTTCGTCGAGGAAGGTTGTTTAAAAATGTGCTCCATGATCAAGCCTGAAAATGTCGGCAAGATTTATGGGACTGTCACCATCGGATATCACAGAGTGCACTTCAAGCCTCCCGAGATGCCTGAAATGGTGGAAAACTGAGATGGCCTGGAGCACTGGATCAGCACTAATTATAAAGATTTTTTAAATATCGAACCAGTACCCTGCGATTTCAGAACCTGCCCTGTCTTCTATCTGAGACTGGACAGCCAGCTTCCAGCTACTACCGAGAATCTCATCGTGCAAGCTGAGCAAGAAACAATTTACGAAGTACACGAATTCAGCACGATATCCTACAAGCTGTGTCTGCCATCCTGCTCGAGTGATCTACGGAGGATAGAATATTGTAATGGGTTCAAGCACACCACTCTCCTGAATCATGGTAAAACAACTTGGTCAACCATGTGTTCGCCACTTACATGTGCTGTATTCCTATCGTCTTCAGCCATGTTTCAATCAGACATGATGGAAGAGTGATCGTATTGCCCCCAGCCTTCAAGTCTTCGGTCTAGTTCTTGTGGGTTTCAAACTTCGGAGGAGAAAGATAGCCATCCTGAAGATGGTGATCCCGAAGAAGAGAAATTACCACTACGCCCAGACCCAAGGAAAGAAGAATCTGCTCCATGTAATTATGACTTGGTGAAATTCAGTCTGCATTGTGTGGAATATGCACTTAGTTATAAAGACGAGAAGAAGGCATTCTTACTGCAACATATTTTGAAATGTGTCGCGACGAAATTCATTTTCGACTCTGCTGGAATTTATTCGCACCATACAAAACAGTTAAACTGCCAACAAAATTTGTCTGTGAAGACGAAAACTGTGTTGTAAATCTCTCTCAACCAGATACGCACATGCAATGGAAACTCGAAGATTTGAAGATGAGAGCAAAAGCAGCAATAGTGGATCCAGAATTTAAAGAAACGTGCGATGGCAAGCAGCATTGTAGAAGCTTTAGTATATCTCCATTGAACACTCCTTGTATAGATTATTTGTGCTCAGTGTACAGAAAAACATTAATGCAGTGTGAAAAGTTTTAATAGACAAAAGATTTCGAACATGTATATATAATATCACACATTCGTGTAAATTGTTTTATTCCAAGTACTACCACCGACACAGTACCATACCATACAAAATGGAATCCAGCAGCAGCAGCAGCACCAGCAGTGCAACGATTGAGGGTGAAGTAATATGCGAAGCAGATGTAAGTGTATGCAGGTTCTGTGTGACTTTATTCGACGGGTCCTGCTACTACTTGCAGAAAGTATTAAGTAAATAAATGTGGTCATGCATATATAAGAAACAACTGGACATTCAATCCATCATTCGGCTGTGAACTACCGAAGAAGGAAGACGATGGCTACGTTTCATCCGTCCAACCTCTACATTTCGGCAAATCCTGGCCTGAGCAGAGTCACGTACAGCTACTGGAATAGAGGAAGATAACGTACGTACATGGAAGAATGTGATGGAAATTACCATTTGCTCTTACATGAGCCTACATCTTTTGAACGCTGCCAGGAAATTATAGACTGTTCGACGTACGGGCAGTGTTATGTTCACTACATGAGAGAAGAAACCAAGCTGCCTTGCCAGCCAGAAGAAGTAATAGCACATGCAAAACGAATGATAAGCCCAGTTTGCATGCACCGGACTGCTCCATCAACCAGCTAAAAAATAAAGATTTTACATCACTTTTTGCCTCCACCAGCATTCCGGATTCCAGCTCATCTTGACTGAAGATGAGGACTTTAGAGTACTGCCTTTGATGCCGGACATTTCAGATGATTGTGCTCAAATGTGTTTTCAACTAAATCCAGTAAATGATGTTACCAAGGAGAGTATTCCTTTGAATATAGACTCTGAAATAATTACTTTGTGTGTCAAAAATGTACTAAATAAAGTTCTTACAGACATGCTGAATTCTTTGTAGATATAATTTAATGTGTGTATGCTATTGAAAAAAGAATAAAATACAAATATTATGAACTGATTTTTTTCATTTAATACCTTGTGCAATAACTACTGTAATGTTACTTGACTCTTTATTACTGACTATTTATTTGAAAAATGGTAAGTTAAATACTAATTCGTGAGCATTTATCTCTTGCTAATAATCTGGAATTTAGGCTGGGGCTTATAGAAAATTATCAAGTGTCCTTTTACATTAAAAGTCTTCAGTTCTAATTATTGTACATTTAAATGTTTGCATTAATTCACAGAGAGTTCCTAAGTACGATAAATACGAAACTGCATATATATATATGTATGTGGCTAGCGTTATCAGTCGGAGTTCAAAAAAGAATCTACACTGCTACCTCTGAGTTTACGGTGTCTTTTATTATAATTGAGGTTATCCTGGTATGAAATTTATTTTACTATTGAAATAATTTTAATTTCATACGGAACTAATTATTCTCATAACCCGATTTGGACCTATTCGATGCACTGTCCATAATTCATTGTCCAGCAGAATAAACAATAATTTATATATTATATTCGTAGATTTTGTAAGAAAACAATGAATATAAAATACATGTAAGCATTACTTACTCAGACATATTGTTTTTTTTTTATCATTTTCTTCCAGTGAACAAACATATTTCATATTCATCAAACTTCACATATTACATTGTTTCCTTTTCACCAAAGACAAAATATCATAGCGTTCGACTATAGTAGACAGTATGTTAGTATTGAAAAAAATAAACATAGATAAATATCAACAGTAATTACTAAAATAATGTCACAAATTAAAATATCATATCTGTACGGAAAAGTGTCAGTACAGAATAGCCGCTTCAGGCGATTTGGATGTGGGATGCATGTCCAGCGGCTTGCTAACACAATCAAATCGTCTTACACAAAATCTTCTTTTACCATTCACACGGCCGGAGAAGTGTTAAAAGTAAATCGTTGCTCGGTAAAAAAAAAAAACATGTCCCAACACGACGTGGATGGGATGCATGAGTTGAGTATGACGACGAAAATTTTATACCACGTTGCACACATTCTGCATGTATTCACCGACCAGGACGGAGTGCAGCAGTTGGGGTACCACTGGGTAAGATGTCACCTCGGTACCTGCCGCGGCATGACGTCAATACAGGCAATCGACGCCGCTGGTCGGGAGCGCACGAGGTTTATCTTGACGACTGAGGCAGTAGGCATGCTTGTGGCCACCCTGCACCTCTTGTCGGCCAGCTCCACAACACTCGCCACAGGTGGGTCGCACCTTATCGTTCGTCACTGCTTATATTCTCCTGATCTCACTCGTGTTTATGTATCGCACAGTCTAATACAGCCCTTACTACACGATTGTGTGTAGCGTTACTGGTCCATATCTTCTTTTCTTAACGTTTGCTCACGAATTAGTATCAGCTTCAGATCAATATTAGATTATACGAAAATTGTTTCATCAACAAAAAATTTTTTTACTAATTGTCATTAAAACTAGTTCTCATTAGTTTATTATAGATAATTAAATTAACAATAGCAATAACGGTTAATAGGCTAAAATTGTTTACATAACGGTTTACATTCATTATACAAGTTACAATAGGCTTTGCTGCTTTGGCCATATGACAAAAGTTTTTTTTTTTTAAAGCTTGTCCTGTACATTCCAACCCATAGGCATACTCGTCAGTTTTTGCAATCTTCATAACAGGTAGTGTTAGCATATGTTCTTCCAGCTTTTCCAAATCATAAACAATAACATAGTACCATGTAAAATACAGCTTGATGTGTATGATAGTGATGTTGTTGCCACACAGTAGAGT
Organism: Bacillus rossius redtenbacheri; assembly: GCF_032445375.1. NCBI lineage: Eukaryota > Metazoa > Arthropoda > Insecta > Phasmatodea > Bacillidae > Bacillus > Bacillus rossius. Next base: position 8,412,508 of record NC_086338.1, on the reverse strand, counting down.
CGTTGATCTGCAGTATACCATGTACAATCACACATTCGGTGTGACCAAACAACACGTACAGTGTTACACATATACATTGGTATAGACACTTACTGAACTCTGTCAGTATACACTGTTGCAATATTCCCTTCAGTGCGGGCTAGGCTTCTACCTTTCGCCTCGACACAGGGAAATGATAGGTATTACACTTCCATCATAAATTGGTACAGGTATCTGCCTTCACACACTTCCCATGCGTGTGATGGCAATTAATCATCACATAAGTACACACTTGGTGTATTACCACATAATTTCAATACACACATATTTATAATCAACAAATAAATATTCAGCTGTCAGTATTTATGCTTCACCCCATATCATTTTGAATACTTGACTGTTGACTGAGGCCAAATTCAGTTCCTGATCTCAGGTTGTTTGTATGGACGTAGCTGGGTAATATTATGCCATCCTATTGACTGACCAGTGGTAGGATCAGCTAAAGCATAGCAGTTATCATGTACTTTCCCTGTGACTTGGTAGGGACCTTCGAATAGCAAAAACAACTTCTTAGTCACGCCAATCCACTTGCGGCTGACAGGCATGGTCTTTCGTAACACAAGTTCACCAATTTCAAATCCTTGTTTTCTCGAAACAGGCTTGCGCTTGGCTCTCGCTGCTGCTTCAGAGGTTAGTTTCCTGTTAATGAAGCTTTTTACCTCTTCCCCTGTAGGTAGTTCTTCTAGATCTGTGTCGTTGTCACATCTGGGTATGTAATCAGGTCGTATCGCCACCGACCTATCCAAGCTTAAGGCTTCCGCAGGAGTTACTCCGGTTGTACAATGTACAGTGTGGTTTAATATGCACTCGATGTAGGGTAATTTGTCACGCCATGATTTCTGGGCATTGTGACAAAATGATCTCAACAGACAACCTAGCGATCTCATTTGTCTTTCGACCGGATTGGATTGAGGATGTCTCACTGATATCATAGTGGGTATACATCCCAATTTTCTTACACCCTCCTGCCAGACTATGCTAGTAAATTGTGTACCATGGTCGGATAAGATTGTAGTAGGTTTTCCAATGTTGTCGATAAATAACTTCAGTTTAGCCAACACGACTTTGGCTGTCGGATTTACTATAGCAAATAATTTAGTATATTTGGTATATATGTCTTGTATCACAAAAATATACTGTACCCCTCCTTTCGATTTGGGCAATGGACCAAACAAATCTAACGCTACCAATTCCATTGGAGCACTTGGTATGATGGCTTTCAAAGTACCATGGAGTTTTTCCCCAGAGGGTTTCGCCTTCTGACACTCATCACAGGTGCTGGTGACTTGCAACACCTGGCGTTTTAGGTTAGGCCAGTACAACTGTCTCTTTAGGGCTTCGCTCAGCTTTTTGCTGCCCACATGGCCAAGTGCAGTATGCACTTCCCATGATATTTCCTTCCGCAGACTAGCGGGTATAATCGGCTTCCAGTTGCTTTCGTACAAAGTTCTTTTTTTTGGATGAGCAAACAACACTCCTTCTACTGATACGCAGAAATGTCTGTGTATTGGATGTGTAGGTGGTTTGCTATTCAACTGTTGTTTTATCTTGCTACAGTACTCATCTTCCTTTTGTTTAGTTGGCAACTCTATTAATAGCTGCTTTAGCTTGATGTTTTCCTGTATTATGGCTGATGAATTCAATGCTATTAGAAATTCTCTAGGTTTGTTCGCCGACCCAGTTTCCGAATTATCACTTTCTTGGAGTCTGCTTAAGTAGTCTGCAGCTGTGTTAGCAGATCCTTTAATATGTTCGATCTGAATATCATACTCTTGTAGTAGGAGAAACCAACGTGTGATGCGGCTTCCAAACAGCTTGCCTGACCTCAGACACGTTAGGGCTTGATGGTCGGTTAACAATTTAATTGTTTCTCCTAACAGCAGGTCCCGGAACTTCTGTAGTGACCATACTATAGCAAGTGCTTCACGCTCAGTTACAGTATAATTTTTCTCTGCTGCATTCAGTGTTCTGCTCGCCATGGCTACCGTTTTCTCTTCACCACTGGCATCACACTGGGCGAGTTTACACCCTAATGCCGTATCTGAAGCATCTGTGTATAGGAGGAAAGGTTTACCTTGCACTGGGTGTAAAAGGACATGTTCCTGTAGGAATAAAGTTTTCAAGTTTTCGAAGGCGGCTTGCTGCTCTGCCTCCCAACTCCAAGTTCTGTTTTTCTTCAAGAGATCAAACAAAGGCACTGCCATATGTGCCACCTTGTTAGAGTAATTTCTGTAAAATCCCACTATACCTAGAAATGCTCTCAACTGTTTCACATTTCTAGGCACAGGGAACTCTTGAATGATTTGCAGTTTTTCAGGAGATGTTTTTATCCCTTCTGGGGTCAGTATATGTCCTAGGAAAGGAAGTTCTTCCCTGCAAAATACTGATTTCTTCAGTTTTACCGTCATACCAGCATCATGCAATTTCTGTAAAACAGTGTGGATGTGCTGCAGATGCTGCTCATATGTTGATGATGCGATCAATATATCATCAACATATGCCCTGGCAAATTCCTGGCATTCATGTCCTAGTGTAGTGCTAAGACAACGAGTAAAGTCTGCTACCGCATTACACAGTCCAAATGGTAGTACTAAGAAGATATACTGTTGTCCTCTGAACAGAAATGCTGTATACTGTTGGGACTCAGGTGCAAGGGGTATTTGCTAGTATCCTGACGAGAGATCTAGGGTTGTCAGGAAATGCACACCTTGATATAATCTCAATATATCAGACGTCTGCACAGGTGATTCTCTGTCTTTTATAGTTATGTCATTCAGTGATCTAGCGTCCAAACATAAGCGTACAGATCCATCCTTCTTGCTGACGCATACCATCGGATTTACATATGGGCTGGCTTCTCTCTTGATTATCTTCCAATCCAACATCAGTTGTAGGTAAGCTGTAGCTTCCTGCAGGAACTTGTGAGGGATTGGGTATGATTTTCGGTGGAAAATCCGGTCCTCGTATACCTTAATCTTGGCTTGGTAGAACCTGTTTAAGCCTGGTTTGTCCGAAAATACATTTTGAAATTTAGCCAATATGTAGAATAACTGATTGACTTGCCGTGGCATTACCAGTTTCACCTCCCTTAAGGCATTATGCAAGTCTTCAAGTGATGCCACAAGCTCAGTACTAAGTGGTTCTGTGTATACCTGCTTATGCATTGGCTGGTTGCATAGTACACCTATCTGGCTGTTTCTAACATGCCAATTAGGGTTCAAAGTTACTGGAGTGTTACAATCACTGGCCGATATCGTACACAGTTGGAAATTTATGATTATGCCAAATTTATACAGGAAATCGGCTCCTATAATAAGTGGTTTGGCCAATCCTTTCACCATTAGTGCCATCAAGTTCTTGGGTGACCCTAGTCCATATATTCTAAGCAATATTTGCCGGTTGACTATAGGGCTTGCTCGAGAAGTCACCCCCAATATCTTCATTGCAGGAACAGGTATCTTGGGCAACTTCTGACCTTGTTGCTCCAGTGTGGTTACCAATTCTTCACTGATGCAAGATACCTCTGCTCCGCTGTCGATGAGTGCATTTACATCCTTACCACACACTTGAACATTTATCCCTGGACACATCCTGGCAAGTTGTGGTAGCAAGTCATCATCGGATTCATGATATAGGAATTCTCTTTCACTCTCTCTTAACAACACTGTACATATTAGTTTCTCATGTGTCACAAAGCTGTATACCGGGCTGCTGTTAGACTGTCTGTGCACCCCTGAGCCTGGATAAGGGACCTCGATCCGGGGCGATACCATCGGGACCCTTTTTAGTTTAACATACTGGGATCCGCACGTCCATCCGATATTGATGGATAGACATCTTTCCTCGGTGTCCAGGTGCTTTCCTGTGCTGCGCTGTTTACTGCAGTCTTGAATTCTGCAGCGACAGGATTCATGTTGCATTGGGTTGGAAATTCGGATATGTAGTTGGATGGAGGACGTTGCGTGAAAGAAGGCGGGTAAGTGGTGAATTGTAATGTGTTCATCGGTTTACCACCGACGGATTGGTTAAATCCTGTTGCATGTGTGTGCGATGGGGATTTGTTCCATGACAGAGTGTCCTCACGACTGTGACAATGTGAATGGCGGTCGTCAGTCCTCCTCTGCTTACATGATGACTCTCTCTCGTCATCCGACTGATACTGCCTCCTGTCATAGTATTCCCTGGGTGACTGTGGATTGGGTGCCCACGACTCACGCCTATTCGGTTTACTCTTTTGGACATCAGACTGGTATGCATTCTCGTCGTCACTGTTGCATTTCCTCCCTCTCGACCACCAAGTCCTCTTCTTGTGGGATCCGCCTTTCTTGTACTTGCCAGGCGGAGTCTGAGAGTCCTGGGATTCTTGGTCGATTCTCCACCAACTCATAGTATTAACCGCTGGCTGGCGATCCTCCCGTCGCGGTCCACGATCTTTGTTTTTCCAATAAGTATTCATTGGCGTTGGCTTGTTGTATGCCGGCGGGCGGCTTGTTTCTTCTCGGACATTCTGAAACTTGTTGAGCCTCTCCAACTTATCGTAGTTGATGAGCACATCCCTAAACTCAGTAAGGTTCTGGAAATGCCTTCCAGTCAGCTGTTGTTGGTACTTCACAGGCATTTGTCCCAGAATGGCTGTGACAAATTCTTCGTGAGTCATTGGAGAATCCAAATATCTGGTCTTGTCGAAGACATTGGCTATGTGTGTCTCCAATGACACGCCCTTCTTGTGGTCGTATTTATCAGTGTGAGCCTGTGCTCTAATGCTACTCTGCACCTTGACATTCCAGAATTGTGTTTTAAATGCTTCTCTGAACTGTCCAAAGGTCTGTATTTGGGGCGATGTCATTTCCCACCAGTAGTACACTTGATTTTTTAAAGCATTGTTCAAGCATTTGAGTTTCTCATTTTCTTGTAAGTCGAATGTCTTGGCGTAATCTTCGAATCTTTTCAGGAAACGCATGGGGTTTTCGGTCACCCTGCCTGCAAATGTAGGCATGGCTTCTGCCCAGTGTTTCGCGGGGTGATGGTACATAGTGACAGGATTTACCTGCGTAATCGTAGTATGCTGGACTGCCGTTGTGTCTTTATCTGACTTTTCCACTGTTGTATCTAACTGTGTAGGTGCAGGCATGGTTTCTCCTGTAGCCCCCTGCATGTGCGTGAACTGGGGTGTGTTACCTGTGTTTGATGAGACTGTAGCTGATGAGTACTCTTGCACCTGCCTATCAGTAGGTATCAGTGGATCAGCCATGGGCGGTTGCACAAAACTGGATGGCGTAGTAACAAGTGCTGGTGTTGATGCCAGCTCATCAATCTTGGATCGTAGAACTGCAGTCACCACTTCCACTTGTTCCAGTCGGGTATTCAGCACATCGGTTGCTAACTGCATCTCCTCTCGTTCTCGTGTAGCAGTAGCTAGAAGACTTGATGCTCGTTGTTCTGTCTGTTCCACTTGCTCATTGTGCTGGGCCAAATGATTTTCTAACCGTGATTCAAGCGCGTTCAAGCTTGACTGCATATCAGTTCTTAGCTGCGTAATTTTCATTCCTGTGTCTACCTTGTCTTGTTCCAGTCTGCGGTGTAGCTCTATTTGCAATAGCTCGAATTTTGCAGTTATTTCTGAGCTAACCTGTGCGAAACAAGCTTGAGCTTGCTCCACTCTGCCTACCACTTCCGCCTGAGATTGTCTGATTTCAGCTTGATTCTGGTCCAATTTCTTAGCCACGTCTGTGTGTAGGTTGGATAGCATGGCCATGATCTGGGACATACCACCAGCCTCCATAACATTAGCAATTACAGGTATCGTAGTCTCTGCGGCTACTGCAGACCTTGCATCTACAGGTTCTATTGCTATTTCATGGATTTGCTGACCCGCTGATGTAAATAAAACAGCAGTTTCTACCTGCCGCTCCAATCCCGTCTGTAGGTTTTCCAGTTCACATTCCGCTCTATTTACTAATGATCTGACAGTGGACAGTTCGTCGTACGGAACAGAAGTGGTATTACTGTCAGAGTTTTCTACAAGATTGTCCTCACTGATGAATTCTGTACGACCCCTCAAGGCATATGAAGATTTTCCCGATCGAGACATGACTAATACGGATCAAGAAAACCTTTAAATGATCAATATAATATTCCCTTAGATTGGATAATACCATTACTTATATTTATATACACCGCTATAACGACGGCCACCACGTTTGGCGCCAGAAAAATTTTACTTCTCTGTAATGTTACTTGACTCTTTATTACTGACTATTTATTTGAAAAATGGTAAGTTAAATACTAATTCGTGAGCATTTATCTCTTGCTAATAATCTGGAATTTAGGCTGGGGCTTATAGAAAATTATCAAGTGTCCTTTTACATTAAAAGTCTTCAGTTCTAATTATTGTACATTTAAATGTTTGCATTAATTCACAGAGAGTTCCTAAGTACGATAAATACGAAACTGCATATATATATATATGTATGTGGCTAGCGTTATCAGTCGGAGTTCAAAAAAGAATCTACACTGCTACCTCTGAGTTTACGGTGTCTTTTATTATAATTGAGGTTATCCTGGTATGAAATTTATTTTACTATTGAAATAATTTTAATTTCATACGGAACTAATTATTCTCATAACCCGATTTGGACCTATTCGATGCACTGTCCATAATTCATTGTCCGGCAGAATAAACAATAATTTATATATTATATTCGTAGATTTTGTAAGAAAACAATGAATATAAAATACATGTAAGCATTACTTACTCAGACATATTGTTTTTTTTTTTATCATTTTCTTCCAGTGAACAAACATATTTCATATTCATCAAACTTCACATATTACATTGTTTCCTTTTCACCAAAGACAAAATATCATAGCGTTCGACTATAGTAGACAGTATGTTAGTATTGAAAAAAATAAACATAGATAAATATCAACAGTAATTACTAAAATAATGTCACAAATTAAAATATCATATCTGTACGGAAAAGTGTCAGTACACTACTTTTTATATAATTTGTAAATACAAATATTCAGGTAATTAAAATATTTTATTTTCTACTTCAAATAATTCAATGTAAGAAAACTTATATACATGACTTTAAATCCGAGTAAAAATAAATAATGGTATAAATATATTGATATCAAAATAATTAAGGTACATGAAAATACATATTGTAATTTTCCCCAGTACATAAGTCAGCCAGCCGTATGATTCACAGGAGCTTGTTGCAACTGGTCTTCAGTGCTGCGACATGTATGATGTCATCTGCTCCCTCCGAAATTATCTCAGCCAATCAGATGCTTAGATTTTCTGTATGCCCATATATGGATTAGTGGGTCAACCACTGATGCCGGGAATATAAAAGCAGGCGCGCAAGACCGACTCGTTTATTCACTGTTCATCTGCCGACCTGACTACAAGTTCTTCGCTGCTCGTGCGCGTCTGCCCATCGACTTCGAGAGCTTATGGATTAGTGTTCCCAGTCACTTCCAGTGTTTTTCATCGTTTCTGGTTCAGCGTCATCTCTAAGGTTTCCTCCTCGTCTCTTCTTCTTCTTCTGGGGTAAGTCCAATGCTTCCGCCAGGGTTACAGTGTGGTTTCTGTAACAAGGTGTTCACAAATCGATCTAATGGATTACGCCACGAGTACTAGTGCCCCCACAACACACACAGAGACGACCAGCAAATTTGTGAGAAGTGTGGCGTAGCCATCACTCGCAAGGATAACATGGAAAAACATCTGAGGTCATGTACTGGTGAAATTTCACAGAGATGCAGAATGCAAGACGTCATGAGAAGGCATGCAATTTTAATCCAGATCGCCAGCTGCTTAAATGTGATAAGTGCGAGAAAGAGTTTACCAGAAAGGATAAACTTGCCTCCCATGCTGAAAAATGTAGTGGCCCAACACCAGCAAAGAAAAGACACGAAGCTTCGCCCCAGACTGGTCCATCGGCTGCTCCTCAACCAAAAGCTAATCGGCCAAAGATTGTGGCTGGAGCAGGAGTAGCTTCCCAGTTTGGGTATGTAAAGGCCGAGACCGCATTAAGGGGTAATTTAAGGACAACTGATTCTGGACCTAACATTCTACTACTACACTCGCAATATGTTATCAAACGAAAGCTTAGAAGTAACAACCTGCCAGTCGAAGTAAATGAATTAAAAGACCTCATCAACAAATCCAGACAACTTCGAGGATTTGAAAACATAAATCAGCAAAAAGAAACCAAACACTTAATACAGAAATATGGCAAAATAACCCTACATTACAACACAACAACAAAGAAATGCGAAGAAACAATCACAAGAAACTGAAACAGAAAAAATAAAGACATCACCCTCAATATCTCCTTGTGTCCAGGAGGTAAACAGAGTAGACAGCTGCCAGACATTTGCCAGTATAACTGAGTTCAGGGACCAAGTTCTGGCATTCTATCGGCTGGAGCGGTTGACGAAAGCTAGCCACTCGGAACAGGACTGAATTTCTGCTTCGAAACCGGCTCCACTCTACCAACCCTGGCAGAGGGGTGGTAAAAACACCAAGAATGTCAACACGGCTAGCTGGAAATTTTACAAGAACGGCAAGCCTGGGCGAAAACAGCAGGCCGGCCAGCCGAAGAATTTCCCCAAAAGTGAGTGGTGGGGAAAACGACAACATGAGAGCGACGACCGCCACGCACCTGACACCATCATCAAGACAAGCAGCGTCAGGGAGCTGACAAAGAGGGACGGCCTCCCAGATTCGAGTGCTACGAGGAGAGACCAAGGTCACCTTGTCGGCAGCACTATAACCGCCCGCCGTCAAACCCCTGCCAACAGACGCACCAGAAGCTGTTGAATCCCATTGGAGACGAAACCGCTACGGCAGCGTATAGCTCAGCGAGTTTCCCCAACATCAACATTCCTCCGCCTACACAGGGGTATTTCGAGAGGCAATCACACCTACCTCCTAACCACAGGCAACAGCAAAATCTAGCAACGCAGCAACCAACGCAGCCTTGGCTAATGAGTCAGTCACAGTCGTACAGCGTGAGTTTCGTCGCCACTTCGACATTCATCGGAATAGAGCTGTTCCCTCTCAAAACACCATCCTTCGTTGGGTTGAATCACTTCGCAGGCGTGGTGAACTGATCAACAGAAGACCAAGAGGAGCTCCGCGAACAGTTCGAACTCCTGAAAATGTTGAAATCGTTCGACAAGCCTTCCTTTGCAGTCAGACTCGATCTGCCCGGAAACACGCTGCTGCACTACGCCTCAGTGATTGTTCAGTAAGGCGAATTTTGCGTATGGAGATTATGCACAACAAATGAAAAAAAAGATTAATTAAAAAGAATCTGAAATTCATAAATACAATACACGTAAAAAAAAAGGGCGATTTTCACTTAAATTTTGTTTATAAAGTGCTACATTAAATTCAGTTAATTACAATGGAGTTAGACTGCATAATAAACTCCCATGTAATATAAATAGATTTATGTTCCTAAACTATTTTAAAAGCACTTATTTAATTTTCGTTTAAAAGAATTGTTTTATAGTGTATCTGAGTACATGGATATGATGCATAAATGTCTAAATGTTTGTAATATATTTGTATATTTATTTCTACGTAATATTCCAATTTTGTAAATTAAGTATTTATTATTTGTTTTTTATGTTTACGAGTTCTGTAGCATGTATTTGCTCTTTTGGAACAATAAATTTGATTGATTGATTAAGAATTTTATATATTCCATCAGAACCTATGGTTAGAACAGAGCATAGGACATTAACAATGATGCAATGACGTTTATTTACCATTCAATCATAAAATATTTTTATAAGTTATATGTTGGGGTTATAACTTTTCATTTCATTGAACCTTAAAGAACACCATGTGTGTCCCAATTCATCATACTGCAAACATGCCAACATTCACGGATCTTCCGTGAAATGTACGGAAAGTGCTTGATTTTTACGGTTTTAAGGAAGCTGTTAATATTTTACGGATTTTTCTTATGTCATTTTGAGCTTGAACAATTTTCCGCACCATACTAGCGATTTCAATAAATTTTGTGCTTGTGGTAACATATTTATGGTACGCATATCGTACTTATAACCAAAGTATATTGTCTGGTTTAATAAAGTAAGCTTAATGTACCATAGCAATTACTAACTAGCGTACGAGACATGCAGTTATTCTACTTGTACCACATTTATTCACATCGCACGAACGTAGCCGAACTGAACGGCGGTTCGTGATTCGACAGTCGGTTGCTAAAATGGTGGAACTGTGTCACAATGTGTAGGCTTGATAAAGGAAGTTGTTTTGTTCAATGGACGGTACAAAGTCAAGAAGCAGCCATGAATTTTTTACGTGTTGTGTTCTTTGCTTGATTTATAAGTACCTATTTGGTTGTTTGCATTCGGCGCAGTGTTCTTACGTTTGCTGTTCAGCAGTTGCAGATAGAATGTCCGTTGGTGCTAAAAACAAGTAGTAATTTCAAGTGTTCCGTGATGAATATAGTAAAAACTTTCCGTGTATTTTGAAGTCGGACAAAGCGCAGAAGTTCACATTTTGCTCAATATACAGGTGTGATATGAACATCGCTCACGGTGGGAAAAATGATATTACTAATCACCTGAAATGCTCTAAATAGGTGGAAAATGTAAAAAGTGCTGAAAAAAAATAAAAAATCAGTAACTTTTTTGTTGGTGAAAGTTCTGGCAGTGACGTAATACGCGCATAATGTTTGTTTACGTTTGTTTTAATTGAACATAACCTTCCAATGAGCGTAGGAGACCGCGCAGGTGCATTGTTCCAAAAAAATGTTCCCCAAGTCGGATGTGGCAAAAAAGTATGGATATGAGAGAACGAAATCTACTGCCATTATGCAAGAGATGGCTACAGATGCAACCCAGTGCATTGTAAGTATTTTACAAACTTTGCCTTTTTCTTAGTGGTGCACCGATGCGGATACCGATGAATCGTAATCGGCGATTATCTTAACGATTACTTTGCCGATTATCTACGTCCCGGCGTAATTAAGTAGGTTTTTACCGTGTAATATTTTGTTACACATTTTAGGACGAAATACGGTAATATTTTGTTACACATTTTAGGACGAAATACGGTAATATTTGTATATATTACAAAATTCATCTAACTCCGTCATATAATGATTACAGATATTTCGTTAAGTTTAGTAAATCTCATTGCCTCAAACAATAAAAAATACATTTTTCCTACACGTTTATTTACGTTTCGTCTTTTGTTTAGAGGCCTTGTACATTACCTATAGCCAGAGACGTAAAATAGATGGCACGCAATCAAAATACCACAAGCACTTGTAGTGGATTCTATGACAATCAATCTTTTAGAGTCGTAGTTGCGGTTCAAAATCGTGGTCCCGATACCTTCTAGAGTTTATCACTGCGTTTTACAAACTCGTTATGGGCGTCTTTGGTAACATTATCCGTTATGTGAAAAGTGAAAAAGTATTTATAATTTTATATATTCAGTCAACATAAATAAAATCACATGTGCTAGAATTGGTTTTGAGTCATTTTTATATAATTATAGTGAGATGGCGAGTAGGGAGAAAAAAAGTGAAGTGTAGAAAAGTTTTTCTATAAACTCAAGTGAACAAAATAAAGCAACATGTTTACATTGTTAAACTGTAATTTCTCGATGCAACCTTATGTGATAGTCGATAATAATGCTAGTTTTCCGCAACAAAAACTTACCCATTGTAAATTACAATTATTAGACTATAGTTCAAGTTGTTTACAATAACAAATATAAATAGAAGTTAATTTAATTTACACTTTGCAATGACTTAATAGTGTATTTTATATATTTTTATATTGTTATTATAACTGTATTCTCAATTTTACCTAATATTTTTTATTAAATTCACATGGGAATAAAAAATTTTGTGTTCATTATTACACATAAAAAAATTTGTTCATTATAATCGGTAACATAATTGGTATCTGCCGATTATTGCTGTCATATCGGTGCACCACTACTTTTTCTGTATCTACGGATCGCAGTAATGATTCTGATACTAAACTTTATCCTATTGTCATAACATTATTCAACCCATCCCTACAAAAATAGTTTCAAAGTTTCTTTCTTTGCCAGCTTTGCAAGGTGATGCCACAGGAAAGAACATTGGTAGTTTGCTTGAAAGTGAACTTGATCGTTCACATGTACCCATTGAGCATCTTGTAGCTTTTTCTGCTGATAATGCAGCAGTGATGTTAGGCAGTAAAAATGGTGGGGCTGCAGTTCTATCTATATCTATGGTGCGATAAAGTAATTTTCTTACGTTTGCAAAGGTAAACAATGAACGTTTTTTAAAATAAAAGCATTAAAACGTAGTTTATTAGGAGGAATATAACAAAAAAATTGGTTAATTTTAGGACTTTTCCGCTTCGTAAAAACGTATGAAACGGGAAATTAATGATTTTATTAGTGTATGTTCCGGGAAAGTAAACCATTGTAAATATAGTACTTTCGGCGGGACCAAAATTAATCGGCGTATGACACGGGAAAAAGTATGACACGGGAAAAAGTATGACACGGGAAAAAGTATGAAACGGGAAAAAGTATGAAACGGGAAAAAGTATGAAACGGGAAAAAGTATGAAACGGGAAAAAGTATGAAACGGGAAAAAGTATGAAACGGGAAAAAGTATGAAACGGGAAAAAGTATGAAACGGGAAAAAGTATGAAACGGGAAAAAGTATGAAACGGGAAAAAGTATGAAACGGGAACTTATCATTGAGGTTCTATTTTGTACGATGGCGACTCAAAACTTAATTCAATACAAATGAACAAGCACACCGGTATCGAAGGTATCGAGGTATCGAAAATCCCATCACTACTCTGAATTAGTTATTGGTAGTAAGACATCTCAGGTAGTTGACAAACAGATATTTTTTTCTGCAGTAAGAACCTACTTTGTAACTGCGGTGCGGTTTCTAGGTATGGCACTCGTGATTTTATGTGTAATTAATTTATTCACATTTCTTTTTTTTTAATCTTTCATGTTAAATAAATTTTAAAATTTTTATGCAAAGATTGTATTTAATATTTATTTATCTTTACATATTTCATTATCTTAATGTTAAAGTTTTGTGTAGCTATTTAATTAATAATGTCTTAAATGTGTTTGTTTCTATTATAATCAAATGTGTAAGGGAAACACTAAGTACTACAATACTGGTTCTATGAATATTTTGTTTTGTTTGTATAATTCTACTTATTGTAAACTCTTTGATTTCTGTCGTGCCAAACGAAAAAGACATACCTTGCCCTTTTTCAATTTCTTTTCGGCCATTTGGCATGTAATTTTTTGGTGCGGATGTAAAAACCACCACAAAATGTAACAACTTATCTGTTACCGCCGTTTTGAGTGAGTAAATGTTTCGTCTGTGGGAAAAGTGTATCCCATGATAATTATTTTTTATGTTTGGAGGTTAATATTTTTAGGGTTTCATTGAATAGCGGTATGAGTCATGGGCCTCATCCTGGCTTTGGTGTTCCAGGAATCTAAATTCATTTTTGGGAATTGACCTCTTCAAAACATAGGCCAGAAATTTCATTATTATTATTTTAAGGTAATGTAATTGTTTCCAACTTCTGCGTGATCATCATGCCAGTTTCTACTATTGAACTTGAATCAACGAAATAATATTGATTTCTACACTTTGGAACATTTCCGGCAATTAATTTTCATTCTGAAGAAAGAATTATAAGAAGTCTTCAGTAATTTAATATTTGTTTGATGAATTAATTTTTTTAATATTATTTGTTGAGTAACTTAACCTGTTTTTTTTTACTTATATCTAATATAAATACTTGGTACGTACCTAGTTGTTCACGAGCTCATTACTTAATATATCATTCTCAGTAATATTTGTTAATATGTTAATTGTTTTGTTTGTTTTACATTGTTGTTTTTACAAAGGCCTATAATTACAACCAGCACCAATCTGATATTTGAGTGTTATTTTGTTTCCCAGTTGTTTATTTCATTAGGTATGTCTTAATTCTTTTTAACATATTATGTTTGGTTATAAATGGCAATATGTTCTTATTTCTCTATAGTAAATTATACTAATTCTTTAGTTAATACATAATAACATAGTACAGTAAATGTAAACGATCCGACATATCTGAAGCGTTCATGTGTTATAGTGTCCTTGGGTAACTTACAATGCCATACATTGAGGTTATGTAGGATGCTATAACAGATGGAACACCTTTCAGTCAAAATATATGTCACACTGCATGTGATTATATCATCACTAAATTCCCTCTGAAAAATGAAGTACTGGAGAAAGCAGAAGTTGCAGTGATTGAAAACATAGAAAATGCCAAGTTTTCTGATGTAACTTTTTTCACTAAAAGATTTCCATTCATTTTGCCAGTTAATTATAATGAAATGAGAGACATTGCAGTTAATGAACTTCAAAAACAGTTCTCTTTACTTCAGCTGGAAAATACTTCATCTCTCTTCAAGAAAGAAGATTCAGTTGATGTAAAGTGGAGTAGTGTAGAGAATATTGTAGGTGTAGATGGCCATAAAAAGTATACAGACTGTCAAAAGTAATCTTGTCGGTATTGACGATTCCCCACAGTAATGTTGAATGCGAGCGTGTTTTCAGTCTTTTTACTAAAAATAAAATCAAGTTCAGATCACAAATGTCAACCAAAACATTAGAGAGCATGTGTGTTATGAAATGCAACCAGTCAGGAGTTTGCTATGAACAAAACTTTTCTGAAAATTTTCTAGTGAAAGCCAAAAAAACAACGGCAAGGTGGTACCAATTGCTGGAACCGGAAGTGCTTCTATTATTCATTTTTATTCATCTGTGAAGACATGCATAATTTAGTACAGATCACTTGTTAAATAAACTTGTAGCAGCTGTACTTAGTGATATCGTAAGGTATTCATACGTATCATCTGGACTTAAGTATAAATGTAAGTAAAGTTTTTAAAATATTTAAAACTTTGTTGAGCGATGCATGTAGATTTGGATACTTGGAGGGCTAGGATAGGAGGCAGAGCTGGTTCTCGTATCCGCGCATGTGCGCTAGCTAACTTTTTGTATGCAAGACACAAAAGTGTCGATGAGGTAAATAAATCATGTTACAAAAAACTGGAACTTTTGGTGAAGCTGCGAAATATTTTTTATGGTTTTGACTATAAGACCCATATAAATATATTGTTTAAAAGATGGTCTTGGAACTGGGAAAATGTACAAAACATTTTTTTGAATATTCTCGACAAAAAAATCATAAAAAGTAAATAGAGTTACGAAATCATAGCTTCTTTGATAGCTATAAACTCATCTTCTCTATCGGGTGTTGACAGTGCTCCTTGCTCTAGTAAGTCTTTTTGCGGAGTTATTTGTGAAGAACTTGGTATTCCCAGCACCAAGAAAAATGTGCTTACTTTGTATCAGCGGTGGAAAAAAAACACAAGTAAGGTACATGAAAGCATTAAGAATATTTGGAAGAAGACTAGTGTGACATGCCACACCAACAGTGATGATGTAGCATTGGCAAATAATTTGGCCACTAACTATGCACAGAAGGGTGTCAATAAACAAGTCTCAAAAAGTTTATCTTTTGTTACTGGCAACAAAACTGATGTTTCCAAAACTTATGCTAATAATGAGCTTCAATTTCCAATTAAAAAAAGCATTTCAATGATTCAAGCATTTTAGGAAGAGCAATCCCATTGCATTCTGTTCAGGTGTCTTCTGTTGGTAGTTGTTACGAAAGCGTTCCAGCTAGTGAACCTGGGCCAGACTTTGATATTGCCATGACATTTCAAAATTTGTTTCAGGAAGTTGAGCAATCAGTATTTGAAAAACCAAATAATTTAATTAATGTTGAATTTGCTCTAGACACTGTGACATTGCAAAAATTGATAATGCGTATACTCACTTTGTCTATCTATTTTATAGTTATTGTTTTTATTTTATTTTGTATAGCATACTGGGAGCCATAATTTTTTTTATTATTTTTGAATTTGTAAATTATTTTGTAACTTACATGTTCAGCATAATTTATATATATAAAAGGACAAGTTTGTGTGTTAAAATTCCTATATTTGTCTTACAACAAAATGATTTTACTTTTGTCCATAATGTTGATTTGGGAAACTGCACTATAGTGTAACTCTATTTGTTTTTCTTGTGCAGTCTTTCATGTCTCAAATCTATGGTCTTCTTCAGTTGCACAAAAGAATACTTCTTTCTTTTGAAGCATGTAAGCCATAATGTAATGGTTCATAGCTTCGGCCGTTTATAAATCTGTTGACATAAATGTCTTAAGTTTCTTCTCCAAACACCGCAAGTGGTAAGTAAAATCGCATATTACTTCAAGAATATGTGGAAATGATTTTTTCTTCAATTATCTTATTTTGTAATACATTTATGTACAGTGTGTGTGCGGAAGGCGTGGGTGGCCATGGGCGCGATTACTTCGTGACACACGACTTCTTCGTCACCTGAGTCAGGGTGCTCCTCAGTGCCTGATGCAGCTTATCTAATCAGGAAAGATTGTCTTCTTTGTAACATTCTGCATGCAGAAGAGCAACCATGAGCCACCACATATCTAAAGAAAAAATTTTAACCTAGCATATTCAGCTTTGTTTAGGATTAAGTAATTTTTTTTTTACTTAACCTATGTTATTCATAACATACCATCAAAATCAATGTGTTTAAGTTAAGTATCTACCTGAACATTTATTTTAACTATCACTATGACTGTATACTCATCATTTGATATTAACCTTGTTATTGTTATTATTTAAATTAAACCAAAAAAAAAAGAAAGGAAAATATAAGGAACAGAGAAACTATATTGTTGTATTTATTTAACTAAAACCACTGTCTGTATTAATTTTATGACTAGTTTTTATTTAACTATTATATCCTGTGTAATGTGGCCTCCCCAGTCGGCTCAAGGTTCTCATGATTTTACTACACGTCTAACAAGGCACCATTGAGACCGTTCCCATGCTTTCACTGTTGACTTCTGTGCCTCCTTGGTGTTTTGGCCAGGTAGAAGGAACAGAGGGTGGCAGAACTCTTCTTGTGAACAGGAAGTATTCAAAGAGGCTAATCATACTTATGGAAATGGTTTTTGCTTGCAGGATATGAACATACCTATTTATGTTCTGTTCAGTGCTACCTCAATTGTAATGATTCCAATAGTAATAATGTAGTAAGTAACAAAAGCAATATTGCTAACACACCATGCCTTGAGGTCCCAGTTGCAGATGAACCTAATGTTTCTGAAAAGGTCGTTCAGGATTTTCATTGTGAATTAACTTCAGGAAGTAAGAAGATATAAGTTGATATTAAAATTAGAAAAAATAGTAGGCCTATTAAATATTACCCAGTTAAATTTGTAAAGTGTATAATCATAAATTCTGACCTACCAAACCTTAGACCAAATGTTCAACTGTCATTTTTAGATAAAAGTAGAATGCATGGCTCCCTTAAGAAAGCATTGCTGAATGATCTGAAAACAAGTGTGTTTACAAGTTCAGCGGATTTCAGATTAGGAAAAAAATAGAATGCAGTAGATTATGCTCATTGTCAAGATCCAGGTTGTCAAAATATGTACAGGTTTGACATTTACAAACCCTGTTCAAGGTACCTACATTTTTCATGTCAGAGGTAAAAAACAACATACCACTCACATCCACAAAGACATGGCAGGTTCGGAGTTCAGATCAAAGTGAGTGGCAAGAAAAACTAAGTGTTGAGCAACCACAACTTTCTGGTATAGCACAGTAAAAGAAATGGATGATAACATATTTCATAAGGGAAACATACAAAATGTTAAAAGTTTAAATGTTTTTAAGAAAATCAGATGCGAAGGCTTCGCAAAATTATATTCAGATAGGGATGATTTCCAGGATATGGTGGAGCAATTTTTACGAGACTACGGCTGTGACCAGAAATACATGCAAGAACTCTCTTTGCCATCAGGAGTTCTGATGTTTTCAAAGGATCAATTTGATATTTGTAAGCAATACCGCGAGGACATTAATGTGTTACACTTAGATGCAACTGGCTCCGGAGTCAGAAATTCTACAGATGCAGACTCGTGCATTTATTATTATGCAGGAGTTGTAAATATTTGTGGCACCATATTACCTCTTGTTGAGTTCATCTCTGCCAGTCACTCTCCAGCTGCTCTTTAAAATTACTTGCTTAGGTATAAGCATAGTGTGCAGAAAACAATTACTAAATGGCCTCTTGTTAGTAAAGTTGTTAAAGATTTCAGTTTTGCCTTGGTAAAGGCAGTAATTTTAGCTTGGAATGAAATGACTATTCTAAATTATTTAAAAGTAATGTATAAAGCATGCTGCACAGAAAATGATGTTGGTTTGGGCTCGATTGTGACTTTACACATATGCTGCAGTCACTTCATTCTAATTATGTCCAGAAGACTTGGAAAACTTGATGTTTCCCGGGAGGCAAAACAATTTCCATTGAAGGGAATGTGCATGCTAATTGTTGCAAATTCACTACATGAGCAAAAAGAATGTTTCCGCCTCTTTGTAACTGTGCTCACAAGACACCCAAAGTAAGTAACTGCTTAGATGAACTAGTTAAAATATCTCAAAATGTTTCTGTGAAAGGGCTTGCACAGGAGTTGGACATCGAAAATGTGAATCAAAGATGTAATGATGACAATTTGAATAACACCGGACAACTCTGCCAAAGAAGCCCGTTTAATTTCCAAAACATGATTATATATATATACCTAAAATCTTGAAAAAAATGAATTCCACAACTCTTTTTTTGCAAAAGATCTAAACGACAACTACATGCCACTAACACCCTTGTGATCTCAAATAGTCCCAGGGTGTTCCCAACGCTTCAGCAATGCCAACATTGAGAACTGGTTTTTCCAAATTAAAAGTAATGTTAATGTTAATGTTAAATGGGCTCACACATTTGAAAGTAGGGTGTTTCATTAGAGCAGTTGGCGAGCACATTCAGGTTGTGTGCAAATTGTTACGGAATGGAATTCCAAAAGTATTCTCAAAGAAATTAAACAGGAAACGAAAACGTAAACCAAACTTGTCACTAACAGCTCCCAAAATGGATGGTTGTGACGTAGATGATCCAGACAGCATAAGGGATTCAGAGGTTTGGTAAAAACGAGTCAAGAAACAGAGTACATACTTTGAACATCCTCTGTAAAAAAAAGTAGGGCATTCAGCCATAAATCAAACTAAAGAATTGGATAACAGTTTCGTGTGCAACCTAGACGTGGAATCACTTAAATACATGGACTGTATGCGAACAGCTATAGGATTGTATGGTGATGACATATTCATGGAGGATGATTATAAAACCTTGTTCGGCAAAGAGTGGCTCTCCGGTGGAGCAATTGATGCTTGTGTTTCATTAATGCTAGATGAAGCTGGTATCACAAAGATTAGTTACATACCTGCTGACAGGCTTGGCAGTTTTGTTTCGTATGGCAAGCAGCTAGAGTCAGGTGCAAACATTAATTCTATCATTCTCAGCACAGAAACAAAGTGTTTTATAACCTACAATGTCCAAAACCAACATTGTACCCTGATTGGACCCTGACAGTAAAATAGTTGTGTCCATATTTAAGGATATTTGTGGTTTTATGGTATTAGTACGTGGCAATGACTACTATAGTCTGTTAGAAAAACGAAAACTTACACAAGGTGCAGTAGATGGAGTCATTGCACTCTTCCTTGAGTGTTATAAAACAGATCAGGTTTTATATAATCAGATTGCTTACATACCAAATTACGTGGCAAATATTGTATTAGGTAAAAAACCAGATTCTTTATATTCTTTGTTTACTACGAAACTCCATCATCTGCATAACAAAACTGCTATTGATTATGCCTTACAGTGTCCGTAGGGTGCATTGGTGCTTGCTTGTGGCAAATTTACAAACACATGAGCTTTGGCACCTAGACATGCGAGTAGGAAATTTTGATGATACCATACTTAACAATTTTTTGGGTTTTTTGCAAGCTAAATATGCTTGCTACTGCCTTGTTGGGGGAATCGGGAGATCTGTCAGATTTATGCCTCTACTGTGGTAAACAGGGTAATAGAAAACCAAAAAAAATTAGATAATGTGTGACATGTGTCACAGATGGGTATATTTTGAGCAATGTAGAAAGAATAAACTAAGTTTTGCAGAGGTTAGTTAATGTTCAGTACAAATTTATTTGTAAGTTATGCATATTGACACCACCGTATGCAGAGTAAGGCCAATCATTAGCATAGGTAGTGCAAGCTTGTAGTGAGAAAATGAAAAGCAGACAATAGTAATATAACGTGCAATGCAAATATCCTCCTCACAACAGAGAGGCATGTTGCAGGGCTAGTTCTTAGATAATAAACAGCAGACAATAGTAGTATAACGTGCAATGCAAATATCCTCCTCACAACAGAGAGGCATGTTGCACGTTAAGATGTAGGACAAGTGGTATGAAGCGAAGAGGGGATTAAATTATTTCAAAATCATATCAGGGAAAATGGCCTTGAAGATATGTTGCTCATAATTTTTAAGCACAATAACTGTTTTTTACTAAGGTATTAAAGAAATTTTTCTTTAAATACTTACTGTATGTAGTATAATCAATAATTCAGCAATTCCACATTCTGACCTCATTATTATTTACATTGACAGTCAAAGAAATTTTACTGTTTAATGTGTAGAGTATTACCTTTTGGTTCTAATTAAGAATTAAATCTATTTTACATGGTGTTCAAGCAGCACTCTTCAATGCAGTGTTGCCAAAGCATTTGTTTTACAAGTTAAATTCAGTACAATAACATGTTGTTCATGTAGTGATGGGGTAACAGCCTTGGCTATCTGAGTTGCTAAATACACTGCATGTGATTGATAACTAGTTAAAAAATTGCTTTGTTGTTACATTATGTGCATGTAAATAAAGTCATTTATAAACAGTCTAGAAAAAGTGTTGTCATAAAAATAGCATGTGTAAATAAAACGGGCAGTAGGCAAGGGGGCCTGCCATTATATTTAAAACTCCCCAGATCATATCAATCCATTATTCCTTTCTTCCTGTGATTCCTCTCCTATCCTGGTGGAAGTTCTCAACACCTACTCATGGTTTCCACTGTGCAGTAAAAATTGAAGTTGTGTTCATCCAAAAATATACAGTATAATTTATTTTTGCAGTAATTGCTTTAGTTAATTTTTACTGTGCTGGCTAAGCTTGAGAGATCCGTAGCCAACGTTTACCAGATTGTCATGTAAAGAATTGATTTTCCTGTTATGCATTTTTCTTTCAGCCACAGTTCCAGTAACAAGACCTGTGTTATAACCTCCTGAACCTGCTTATTTAACGATTTCTTCAGGTTAAAATTTTGTAACAAAGTGGAAGTTGTTAGCGGACAAGATTAAACTAAAACATTTTAATGATACAATTTTGTTTGTCCTTAATCAGGGCTCTGCAGTAACAGTTGCCTAGAACTTAGTGATTGTATATTGTTTACAATACATATAATACATTTTAAGCTCACACAGATGCAGAACTATTATTTTAAATTGTATTTATATGTTATTGTTTGTATTTGACAAGCCTTTTGAAACTTCATATACATTGTACTAAAATGATGAAATTTTTGTCTGATATGTGATGCTCTTTTCCAGTACATCCTTTTCTATATAACTAATGGCCTTAAACAAAATCATTACACAATTATCATTGTGTAATCAAAAACCAAATTAATAAAATTATTATTCTTATGTATGTAAATTGTTTTCCCTAAGAACCAATAAAACCAAGTTAATTACGTTTGCTAGAAAGTAAGGCTGGACTCACTATCACCAGTTTCATCTGTGCATTCTTCAATCATGTGTCTTGCAGGTAATCATATCGCCCAAACATTCTTTCCGTCTGTCAAAACATGTGGGTTTTCTCGGGGTATCTCCTGTTTGCGGTAGTCTGAGGAAAGCCACCACCTAGTTATTGCAGTTAGCGTCGAAATTGTGAAGACGATATCGGCCTGGTTAGCTCTGACAGGTGATCCTGTGCTGCAAAGCACAGACAGACTGCGTGTGACTGCTCTCCACCTCCACGTGGTAGTGAATGGTAACGTAGGCGGGTGATAAGTCGACCAGTTACTGCCAGTCCTGCGTCGCTCTAATTCCTCACGAGGACTCCCTGTCACGGCGAAGGAGAGTTTTGGGATAGGCACATGCGCAGAGGTGGACCTGTCCGCCTCTGCAAAATCACAGGACCGGCTGGACCCCGACGAGGAGCGCGGGGTCTTCCGGAAACCTGCAACCGGCACGCGGATGCCTAAAGACCGCCAGCTGGCACGTGGGGGGGAGCGCAAAAAAGCTCCAGCTCGCCCCCCAACTGACTCGGAGGTAGAAACCACGGCTGACAGCGAGGACTCGGCACTACCAAGTAGGTATCGCGGCGAGAAGATGGTGCAGCTGGTCGAGCGGCCGTGGAAAGAGCAGCGGAAAAGAACTAAGAAGGAGAGGCGGACCCCAATACAGGAAAGTGGTGAAGAGGTTGCAAGGGAATTGCACGTGGAGCCGGCCCGGGAACAGGCCACCGAGGCACTGCTGGGCCCCTCCGCAGATGGAACCCGGGGAAAACCCCCCAGTAAGGCTAAGGACAAGGAGCCCTTGCACGTTCCTGACACGGCTCCAACCCAGGGACAGGAATCAAGGAAATTGGAGACGACCCCGACTGCGCTCAGTTCTGAGGCGCTCGAGGTGAATAAACTCGTGGCGGAGCTGTATGGCATCTGCTCCGACCGCGAGCGAGTGACCAGCGGAGCTGCGCGCGAGATCGGGGCGAGGGTCCGGCTAATGCAGAATGCTATCGACAGGCTCGTACACGCGAACCTGTTTCTCGCCGGTGCAGCGAGTGCTGCAGCCAAGGTTGGGGCGGGCGACCGGAAACGGTCGTACGCCGGTGTGGCCAGTGGTAGCCCAGCCACTGAAGTTCAGGCAGCAGCTGGTCCCGTGCAGATCAGGCCTGCGAGAAAAGTCATGGTGGTGTACCCTGTAGATGAGACTGCCCCGTCAAAGGAAACGCAGCAGGCTGTCAGAAGTGGACTCGCCCAGGTCGAGAAAGACCTAAAGATTAAGGGGATGCGCGCCGTGGCACGTGGGGGTGTAGTGGTCGAGGCGGCCGATGACGCCACCATGATCGCCCTCCGCACACAGCTTGCTACGCAAGCTGATAAAATCAGGGTGCACGAACCCAAGCACCTCATGCCAGAGGTGCTGGTGTATGACGTGCCACGAGATATGGCCACCCCAGAAATTGGCAAGCATATCCACGGGAAAAATTTCCTAGAGGAGACAATCCCACTGGCGGAATTTTCCAAAGATCTGCGGATCAAGCGCCAGATGGTAAGCCGTACAGGTGACGAGACTCATCTCGTTCTGCAGTGCTCCCCTAAGGCTCGCCGAGCGATGCTGGATGCGCGCAGAGTGTACCTAGGGTACACCTCCTGCAAAGTTGTCGATTATCTCAACCCTCTCAGATGTTATAACTGCCAGAGATTTGGGCACCACTCTGCGGCCTGTAAAATGAAGGCTCAGTGCGGGAGATGTGGCACTGAGGGACACACAACTACTGAGTGCACCAAGGGTACTCAGGAGAGGTGTGCCAATTGCGTGCGGGCTGGAGTCAGGGAACACGACCATGTGGCCTCCTCGCGGGACTGCCCTGTCTTTGCTAAGGCTATAACGATGGAGGCCTCTCGCATTGACTATGGTTAGTTGTGCCCAGCTCAATATGCAGAGGTCGTCTGTGGTCACGGCCGAACTGGAGGCGTACTGTAGACAGCAGAATCCAGATGTGCTGCTACTCCAAGAGCCGTACTCAGTCCATGGTAAGCTCCCTGGAATAAGCGGCCGTAAGGCCTTCCTGGGTGAACATCCCCAGGTTGCCGTGGTCGTGCGCAACGACAGGTTGGACATGATGGTGTGTGTGGGGCTCTCCACCCCACACCACATGGTGGTGCAATTGAGAGACGAGTGTCATAACACAGTCTTCGTGGTCTCGTCATATTTTAGGCCAACTGACGAGATCGGTCAACATCTCGCCCAGTGGGAACGCATCCTTCGGGCTCTGCGCGGCCGCTGGGTTGTACTGAGCGCAGATGCTAACGCGAAGGCTGAACTTTGGCACTCCCCCACTACTAATGAGAAGGGGGCTATTGTCACCCAGTTTCTCCTTGCCCATGACCTATACGTTCAAAATTAACCAGGGCATTTGCAAACGTATGTCTCCAACGCGCACGGAACTGAATCAACCCTCGACGTGACGATTAGCACCCGTCACGGAAGGGGTAAGATAACGGACTAGGTAGTGTCGCAGGACTCCTCCAGTGACCATAGACAGATCAAGTTCAAACTGAAGCTTGGGGAACCTGGCCATGAGGCGGAGGTGCGTACCATCCCCAGGTCCCGATACATCCATAAGGGCACAAACTGGCGACGTTTTGACAACGTCCTGCGTCAAAAGTTTCGCACACGTGAGGGTGACTTGGGCTGTGAATCGGTGCATCGGCGGGCTCAGGCGTTGACTGATGTTATCCAGGACACGGCCAAGGCGGTCTTGCGAACACGAACGTACTCCCGGGCCTCCAGTCAGTGGTGGACGGACGAGTTGGAGGACCTCAGGCTATCACTCGTTCGCGAGCGGAATGCCATGAAGCGTATGCGTGAACCTGCTAGGGAGCGGGCACGGGTGGTGTATAACACCCGTATGCGTCGCTACAAGAACTTGGTGAGGACCACCCGACTTGACTCGTGGCGCCATTTCGTGGAGGATACCGGGAACGCAGAACCCTGGGGACTGGTCTATAAAATAGCGGCTGGTAAACAACGTTCAGCAACGCATCTCTGCAGCTTGCGACAGAGTGAGACAATGGACCTGGATTTGCTCGCTAGCTCAGTTGGACTCTTGCAGGAGCTCCTGCCAGATGATGATCCGAGGGAGGATCTCCCTCTGCATGTTCCTGTGAGGGAGACTTGTCGCCTCCCCACAGGTGCAGCTGACACTGCCGACTTTGATATGGATGAATTGAGGGCTGCACTGTGGAGTCAAAAGAACAGGAAGGCCCCAGGTGTCGATGGAATCACAGCCGAGATCCTGAAACGGGCCAGTACTCAGCTACTTCCCCCCCTGCTTGATCTAGCAAACAAGTGCCTTTCTGATGGGCAGTTCCCGGATTGCTGGAAAGTTGGAGAGATCCGGGTCCTGTACAAAGGAGGAGGCAAAGATCAGGGGGAGGCTGGTTCGTATCGGCCGTTGGCGCTTCTTCCGGTACTTGGCAAAGTGCTGGAGAAGTTAATCAGCGGCAGGCTAACTGGCTTCTTGGACATTGTTGATGGCATTAACGTCCGCCAGTACGGGTTCCGTCAAGGACTAGGTACTGATAACGCTCTCTACGATGTAACATCTTGTGTGGGAGCGTGTCAGAGCAAATACCTGGTAGGTGTGTTCCTCGACATATCAGGGGCATTTGACTCAGCAAGGTGGCCGGGAATTCTGGAGAGGCTCCGTGAAGTTGAATGTCCGGCAAATTTACATCGGCTGCTGGCGCACTATTTTGAGAATCGAAAAGGAGTACTCAGGCTTAACACCTATGACGTCGAGAAGTTGCTGACCAAGGGGTGCCCCCAGGGCTCTGTCCTGGGTCCCCTGCTCTGGAATATCCTGTTTGATGGGTTCCTCAGGATACCGCTGCCCCCGGGTTGCCAAGCCTTCGGGTATGCGGACGATGGTCTCGTCTTAATTCCTGGCGAGTCCAGAGCTGAACTGGAAAGAAAGGCCTGCACAGCAATGCAGGCAATCGAGGATTGGGGAGCAGCTGCAAAGTTGCGCTTCTCGGTTGCTAAAACCAAGTGCATGATGCTGAGAGGCCAATTCAAGGGGAAATGGCCGCACTATCCACGAGTCCAGCTTGCTGGCAACAGGCTGGACTTTGTGACGACGATCAAGTACTTGGGGGTCCTGTTGGATGAGCGTCTAACGTACATCCCGCATGTAACCTATGTAACTAAGAAAGCGACGGAGGTGTTTCATAAGCTGAGGAAACTTGCACCTAGTGAGGGGGGCTTGACCTTCCGAACAATGATGGTGTTGTACCGTAGTGTCTTCCTCCCAGTTGTGACGTATGGGGCTGTAGTGTGGTCACAGCGGGCTACCCAGGCACACGTGAAGAGGAGGTTGCTCTCGGCACAAAGAGCAGCACTCTTGGCGGTAACCAAGGCGTACGCCACTGTGGCTAGTGAGGCTTTGCCAGTCCTGGCTGGGGTGGCTCCCCTGGATATTGAAGTGTTGGAGCGAGGGGCGTTAACTCGCCTCCGTATCCAAAAGGAGATGACTGATGCACGAGTACATCTAGTGCGGGAGCACAGTCTTGCGGCTGGCAGTTCAGATGGGACACATCGGAGAGAGGGCGGCACACCTACGCGGTGCTACCATCTGTGCGAAGTCGCGTGCGGGCTGGGTTCCTAGAGGTTTCCCATGCGCTTGCGCAGATCCTAACGGGTCATGGGAACTTCAGGGCGAGCCTCTACCGGTTTGGGTTGGTGGATACACCACTCTGCCTGTACTGTCATGAGAACGATGACGTACAACATGTCCTGACCAACTGTGGGAAGATGGAGGACCTACGGGAACAACTGCGCTTCCAGGTTGGGCTCCTGGAAGGCGAAATGACACTGCCACAAATGCTCCTGCAAAAGAGCACAGCGGCCCTAGTAGGAGCATTTGCCCGAAAAGTGGTCCGCCGGTTGAGTGCAGCAGAAATGCTGCTGACGCCGAGACCCCCGGATGGCTGACCCAGCTGCAGTGGGCGGGGTGACTCGCCTCCTGCTGGCGATGGCACGGACGCATAGGTACAGGGGGTCCAGAGGAAGGGATGTTAACCCTGGATTGGTACCAATGATTGCACGGGACGACCCCCGCCTTGGCCCAAAGCTAAGCGGGAAATCCTCCCCAGATGTCTACGAAACACGGCAGTTGAGACATCCGGATGGTGGGAGGACCACCTCCGACGAGGCTGTGGAAGATGTGGTGGAGACCAGTACACTTGCCTACGTTCCGGCGGAAGCAATTGGGAACACTCTCGACCTACGCAATGGTGCAACATCGCCCACAGCCTGATCCTATTGATTTGAGCCTCAGCCGGTAGTGGGTGCCTGTAAATCTCCCGACCTGGGGTGGCGTAGTTCACCACCCCTGACTGGGTTAATGCGGGTGGCGCTCCGGTGTATACGCGGATTACTTAAAAGATAAGACCAACAGTCTAAAGAATCTGTAAGTGCATGTGGGCAACCTAGATTGTCCATGTGTACCTGAGAAACCTGTCTGGCGTCAGCTGGGCAGGTCGAGGGGCGTGCTTTCAAGCAACACGGATCCTTGAGATAGGCAACAAGTTTGTGTCGAAGCTTTGATAGGCCTATTCTAACACGTCTATCAGCTGTTCCCTGATTCTACCTTTGAGGTGCAGGTACAGGGAGGGAGGAGGTGCGGAAAGCCGGACATGTTCCGGAAAACATGTCAAAACATGTGGGTTTTCTCGGGGTATCTCCTGTTTGCGGAAGTCTGAGGAAAACCACCACCTAGTTGTTGCAGTTAGAGTCGAAATTGTGTAGACGATACCGGCCTGGTTAGCTCCGACAGGTGCACCTGTGCTGCAAAGCGCAGACAGACTGCGTGTGACTTCTCTCCACCTCCACGTGGTAGTGAATGGTAACGTAGGCGGGTGATAAGTCGAACAGTTACTGCCAGACCTGAGTCGCTCTAATTCCTTACGAGGACTCCCTGTCACGGCGAAGGAGAGAATTGGGATAGGCGCATGCGCAGAGGTGGACCTGTCCACCTCTGCAAAATCACAGGACCGGCTGGACCCCGACGAGGAGCGCGGGGTCTTCCGAAAGCCTGCAACCGGCACGCGGATGCCTAAAGACCGCCAGCTGGCACGAGGGGGGGTGCGAAAAAGAGCTCCAGCTCGCCCCCCAACCGAATCGGAAGTTGAAACGACGGATGACAGCGATGACTCGGCACAACCAAGTAGGTCTCGCGGCGAGAAAATGGTGCAGTTGGTGGAGCGGCCGTGGAAGGAGCAGAGGCGAAGAACAAAAAAGGACAGGCGGACCCAAAAAGTGGAAAGTGGTGAAGAGGTGGTAAGGGAATTGCACAAGGAGCCGACCCGGGAACAGGCCACTGAGGCACTGCTGGGCCCTACCGCAAATGGAACCCGGGGAAAACCCCCCAGTAAGGCCAAAGACAAAGAGCCCTTGCACGTTCCTGACACGGCTCAAACCCAGGAAAAGGAACAAAGGAAATTGGAGACGACCCCGACTGCACTCAGTTCTGAGGCACTCGAAGTGAACAAACTCGTGGCGGAGCTGTATGGCATCTGCTCCGACCGCGAGCGAGTGACCAGTGGAGCCGCGCGCGAGATCAGAGTGAGGGTCCGCCAAATGCAAAACGCTATCGACCGGCTTGTACACGCGAATCTGTTTCTCGCCGGTGCAGTGAGTGCTACAGACAAAGTTGGGGCGGGCGACCGGAAACGGTCGTACGCCGGTGTAGCCAGCGGCAGCCCGGCCACTGAGGTCCGGGCTGCAGCTGGTCCCGTGCAGATCAGGCCTGCACGAAAAGTAATGGTGGTGTACCCTGTTGATGAGACTGCGCCATCAAAAGACACGCAGCAGGCTGTCAGAAGTGGACTCGCCCAGGTTGAGAAAGACATCAAAATAAAGGGGATGCGCGCCGTGGCACATGGGGGCGTAGTGGTCGAAGCAGCTGACGACGCCACGATGATCGCCCTCCGTACACAGCTTGCTACGCAAGCCGATAAGATCAGGGTGCACGAACCCAAGCACCTCATGCCAGAGGTGCTGGTGTATGACATGCCACGAGACATGGCCACCCCTGAGATTGGCAAACACATCCATGGGAAGAATTTCCTAGAGGAGACCATCCCACTGGCGGAATTTTGTAAAGATCTGCGGATCAAGCGCCAGATGGGCAGCCGAATAGGAGACGAGACGCATCTCGTTCTGCAGTGCTCCCCCAAGGCTCGCCGAGCGATGCTGGATGCGCGCAGAGTGTACCTAGGGTACACCTCCTGCAAGGTCGTAGATTATCTCAATCCTCTCCGATGTTACAACTGCCAGAGATTTGGGCACCACTCTGCGGCCTGTAAGATGAAGGCACAGTGCGGTAGATGTGGCACTGAGGGACACACCACGACTGAGTGCACCAAGGGTACTCAGGAGAGGTGTGCCAATCGCGTGCGGGCAGGGGCAAAGGAACACGACCATGCAGCCTCCTCGCGGGACTGTCCTGTCTTGGCCAAGGCGATAACAATGGAGGCCTCTCGCATTGATTATGGTTAGTTGTGCCCAGCTCAATATGCAGAGGTCGTCTGTGGTCACGGCCGAACTGGAGGCGTACTGTAGACAGCAGAATCCAGATGTGCTGCTACTCCAAGAGCCATACTCAGTCCACGGTAAGCTCCCTGGAATAAGTGGCCGTAAGGCCTTCCTGGGTGAACATCCTCAGGTTGCTGTGGTCGTGCGCAATGACAGGTTGGACATTATGGTGGTGCAATTGAGAGACGAGTGTCATAACACACTCTTCGTGGTCTCGTCATATTTTAGGCCAACTGACGAGATCGGTCAACATCTCGCCCAGTAGGAACGCATCCTTCGGGCTCTGCGCGGCCGCTGGGTTGTAATATGTGCAGATGTGAACGCGAAGGCTGAACTTTGGCACTCCCCCACTACAAATGAGAAGGGGGTAATGGTCACCCAGTTTCTCCTTGCCCACGAGCTATACGTTCAGAATGAACCAGGGCATTTGCAAACGTATGTCTCCAACGCGCACGGAACTGAATCAACCCTTGATGTGACGCTTAGCACCCGTCACGGACGGGGTAAGATAACAGACTGGGTAGTGTCGCAGGACTCCTCCAGTGACCACAGACAGATCGGGTTCAAACTGACGCTCGGGGAACCTCGCCAAGAGGCGGAGGTGCGTACCGTCCCCAGGTCCCGATACATCCACAAGGGCACAAACTGGCGACGTTTTGACAACGTCCTGCGTCAAAAGTTTCGCATGCGTGAAGCTGACTTGGGTAGTGGATCGGTGCATCGGCGGGCTCAGGCGTTGACTGATGTTATCCAGGACACGACCAAGGCGGTTTTGCGAAAACGAACGTACTCCCGGGCACCAGTCAGTGGTGGACGGACGAGTTGGAGGACCTCCGGCTATCACTCAATCGCGAGCGGAATGCCATGAAGCGTATGTGTGAGCCTGCTAGGGAGCGGGCACGGGCGGTGTACAACACCCGAATGCGTCGCTATAAGAACTTGGTGAGGACCACCCGACTCGACTCTTGGCGCCATTTCGTGGAGGATACCGGGAACGCAGAGCCCTGGGGACTGGTCTATAAATTAGCGGCTGGTAAACAACGTACAGCTACGCATCTCTGCAGCTTGTGTCAGAGTGAAACAGTGGACCTGGATGTACTCACTAGCTCAGTTGGACTTTTGCAGGAGCTCCTGCCAGATGATGATCCTAGGGAGGATCTCCCTCTGCATGTTCCTGTGAGGGAGACTTGTCGCCTCCCCACAGGTGCAGCTGACACGGCCGACTTTGATATGGATGAGTTGAGGGCCGCACTGTTGAGTCAAAAGAACAGGAAGGCCCCAGGAATCGATGGAATCACAGCCGAGATCCTGAAGCGGGCCAGTACTCAGCTACTTCCGCCCCTGCTTGACCTGGCAAACAAGTGCCTAGCTGATGGGCAGTTCCCGGATTGCTGGAAAGTTGGAGAGATTTGGGTCCTGTACAAAGGTGGAGGCAAAGATCAGGGGGAAGCCGGTTCGTATCGGCCGCTGGCGCTCCTTCCGGTACTTGGAAAAGTGCGCGAGAAGTTAATCAGTGGCAGGCTAACCGACTTCTTGGACATTGTTGAAGGCATTAAAGTCCGCCAGTACGGGTTCCGCCAAGGACTGGGTACTGATAACGCTCTCTACGATGTTACATCTTGTGTGGGAGCGTGTCACAGTAAATACCTGGTAGGTGTGTTCCTCGATATATCGGGTGCATTTGACTCAGCATGGTGGCCTGGAATTCTGGAAAGGCTTCGAGAAGTTGAATGCCCGGCAAACCTACATCGGCTGCTGGCGCACTACTTTGATAACAGAAAAGGAGTACTCAGGCTTAACACCTGTGACGTCGAAATTTGCTTACCAAGGGGTGCCCCCAGGGCTCTGTCCTGGGTCCCCTGCTCTGGAATATCCTGTTTGATGGATTTCTCAGGATACCGCTGCCCCCTGGTTGCCAAGCCTTCGGGTATGCGGATGATGGTCTCGTCCTAATTCCTGGCGAGTCCAGAGCTGAACTGGAAATAAAGGCCTGCACAGCCATGCAGGCAATCGAGGATTGGGGAGCAGCTGCAAAGTTGCGATTCTCGGTTGCCAAAACCAAGTGCATGATGCTGAGAGGTAAATTCAAGGGGAAATGGCCGCACTACCCGCGAATCCGGCTTGCTGGCAACAGGCTGGATTTCGTGACGACGATCAAGTACTTGGGGGTCCTGTTGGATGAACGTCTAACGTACATCCCGCATGTAACCTATGTAACTCAGAAAGCGACGGAGGTGTTCCACAAGCTGAGGAAACTGTCACCTAGTGAGGGAGGTTTGGCCTTCCGAACAATGATGGTGTTGTACCGTAGTGTTTTCCTCCCAGTTGTGACGTATGGGGCTGTAGTGTGGTCACAGCGGGCTACCCAGGCTCACGTGAAGAGGAAGTTGCTCTCGGCTCAAAGAGCGGCCCTCTTAGCGGTAACCAAGGCGTACGCCACTGTGGCTAGTGAGGCTTTGCCGGTTCTGGCTGGGGTGGCTCCCCTGGATATCTAAGTGTTGGAGCGTGGGGCGTTAACCCGCCTCAGGATCCAAAAGAAGATGACCGATGCACGAGTACATCTAGTGCGGGAGCACAGTCTTGCCGCGTGGCAGTTCAGATGGGACACATCGGAGAGATGGCGGCACACCTACGCGGTGCTACCATCTGTGCGAAGTCGCGTGCGGGCTGGGTTCCTCGAGGTTTCCCATGCGCTTGCGCAGATCCTAACGGGTCATGGGAACTTCAGGGCGAGCCTACACCGGTTTGGATTGGTATATACACCACTCTGCTTGTATTGTCATGTGAACGATGATGTACACCATGTTCTGACCAACTGTGGGAAGATGGAGGACCTGCAGGAACAACTACGCTTCCAGGTTGGGCTCCTGGAAGGTGAAATGACACTGCCACAAATGCTCCTACAAAAGAGCACAGCGTCCCTAGTAGGAGCATTTGCCCGAAAAGTGGTCCGCCGGCTGAGTGCCGCAGAAATGCTGCTGACGCCGAGACCCCTATAAGACTGACCCAGCTACAGTGGGCGGGGTGACTCGCCTCCTGCTGGCGATAGCACGGTTGCATAGGTACAGGGGGTCCAGAGAAAGGGATGTTAACTCTGGATCGGTACCAATGATTGCACGGGACGACCCCCGTTCCAGCCCAAAGGTTGAACGGGGAATCCTCCCTAGATGTCTAAGAAACACTGTAGTCAAGACATTTTCGGATGGTGGGAGGACCACCTCCGACGAGGCTGTGGAAGATGTGGTTGAGACCAGTACACTTGCCTACGTTCCGGCGGAAGCAATTGGGAACAATCTCGGCCAGCACAATGGTGCAGCATCGGCCACAGCCTGATCCTATTGAATTGAGCCTCAGCCGGAAGTGGGTGCCCGTGAATCTCACGACCTGGGGTGGCGCCCCGGTCCATACACGGATTACTTAAAAGACAAGACCAACAGTCTAAAGAACCTGTAAGTGTACGCGGGCAAACTAGATTGCCCTCGTGTACCTGAGAAACCTGTCTGGCGTCAGCCGGACAGGTGGAGGGGCGTGCTTTTAAGCAACACGGTTCCTTGAGATAGGCAACTAGTTTGTGTCGAAGCTTTGATAGGCCTATTCTAACACGTATATCAGCTGTTCCCTGATTCTACCTTTGAGGTGCAGGTACAGGGAGGGAGGAGGTGCGGAAAGCCGGTTAACTTGAGCCAACTTGTGCTGTGGTGTTGGGGCCTGTCCTCGGAAGCAAAATGAAGTGACCGCACCTAAATCAGGAAAGCCGACGGCTATTTTATTATTTTTGGCATGAATTACTTACCTTTTTTTTCTTCAACTCTACCTATGTGAAAAATTTTGTGGACTTAACCTCATCTGACTTCTCGTCAAACATGCTTTCTCTTCTATTTTAAAGAAATTTATTTGGACCAAAGGAACAACGTTTTATCTAATATATAATTTTGAAACAACGAAACAATGTTACATGGACTGAAGATATTTTGATAAACTAAAAAGTTATTTATAATATTGATCATGTAATAAATATTTTGTTTTAAAAGATTGTGTGAAATTTTTAATATTTTTTTTTGTAAAGGGGCTCCAGTTAAGATAAAATTTAAATATAATAAAATATAAAATATAACTATTTAAACCAGTATTATGATAACAAAAGAATTAAAATGCAGTTGAGATTATCGAGTCAAGGTGTAACTTAAAATAATTTATTCAAATAAATTATTTATCCGAAAATTCCTTTTTTTAAATCATCGAGTAATACTCTCATGGTGTATTGTAAGTGTGCATGACCAGTCAGCCCTGTTTATACTCAAACTAACCTCTCCGCACATCAAAACACTTCATGAGCCTTGATCCACGAGCTTTCAGCATCAGCCTGCCTCTGTTCATAACCTAAAAAAATTTGTGAAGGGAGGTAAGGTGTGGTGCAGTAATGGTAGCAGAGCATGGTTCTGAAGCTTGTTTTGATGTTTTTTTTATGTTTAAATAATATTTTTTTTTTCATGGGTTAAATATTTTTTTTTTTGAGTAAATAATTTTTTTTAAGACAAGTTTTATACGTTTTTAAACCTTTAAATAATTTCATATGATTTCTCTATTTACTGTTGGTTTAACCTAAAAATATTTTCTATTATTATAACTATCTAATTTAATGGTGAGCATAGTGGTGATAATCTTTTTTTTATGGCAATCTATTTTTATTTCAAGTGTTATCTTTATATGGTATTTAATGAAGTAGGTTTTTTTTTTAAGATATTTCTTGATTTCATATATTGCTCTCATCATATTCTCAATCGTGAAGTGGTATTATCAGTTTTAAAGTGTTTTGTCTTCAGTGACATTTAATTGGTAAGAGAATTAAAGTCTTGTTCATTAAAGTATGTGTCTTTCATAATTTAAACAAATTTGGTATTTTCAGTTTCTGGCTATATTTGTATCAGTGAGGTTGGTAGTGTTGCTTTTATCCAGGTTCTTTACAAGTTAGCTTGAGTAGGTTATTTAGTTTATTCTTTCAAGTGTTTTTGTTTCATTTGGGCCTTTGGCTCAGTCGATCGTGGCCTGATCACCCACCGATCCTAGTCTTTGAGTCCCAAGAAACTTTCTAAATAAATTAAGGTGTGCCTATAAAAAACATATTAAGTTAAAGTAATATAATAACAGGTATGTGCACATAGAATATAAAAATATAAAAAACCATGGTACCTAGTTTTAAGTTGTCGCGACAAGTCTTAATTGTTTGTATGTTAGTTTTGGGAAGTAATTTTGGTTGTAGGGTTTTCCTAGTTTGAATTTTCATGTGGTTAGTAGTTTGTATTTGGGGTATGTATTTTCGTATATTTTTTTTTTTTTTTGACGAGTCATTTGTTATCTTCATGTTTTATTTCATGAGTTCTCGTGTTCTTCATTGCACGTAATTTAAGGTTGGGTGTAACAACTAGATTAATTTCAACACTGATATTTTTGTTTTAGTTAATCATGTAAGATTGAGGTTATGTTTGGTAATTGTCGTTGAATTTCGTCATAAATCTGTTTTAGGGTTTTAAATTTTTATTCCTTTTAACCTATGAAATTGTCGTGGTTTTAATTTCATTATTTGCATATGTTTTAGTAATATAATTCTATATGAAATTTCAATTTTATAAGATTGCAGGTTTTGTTCGTGAGAACTGTTTGAGTATTATTTCTCGTTTTCATAATAATTCCATGTTTCTGATTTTTTTTTTTTTTTTTTTTTTGCAGATTGCCATAGGTTGAGAAGTCTGTGGTTTCTTCAGTGAATTTTTAATTGTGAGGTTTTGTTTACTTTTCGTGTATCACCATTTGGGGCACGTTTTTCATAACCTAACCATGATAGGTATATTTTCTTGTTTTATGCCATCGTTTAATAAGTTCTTTTTTTTGCAGGTGGTTTTAATCATTTTAATGTTGTTTCCTTGCCAATGTTTTGTTGTAGGTCATCTTGGGTATGTATTTTATCTAATTTCTTTTCAGAGACATTTTGCCGTTTTCCTAATATGTTCATTTAATGTGTGTTCTAGTGCTTTTCATTGCACGATTTAATAATTGAGGTTATGAAGTTGTTTAATAAGTATTTAATCTGCAGTATCTTTGAATCAAGTATTTGAGTAACATTTATAAGATGTGTTGGATCATTATTTAAATTTTTTTTCTCATTTAAATTTTAATATTTTATTTTATTTCTAATTATTTTGTTTCAGTGAGATGCAGTAAAAGGTTAGTGGTTTTATTGTTAGAATATTGTCGTTTCTCTTTTGAATTTTTTCATTAAGCACGATTATAAAAGGTTTTATAGTTAATGTATTGTATGTATGTAATTTTCTATTGTGGGAGTAAGTGACTTCCAGATGATATTTGGGTTGTGTTTTTAATTGTGTTGTTGACTTTGGTCAAGTTTAGCCAGAGAGCAAACTTATTTTATTTTAGGCAGGTCCTCTGAACCAGAGCCATGATCCAGTGCCAAGTCCTGTTGAGAAGTGTTTAGGCTTCACCAGCACTTTTCATTTTTGCAGGCCTCAGTCATTTTGTTTTATCAAACCATATATCTGCCATGGAAGATCCAATCACTCATTTTAATAATAATTTCATTTTAGATTAATAACGTTTTGTGATTTTATTTGTTTTTAAATAATAATTAATTTTTTGTTGAGTGCTAACTTTGATTAATTGCTTTTCTATTTTGTTTGTCTTGCTAGTATCATCATTTAAAATAACATTTTAGTATTTGGGTTTTGTTTTTTGTCTTGTCATCCAAAACATATACTTTTTTGAAATTTCTGTTTTGTAGGTTATGTGTGTGTTATTTCATGTGGGGATGTGGATGTGGTGTGTTGTGTTGGTGTTGTGTGTCTTGTACATCTCTCCACACGACACAGCTATTTCACATGTGTTCCACACTTTACACCGTGTAATGTCATCTATTTAATCATTTTTTAAAATTTGTGTTTAACCTTTTTTTAAACTTAGATACTGTTCTTGTTTTTGATTTGTGTACTAGGGTTGTTGCTGTATGACATCTCTCCGGTGGGGTGTCAGCTGCATGGAGTTTGCTAGGGTGGTTGCAGCGACTCACCGTTACAGCCATCTCTGGTGAATTTCGTGTAGTGGAGTTCTGCTTGGTGGGATTGTCTTATAGTGACACATTCTTCATTGTAAGGTATGGTTTCAACTGATTTCTTCTCAAAAATTTTTCCTTTTAATACATTGCAGGCAGTTTTTTTTTATTCACTTCACCTTTGCTGAATCGTAACGTTATTCATGTTATATTTTGTGTCAGTGGTCAAGCTTGCTTTTGCAGGTACTAAATTATTTCTTGTGTGTCTAAGGTATGGGTCTTAGTCATTCACCTTTGGACGACCGTTTTCTCTTTTTTATTTTCAATTTTGTGTTGTCGCTGCATAAGCATCTTAGAATTTTTTTGTTTTCCTTTTGTTTGGGCTCATGTTTATCTTCATGTGTTGTTTAAGCTGCAGTCTTCAGAGCGGTATCATAAGATCAGGATCTTAGTGACCAGAATTTAAGTAGGGGTAAAGAATCCCCAAGTTTTTTTATAATAAGAAGGGGTAGAGAATCCCCAATTTTGTTAATATGGAGGAGGTAGGAGAACCCCCCCATTAAGCTGAATAAGTAGGAGGTAAAGAGTTCCCACTATTCTGAATAAGCCGACGGGCATTTTATATGAGGTATGGTCCTCTTTTAAATATATAGTATGTAACTGGTTGTCCTGGGCACTTGTACCACCTTTCTGTCCTGTTTTTTCTACAATCACACATTAAAAATATGTTGTATTTTGGTAGTTTATCTTCGATTAATTTATTCTTTAGCTTTGCGATTTTTCTCTCGCAGGTATGTGAGCATCCTACGTTCAGCTAATTGATGTTGATGTCGAGACCAAGTTTTCTATGATATTTTCTTGAGCGAGCATTTAAATAATTTTTTTTATAAGAAGGAATGAGTGGTCTCCAGTTTATATAATAATTGTATGTAGAGGTGAATATTTCTCATTGAGTATTGAGTTTGTAAGGATAATATTTAGCTGTTTTTCAGTATATATATGAGTTTTATGCTCGTGTCTGTGGTGTTTGTTTCTTCAGCAGTATAATGATTTAATTTCTTGATTTCTATATCTAATACAGTCTTTGTAGTTTTGACATCATTAATTACTATGACTCTTTGGTTTTAATGGCAACTTTTTAAAAACCCTTTAAAATATATATATATATTTAAATTTATAAATACATAAAAATAATATAAATAAAAATAAGTAAATAATATAAAAATAAAAACATATAATATTTTAAGAAAGTAGCATCTGCTTTGAGGGGGGGAGTATGTGCCATTGTAATGTTGGTGGCACTTGCTCAACTTATTTATTTATAATTATTTTTCTTTTTTTTTGGGCGAACTGGTTTCCACACGTTTTCAGTATTCTATATTGGTATTTGTTAATGGTAATGTGTTATTTAAATATTTAAAAGTTAATTCTGAACATAGTTGTAATAATTATAATTATGTGTAATTTAAATGTTTGAACACATCAAGTTTTTTGTGTCAATGTATTTTTTTTTTTAGAATCTATTATGAATAATGTGTTCACAATTTAATTATTATAGTAAATATGTGAAGGTATATTTAAGGAATTATAAGTCAATCTTTTTTTGTAATAGAATTAATGCTCCAGTAATAATCGATCTTTTGTTTTTTTAAAAAGGTACTCTCTACGAGTGCCATGTTCAATGTCCTTCTTCATCTTGCATTTGCCGACCAAAAACGGTCTTTTCCAGCACCTTGACGCCATGTTTTCGTAACGCCAAATTCTTTCTTGTGAGATTTTGAGATTTTAAGATGCATTAAGCATCTTCAACCACACTAAGTGGTAAGTTTTGTTGTATTATTTCTTAAGAACGTAGGGAAATGTTTGTAGCACCGGGCGTGTTAATATTCTTTGTTATTTTTATATTCTTTGTTATTTTTATATTCTTTGTTATTTTTATGTTAATTAGCGGTTCCACGATACCGGCCATGCGGTTAACTTGAGCCAACTTGTGCTGTGGTGTTGGGGCCTGTCCTCGGCAGCCCGGAAGCAAAATGAAGTGACCGCACCTAAATCAGGAAAGCCGACTGCTATTTTATTATTTTTGGCATGAATTACTAACTTTTT
Source organism: Bacillus rossius redtenbacheri (assembly GCF_032445375.1). Lineage (NCBI taxonomy): Eukaryota > Metazoa > Arthropoda > Insecta > Phasmatodea > Bacillidae > Bacillus > Bacillus rossius. Next base: position 8,373,837 of record NC_086338.1, on the reverse strand, counting down.
TTTTTCTTCAACTCTAACTATGTGAAAAAATTTTGTGGACTTAACCTCATCTGACTTCTCGTCAAACATGCTTTCTCTTCTATTTTAAAGAAATTTATTTGGACCAAAGGAACGTTTTATCTAATATATAATTTTGAAACAACGAAACAATGTAACATGGACTGAAGATATTTTGATAAACTAAAAAGTTATTTATAATATTGATCATGTAATTAATATTTTGTTTTAAAAGATTGTGTGAAATTTTTAGTATTTTTTTTGTAAAGGGGCCCCAGTTAAGATAAAATTTAAATATAATAAAATATAACTATTTAAACCAGTATTATGTTAACAAAAGAATTAAAATGCAGTTGAGATTATCGAGTCAAGGTGTAACTTAAAATAATTTATTCAAATATATTATTTATCTGAAAATTCCTTTTTTTAAATCATTGAGTAATACTCTCATGGTGTATTGTAAGTGTGCATGACCAGTCAGCCCTGTTTATACTCAAACTAACCTCTCCGCACATCAAAACACTTCATGAGCCTTGGTCCACGAGCTTTCAGCATCAGCCTGCCTCTGTTCATAACCTAAAAAAATTTGTGAAGGGAGGTAAGGTGTGGTGCAGTTCATTTCAGACAGAAAGGATGCTTTGCAGAACAAGTATAAAAAGTACACAGTGTTAAAATTTGAAACAGAAACAGAAGAAAGATTTGCTGTGACAAGGAAATTTTCGACAACCAGACAAAAGATTTTTAATATGTGACAGGAACCAGGAAAATTCATTTGCAGGTTGCTAATTTCAACTCAAAAATGATCATGAACAAAGCAGCTAATTGCTCTGATGAACCCCTGGACATTACATATTCACCAAAAATTCCAATCTTTGGGCTAGACGCAAAAATTCATGAGCTTAACTACAAGTCATACTTAAGACAGCTTTTATCCATGGAACTACTAATAGCGATATAGAATAACTCACAGTTAGAGGCTTTCACTGCTAATTTCAGACGGCTTCACATGGCTACACATGCACTTATGGAAGGCAGAAAAGTATTTGTTCCTCCTGGGGGCAGACCTGAATCTAAAGTTCAAGAATCCATCATGAACAACCCTGTAGTCCTTTACCTTGCTAAAACACGGAATGTCCTTCCCTCTGCTTATTAGTGCAAGTGTTGGGTGCAGTTTTGTAAAATAATTGTTATATTTAACTATATCCTTTACAGTAGATTCCCATCATCTAAACATGTACAATATGGCGTACGATCAACTGCAGGCAACGTGCAACAAGCATTAAGTCATTAGTAATGAGTTTTATTGATTTGTTGTATACTACATTTTCAATGTTCAATAACCTTTACAGGAAATGGAAAAGAAGTGTTCGGGTACTGCACGGGAGGTGCAACCATTAAACGGGCATTGAGGAGACTGAAAAACCATTTATCTATGTTTAGAGCAGTGTCTGTTCTACTGATGATAGGTACTAATGATGTATTGGTAAGTATTAAGTATAACGAAGCACTAATTACATATTGTCGTCATACTGAAGGCTAATTTATGTTATAATACGTACGTTTAAGTAGCTAATACAAATCTTGAAAAGTAAATGCATGTATAGAGATTTTCAAGTACCGGCCACGCGGTCTGATGTTTGGGGCAAAGCAGTTGTTCACTTCTGGGGCCAAGAAAGTAGAATGTTGCGGGGTGCGAAGGCAAAAGGTTGGACATGCGATGGAAGAAAAATTTCGGCAAATTTCGTGATATTTGCTATGAAAAATGTGAGGGTCCTGGTGATGATGTTGAGTGCGACATTCAGTTCGCCATTGCTTCGGCATTGGCACAACGTGTTAGTAATGTTGATGATGTTGATTGCTTTGGCTGTGGCATACTATCTCCCTGGTATGATGTTTGTACAGAAATAGGTTGGAAGAAATGAAAGAAAAATATTGTGCGACTGTATCGGAAATGGTCTTCAAATGGAAACATTAGAAACATGCTTACTGATGATCTCTCGTAGTATTGCAGTCGTGGCCAATTATGCCGTAGTTGGAAATCAGTATGAAAACCACGCTAGAGCAGTTTCGTCCTTACCCGAAAACGTTCCTGTTCTATTGGATGTTTATACTCTGAAAGATAAATGTGAACCCATTTCTGTACAAAACATACCACTGGAATCCGCCATCTCCAAGCCAGTTGAACCGGATTTGGTATGTAACGAGATACACATTTCACCATCCGCAACAGTGAATAAACGAAGGCCTAAGGTGCCATATTCTCAGTTTGTGGCCCAATGGGTTGTTGACGACTCTGTTTTACCTAAACTTTCTGCCAATTAACTTCCTACACTTCTTCATGTTGGTCAGATTCACCAGATTTTATGCTATCTACTTTTAAACAAGCTGGGAATAACATTTGTTTTTAAATTTCAGGGATTATAAATACTCAAAGGCATTTTCAAATTTTTTTATTGTATAAATGTACTGATACAAGCTGCGATAAATCGTATAAAGTGGAATTGCAGTGCAATGTTGATGTGTTTCCTGCATTAACTGTTGAAACCAGGCCAGTTGACTCCAATCGTCAAAATCACTCTGAACAAGCCAAGTCAGAGGCTGGTTGCGCGAAAAATGGAGAAATGCCTTGCTAAATATCCATCCGAAAGCTTTAAGGTACAGTAAAGTGAGAGAAAAGGATTTGGACAATGCTGCGCGAGGTAATCTACAGGACGTGAAAAGTATAAGTGATGTTCACAAAATCAGCTCCGAGGCCCTGTCTCAAAATGATATGGATCGTGATGACATTGTTAACTTTTTAAAAAAAAAATTTTCTAAATAGAATAACAAGGACCAGTACTTGCGCTACATCACTTCGCCATTGGGATGCTTAATGTTTTCCAAACAGCAGATGAAAGTACAACGTAAGTTCAAACAGTCCATCAGTAATTAGTATATAGATGTTACTGCTTCTTTTATCAGATCACCTTATAAAACTGGCCGAATTTATTACTATGCTGCTGTAATAAACGTACGGATTAAAATACTTCCCATTTTCGAAATATTCTCTTCATGTCAAGATGCTACTTCACTGAAATGTTTTCTTCTTCAAGTAAACATTACATGCACAAAAATTGGAAATGGCCTGTTGTTCCCAGAATTGTTACTGATTTTAGTTCAGCTTTGATAAAAAGCACACTGCTTGTGTTTAATTCCATAACTGTTTTCATTACTTAATTATGTGTTTCAGAGTTTTTTATGGTGAAACAATTTCACATTTTAATTGCATGTGTACTTTCACATCTGCTGCTGTCATTTTGTCAACCGCATAGCCTTCAATATAAAGAAACGTGACATAACAGGCAAACTTAAAGTTTTCATAATGGAAGTGTGTGTGTTCTAATGACATCACCTGATTTAGAAACACTGACTGATAGGTTTGAAAATATGATGACTGAGTTTGTATCAAAGAATGTGACAGCAGAAGTGGGAAGAGCAATGCAATTCCTGAGAAACTATTCACACCTGTCAAACATAAATTGTGAAAAGGAATGTTATACTGCTTCAGAAGAATGTCTTCAATCTGGGGAGCTTGGTGAAAGAGTGTTTTACGATAGCCCTTTATACTTGTTATTCAAAAAGAAGTATGATGACATTGTTTCGCGGTTGAGCCACCTGATAATGAAACAGAAAGACTGCCCACAGTTTGCTTTGTTTATTGTTAATACATGCAGTTTGCACCGATGTGGAGTAGTATCTTGCCAACTGTGGGAAGGGCGAGGTTCAGCAACCAAGTTCGGTCGATTCCTGGACTATCTTTGTGAGCGTATTCAAAACATTTGTAAAACCCTGATTAATGACATTCCGAATGAAGTAACAAAACGTTACTACGCAAAAATTAAAAAGGACCAAGGTTGATTGTAAACAGTCCTGCAGTGATAACCCAGATGACATAACAGTGGACGAAGTTTGGAAAAGGAGGGCAGATCCAATACATTTGTATTTTAACATGTCATTTATAAAATTTCATGAGCAAACCACAGAAAGCAACAATGATTCCAACGAAAAAACATTTCCACAAAGAACCAGCATTGACAGTAGCACTGTAGTCATGTATGGAAGTAAATATTTAAATCAATCCGATTTCATTACACTTGAAGATAAAGAATGGTTGTCCGATGCAGCTATTGATGCTAGTATTGCTTTAGATTTCAGCGAGTCTAAATCTAATGCGGTTTATTATCCCAGCAATTTATTTAAGCAACTGACAGATTATCCAGAATCATGTCAAGACAAAAGTAGTTACATTAATACAGTAAAACTTGGAGGTAAAAAGTTAGTGTTCATACTTGCACATGTTTCTGGAAACCATTGGACACTGATAGTAGCAAATTTTGTGTGCAAAGAATTCCAGTTTCTTAATTATTTTGGCTACAAAAACAAAAATTTAGGACAAAAGCTTTTCAAGGAATTTATAGATATTATGCATGGACGTCAGATCTACACAAATGACTGTATTGATTTGGATGGGTGGAAAGTCATAAACCCTCCAAACCATCCCATACAACATGATGGTTATAACTGCGGTATATTCATTGTATTTTTCATGCAAAGGTTAGCACAAAATCCGTCTATTACTGTTCAGTTCGATGCAGATGCATTTCGGGAAACTCTGAGGGACAAGATTAACAAACTGGCGAAGACAACAGGAAAAATAAAAGATTGGCATGAGAATAGTGATTGTGGTCACCCTCACGAAAAAGCTATGCAAAATTGAATATCTCTAAATACACATTATTACACTGTAGAGAATGATATGGTAGTGAGTCGTTTCGAGATTGGCCAGTTTACAATTAAACTTAGATGCACTGACTACTTCACTTACATTACTGACAGATTATTGTCTCAAAATGCAGTAGATGCTGCAATTGCAGTGTACTTGAGATTATTGCAACAAATCAATAGGGTAATTTATGACAAAGTTTGTTTTGTGCCAATATACGTAGGCAATCTCTGTTTAGAAAGAGCGAGTAATTGGAACCGGGAATGGTAGGAAGATGTTTTTGGACGGCTTCTACTAAAGAACGGCTGATATTACCATATATTAATAATAATAATAATCATTGGAGTTTACTAGTTGCCAACATTCAGAAGAAAGTGATACACCATCTGGATTCACTGGAGGAGTTAACAAACGAAGTGTGCACAAAAATATTTTTTAATATTTCAAATGGTGAGAAATGAAATGACGAATAATCAAATTGAAGTGAACCACTGGAAAGAAGAAATTGTGTGCAATAAAATACCACTACAAAACGATGGAGTAAATTGTGGTGTGTTTGATGTATTCTATGTAGATTGTATTTTCAAAGTGAGAATGTTCTCTGAAAATTTTTCACCCGAGGCAGAGCGAGCATGGTTGCAACAGGCAGTTTTGAAACAATCTGATAGTGTTGTGAACATATGTTTTAAATGTGGGAACAAGGACATTAGAATAAATTATATAGAACAATGGGTGATGTGCGATACGTGTTGCAGATGAGCTCACTTTAGGTGTTTGAGAGACATAAATGAGAGATGGGAGGTAGTCATCTCAAATAACTATAAATTTATATGTGCACTTTGTAAGTTGAATTCCCCAATGACAGGCTTAATGTCCTAAACCTTTGCAACATACTAAGTATATCAATTAAAATTTTTATCTCAGGTAAAAAAATTAATTAAATGGCTTTATAAAATATGATTATATATTTTAGAGTTTTAGCAAGTCTCAAATCATCTCTATGTAAAAAAAAAAAAAAAACAGTTGGAAAGGTCATAGGCAGGCTAGTGTGAACCCACCTGTAAAATGCCATCTTAAGGAGGGTAATGATGTCTAATTTGCATTCAGTTGAATTGTTACTTACAGTCATATAAATGTTATAAATGTGAGCTGAAAAAAAAGTTAACTGCAAACTGTGAGCAGGCTAGTTTGGCCCCACCTGGCAGAGAGCCAGGATCCAAGGGATCTGTGGCCTCCTCAAGTTTGCAAACGGTTACCGCTGTAGCGAAAGTAGGTACTGTATTAGATCTGTTTGTTTCTTTTACTTGTTAGGATCTATGGTGTCCGAGCTTTCAGACCACACACCAGAACAATGCAGTTTTGATTCCCAGTGGGGTGCCTCAAATATTTAAAAAGTGGTAAGAAGAGCCAACTACTGTGAACTGGTAGGTTTCTCGGGTACTCACATCCCCCCTCCGTCCTGATTTCATTTCCCTCCATTGTTTCTAATGACCTCAATAGTGCCACTGTTTGGTTTACTTGTAGATCAGTAGCTTACATACGGAAAAATAACTTAAGTGAAAGGTTAGGTAGGTGAAGTAAGTTAAATTCACCAAATATATGTATTCTTTAAGTGCATAATATGTATAAACATAGATAATTTAATTTAATATACTTTTCACTTTAGTTTTTATGTGCCTAATTTACCAGAATCATCTTTCTACTAAAAAAATATTAATACATACAATTTTATATTTGTAGCTGTTACTACAGTACAAATTGTATCCAAGTCCTTAAACTGACCATGTTTGAAATTTATAAGCATTCAGTAAGCATGTGAATATTCATATATCTTCAAAGAAAGAAAATAATTTTTATTTGTGTGTAGGTAGTCACCATATAACACACTTATTTGCAATAGTGAAGAAAGGTATGTAATTCATCTTTGCATGTTAAGTTGTGTCGAAGGATGTCAGATTTCTTGAAGGGTAGGCAAACAGGAGTACATTAAATTACCAGAGTTCTTGAAGGGTAGGCAAACAGGAGTACATTAAATTACCAGAGTTCTTGAAGGGTAGGCAAACAGGAGTACATTAAATTACCTTCACATACAGCTTGTTTATCAGGATGTTTATCAGGATGTTTATCAGGAGGCCTCACACTAGCATTTATAAAAAAGCCTAAAGAATTCTAAAAAATTAAGTGCATTAGGGGATTAAGTGCATTAGGGGAGGCAGATCTAAGGTGATAAATGAAGGAGGGGCAGAATTGTTTGAGTGGTAATTAAAATAGATTTATATTGGGGCATGTGTACATGCAATGCTTAACTTTTTCATTTCTTCAACTTGAAACATTTGTTATTTGGTGCAAAGTTAATTTTCAAACGATATTCAATAAATAACAATTATTGCAGATGAAAAAATATTAATTGTTGTCACAAAGAAATACATATTGCAATGAATATATACTTTTTACAAGTATAAAGTAATTATATTCTTTCTAAACACAAACAAAAAAATTACTTAATGTAAAACAATAGCCTGGAATCTTGTAACAGGTAAAAATGTGCATTGTTGCGTTTTATGAGAAATAGAGCTAAATATTTTGTACCTTTGTTATTTTGACAACAGGCCTAAGGAACAAAAAAGGAAGCTGTGTAAGTGGCCAGTGTGTGCAGGCGATACTTAACCATGTAAAGCGGTTAAGCCAAACTGGCCATCTCCACGACAAGATCATTCTGTTAGTGGGGATAAATCTGTTGGTAAGTTTGCCCACTGTATTTGATGATGAAATCTGTCATTGCTATGCAAATACATTATTATAGCAACAACCAATTTTGTTTTCCTTTACAAGAGCGCTAATGTGGTGCACAAATAAGAAAGCTTAACATTCATTCTTGTATGTGTTTGTAATATCATTTATAACATACACTGTTTAATATAATGAATTTATATTACTCATATTGACACTATTATTATTAGAACTTTGATATACATTGAATTACATTTTGTCCATGTAAGGATTTCATAACTAATTCTAGTTAACAAAATAAAAAATTTTGATTTTGCAATTCTTCTTTCAGATGGGGACACCCCAATCAAAACTCAGGACAGTTCTGAAGAGGCTCCTTCGATTTCTGACGATAAGAAGTAGGAGTGTGCTTATTTGCACGGTTCCCCCTTCCCGCGACTGTGGAAGTGCCTAGAGAAAAGGGCAAAAATATTAGATATAATGAATTCATTAGGAAAGATGTCGTTGCCATCAATGAACAGATCTGCTACGAATATCACGAACTGTGAGTAGTTATTTATTTAGTAGATATTGTTAAACACTGTGTGCCATTGGGTAGGACAGCTGACTCATGTAAGCATCAGGACAATTCCATCCATGTAGAACATGTCTCTAATGGGGAACATATCAATTTTCATTTTTAATACATTCTTTACCAACCTTGTATTTGTAATTTTTCAAATTCAAAGCAGGTTAATTTTTTTTTCATAAACAGGTGCTTATCGCTAATTTTTTTTATTTCAATTTTTCTCTCTTCAATTATGAAATGTAAAAAAAATTGTGCTTATTTATTTTTATTATTTTTAAGAGCTGTACACAAGAACTGTATGAAAGTTTCGCATGAGGAAAAATTGTAACAATTAAACCTTCAGTGTATGTTATTGCATAATAATTTGCAAATCTACAGATGTCCTGGCCTATGGGAAACAATGAGTAACATAATGTGTAGGCTAGGTTAGATTAATAACTACAAAAACACTGTGGAAAAAAAATTGCTGCCAGATATTTGAATGGACAATTTTTGCTGCCAAAAGAAATTGTTACTTAACAGCTCCAATTGAAGATGTAAGGCAAACTAGTAATAATCTATAAGAAAAATTGTTCTTTTAAGGAATTATAAAATGAGATTATTTATAACAATAAAATTGAAGTTTTTGTTTAAATTATTTTTTTTAATTTTAATAATTAAACTGTAAATTCCTTGATATATTATTGATAATTGATATTTCATCATTACAAATTCCTGTCATATAGGTATACATGGAAGGCAATTCAGGTATTAATAAATTATTGCAAAAGTCTTCAGCATACATTGAAGGCAATAACTTCTTTGTTATTCAATCTTAAAATATTTTTATAAGTTATATGTTGTGGTTACAACTTTTAATTTCATTGAACCTTAAAGAACACCATGTGTGTCCCAATTTATCATACTGCAAACATGCCAACCTTTACGGATCTTCCGTAAAATGTACGGAAAGTGCTTGATTTTTACGGTTTTAAGGGAGCTGTTAATATTTTACGGATTTTTCTTATGTCATTTTGAGCTTGAACAATTTTCCGCGCCATACTAGCGATTTCAATAAATTGTGCGCTTGTGGTAACAAACTTATGTTACGCATATCGTACTTGTAACCGAAGTATTGTGTCTGGTTTAATAACGTAAGCTTTAGGTACCATAGCAATTACTAACTAGCGTATGAGATATGTAGTCATTCTACCTGTACCACATTTATTCACATCGCACGAACGTAGCCGAACTGAACGGCGGTTCGTGATTCGACAGTCGGTTGCTAAAATGGTGGAAATGTGTCACAATGTGTAGGCTTGATAAAGGAAGTTGTTTTGTTCAATGGACGGTACAAAGCCAAGAAGCAGCCATGAATTTTTCGCGTGTTGTGTTCTTCTTTGCTTGATTTATAAGTACCTATTTGGTTGTTTGCATTCGGCGCAGTGTTCTTATGTTTGCTGTTCAGCAGTTGCAGATAAAATGTCTGTTGGTACTAAAAACAAGTAGTATATTCAAGTGTTCCGTGTATTTTGAAGTCGGACAAAGCGCAGAAGTTCGCATTTTGCTCAATATACAGGTGTGATATGAACATCGCTCACAGTGGCAAAAATGATATAACTAATCACCTGAAGTTCTTGAAACATGTGGAAAATATGAAAAGTGGTGAAAGAAATAAAAAAATCAGTAACTTTTTTGTTGGTGAAACTTCTGGCAGTGATGTAATACGCGTAGAATGTTTGTTTACATTCGTTTTAGTTGAACATAACCTTCCAATGAGCGTAGGAGACCACGCCGGTGCATTGTTCCAAAAAATATTCCTCAAGTCGGATGAGGCAAAAAAGTATGGCTGTGGGAGAACGAAATCTACTGCCATTATGCAAGAGATGGCTGCAGATGCAACCCAGTGCATTGTAAGTATTTTACAAACTTTGCCTTTTTCTTAGTAGTGCACCGATGAATCGTAATCGGCGATTATCTTAACTATTACTTTGCCAATTATCTACGTCCCGGCATAATTAAGTAGGTTTTTAAGGTGTAATATTTTGTTACACATTTTAGGACGAAGTACGGTAATATTTGTATATATTACAAAATTCATCTAACTCCGTCATATAATGATTACAGATATTTCGTTAAGTTTAGTGAATCTCATTGCCTCGAACAATAAAAAATACATTTTTCCTACACGTTTATTTACGTTTAGTCTTTAGTTTAGTGGCCTTGTACACTACCTATAGCCAGAGACGTAAAATATATGGCACGCAATCAAAATACCACAAGCAGTTGTAGTGGATTATATGACAATTAATCTTTTCGAGTCGTAGTTGCGGTTCAAAATCGTGGTCCCGATACCTTCTAGAGTTTATCACTGCATTTTACAAACTCGTTATGGGCGTATTTGGTAACATTATCCGTTGTGTTATTTGTATGTGACGTGAAAAGTGAAAAAGTATTTATAATTTTTTATATTCAGTCAACATAAATAAAATCACATGTGCTATAATTGGTTTTGAGTCATTTTTATATAATTTTAGTGAGATGGCGAGTAGGGAGAAAAAAAGTGAAGTGTAGAAAAGTTTTTCTATAAACTCAAGTGAACAAAATAAAGCAACATGTTTACATTGTTAAACTGTAATTTCTCGATGCAACCTTATGTGACAGTCGATAATAATGCTAGTTTTCCGCAACAAAAACTTACCCATTGTAAATTACAATTATTAGACTATAGTTCAAGTTGTTTACAATAACAAATATAAATAGAAGTTAATTTAATTTACACTTTGCAATGACTTAATAGTGTATTTTATATATTTTTATATTGTTATTATAACTGTATTCTCAATTTTACCTAATATTTTTTATTAAATTCACATGGGAATAAAAAATTTTGTGTTCATTATTACACTTAAAAAAATTTGTTCATTATAATCGGTAACATAATCTGTATCTGCCGATTACTGCTGTCATATCGGTGCACCACTATTTTTTCTGTATCTACGGATCGCAATAATGATTCTGATACTAAACTTTATCCTATTGATATAACATTATTCAACCCATCCCTACAAAAAATAGTTTCAAAGATTCTTTCTTTGCCAGCGTTGCAAGGTGATGCCACAGGAAAGATCACTGTAAGTGAACTTGATCGTTTACATGTACCCATTGAGCATCTTTTAGCTTTTTCTGCTGATAATGCAGCAGTGATGTTAGGCAGTAAAAATGGTGTGGCTGCAGTTCTATCCATATCTATGGTGCGATAAAGTAATTTTCTTACGTTTGCAAAGGTAAACAATGAACGTTTTTCAAAATAAAAGCATTAAAACGTAGTTTATCAGGAGGAATATAACAAAAAAATTGGTGAATTTTAGGACTTTTCCGCTACGTAAAAACGTATGAAACGGGAAATTAATGATTTTATTAGTGTATGTTCCGGGAAAGTAAACCATTGTAAATATAGTACTTTTGGCGGGACCAAAATTAATCGGCGTATGACACGGGTAAATGTATGAAACGGGAACTTATCACTGAGGTTCTACTGTAGTTGTATATTGTACGATGGTGACTCCAAAACCTTAATTCAATACAAATGAACAAGCATTCCGGTATCGAAAAAATGTATCGAACTTACAGTTTCGATACTCCATACATGGCGATACCGTCAAGTATCGAAGGTATTGAGGTATCGAAAATCCCATTACTACTCTGAATTAGTTATTGGTAGTAAGACATCTCAGGTAGTTGACAAACAGATATTTTTTTCTGCAGTAAGAACCTACTTTGTAACTGCATGTGATTATATCATCACTAAATTCCCTCTGAAAAATTAAGTACTGGAGAAAGCAGAAGTTGCAGTGATCGAAAACATAGAAAATGCCAAGTTTTCTGATGTAACTTTTTTCACTAAAAGATTTCCATTCATTTTGCCAGTTAATGATAATGAAATGAGAGACATTGCAGTTAATGAACTTCAAAAACAGTTGTTTTTACTTCAGCTGGAAAATACTTCATCTCTCTTCAAGAAAGAAGATTCAGTTGATGTAAAGTGGAGTAGTGTAGAGAATATTGTAGGTGTAGATGGCCATAAAAAGTTTGACAGACTGTCAAAGGTAATGTTATCGGTATTGACAATTCCCCACAGTAATGTTGAATGTGAGCGTGTTTTCAGTCTTGTTACTAAAAATAAAACCAAGTTCAGATCACAAATGTCAACCAAAACATTAGAGAGCATGTGTGTTATGAAATGCAACCAGTCAGGAGTTTGCTATGAACAAAACTTTTCTGAAAATTTTCTAGTGAAAGCCAAAAAAACAACGGCAAGGTGGTACCAATTGCTGGAACCGGAAGTGCTTCTATTATTCATTTTTATTTATCTGTGAAGACATGCATAATTTAGTACAGATCACTTATTAAATAAACTTGTAGCAACTGTACTTAGTGATATCGTAAGGTATTCATGCCTATCATCTGGACTTAAGTATAAATGTAAGTAAAGTTTTTAAAATATTTAAAACTTTGTTGAGCGATGCATGTAGATTTGGATACTTGGAGGGCTAGGATAGGAGGCAGAGCTGGTTCTCGTATCCGCGCATGTGCGCTAGCTAACTTTTTGTATGCAAGACACAAAAGTGTCGATGAGGTAAATAAATCATGTTACAAAAAACTGGAACTTTTGGTGAAGCTGCGAAATATTTTTTATGGTTTTGACTATAAGACCCATATAAATATATTGTTTAAAAGTAGCGGCCGGGAGTCCATAGCCGACGGATGTGTGCGCGCACGCTCCTCGTTTACCGTCGGTTATCTCGATCTATTTTGGTTTAACATCGTCTGTTGGTGTTAAATATTAATTCGTCCATCTTAGATCAACCTGATTTCCGGGGTTTTTTGCCACAATATGAACCTCTCTCTAAAATCAGTGCAGGTCGTCAACACGGAAATGTTTAGATCGCCGACCAAGAAATCTGGTTCCAGTTCTAGTGCAACTCAGGAACTACCCACGTTGGAGATAACCAAGCTGGAAATAATGAAGCCAGATGCTCTTAAACTCGATGATTTAATTAAAAAGGTTGAACTGCTTTGCAATAAAGTTGATGCTCTTCAAAACGAAAACGTTCAACTTAAGTGTCTGCCTATCGACTCCCGCTCTTAAACGGCTGTGATTAAACAAGAACTCATCTCAATAAAAGAAAGTTTGTTTGTAATAAATAAAAGTGAGATAACTTATAGTCAGGCTTTAATGAAGTCTTCGAGCGACAAGAAAACTGAACGTGTAGCAGCACAGCGCGTCTCGGGTAACGGGCGTCCGTCCAGTGACCTACTTCCGACGCAGCAAGAAAAAAGTGATGTCACCAAAAACAACCACACCAACCAACATGCTGACTCTGACGGCTTCACCGTTGTGCAAAATGCACGAAAATCCAAAATGAAGGCGAATACAGAATCCAAGCGTGAGCCGGAAAGAAAGAAAACACCGATGCAAGTGGGTATAAGGAATATTCCCACCCTTAAAACGGTCGCCAAGCCTGTTCCGAGAAGACCAAAGCACTGTTTGTTACTCGTCTTGATCCTTCTGTTCAAGCAAACGAGATAGTTGACTACATAACTAATGAACTCAATCTTTCACATGTTAAGGTAGTGAAACTTAGAACCAAATTTGATTCTTACGCTTCGTTTCACATAGTAGTACTTGAAGATTTTAATAGAATAAATAACATAGTATTCTGGCCGAGTGGGTGCTTAATCAGTCCCTTCTACGGTAAACTTCACCCGGAACAAATTGCTACCAGTGACTCTACATCAAATAATTCTGTCAGCACTGATAAGACCGTCATCCCCATGAAGCCCTTATCAGCTGGTGTCACTGCAACGAACCTGTCTCCGGTGCCAGGAGGAGCACCGTAATTTGTTTTCATGCATCCCATTTCAAAGGAATTGGAAATTTTTTAACAAAACATCCGTGGTCTAAGAACTAAATCAAAAGAATTCTATGAAAACATTATTATCTCTAATTATGATTTTATCTGTCTAACTGAAACCTGGTTCAACAATCTTAGCATTAAATCCCACTACTTCACAGACCAATACTCAATCTACAGAAATGATAGAGACGCCTTGCTGACTTCTAAAGATCGTGGTGGCGGTGTTTTGATAGCAGTCAATAAGTTTAAATTCACTTCTATTCAGCCTATTTTTCACCTGGACTACCCCGGAATTGAATCTGTTTGGTTAAAAGTTAAAATGTCTCAGAATAAATCCTTTATAATTGGCACTATATATTTACAACCCCAAACATCACCAAATGTTTATTCATCTTATTTTGAGACTTTAGAAAATAAACTGGCTGCTTATCAAGATGAGTTAGTGCTACTTGGAGATTTTAACGTCCCAGGTGTTGATTGGACCAATAATCTAACTACCAACATCGTGCACACGCACATCAAGACTAAAGCACAATATCTTATAAACTTTATATCTAGTCTTGGTCTTTTTCAGTATAATACAATCCTATCATCCAAAAACATCTCGCAATGTTCAGTATCTCATGCGGATGAAGCACTTGTCACTGAAGACCCATATCATCCTGCCTTAATTATAAAAATAATATCTGACAGCATTCCTTATGTGGTCAGTTCTACTAGAGTCTCTAGGTCCTATATAAATGGTGACTATCTTGGTCTTTACAATGCTGTTAAATACTATGATTGGTCAAATTTCTATGAATCTACTGATGTTAACTATCTTGTTGATCAATTAACTACAGTCAAACCTCTATCTATCGAACTCGCATGTATCGATTGTCCGTGTTTATCGTATACTTTCTACGGTCCCGGCAAAATTGCCATACAACTAAGGTTAAAAATGTCCGCTTGTACTGATGTTCGAATTATCGTTTTGTCCGCATTGATCGTACAAAATATGTGGTCCCGTCACTATAAATTATAATAGATGATCGTTTAACCATAAAGATTTTGCAGAAATAACCATTTCTTAGAAAGAAACCGTAATAAAAACAGTAACGATAGTATACAGTAGTAAAAATCAACTTAAATCTGCAGCCAAGTAATGGAGCACGTAAATATGAAGAAAAGACAAATGAACAACAACTTACGAAGAAATTGGATGATGTACCATAACTACAGTACAAACCCAAATGTTATCCTAAGATAATTACCATAAAAAGAACGAAAGATTCTTTGTCGATACCATAATTACTACAGAAGCACGATAGCTACCACATTTGCACTACAGTTACCGTAACAACCGAGGTGTATATTTATCGTGACGGTAATGTATTTATTTATGACATATTAAAAATAAAGAACATTATTGAAAAATAGGATGTTAAATTTTTATATGTACGTTTGGCACATGTTGCTAAGAAATAATGTGATCTGAAAAAATGCAGTAATACTACGAAAAGTGAAAAGGGTAATCGTGGATTTTTAGGTTATGGCAGTCTCTCTCGTTTTTCAGTAATATCGGCCGAAAATTAACAAGCGTATCAGAAGTCGGCAGAAATGCCGATTCAACTAAATATTGGCATAATCGGCTTCTTCAGTACAGCTCTACATTTGATGACATGAGTAAACATATTTCAGACTTTAGGATATTGAAAAAGACTTTAATTTCCATGTAGATTTATTGTGCGTATGTTTTTTTTTTTGCAAGCGTAAATTGAATTAAGTAAAATACTTCAATTTTTATTTATTTTTCAACTGATTTAACATTAATGATAAGTAACTGATATATTTCTGACACTAATTTTGAGGTTGAAATATTTTTTAAAAATTCTTAGAGTGAAGTCCACATCTATTGAATGTCCGCATCTACTGAATTTTTTTGTTGGTCCCCTGAAAAACGATAGATAGAGGTCTGACTGTACTTGAATATGTCACAATATTAATGAATTCATCCCCGTTTTCATTAGCAAACCATCTAAATACCCTGTTTGGTTTTCAAAAGACTTAATTCAAGCTTTAAAATCCAAGAAACATTTTCACAAACTTTACAGAAGAAACAAAAATATGTACTATTATACTAAATTTTCATTCTTTCGAAAACAAACCAAATATCTTATCAAGCGTGATAAAATAAATTGGACCAGAACCAATAACAATAATATCAAGAACAACCCTAAGAAGTTTTGGCGCTATGTCAAATTAATAAAAAAACAGTTATCATGAACAGCATTCGTTAAAAGTTAATGATGTTGTATCTAGTGATCCAGTGGTGTTGACTAATGTATTTGCTGAATACTTTTCAAGTGTTTATGTGTCCTCTAATGTCAATTACCAAGTTCCCACCTTAAATTCATTCCTTGATACAATATCTGTTCCCTCTGTTTCTGACAGCCTTGTGCTTTGGGGCATAAGGGCTCTAAAACCCTCAATGTCTACAGGACCCGACGGGATTCCTAATTTTATTCTGAAAGGCTGTTCAAATATATTAGTACCCCTATTAAAACATTTATTTAATACTAGTTTAAGAACCCGAGTTTTTCCAAATAAATGGAAAATTGCAAAGGTCATTCCAATTCATAAAAACGGTAGCAAATTAAATGTGGTTAACTATAGACCAATATCACTATTAAATGGTCTCTCTAAAATTTTTGAAAAAATAGTTTTTAAAATCACTAATTTCCAACTAACAAATCGTTCATCTAGTAATCAACATGGCTTTAGATCAGGAATGACCACAGCCACCAATCTAATTACTTTCCTCAATCCTATTTTTAATGAAGTCATTAGCAGGGGTCAGGTAGATGCCTGCTATTTTGATCTTGCTAAAGCTTTTGATACTGTAAACCATTCTTTACTATTAGGCAAGTTACATAATTTCGGTCTTAGTGACAATTGAATTGGTCCATGCAAAAAGGGCTTCAGTCCATTTTTTCCGCAATTCCAGTTTGAATATGCAACATTACCTAAGAAGGTAGATACACATTTCTACGCCAAAAAGACTTCAGTCCAATGCACTGTTACCGTAGTAACAGACTGTTAATTTCACTGTTCCATGCAGCAAGGGCTTCAGTCCTGGACTGAAGCCCCTTTTGCATGGAATAAAGTTTGGGAATTTTTGTTGTAGCGGCGCACTATTGAAATATTCTGTGACATTATGTTTCCTAACCTGTTATTCAAAATGTTTATAACAAAAGAATGTTGAATATGCAGTTTGTTTGTTAAATGATGGTAAATTAGTAAGTTTTATACAAAGATATTGTTAAATAATGTCATCAGAAAGTGAAGGCACAGACAATGTAGAAGAAAGAGGTATAAAGAGGAAAAGTACACCATCTTCTTGGAAAAGAAATATAAGAAAAACTGCAAGATGTAAAGGGGAGGAATACCTAACCTCCAAAGGCAATTTGATTCCAGCCAGAACAACAGGACCTCCATGCAGGTAGGTCTATAACTACCAATGTTATCTAAAGCTTGTATTTGTTATATACATTACAATATTAGGCACTTACTTATGTATTTCTGATATCAAGAGAATTAGTTTTAGTAGGCCTAAATCTCTCAATGCACTATATATATTTCCTTTATTTTCCAACAATCACAAAAATATTTATCGTTTTGTTTTCAGATGTCAGAGAATGAAGTGTTTTGAGAAGATCTCAGATGATGAAGCTATTGATGTGCTAAGACGTTTGCATGATTTGCCTACAAAAAATCAACAAGACACATTTATTCAATCTCTGATTGATATACATGATGTTGATCGCCGTCGACCTCGGAAGAAAGAGGGGGCAAGAATTGTTGACAAAGTTTACAAATACTATGTTATTATAGGCCATGTAAAGAGAGAGGTATGTTACAAAGCTTTCTTATCATTGTTTGCTATTACTGATAAACGAGTGAAGAGGATTAGAAAACTTGCTTTATTGGGCAAAAGTCCCGTTGATGAAAGAGGGAAAACATCAAGTGCTAACACACTTCCACCTGAAGTTCGGGAAAAAATCAGAAACCACATTCTTAGCTTTCCAGTTAAATGCACAAAATACACTGGTAAAACAAAATCATATCTCGATGCCAGACTGTCTGTAAAGTCCATGTATAATCTATTCAAAGATAAAAATCCTGACATTAACTGCAGTTATCAGTTTTTCATTAAGTTTTTCAATGAAAACTTTTCTCTATCATTTGGCAGACCCCAGGTTGATTGCTGCTGTACTTGTGAGGAGTTAAAACTTAAAATTAAAAACCCTCACATAAATGAAGCAGCCAAGAGGTGTGCGGCAGCGGAACTAATGATTCACAGAAGGAGGGCAAAGAAGTTTTATAATGAACTTAAAAAAGAACGAGACTGCAAAACTGAACCACACGTTCTGTCCATCTGTATGGATTATATGCAAAATATTCAATTGCCACGAATCCCAGTTCAAGAGACTTTCTATATGAGGCAGTTAACAGTCAATGTTTGCTGCATACATAACATAAAGGAACATAGTGCTATGTTATACCTTTATCATGAGGGTACTGCCAACAAAGGCCCAAATGAAGTGTGCTCACTTTTAACGGATTATTTGAACACGGTTCCTCCAGAAATTAAGGAGATAAGGATTTTCTCTGACAACTGTTCTGGCCAAAACAAAAACCACTCACTGGCACGTTTGTTATTGGCTTTAACACAAACTGGTTGATTTAATAAAATAGAACAGTTCTTCCCCATCAGGGGTCATTCGTTTCTCCCCTGTGACCGAGATTTTTCAATGATTAAAAGACAGCTGAGGAAACATGACCGTTTATATTCCTTAAGAGAAATCACTGAATTAGTAATCAAGAGCAGTAATAATAATAAGTTTATGGTGACACATGTGAAATCGGAACACATATTCGATTACAAAAATTGGTGGCCTCAATATTACAAAAAGTCTGTCGTTTCAGAAGAAACGCGCCCGAGATCAGTTCCGAAAGATGATAAGCAACAGTTTGGCATAAGTTCCTTCATGCATTTTTCTTTTAGTCAAGAAATGCCTGGAACAATTGTTGCACGAAAATTTATCAATGGTATGGTACTACATACTTTTTGTTTGCGGCAAGCAATGACGAACCCCGAATTTCCACCATGCATTGCTTATCCAGAAGGGAAGGTCCCCATTAAAAAAAAGAAACTAGATGACATACAAAAACTTCTGCCCTATATTCCCGAGGAGCATAAACAATTTTACATTGATATTTCTAACTGGCCAACAGCTGAAAACATTGATTTGGAAGTACAAGATGATTAACTGGAGAACATTGATTTGTAGGTACAAGATGATTAACTAACTGTATATAATTTAATTTTTGACACACTGTACATGAGTAAATAAACTAATATGTAATAAAATATAACATATTGTATCTTCTTTTCTACCATTTTGTTGGATAAGAAACAATTAAAATAATATATATACTAAAATAACAATAAAATATAAAAGAGTGTTTAATAAAATACTTTTCCATGCAAAAATGGCTTCAGTCCAACATATTTTATAATTTTTTTTCGACAAACTATATACAAGAACAGTAATATAGATAATTCATATGAGTGGTGAAATTGTTAGGTACCATATTAAAAAAAGGTGTTATTATATTATTAAAATCTTCTGGCGCAGACAGTTTTTTGTTTTTTTCTCAAAAACACTTATTTACGACTAAAGACCTTTTTGCATGGATCGATTCAATTATGTTAATTGGTTTTCTAGCTACCTTAAAAATCGAACTTTTTTTGTATCTATCAACAACTCCAATTCTTCAAATTTTATAGTTAGTTCTGGAGTTCCTCAAGGTGGTACCTTGTCTCCTTTACTTTTTAACATATTTATTGATGACATTACTCAAATTCTGAATCATTCTTCTGGCACTCTATTCGCAGATGATCTAAAAATAAGTAGAAAAATTTTCTCTTTTAATGACTGTTTATTATTACAAACTGACATTAATGAAATTAATAACTGGTGTAAAGCCAATCTTGTGACCCTCAACAAAGGCAAAACAAAATTAATATCCTTTACCAGAAAATACCTTCCTATCAAATACGATTATAAATTGGGCAACACCTTAATTCAGAAATCCTCTTCTCTCAAAGATTTAGATATCATTCTAGATTCTAAATTGTTCTTTCACCAACATGTTCAACATTTAATTTCTAGTTCCCGAAGAACATTAGCTTTAATTAAATATGTCACATGTTATGCTACCAAAACTGATTCTATCCTCTCACTTTATTTAGCATTAATTAGGTCAAAACTAGAATACTGCTCAGTAATTTGGAACAACATCAATATGTGCGATAATATGAAAATTGAAAATATACAGAATAAATTAATAAATATTATTATTCAGAAACAACTTCCTCTACCCAATATGATATCTCTCTCAAGTCGAAGAGAATTACTTGACTTTATTTTTATTAAAAAATGTTATACTAACAAAGTAAACTGTAAATATATACTTGACAACACCGGTTTAAGAGTACCTCCTTTTAACAGTCGTTTAACTTTCACTTTATGTACAGTTAACAGAAATAATGATATTATCTTTAGGCTAATAACCAATTTTAATAAATTTGATAAAGACTAATTATTTTCCTTAATTCCTAATGATCATATGTGTTTTAGTTCTGTATTGTCTAAATTGTAACGTTTTATTTTTGTTTTATTGTCTTTCGTTATGTGTGTTTTGTTTTTATATGTATTATATTGTATTGTTTTGTGTTTTTCATTTATGTTTATTATTGTGAGTGTAAATGTATCTAAATGTGTGCCAACCATTAAAGGCTTTGTCCTGTTGGTTGGCATGTTACAGCTACAATTACAAATAAATAAATAAATAAATAAGATGGTATCGGAACTGGGAAAATGTATGAAACATTTTTTTGAATATTCTCGACAAAAAAATCATAGAAAGTAAATAGTTCCGAAATCATAGCTTCTTTGATAGCTAATAACTCATCTTCTCTCTTGGATGTTGGCAGTGCTCCTTGCTCTAGTAAGTCTTTTTGGGGAGTTATTTGTAAAGAACACTGTATTCCCAGCACCAAGAAAAATGTGCTTACTTTGTATCAGCGGTGGAAAAAAAACACAAGTAATGTACATGAAAGCGTTAAAAATATTTGGAAGAAGACTAGTGTGACATGCCACATCAACAGTGATGATGTAGCATTGGCAAATAATGATTTGGCCACTAATCATGCACAGAAGGGTGTCAATAAACAAGTCTCAAAAAGTTTATCTTTTGTTACTGGCAACAACACTGATGTTTCCAAAACTTATGCTAATAATGAGCTTCAATGTCAAATTAAAAAAAGCATTTCAATGATTCAAGCATGTTAGGAATAGCAATCCCATTGCATTCTGTTCAGGTGTCTTATGTTGGTAGTTGTTACGAAAGCGTTCCAGCTAGTAAACCTGGGCCAGACATTGATATAGCCATGACATTTCAAAATTCGTCTCAGGAAGTTGAACAATTAGTATTTGAAAAACCATATAATTTAATTAATGTTTAATTTGCTGTAGACACTGACATTGCAAAAATTAATAATGCGTATACTCACTTTATCTATTTTATAGTTATTGTTTTTATTTTATTTTGTATAGCAAACTGGGAGTCATAGTTTTTTTTATTATTCATGAATTTGTAAATTATTTTGTAACTTACATGTTCAGCATAATTTATATATATAAAAGGACAAGTTTGTGTGCTAAAATTCCTATATTTGTCTTACAACAAAATGATTTTACTTTTGTCCATAATGTTGATTTGAGAAACTGCACTATAGTGTAAATCTATTTGTTTTTCTTGTGCAGTCTTTCATGTCTCAACTCTATGGTCTTCTTCAGTTGCACAAAAGAATACTTCTTTCTTTTGAAGCATGTCAGCCATAATGTAACGGTTCCAAGCTTCGGCCGTTTATTAATCTGTTGTAATAAATGTCTTAAACTCCTTCTCCAAACACCGCAAGTGGTGAGTAAAATTGCATATTATTTCGAGAATATGTGGAAATTATATTTTGTTCAGTTATCTTATTTTGTAATACATTTATGTACAGTTTGTGTGCGGAAGGCGTGGGTGGCCATGGGCGCGATTACTTCGTGACACACAACTTCTTCGTCACCTGAGTCAGGGTGCTCCTCAGTGCCTGCTGCAGCTCGTCTAATCAGGAAAGATTCTTTTTTGTTACTTACTGCATGCAGAAGAGCAACCATGAGCCACCACGTATCTAAAGAGAAAATTTTAACCTAGCATTTTCGGCATTGTTTTGGATTAATTAATTTTTTTTGACTCAACCTATGTTATTCATAACATACCATCAAAATCAATGTGTTTAAGTTAAGTATCTAAAGGGGCCCCTTACCTAACATTTATTTTAACTATCACTATGACTGTATACTCGTCATTTGATATTAACCTTGTTATTGTTATTATTTAAATTAAACCAAAAAAAAAAAGAAAGGAAAATATAAGGAACAGAGAAACTATATTGTTGTATTTATTTAACTAAAACCACTGTCTGTATTAATTTTTTGACTAGTTAATATTTAACTATTTTATCCTGTGTTATATGGCCTCCCCAGTCGGCTCAAGGTTCTCATGATTTTACTACACGTCTAACAAGGCACCATTGAGACCGTTCCCATGCTTTCACTGTTGACTTCTGTGCCTCCTTGGTGTTTTGGCCAGGTAGAAGGAACAGAGGGTGGCAGAACTCTTCTTGTGAACAGGAAGTATACCAAGAGGCTAATCATACTTATGGAAATGGGTTTTGCTTGCAGGATATGAACATAACTATCTATGTTCAGTTCAGTGCTACCTCAATTGTAATGATTCCAATAGTAATAATGTAGTAAGTAACAGCAGCAATATTGCTAAAACACCATGCCTTGAGGTCCCAGTTGCAGATGAACCTAATGTTTCTGAAAAGGTCGTTCAGGATTTTCATTGTGAATTAACTTCAGGAAGTAAGAAGATATAAGTTGATATTAAAATTAGAAAAAACAGTAGGCCTATTAAATATTACCCAGTTAAATTTGGAAAGTGTATAATCACAAATTCTGACCTACCAAACCTTAGACCAAATGTTCAACTGTCATTTTTATATAAAAGTAGAATGCATTGCTCCCTTAAGAAAGCATTGCTGAATGATCTGAAAATCATGTGCGTTTACAAGTTCAGAGGATTTCAGATTAGGAAAAAAGGGAATGCACTATATTATGCTCATTGTCAAGATACAGGGTGTAAATATATGTACCGGTTTGACATTTACAACCCTGTTCAAGGTACCTACATTGTTCATGTCAGAGGTAAAAAACAACAGACCACTCACATTCACAAAAAGACATGGCAGGTTCGGGGTTCAGATCAAAGTGAGTGGCAAGAAATCTAAGTGCTGAGCGACCACAACTTTCTGGTATAGCACAGTAAAAGAAATGGATGAAAACATATTTGACAAGGGAAACATGAAAAATGTTAAAAGTTTTTAAGAAAGCAGATGCGAAGGCCTCGCAAAATATGATTTAGATAGGGATGATTTCCAGGATGTGGTGGAGCAATTTTTACGAGACTACGGCTGTGACCAGAAATACATACAAGAACTCTCTTTGCCATTAGGAGTTCTGATGTTTTCAAAGGATCAATTTGATATTTGTAAGCAAAACCACGAAGATGTTATTGTTTTACACTTAGATGCAACTGGCTCCGTAGTCAGAAATTCTACAGATGCAGACTCGTGCATTTATTATTATGCAGGAGTTGTAAATATTTGTGGCACCATATTACCTCTTGTTGAGTTCATCTCTGCCAGTCACTCTCCAGCTGCTCTTTCAAATTACTTAAAGATAAGCACAGTGTGCAGAAAACAATTACTAAGTGGCCTCTTGTTAGTAAAGTTGTTACAGATTTCAGTTTTGCCTTGATAAAGGCAGTAATTTTAGCTTGGAATGAAATGACTATTTTAAATTATTTAAAAGTAATGTATACAGTAATCTGCACAGAAAATGATGTTGGTTTGTGCTCGATTGTGACTTTACACATATGCTGCAGTCACTTCATTCCAATTATGTCCAGAAGACTTGGAAAACTTGATGTTTCCCGGGAGGCAAAACAATTTCCATTGAAGGGAATGTGCATGCTAAATGTTGCAAATTCACTACATGAGCAAAAAGAATGTTTCCCCCTCTTTGTAACTGTGCTCACAAACTAGTTAAAATATCTCAAAATGTTTCTGTGAAAGGGCTTGCACAGGAGTTGGACATCAAAAATGTGAATCAAAGATG
Source organism: Bacillus rossius redtenbacheri (assembly GCF_032445375.1). NCBI lineage: Eukaryota > Metazoa > Arthropoda > Insecta > Phasmatodea > Bacillidae > Bacillus > Bacillus rossius. The sequence continues at coordinate 8,349,540 of NC_086338.1, read as the reverse complement.
TAACGATGACAATTTGAATAACACCGGACAACTCTGCCAAAGAAGATCGTTTTTTTTTAGATTTTAGGGATATATATATATATAATCATGTTTTGGAAATTAATGATATGGGGTCTAAATCTATTCAGGAAAAAAATGAATTCTACAACCCTTTTTTTGCAAAAGATCTAAACAACAACTACATGCCACTAACACCCTTGTGATCTCAAATAGTCCCAGGGTGTTCCCAACCCTTCAGCAATGCCAACATTGAGAACTGGTTTTTCCAAATTAAAAGTAATGTTAATGTTAATGTTAAATGGGCTCACACATTTGAAAGTAGGGTGTTTCATTAGAGCAGTTGGCGAGCACATTCAGGTTGTGTGCAAATTGTTACGGAATAGAATTCCAAAAGTATTCTCAAAGAAATTAAACAGGAAACGAAAACGTAAACCAAACTTGTCACTAACAGCTCCCAAAAAGGATGGTTGTGACGTAGATGATCCAGACAGCATAAGGGATTCAGAGGTTTGGTAAAAAATAGTGAAGAAACAGAGTACATACTTTGAACATCCTCTGTTAAAAAAAGTAGGGCATTCAGCCGTAAATCAAACTAAAGAATTAGATTACAGTTTCGTGTGCAACCTAGACGTGGAATCACTTAAATACATGGACTGTATGCGAACAGCTATAGGATTGTATGGTGATGACATATTCATGGAGGATGATTATAAAACCTTGTTCGGCAAAGAGTGGCTCTCCGGTGGAGCAATTGATGCTTGTGTTTCATTAATGCTAGATGAAGCTGGTATCACAAAGATTAGTTACATACCTGCTGACAGGCTTGGCAGTTTTGTTTCGTATGGTAAGCAGCTAGAGTCAGGTGCAAACATTAATTCTATCATTCTCAGCACAGAAACAAAGTGTTTTATAACCTACAATGTCCAAAACCAACATTGTACCCTGATTGGACCCTGACAGTAAAATAGTTGTGTCCATATTTAAGGATATTTGTGGTTTTGTGGTATTAGTACGTGGCAATGACTACTATAGTCTGTTTGAAGAACGAAAACTTACACAAAGTGCAGTATATGGAGTCATTGCACTCTTCCTTGAGTGTTATAAAACAGATCAGGTTTTATATAATCAGATTGCTTACATACCAAATTACGTGGCAAATATTGTATTGGGTAAAAAACCAGATTCTTTATATTCTTTGTTTACTACGAAACTCCATCAGCTGCATAACAAAACTGCTATTATGCCTTACAGTGTCCGTAGGGTGCATTGGTGCTTGCTTGTGGCAAATTTACAAACACATGAGCTTTGGCACCGAGACATGCTGGTAGGAAATTTTGATGATACCATACTTAACAATTATTTGGGTTTTTTGCAAGCCTAATATGATTGCTACTGCCTTGTTGGGGGAATCGGGAGATGTCAGATTTATGCCTCTACTGTGGTAAACAGGGTAATAGAAAACCAAAAAAAATTAGATAATGTGTGACATGTGTCACAGATGGGTATATTTTGAGCAATGTAGAAAGAATAAACTAAGTTTTGCAGAGGTTAGTTAATGTTCAGTACAAATTTATTTGTAAGTTATGCATATTGACACCACCGTTTGCAGAGTAAGGCCAATCATTAGCATAGGTAGTGCAAGCTCGTAGTGAGAAAATAAAGCAGACAATAGTAATATAACGTGCAATGCAAATATCCTCCTCACAACAGAGAGGCATGTTGCAGGGCTAGTTCTTAGATAATAAACAGCAGACAATAGTAGTATAACGTGCAATGCAAATATCCTCCTCACAACAGAGAGGCATGTTGCACGTTAAGATGTAAGACAAGTGGTATGAAGCGAAGAGGGGATTAAATTATTTCAAAATCATATCAGTGAAAATGGCCTCGAAGATATGTTGCTCATAATTTTTAAGCACAATAACTGTTTTTTACTAAGGTATTAAAGAAATTTTTCTTTAAATACTTACTGTATGTAGTATAATCAATTAATTCATTAATTCCACATTCTGACCTCATTATTATTTACATTGACAGTCAAAGAAATTTTACTGTTTAATGTGTAGAGTATTACCTTTTGGTTCTAATTAAGAATTAAATCTATTTTACATGGTGTTCAAGCAGCACTCTTCAATGCAGTGTTGCCAAAGCATTTGTTTTACAAGTTAAATTCAGTACAATAACATGTTGTTCATGTAGTGATGGGGTAACAGCCTTGGCTATCTGAGTTGTTAAATACACTGCATGTGGTTGATAACTAGTTAAAAGATTGCTTTGTTGTTACATTATGTGCATGTAAATAAAGTCATTTATAAACAGTCTAGAAAAAGTGTTGTCATAAAAATAGCATGTGTAAATAAAACGGGCAGTAGGCAAGGGGGCCTGCCATTATATTTAAAACTCCCCAGATCATATCAATCCATTATTCCTTTCTTCCTGTGATTCCTCTCCTATCCTGGTGGAAGTTCTCAACACCTACTCATGGTTTCCACTGTGCAGTAAAAATTTAAGTTGTGTTCATCCAAAAATATACAGTATAATTTATTTTTGCAGTAATTGCTTTAGTTAATTTTTACTGTGCTGGCTAAGCTTGAGAGATCCGTAGCCAACGTTTACCAGATTGTCATGTAAGGAATCAATTTTCCTGTTATGCATTTTTCTTTCAGCCACAGTTCCAGTAACATGACCTGTGTTATGACCTCCTGATTTAACGATTTCTTCAGGTTAAAATTTTGTAACAAAATGGAAGTTGTTAGCGGACAAGATTAAACTAAAACATTTTAATGATACAATTTTGTTTGTCCTTAATCAGGGCTCTGCAGTAACAGTTGCCTAGAACTTAGTGATTGTATATTGTTTACAATACATATTATAATACATTTTAAGCTCACACAGATTATGAACTTTCTATTGGACATAAACTCTGTCTCTGTAGATATTAAACTAGCTGATTACTTTCAGGTGTTTAAAAAAACATTTTACTGTTATTTTTAATTGTATTTATATGTTATTGTTTGTATTTGACAAGCCTTTTGAAACTTCATATACATTGTACTAAAATGATGAAATTTTTGTCTGATATGTGATGCACTTTTCCAGTACATCCTTTTCTATATAACTAATGGCCTTAATCAAAATCATTACACAATTATCATTGTGTAATCAAAAACCAAATTAATAAAATTATTATTCTTATGTATGTAAATTGTTTTCCCTAAGAACCAATAAAACCAAGTTAATTACGTTTGCTAGAAAGTAAGGCTGGACTCACTATCACCAGTTTCATCTGTGCATTCTTCAATCATGTGTCTTGCAGGTAATCATATCGCCCAAACATTCTTTCCGTCTGTCAACACATGTGGGTTTTCTCGGGGTATCTCCTGTTTGCGGAAGTCTGAAGAAAGCCACCATCTTGTTGTTGCAGTTAGAGTCGCAGTTGTGTAGACGATTACGGCCTGGTGAGCAACGACAGGTGCACCTGTGCTGCAAAGCACAGACAGACTGCGTGCGACTTCTCTCCACCTCCTCGTGGTAGTGAATGGTAACGTAGGCGGGTAATAAGTTGACCAGTTACTGCCAGCACTGAGTCGCCCTAATTCCTTACGAGGACTCCCTGTCACGGCGAAGGAGAGAATTGGGATAGGCGCATGCGCAGAGGTGGACCTGTCCACCTCTGCAAAATCACAGGACCGGCTGGACCCCGACGAGGAGCGCGGGGTCTTCCGCAAGCCTGGCACCGGCACGCGGATGCCTAAAGACCGCCACCTGGCACAAGGGGGGGAGCGAAAGAAAGCTCCGGCTCGCCCCCCAACCGAATCGGATGTCGAAACAACGGCTGATAGCGACGACTCGGCACGACCAAGTAGGTCTCGCGGTGAACAAATGGTGAAGTTGGTCGAGCGGCCGTGGAAAGAGCAAAAACGAAGATCGAAAAAGGAGAGGCAGATGGAACCCAGGGAAATCCCCCCAGTAAGGCCAAAGACACAGAGCCCTTGCACGTTCCTGACACGGCTAAAACCCAGGAAAGGGACAACAGGAAATTGGAAACGACCCCGACTGCACTCAGTTCTGAGGCACTCGAAGTTAATAAGCTTGTGGCGGAGCTGTATGGCATCTGCTCTGACCGCGAGCGAGTGACCAGTGGGGCCGCGCGTGAGATCGGGGCGAGGGTCCGCCAAATGCAGAATGCGATCGACCGGCTTGTACACGCGAATCTGTTTCTCGCCGGTGCAGTGAGTGTTACGGGCAAAGTTGGAGCGGGCGACCGGAAACGGTCGTACGCTGGTGTGGCCAGTGGCAGCCCGGCCACTGAGGTCCAGGCAGCGGCTGGTCCCGTGCAGATTAGGCCTGCGCGAAAAGTAATGGTTGTGTACCCTGTCGATGAGATTGCCCCGTCTAAAGACACGCAGCAGGCCGTTAAAAGTGGACTTGCCCAAGTCGAGAAGGATATCAAAATCAAGGGGATGCGCACCGTGGCACGTGGGGGCGTAGTGGTCGAGGCAGCCGATGACGCCACGATGATCGCCCTCCGTACGCAGCTTGCCGCGCAAGCAGACAAGATCAGGGTGCACGAGCCCAAGCACCTCATGCCAGAGGTGCTGGTGTACGACGTGCCACGAGACATGGCCACCCCCGAGATTGGCAAACACATCCATGGGAAGAATTTCCTAGAGGAGACCATCCCACAGGCGGAATTTTGTAAAGATCTGAGGATCAAGCGCCAGATGGGAAGCAGGACAGGAGACGAGACACATCTCGTTCTGCAGTGCTCCCCTAAGGCTCGACGTGCGATGCTGGATGCGCGCAGAGTGTACCTCGGGTAGCTCCTGCATGCTCCCACCCTTCAATAATATTGGACCTTCATTGAAGGTAGGGTACCCTAGACGGCATTAGCCGGATGTAGTACATCGGATGTAGGTATATAATTCTTTACAGGATGAGAGACTACACAACAGTACTAAACCAGAAGAAAGAACAAACACAAAACAATCAAAAGGATAACCCCTACATGACCTTTAGGCATTATAAAACAGATAAAACTCACACTCACAACAACCATGGCCTCAGTACAGCCTAGACGTCCGAGCAGCAAACTTACTGCGTTCAACACGACTGTATCCACGAGATTGCCATCTGAACCTGCACCACCTGTACCGACGTCCAAAGCCAGTGTAAAGGTGTATTCGAACAACCTGAAGAAGATTGGGGTAACTACGATACCCAACCTTCACAACGTCCAGAACATCTAGAAGACGTTGAGTATACACCTCCGAGGGACAGCGACAGCGAAGGTGAGTCGAATTCATTCTGGGAACTACGCGATACCTGGGACGATATAATAGAGGTAAAGGAAATACCTCCAACACGGCAAAACACTCCCACAAAACAAACGACACTCACAAATTCTTTTCAATATGCCATTCACTTGGATGGGACAAAAGGACACACAAGCGGACTGCCCGAAAAGAACAAACAGTCGGGGGATAACGTTTCAAACACTCCCCCGACGTTACATAATAACATTTCAGGCAGATCAATTGACAACAATCAACTTGATGCACCTAAACAGACTAGCGGAAGAATTGCATCTGGCAAACGAAAGCGATCCCCTAAAGGAACTAACATCACATCTACAACTCCTACGACCAAGACAACAAAAAAAACAACCTCCTGTTAATAATCACAAACGTAAGCGCACGGGAGACCCGCAGACAACTAATAACGGAACTGAGCCGAGCACTAGCACCATATCAACCACAGGAACTATTAATACAAATGTTGAACAAGTCCAAAATACCACTACGTCTGCGGGTTCAAAACATTCAACAGTGCGTAGACTTTTCTCTACTCCCCCTAGAACGAATTCCACTACAAGTACGACTACCACTACAGGAAAATATAGACAACATCCCGACAACAATAATCTGGCAGCACCTACGCCCTCCACATCTTCAGCCACAGCTCAATCCTACGACGCACCAGAACACATCGGCACAGACGAACACGACACCAGCAAAACGAGCGGCGGAAACACAAACTACAAACAATACTTCACAATTACCATCAGAAACAGTCACGTATTATTCCAGGACCTCCGAGCCAGACTCCATGCAACCAAAACGACCCCGTCCTTCCTCGCAACCTTCCACGGCGACCACGTCCACATCCACATCCTCTACCACACAACCAACGGAAACTCCTCACGCCTCCTCAGTCGCATCTCTAGATTCCTTACTCCCTCACGTTCGAGCTCTACAGAATGCTATTGTACTTTACAACCAGTCCGCTACCTCGAACGATTCCTTGCCTATCTATCACGTAAAGGTGTCTCCTTTCTCCTTCGGTCCGGTCTTCTACCTACCAGAATAACAGACTTCTACACCAAATCTCAAACATCTGACACAGCTGACGCTATAGACAACACGATTTGCGAACCGTACATAGAAGCTAAGAAGGAGGAAAATAACAGAACAAAAACAAATCCACAACAAAAGATTAACATAGTAGAAACAATCAACCTCCTTTTGGACAAATACAACACAAAATCATACGAACAATTCATAAACCAAGTACCCTTAACAGACACCACCGCTCTCGTACAGCTAGCAGGCACTTCCATGCAGAGCTACGTACGACTACTAATCAAACTAGGTAACACACAAATTAAAACCATGTTGAAAAGTAAACACTACTACGACCTGATGCTGACCAACTGGTGCGATCACGTAGATCTAGAGAATTTAGCTTGGCTGGAGATGTTCTTCCAACAAAACGGCCTGGAAGCTGCTCGGTTCTATTCGGAATTCATTAAAATCCAATCTTGCATGTTGAAAAAGGTCAACGGATTCGTGATAGAAGGACAGACCAACACTGGAAAATCCATGCTCACGCGTCTGTTGACCAACGTGCTAGAACCTACACTACTATGCCGCGAACGAGATAGGACAGGTTTCCACTTTGATCAACTTCCAAGTGCAACATCCGTACTATTCGAAGAGCCGTTAATCGACAACACAAATGTAGGCACATGGAAATTGCTATTGGAAGGTACAGAAATCACTACCGATATGAAGCATTCCGATAAAGAAATCATACCACGTCTCCCTAGCTTCATAACAACAAACTCACCTCTATGGAACTGGTGCGAGGCCGTAGAAAAGCCTCCACTCCAAATGCGAATTTTCATTCATAATTTAAATAAACAGATCTCGCACCAAAACCTTTCGGCTACATCAACGCAGCTTCCACAACCGCCTAACATACTAACATCACAAGATATATACAACCACATTTGCCTTCACTTCGAACAAACCAACAACTATCTAGGCACTACCTCTTCAAACGTAATAGCAAAAGAATTTAAATTACCAACTCCAGCATCCATTGACAAACTTCGAGCCATTTCTAACACAATAACAACCATGTACGCCTTACGAGAACCTCTAACTTTCACTGACTCTGACTGACTGATTACAGAATGCCGAGACCAAGACCAAACGACAATACTCCACCTGCTACTCCCCAAAAGAAACAGAAGTCCGACAATGAAGTCGAAGGAACAACAGGAGGATCAGGCATGGGACAATCATACCAAGGAATACAAGACGGCTTCGGCTACATCATCTCCGAAACATCAGTATCCAACTGGTGGCCAAAATGTATTCAAGTAATTCACGGTACATTCCCCATGACATTCTGGTTTGACGCAGACTTCAGCTCATCACAAGACCCACTACTCATTCCATACAGAAATCTAGCATTCTGGACAGGACCAAAAGAATTCACTTCTAAAAACTGTCAAGATTACCAGAAACTATTCCTCATACAAGCTAAGAATTCTCACGGCATGCTATTGCGCAACTTCAGAATGTCCATCACAAATCAAGCTACGTTAAGACTACTAACACAGGAACAAACATCAACAACCACGTGGGACTTCGAATCCAGCCAAAACTTAGTAATAGGTAAAGGGGATCGCTTTCATTCAGAACAGACATATACCAAAGATGATGTCAAACCACCATAAAAAAACATGTATCAATAGACTTCATGAGAAACTACGACGAACAAGATCTACTAACATACGAAGAACTAGCAATCGGCCACACTAAACACTTCACCTTCGCTGTCCCATCTCCTAAATTGGGAAGATACTACCAAACAGATTTCACAGATGAAACTCTGCACAAATATCTCGTACCAGGAAGGACAGGAACTAACTTCCTCAAAAACGACACCGAATTCTACAAAGAAATTCAAAGCAATTACTTCGAACCGACGGAACTTGTAGAATTTATTAATCGTCCTGTGCTTGTAATAGGTCCGCCCATCATTCCAAGTGAAAGTGGCAACATGAAATTCAAGTACAGATTAAAAATTCAAACAGCCTTCAATTATACATTCATCATGCCAGCCTTCGCCAAAGCCAACACGGCAAACCAAAGAGAAATCATCAATCTACCACAATGTCAAGACATATCCAGTACAGAAGTTAAAGACTTCTATCCAGGATACAAAATGACAGACATCATCTAATGTATATATGGCAGTAAACATAGGCCTCTCGGGGAACTCTCTGCCTTAACAAAAGAGTAACGACTGGATTACGTTACCACCCCTCTTGGGCTCTGGTCAGTTGGAAACACGTAACGGATGAAATACACCCACATCCTTCCGACTAGTAAACTATATGTTAAGGCATCCAACCCATCCTTCCGGTTTGACCGGAGGGGATGACACGGATGCCTTAACGTTTATTCTCCCAAGTGGATGTGTCTAACGTATTCCAACTTTCTGTTGACCACTACCTGTAGTCTGTCATCCGGCTCTTGCCCTGATGATCGGCTCTGCCGATCGAGGGGTGGGAGCATGAGTGTTCTGCAGGTCCCCTCCCTTCAATGAAGGGCCAATATTATTAAACGCAAGATTTTGAAAAAAAAAAAAATGAGTTTTTAATTTTTTTGGAATTGTTCCACCATTTCTAAAAATTCAAAAAAAATCCTGAGTATAGAGGAGTATAAAAGACATTTTCTGACGAATTTTGGTGAGTGACATATTTCAAGATGGCTGGAAAAAAAAAAAAATCTTTTCTCCGTTAAAAATTGGTTTTCTATTTGAGAATCATGATCATATGATTTTTTCATGTTTTGGACTCGTAAGAATTAGAAAAAAAATTATCATTAATCAATTCCGAATTTTACTATAAAAATAAAAATAATTTTGAAAAAAACAGTTTTTTTTTTAATTCTCAAATACCGTTTGAGTTAAAGAGCTAAAAATTGGTGTGAATTATTTTCATTCGACACCAAATCGACCCCCTAAGTATAAGTCAAAAAAGCCATGGGGGCAGAATTCCCATATTAATCCGGCTATGCCCTTTAGTATTATGTTATTTTGCAAAATCTCCTTAGTTCAGCTCTCACCAGACATCCTGTACGGGATGACGAACCTATTCACTTCGATCCTAGGTACACTAACGTATGTTAAGAATTTGAGAGGAATTGTGATTAATGCCTTTCGTAGATTTTATGCCAAGCAAGTGTTTTTGTTTTAAGAGTTACGATTCTCTCCCCCCCCGTAAAATATGGTGGTTATGATTACTTTTCTTTTCCCCCTGCGACAATATAGTCAGTGGGTAAGTACTGATCGAACAGAACTCATACGGTGTACTGCAAGTTTTGAAGACTATTTGAACAAATTGATTGAAAAGCTAGAAAAACTTATTCCACACTCATATATTGCACAAGCCCAATCCAACTACTTGAAAGAAACTAAAGTTAATTTGAAGTCAGACACAGCAGTTGTTCTTCTAGATTTCAGTAATAATTTCTCATATGTTATCCAAGATGAAGCACAAGGTTATCACTGGACAAGTGGTGCTTGTACTCTACATACTGTAGTCATTCATGTCCACTTGCCTGGCTCAGTGGATTTGTCTGTTTGTAATCGTTGTGTGTTGTCTGATGATCTGGATCACGATGTGGCCTTCGTACATGCAACACAAAAAGAAATTGCCAAGCTAATTTGTGAAAAATTTTCGTTTGTGCGAAAGGTGTGTTACTTCAATGACGGCTGTGCTGGCCAATATAAAAACTGCAAAAACTTTAAAAATTTGTGCTATCATGCTAAGGATTTTTCCCTCGAAGCATCTTGGTCATTTTTTGCTACCAGCCATGGGAAGTCCCCATGTGATGGCATTGGTGGCACAGTGAAACACTTAGTTACTAAAGAGAGCCTTGGAAGATGTAACCAGATAACAACAGTAGATGAAGTATTCAAATTCTGTACATAGTGAATTGAACATATTAATTTCAGGCTTGTCAAAAAGGAGCTGATTCAACAGGAGTGACATGAGTTGTCAGGACGGTTTACGAAAGTAAAGACAATCCCTGGAACACGCTGATTTCATCAGTTTATACCACTGTCGCAAGATGTTGTAGCAACGAAACGCATAAGTTTTGATGAAAACTACACCTCTGTGTTCCATTTCAGAGAAAGCAATCGTATGCTTGTCACCATGTCACAGCTTTCTGTAAACTCATTTATTTCATGTGTATATGACTCACTGGTTCTTTGGAACAATTGAAAAGCTAAATCATGAAGATGTGGTAGTTAAATTCTTACATCCGCATGGACCATCAAGGTCATTCCACTGGCCTTCCGTTGACAGAGAAGACAGGTGTGATGTTCCACTGTATAATATCCTAAGTGTTGTTAGTGTACCAGTCACAAAAGGAAGTGGTAGGATGTGGTACTTCCCAGAAAAAGAGGTAGAGTTTGCTGATATTCTGTTCAAAAAACATTTTGGCTCATAACACTAACTGTATACAGTATATTGGTAGTTTTGGACTAATATTCATTTATTATGAATTGATATGGAAGGGGAAAATATTTGTATTTATATACCTGCAACAAGGGAAATTAGTTAAAGTGAGATAGAAGTTTTCTACCTGCATCCTGACTTTAGGAACATCAACCACCAGAAATACTGCACAAGGTAATTATGCTCCATCACTTACTTGAAGGATACGGCCGTTGGTTTAAAGCATAACCAGGTTTCAGATTATGTATGTGTGTGGGTACACACACATGTGTAGCAAATGGAAAATCAACCCAAATACTGCAAACATATTAAATAGCAACTTGCAATGAATTGTGATAGTATATATGTTTGAGTTAAAATATCTTAAAAAGGTATGAATACACTTTATATAAATCTGTATAAATTTTATATCAAAGCCTTCAAAACTCCACTGTTTTTCTTTCATTATATCATAAAATGTAGTTACAGGATTAATGTAAAACCAATACAAATGAGTTTTCTTTATTGCCTCTTGCTAAATTTTCTCTTCTGCAATTTCATGTGTTATGCTGTAAAAACATGCTCTTTTCATTTTAAATTATTTTTTCAAACAATAAGAAAACATAAAAATGCTTTCAGGCAATTTTTCTTGGAATCTGTAAACCTTGTTTCACTTACACGAATAATTTCATACATTAAACAAGTATACATGCTGAAATATTATTTTTTAGCAATGTGCTACACTGCTGAAAAGGAGTATCAAGAGTGACACATTCAAGCAAATGCATATTACTTTGACCTTCTGTTAAAAAAAAACTATAAAGACCAATGAAGAAAAAATTCATATGGCTTCATAACTTCATCAAGGCAATAAGTACACAAAATTTTGTGGAAATCCGTGTTGGTGGGTGGCATGGTCTGGGTGATTTGACATGGAATTACCCCGGGGCTTTTTTCGCCTGGGGGACCTCTCTGGACGGGTGATCCACGTCGGTGCGAGGCCGTGACGAGTCGAGGGTAAGTGACTGGCTAGTGATGGCACGTGGGACGAAGCTTCTTACTGGACGGTCTACGTTCAGAACTTAATTGTTTATGTTCAACGTAGAATAATGTAGATTTGCTGTGGTTATTTTATCATGTATTTGGGAAAGAAGTTCGGGAAAAGGTGCCTTGTTGACGGCATGCAAGTAGGGGTCTGATCGTAGACGTAACCTTAGCCGAGTTGCGTTAGGAGGGAGGGCGGCCATGTCGTCAATAGATAAGTAGTAATGATGAACTAAATATGGGACTGCTTGCGTCATGTTATTGTTATTAATTTTTTTGTTATTTATTTATGGGAAGGACTGCCGCTAACCCATAGTGCCGAATAAAAGCCACCAGTTAAAAACATCAAGTGTCTATCGTTTCGGGGAACGCGGGATTCCACGGGGAACCCCCCACCATCAGGAGCCGGAAGCAGCCAGCACCATCTCCGGAGACCCAGCCACCGCACCACCAGACCGGTGAGCAACATCGGCAGCTGATGCCCTTCTCACGCCGGGGAGGGGTAAGAAACCCTGCCAGCCCCAACAAGGTAAAACTTTTCCACCCCCAGCCTGGCCACGACCCATCCCTGTAGAAGGGGATTTGCCAGATCCAGCCCCCTGGGTATATACTAAAGAGCGAGACAAGGCGGCCGTTGAGAGGAGGAGAACGGCAGCTGCCCGTCAGGCCCACACCGCCCCCGACACCTGCAGTCAGGGAGCACCAGCCGGTTTCGGTCGGCCAGTCGATGGTCCAGAGGAAGAGTGATCCTCACTTCCAAGGAGTCCCTCGCTGGGAACAGACCCCAGAAATCATCAGGCCATTTCCCCCCACTCCACCCAGAAGCTGGCATTAACCAGAGAGACGCCGCAATCAAACTTTCTCCTCCCTCCATAGGCAGCAAACCGATTACCAGCATAGGGCACTCCGAGACAGCAGTCGAAGGGAAGCATTTCCGCGACAAGTTGTAAATTGCGATGTTGAAACCAGTGCAGTCATGTCAGCCAAATCCAAATAAGTCATAGAATTCCCAGTACCAGAAGCATGAGGCTTATAGTAATTGCTTGTATGTGCAAGTAGACAATGAAGTGATTCCTACTTGTAAAACATCGCGTCTTCCAACAAAGCCAATTCTGTACACAGGTAAGGATGCTGGTGAAAAGTTAATTGAAGATATTGTTGATATTGAAGAGAAAGTAAAAGATATTTATTCAATCTCTGAGCCAATGGGACCATTAACACCGCTGGAAATGCTGAGTTTCGAACTTGCCGATGTCTGTTGCTACTGCTCCTCTACCTTCAAAAAACCCAATATCAAAGTTCATGACCGCTGCCACTTCACTGGGAAGTATCTAGGACCTTCATGTAATGAATGTAACAAACTTCGTCGTCGTCCAAAAAAATTCCAGTCCTCTTCCACAATCTTGGTTACGACGAACATTTCATTCTTAATAACCTTGGTTATGATGACAAAAATATATTTATTATTCCTCACAGAAAGAATAACTAATTACATTCTCCAAAAAACTGGATAACAGATTTTCCATATAATTCATAGATACTTTTAGATTCATGTCCGCCAGTCTTGCTTCTCTAGCTCAGAATCTTCCTGCTGCTTAATTTAAAAACACTTCTAAATATTTCTCTTCTGAACAAATAGACCTGGTTACCAGAAAAGGTATTTTTCCTTATGATTACATCACAGATCTTCAAAAAGTTTATGAGCCACAGTTACATTCAATAGATGCTTTCCACAACAGTCTGACAAACTCCGATGTTTCTAAAGAGGATTATGAGCATGCGCAAGCTGTTTGGCAGAAATTCAACTGTACATCAATGGGAGAGTACAGCGATATTTATTTTAAGACTGATGTACTCCTGCTGTCAGACATCTTCGAGAATTTCCGAAGACTGTGCTTAAGCACATAGGATCTGGATTGTGTCCATTATGTAAGTGTTCCAGGATTTTCTTTCGATGCGATGTTGAAGAAAACCAAAGTTGAACTTGAATTGATCACAGACTATGACACATACATGTTTCTTGAGGCAGGCATACGGGGAGGAGTAGCCCAATGCATAAAGCGTCACTGCAAGGCTAATAATAAGTACCTGCAAGAAGATTATGAGGAAAGCTAGCCATCGACATATTTGGAGTATGTGAATGCTAACATTCTATATGGATGGGCAATGTCGCAACCTCTGCCTCTACATGACTTCAAGTGGTCTGGTGTAGATATCGACATCATGGCTGTACCGTATGAAGATAATACACGCTACATTTTGGAGTGTGACATTGATTACCCACGAGAACATCACGATGCCCACAAAGACTTGTATTTTTACCGATTAATAAGTGTGTTCCTGGCTCCAGACAACCGAAACAGATGACAAAGTACATTATACATTATAGAAATCTCAAGCAGGCAATGGAACATGGACTCAAAGTGACCAAGATTCATAGTGTACTTCGGTTCAAGCAGGAAGCCTGGTTCAAACTGTACATTCAAATGAATACCGAGAAGAGAACTGCCTTAACCAACGACTTTGAAAAATATTTTTATAAATTAATGAATAATGCCACATTCGGTAAACTGATGGAAAATATGAGAAAACGACAGAGCATGGAGCTGGTGTGTAAGGAAAGACAACTTAAGAAACTGGTATCAAAACCAGTATTCAAGGATAGAACTATGTATACAGAAAATTTATCTCTGGTGAAGCTGGAAAAAGAAAAAATTTATATTTAACAAACCTATATATGCTGGCTTTTCTGTGCTCAACTTGTCCAAGAGCCTAATGTACAGATTTCATTATGACATCATGAATAATAAATACAAAGACAATATTGAATTGGTATATATGGATACAGACTTCTTTATTTATGAGATAAAGACAGCCGACTTCTACATGGACCTGGCCTCAGACCCTCAGTTACTGGCAGAATTCGATACACGTGCCTACCCTCCCACTCATCCATGCTACTCCATCACAAACAAAAAGGTGGTGGGGAAGTTTAAAGATGAGTGTGGAGGTAATATTATGAGCGAGTTTGTTGGGCTGAGAGCCAAAATGTATGACTACAAGTCCGCAGGAAAGGAAACAAAGCGAGCGAAGGGAGTACAGAAATGTGTCGTCATAAATAGAACATTTAGTGATAACATGGACGTACTGATGAAACAGAAGATCATGAGAGTCAACGTTAATAATATTAGATCACATCATCATGAAGTATACACAGAAACAAACAAGCTGGCACTTTCCTGGATGGACGACAAAAGAATGATCATGGATGATGGCATAAATACACTCCCGCATGGCTATAATGGATGATGGCAATGGGTATGATGGCACTGGCAAATGATAATGGAACGAACACCGAGTGAAAAAAACTTTATTACTTATATTTGTTTCGCGCAGGATATTTAATGGGCCTCTCGGGCTTTTCGGAGGAACCATTACTTATTCTGGCCGGAATATGTATAGGCAATGTAGTTCCAGATACAACATAACTGTAACCACTGGAGGCTATATAGGTCATACTCTCTTTTCTATCTCTTCTATCTTTCTCTTCACTCTTTTCTTTCTCTTCTATCTTTCTCACTTTGCTGTCGTCTTTTTCCGTTGTCTTATTTTATTCATATATGTGTGAGAATATAGTGTCTGTGCATTGTGTTCTGACATGTATATTTTGTTATTGTTTACTAATTTGGGAAGTTTTAATTTTCGGTGTTGTAATGCAGGCTGCGCATAGTTACATTTACGTAATTACTTAATGGTCATAAGTCTAAATATGTGTCGACGGTTCCAAGCCCATGAAAATGCAGAGGACAGCGCCTACCTAGAACAAAAGTGTAAGATTTTTAGTTCCAGGAATGCTGTAATTTCGCCCTGGAGCGAGTACACGCTGGGATCACCTGGCATGTAGGAGGAACCAACACATGGGGAGGGCACTGCCGCCGAAGAGGGACCGTCTCTTCAAAATGTTATTGACGAAGTGCGCGCCTTTCGCGAAGAAGTTGTTATGGAAAGAACAGCCATGCAAGATGCAGGAACATTGACATATCTGTCATTCTGCATGAACTCCAGAGGCTTCGGGAAGAAGTGGAAGATATCCAAGATGTGATTCGTCGAGTAACGAATATGCTCCGAAAGTCCTAATAATATTGTATATTATTTTGTAGTTTTAGTTCCTTGGTGTGTGTGTGTGTGTGTGGTTTAAAAGAATACAAAGTTTCATAAATTATAATGGTTGTAAATCAAGAATAATAAAAATTTTATAACTAAAAAGGGTAGTCCAGGAATTAACTACCATAAGTATTACATTGAACATTTCACCTTATGTTCAACACTAGAAGGAAACTAATATGGATGCTTGTATATATATGGTGCGTTAAATTGAATATAAAAAATTCAGTAGTAAAAGTATAATCCAAGATAGCTGCCAGTAGCATAAAAGTAATAATATTAGATATGGTGATGTAATGCAAAGCTCCATTAATTGTGATGTAATGGTATAAATTTCTAGAATACTAAAAGGCAAAAATGCAAAGCCCCAAGTCTTGATAGTTATGTTGCAATGGTAGAAAGTTCTAGAATTCAAAATAGCGACATTAACGTGAAAATCCAAAGCCCCATTAGTTATGATGCAACGGTAGAAAGTTCTAAAAACAAAATGGCGGCTAGAAATTACATAATCCAAGATGGTGATTGCATAATGGTGAAATATTAAATCCGAATCCTCAAACCTCATTGGTAGTGACATAATAGACAGTTCTATAATTAAAAATGACAGAAAATTCTAGACAAAATGATGGTCGTAGAATTACGTAATCCAAGATGGCAGAATTTATTGTAAATGACGTAATCTACAATGGCGACCGGAAATGACGTAATCCAAGATGGCGGATATTGTCAATTTGAGTTTATGTAGTTAACGTGCACACTCTACTGTTAAGTCACACGATTACATCTATGGACTTAAAGGGATGTTTTTTGTTACGCCTCAGTGTGTAAACAATTTATATTAAGTCCAGACGTTTTTGTCACATCATCGGCCCATAATCAAGGACGCATTAACTATCACTTGTCATCAAGTACAAAAACATAAAATTATTGTTTCGAAAGAAAAGTAACTAAAACTTTCTACATCAAATCTAAGACCACATTGACTAAAGACTACTACTGTTCCACACTACGTTATTCTTATAAAAAAACTAAGAGTTTTTATGTTTTTCTGTGATTGGACCATCGTTAATGTGACGGCTGCTGGAATAACTCATGCCAATTCATTATACTCACGGATGAGCGAAGTCACATATCATGCATTACCAGTTGGGGATTGCATCGTAATACATTAAGCCTGTAAACGTGTGGTGATCCCCTGTCAAAATTAATAAGAGTTCAAACTCTAACATGGCGATAAAATACGTTATCATTAAATCATTAAGAAAAAAGTTTTGCTACATTTATTTCGCCGAAGTATAAACAAAATTGAATGCAACCCAGTCTACATGATTCCGTTCGTCTCGAGTGTGCTATCATGCTGAGTTGTTAACCTGTTACGTTATTGTAGTGAGTCTTGTTGATAACAAAAAAAAATTGCAACCTGTTCTTGTGTTTTTTGTTGGGCGTAGAACTATCGATAACACTTTCTAATAAAAAGCGATAACTCTTTTATGTACGTTAAATGTTTAATATTTATTTTGTACTTCTACAACCCATGTATTAAAAAAAACTATTACATTCTGGAAAACAATAATAAAATTAATTATTAGCCATATAAACATGCTACCTACAAGTAGCGTGTTTCAAACTCAGATGTTAGTAGGCCTGTCTTTTTTTTTATATTCCCCACCCCAATCTCACCACCATCCAATGTGAGTGGTTTGTTTGCTGAACTATTTTATTTATTTATATTTTCCATTGGTTGATAATGTAAGGCTTTGGAATACATCATATACAATTTGTAGTTAACTGATCCAAACTATATTGTCTGAAACAATACATTGATACACTCAACTATACACTTACAACAAAAGTATCAGTAGATGGCTTTGAAAGTAACGAATTCCATAAAATATTATATTAAGTTATAGTTGCAAAATAAATATACACACTGTTATGTCTACCTACATCTTTAATATAATGTGAAATGTTGGTGGGCATATACAATATTAAATTTTAATAAATAAAAATAATATATTTATGACTTAAGACACCCATGATGAACCTAGAGTGTACTTCAATACTTATATAATTTAGAAAACCAAGCAGTACTTATAGCCCAGGAATTTTAGAGTTTAACCCGGAAAAAAATATTATAAAGCTGCAAATTTGGTCATTAGTACTATTCACCTTCCTGAACAACATACTGAATTTCCCCTATTCTCCCGTGCCGGCATCCATGTTTGTTTTCGGGCAAGAATGTCTTAAGTTGCAAAAATCGACACACAGGTGAAATTGACCCTTCAGAAATTAAACCCAAGAATAAATACTCTTCTATATATATTTTATTTCATCATAAGATCAGACTGAATACCTGTAAATTTTCAATTAGTAAATGAAATAATACATTTTAAGCGTTGTTAAAGCGATTACCTTTTAAGAATTTCTTGAAAAATTAGCAGTTACAAATCAACTGACTCAAGAGTGTATAAATTAAGACAGATAGCTAAAAAGTGGTTTTTACAATTGATATTTGCTACAGTTTTCTTTTTCCAATGGTGTATTATTCATTTTCAAGGGATGGTTTGTTTAGGAGATACAGCCGCCTAAACAATAGCGCGTGTCATGTAATCACATACACTGGCGTGCATCGTCCAGTGCAAATGTGAGTCTACAGAATCTATGTAAGTGTAAGCTAGTTATAATATTCAAGTAACATTCAGTTACACGCATATTATAAGTATGTTAATCATATATACATTTATATAAATGATTTGGATAATGTTATGTGACACCTAAACTGAAACAACACTATTTCGATTCCTAATTCAGTTATGTTTTAATTAATTTCAAAATAAATAACTTACGTTAGGCCTATGGTAATATAACTTTTAGCACAGCATTTACAAACATAAATTTATTTTATTAAAACTGGAATACGGTTTTCTATGTTAATAAAACCCTCTCTTAATTATATGCAAAGTAGTAATGTTTGCAATCTTTTCTACAACTCTTTCATTATGAATTATAAACTTTAAAAAAAGGAAAGCAATTTATTTGGTTCATGAATTAGATATAGTTACTTATAGAGTAGCTTCCTGTGGGTCATCTTCGTCACCACCATGAAAATCTTTTAATTTCTATATTCATGCTGCTTCCTCCTCTACAATGTCCACACATCATCAAGCAGGCCAATCCAGCACGCCTGCATTCACATCTGTAGCCACAGTGTCTTACAGCCACAGGAAATCAGGCGCAACAAAGAATCAGGCGCAGGTGCCCAGCTAGTCAGTATTGGAACCAAGTATCCTCCAGCCAGTTTCCACCCCCATAAAGTATTTCTCATTTTAAAATTAAATTCCCTGTAAAATTTAATTAAATATTGTTCAGTTTAAGATACTTTCAGTGTAAGGAATATAATTATCTGATTTTTTTTTTGTGTATTTTCAACAAGATTTTACTGTATTCTGTTTCTGCTTTCCTTTCCTGCCAACATTTAACCTGCGGTTTGACAAACAGGGCCTTTGTTTTCAATTAATTCTACTATGAACCCATTAACACTCCACTTTGAAACTTTGTAGACAATTTAATATTTGTACAAAAACATTTATAGAATTTTTTGAAAAAAATTAAAAATGCACTTTTTTCAAAAATTTTAAATTTTAATTTTAAAAATTATTTTGAAAATTATTTTTTTTTCTATACATTATTGTGTTACATATCACAAATACTGCAAAATGACACCTGTCTCACCTTTCTAACTTAATTTGGAGAAGAGTTATGGTAATTTTAAAATATGCCTGTCGTGCGATTTTGAGTGTTTTTTCGAAAATTTACAAAGTAATATTTTCAAAACGGATGGATATATCATTCTAAAATTTTATATTTTTGTTAGTCTGTATGGAGGTAACATCTGTGCAAAATTTCATCAAAACCTGAGATGGTGAGGTAAAATGGGTATGTTGATTTGACATGGAATGACACTTCGACAACTACTTTACATCGTTGCCACTTCTAGAGAAACTTAGAGTTGATGGTACATTAGCTTGTGGTACAATACGACCTCAAATAAAAGGTGTTCCACCTCTAGCAGAGGACAAAAAAATGGCAAAGGGTGACTGACTACAGAATATCTCAAAGTGGTATTGGTGTGTACAAGTGGAAAGATTCTAAGGCTGTGTACATTCCTTCGAACTACCATGGTTCAGAAACTACAACTGTTACAAGGAAGGGCAAAGATGGAAGAAAAAGGGAATTTGTGTGTCCACAGGTAATCAAAGATTACAATTTATTTATGGGAGCTGTTGACCATGCAGATCGTCTTTGTATCACATATGGGGTCAACAGACGACCAAAGAAATGATGGCATAGGCTATTCTGGGGATTGGTTGACATTGCATTTGTCAATTCGTATGTTGTGCATTCAGAAGTTACTGAAGAAAAGAATGCGTTATTCGACTACAGAAAGGATGTAGCACTTGGGTTGATGTCATTCAAAAGTTTACCGTTGTCAAAGAATACACTGCAGAGCAAGAGGAAAGGAGAGCCAGGCAGTAGCAGTAACCCCAGCAGCTCAAAAAGAAGAGGGAAAATGGAATCTGTTCCTGCTGATGTTCGTCTGGGTAATAGAAGCGTCCATTGGCCAAAATTTGGACAGAAGTGTGGACGCTGTGAGCTATGCTCCATCAAGGGGATTCAATCCAGGCCAAACTCTTGGTGCTCTCATTGTAAATACTTTTTATGTTGCAATGAAAGCAAAAACTGTTTTGCAGAATACCATGGAGTAGAGTGACAAAATAATCTAACTGATTTGAGCTTGTTTACAATTAGAAATACGCTACCAAAATTTGTATAGCTAATATGTATGTTCAAGTTATAAAGTTTACTGTAGCCCAATGGTACTGCAAAGTACCATAATGTTTATCATAACAAGAAAATCAAAACAATTGATTTTTAAGTTTTAGTGTAACTGACAATGTGAAAGTACAACAAAATTCACGAAAAAATATATACTTTTTTATTATGTGTAAACCTGTGGGCAAAATCATAATAAAATTAACCTGGTACTTAGAAGTACCTGCGGGCAACTAAGAGTTAATATATGAATCAGTCGATGTGGCCCGGTTTTTTACTTAAAGGTGCATTATCTATGTAAATTAAAAATTAAAACCTCTTCAAATGTTTTTCTATGCTCTTTCACATCCCCTTTTCAAATCAACCGGCGGAGATAAGAAATTCCAAATACTTTAGGAGATATTGAATTTTTTAATTTTTCAATACAACACTTGTACAAAACCATTTGATCGCCGCCATTTTTGTTATTTTGCCGTGTGTTCGTGAATGCGTAATAAATAAAATGGTTGATTAGGTCAGGTCAGATACATTAATACTTTCAAACTAAGCGGACATAAAAAATAATGTGAATTAATTTTAATGTCTGTTTAGTTTTTAAATATTTATAATGTAACTGACCTGACCAAACAAACCGGGACAAAGGATGAACAGTAGGAACTAAAATGGTCGATTAGGTCAGGTCAGTTACATTATGAATACTTTCAAACTAAGCGTACATTAAAAATAATGATTTAATTTCAATGGTTCTTTAGTTTTAAAGTATTTATAATGTAACTGACCTGACCTAACAAACCCGGACAAATGATGAACATTAACCACTCACGTAAAAAATTTTTGTTACTTATTACTTGCGCAACAATATCCAAATAAAAAATAAGACTTTAAAATTAGAAACGTTAAAAACCCATTTAAGTTGGAGGCGGGTACATTTCCTTTGCCATTAGAAGGAAATGATGTAGTCCACCTACGTTGCGATACCTCCGACGGAACATTAATAAATAAATATCACGTATTGGTTCATTTGAATACTGGCCAATCACGGAACTGTCACGTGACAAAATTGTCCAATAAGAAACATAATAGATACTCGTAAACCAGAAACAATGGTTATCGCCGCATGAATACACAGGTATTGTGATGAAAATTAAAAAATTTGATATATCCTAAAGTATTGGAATTTCTTATCTCCGCCGGCGACTCTACATATTTACCAGATAAAGTGTTTCTGAATAGCTAAAAAAAAAAAAATTCTATGAGAGCATCCTCCATTTTTGGTAAATATGTAGAGTAGCGGTATTTGCGAAAAAATATGCTAAAAATCCGAAATGTTTTATTATATGCTCTTTCACTTCCTCTTTTCATTAAAACTGGCGGAGATAAGAAATTCCAAATATTTTAGGAGATATAAAATATTTTAATTTTCATCACAATACCTGTGTATTCATGCGGCACTGACCATTGTTTCTTGTTTAAGAGTATCTATAATTTTTTTTATTGGAGAATTTTGTCACGTGACAGTTCCGGGGAAGCCTACAACTCGAGTAGTTTCTGTTCCCTGCAAGAATTTCCGAAGATTGCCGAATTTTTGCGATTTGGTATTAACGCCACTTCAGCCGCTAAATCAGAAGTTTCCAATGAAAACAAGCATGTTGTGACTGACCTAACCTAACCCTTCAATTTTTTTAATTTCAATTTTTGAGAGAAATCCGATGTTGTACGAACGTGGTAGGGAACCGAAACTACGCGAGTTGTAGGCTTCCCGACAGTTCCGTGATTGGCCAGTATTCAAATGAACCAATGCGTGATTTATTAATTTATTGTAGCGCAAGTAATAAGTAAAAAAACAATTACGTGAGTTCCTACTGTTCTTCCTTTGTCCCGGTTTGTTTGGTCAGGTCAGTTACATTATAAATAATTCAAAACTAAACAACCATTTAAATAAATTCACATTATTTTTAATGTCCGCTTAGTTTGAAAGTATTTATAATGTAACTGACCTGACCTAATCGACCATTTTTAATTAATTACGCATTCACAACGAACACACTGCAAAATAACAAAAATTTCCGCGGTCGAATGATTGCACAGTTGGAGTGTTGGTGGGAAACTGAATAAGTGCCAAAAAGTAACATTTTGAGGTTTATCATTGAAATAATTGTATGTCCTGTTACTAATACCATAGGAAGTTGTATAAGTGCTAATCATCCATATTCAGTTCAAACAAGCATCGATAGAATGCGCGTGGTGTAGCTCCACAGCTGTTGTCATGGAGAATGATACAAGTGCCATCTGATGTAAGTAGCCATATTGTGTTTCGTTTCATGGCATGTTTGGATGCACTCTTGTAAGAAATGGATAACAGTTCGGTATTAAAGTCTGTTAGAAAGAAAGTGGCGGAAAATGAATTGAGGACCCATGGGAAGCCTTACACAACTTCAAAAGAAAAGGAAAAACCTGCAAAGATGCCAGCTGCAGCTGAGGTATGTATTGCATTCATAACCTAAAATTACATGCTCTAAACATGTTTCTGTTTACAACACTAGCAATCATAAACCAACATGCATTTTCAGAAGTTGTTCAAAATGTAAAACATGATTGTGGCAAACCTGATTTTATTTCAAAATGTTTGTAAACCTAAGTTTTCATGTGAGAAAACAAACTATTGTTGTTTCGTTTTAGGCAAGCTGCAAGTGTAAATACAAATGCCTTGAACTGACGAAGGAATGGAAGGAATTTTTATTCCTAGAAATGTACAAGCTCTCCGATGAAAAACAAGGCACGTATCTGATGAACAGTATAGATGTCATTCCCGTTCAACGAAGGCGACACGGAAAATATGAAGATCCGGCTGATAGCAAGCGGCAGTGCACCATGACATATACTGTTCCCAAGAAAACAGGCCTTGTGCAGGTATGTGCTAAAACACTTAAAGACATTTTCTCTCTCACCAACAGAAGACTTCAGACACTCAACGATAAAAAAAAGCTAGGTCATGTAGCATATTCCGATGGCAGAGGTAAAAGACCGTCATCACACAAACACAAACAAAAGTACACAGATGAAGACTGGAATCTTATGCAGGAACACATACAATCATTTCCACGCCAAGCCACTATGGAAGGAAAATAAGTGGTAGGGAATATCTGAGTAGTGACTTAAATTTTCACAGAATGCATATTGCATTCAAAGATACACACCCTGAATCCAAAGTAGAATATAGATTTTACCAGCAAGTATTTCGCAAATATTTCCCAAATCTATATTTTGGATTGCCAAAAACGGACACGTGCAAAGTATGTGATATGCTGCAATCTAAAATCAAGGCCAATGAAACACAAACTGGACAATTCTCCATACGAACACAGCTGACCGTGCACCAAAAGAAGGCCCAGAAGGCCCTTGGGTTGCTAACTAAGTGCATGAATAAATCACAGCTCCCTGCAAGTGATGTATGCTGCTTATCAATGGACCTCCAGCAGGTTATTTTCTGTCCCACTCTTACGCATAGTAACATGTTTTACTCGCGGCAGCTTTCTAACTACAACCTTTGTGTACACTTAGGTGATAACAATAAAAGTTACATGTGTATGTGGCACGAGGCAATAGCAGGTCGTGGAGGCAACGAAATTGCATCATGTTTTTTTAAAGTGTTGAAAGGTGCAATCACAGCAAAGAATAAAATAGAACTATGGTGCGATAACTGCGTCGCTCAGAATAAGAACAGGATGTCACTTATGGCTGTTTTATACCTAGTTGCAAAAGGATATTTTAAATCAATAGATATCAAATACCTCGTTTCAGGCCACAGCTATATGCCTTGTGATAGGGATTTTGGGGTGATAGAAAAACGAAAAAGAAAATGTACACCCATGGTTCCTGAAGAAGTGCAAGAAGTTGTCAGGTCTGCTAGGGTTACCAATCCCTTCACAGTCCTCGCTATGAAAGAAGAGGACTTTTTTGATTTTGGCATGGTTGCGGATCGGTTTCTCAATACAACCAAACTCCAGCTGACTAAACTATCTTGGATAAGAGTTTGTGTTGACAACCAAACTTCTATTCTGGTCAAGAAAAGCTTCAATGAACTTGAAGAATGGAGTGAGTGTTCGGTATTCAAGAAGTCGCATAACCTGCAACAAGTGAAAACTTTGAAGAAACTTCCTGGATGCAAGCCATCAAATCACATAAGTGCTGAAAAAAAGAAAGACCTTCTATCAATGCTCGATTTTATGGATGTGAAGTACCATTCCTTTTACAGAAAAATCTGTCAGTGATATGACACTTTTTACAGTAAATCATGTGCTTTTTTTTTTCTTTCAAAAAGTGAGAATACACCATAATAATGTAGGCATCATAATATTGTAACGTGATTAATTTTTTTTTTCGTTATTATTTTCCACAGGAATGATCTTGGAAATACATAAACTGCAGAATTTTGACAATTATTATAAAAAAAACTTTCGCTTGTTTTTTCATTTGTCATTTGCTTAACATGTTTAAATTTTTTTGTAATAGTTTTTGTCACAGGAATAATCCCGAAAATATATGTACTGCAGCATTTGGTATATAAAATTACTTTTGACACGTTTTTTTCATTTCCTGAGAAACTTACTATTTGGCACTTATAACGTTTCCCACAAACACTCCTCAGTTATAGTATTGCAAAATTAAAAAATTCGATATCTCCTAAAGTATTTGGAATTTCTTATCTCCGCCGGTTTTAATGAAAAGAGGAAGTGAAAGAGCATATAATAAAAGTAATTTCAGATTTTTAGCATTTTTTTTTTTTCGCAAATACAGCTACTCTACATATTTACCCCATTTTTGTATTTTTTCCTCATCTCATTCACCAAGGAAAAAGATTTTACTATAAACACAACCGAACTTTGTAAGAAACACAATAAGGATGGTTAAGTTAGCAATCATGGAATAACTCTGTAAATCTTTGTAGGTTTAAAAAAAAAAAAGATTTGTAACTTAATAAAGAAACCTTAGAAGTTTTAGAAAGTACACTCAACTTCTTTTTCACCTTTGGAAATATAGAACAAAAGATTATTATTTAATATTATGCAGTTCAGAAGATCATTATTTTCACCAGACATCTTAAAAAATTTAAAAATCTACAAAGAAAACCAAATTTAGGCAATACGAAAAATCCATGTTGCCTGGTAAATTACATGACTCAAATATATCATTATAAAACAATCAGAGAACAGAATAAACAGTCTAAAAATTATTTAAATTGATACTTCTAACATGAGAAAATTTGCCCTGCAAAATAGGCAGTGATAAAAGAGCCGAGAGATCTCAACATAAAATCAGACATTGCAGCACTTGGTTAATAGTGGACTTTGCTGTACTGTAATATTCTACAAGACGGAAAAGCGTTGAGAAAAGTTGCAGAAAAGACACCGATGCTAGAACACCGCTAAGACAAACTCCACTTCTCTCTCAAAGGACTAAATCCTAGAAGATGGAGGCGGATGATACGGAGAGTCTAAAACCCTCCGTAGGTTTGCGAGGCCATTTACGTTGCGGTTAGTTGTGATATGATAACTCTCAAACACCACAAATAACCATGATGATGGTATAGAACATAAAAACACAAAAGATTTTGTAGACACGAGAGAAATTGGCGAGAGAAGACCGATACAACCCGGACAAAACAACGAAATCGGCGAGAAGCACACGCTATATTTGACAATCAATCTTCAGGAATCGGCAACGATCGTTAGGGTAGCCACCCTTATGTCTTTTTTTTCTTAGATTGAAGTATACTAGCGACGACTACGTATTTGGCTGATACCAAGATAACGTTACCGGAAAAAACAGCGAAGAAAGCTAATAAGCGAACAGCACAAAAATGGCGACAAATTTTATGGTTGAAATAATTAGAGCTGTAGCAAACCGTATGTATTCGTTACTGAGTAACGGGTGCGGCATCTAGTAACGAGTAACGAAACGTTACACACGTATGCATTTCGTTACTCGCATCTTTCGTATGTTTCACGCATGCACGCGCGTATTCGTTACAAAGAACGATGTTTGTTTATTAATAAAAGTATAATTTGGAAATTCGTCGTCCAAGTCTTTTACTGTTTATTAAAGGTATTGTGTGTGTAGACAAGTTTTAGATTCGAACAGAAACAACGTAAGAAAGTATTTTTTACAAATTATAACTATGTATGTTTTTGTTTTTTATAATCACGTATTTTCACGTTTTATGTTCTTATCTTAAAAGATATATTATAATAAAGCCGCTCTAATGAGAGTTAATTGTTTCTTGGTTAACAAAAGCTGTTAATTATCAAATATTTTTAATTGTTTATATTCGATTTATTTTTATTTACGCGACGTCAAACTATACGCGTACGAAATACGACTCGATTCGATGCTGTTACATAACATAGCATGTGCCATGTCATGCGGTATCAGAAGTAACGAGTAACGATTTGAAAGTAACGAGTACTAATTGTTATAGTAACGAATACTTACGGGTACACATTTTTTCGTTACTTTTACACCTCTAATTATTATCAACAATTCCATAGAGGCATATTTCTATATGTTACAAAACATGGCCGCAAACAAAGAAGAGAGATTTTAAATAACACAGCTGAGAAAGGTATTAAAGTTCAAATATACCAATGTGATTGCAATTAAATTATTAATATTGTATTAATGTGTATAAAACGACGTATAGTAAAAACAAAATTAACATTCATTAGAAAGTTGATATAGAACATTTTGGCGATAGTTTTCACATTGCAAAGAAAAGTAAACCAAAAACATTTTACTTATGATTTTTCAAAAATTATTTAAAAAAATTCAAACTTACATATTACCTCCTAAAAAATAAAATTATCAATTCAATAAGAAATTAACTTACTTTATGGTATCAAATGTAATAATTATATACATATATGTGTTAAGTTTAGTAAATATATATTAGCTCCACAACATTGGAAGGAAATTATTCCAGTCAATTACTCACAAATATACAAAAAAACATTAGAATTAAATGTGGAAGAATGAAAAAAAAATTGGGTACAAATATATACGTCGTTGGGTACAATAATTTCTAAAAAAAATACAGTTCTATGGCAGGTAATCATTGTCATGTCTTGAACAAAAAAAATTATTTTATTTACCTATTTATTTATTTATTTATATTTATTTATTTCATATCCTTTGACCCCATTTCTTGGGTATGATACATGTCAAGTACATATAGAAAATATATGTAAAAAGTTACAGAAAAACAAAACTCAAAATATTTAATTTCACAAAAAATATATATATACAATTTCACAAAAAAAAACAATTACAATTTACTTATTAGTTATTATTAATTACAGCTACTGAAAGTATAATTAAAAGTGAAACAAAACATATAACACATAATTAGTATGCAATAAAGATAGTAATAGCATAAATTACAAATGTGTTTGAAATAACCCTATAAAATCTTGCCGTCACCCGCGGTCTTGGCTTCGAGACCTGGGCGGGGCCTAGTGGGAAGTGGTGGTGTATGGGTATGTTCCGGTGGGCGCCAGGCTAGCACAGTCGCTAACCAATGGTTTTGGGCATGGATACTTTCTGCCCCGGCGTGGACCACTAGGCCTTCGGCTGTGATTGAATTTAAGAGGGGGGTTTTCGTAGAGCTAGTTATCCAGTAGTCTCCTTACACAATATAGTACACTGATCCCTAGCTGGAGGGGGCAAGCAACACTACGGAAGAACACAATTGATTACGTTACTGGGTTTTATTCGGGGCTGACCCCTTTTGTGCTGCGAGCACTGAGTTACACGTTACAGTTCACACAATTTGAGAGGCACTATACTTTACATTATACACTTGAAAGTTCCGCCCTTACGCCATTTCCACCCATAGCAACGGGGGGAAGGGGGGTGATTGGGGGCGGCCAATCCCGTAAGCTTAGTTCTTAGCAGCGGCCGGGTCACTTGTGTGAGCCGCGGTCCGTGTTAAATTACTTGCGAATGCCCATGAAGTTAGCATCGGCACTTGTGTGCGCGATGTTATTACTTGTAGTAAATGAGGGGCGGGAGTCGGCCCGTACCGTAAATAGACACTACGCGGTGGACCGGAGTCGCGTCGCCAAGTTTAAGTTGGAGCGGCCGGGTTAAGCCCTGCACCATAAATGAACGCGGACGCACACGGGAAGCTGAAAAAGGAAGATTTGGTTAGTGACTATATTTACCAGCGTTACTTGGTGGTTGCAAAGCGACGATGGCTTCCCGTGGCACTGAGGACGTCCGGCCCGGTTCGCGAGTAGTTCGATACTGGCATGCTAGCCTTGGCGCGGGGGAGAGGTAGGCTGATCCCGCGCGCCAAAGTTCGCCGTTTACTGTTATATTTATTTAAAGATAACTTAAAGAGATCATAACCACTACAATGTTCACACAATAATTACTAAGGCTTAATTCTAATGGCTGAAGGCCTATAATAATCGTAGTTACATTAATTGTATTTAAATGTACTTAAAAGGAAAGAGAGTCAAGTTGGAGACTGTTCGTTAGTTAACCAACTACTCTAGCAGTTACAGACAAGTTAGAACGGGGGGGGAAATGATGATGGAAGAGTCATTTAATTAGTTTAGGCGGAAGGCCGCAAAGGGAGCACTTGCTACGTGTGATTTCAAGTTCCCCACGGAAGTAAGTGGCACACTCCTACGACGCACTTTTCTTGTGAAGAGTTTGTAAAAATTAGGGTAATTACTGGGCTCACTGAATTACTCGTCTTTACGCGAGGGGCACTCGAGCCCTCAGTAATTACCGCAATTTACCTTTGTGGTACGGAGTGGCGGGAAGCTCACTTGACTCCGACCGGGTGGCTAGGGGTGCGCTTCGTTAGCGGGACTAAGTACGGGCGGTCGCAAATCGGGCTTGAAGACGGCCTCCGGCCGGACGACGTCAATATTTACTGTTATTTTTTTTATAAAGTCTTCAACATCTTTAAAAGAATGGAAAAACAGTTTTTCTGTTAATTTTTTTTAACTCTAATGCAATTTTTTTTATTATTGATATTTTAAGAAACTGAGGTAGACTATTATACAAGCAGATTCCCACATATTTGCAGTTTTTGGCATATTGGCTGGTGGAGTGCGATGGTATTCTGAGGTCGAGTACAGTTCTTGTTTTATACAGGTGTATGTCACTATTTGTTTTGTGTAGATGTATGTTATCTTTCATTAAAATCATTAGTCGAATTGCTTTTTTCTGGAAATTTAATATTCTGTTTCCTTCTGCTGTGTGTCCCAAAAGTTCCATGCCGTAACACATAATGGAATGGAAATGTGCAAAATATGCAGATCTTGCTTAGTCTTTAGACAATAACATTCTAATCACCCTAAGACCATAACAAGCACGGGTTAGTCTTTGAACCTAAAAATTTTGTCGAATTTTTTCCTTTTATTAATTGACTATTATAAGTGTAAGAAGTGTGTGTGGGGTTTAATAATGTGTTATCTTGAAGTGTAAGAAGTTTGTTTTATTCAGATTTAGTTTTAGTCTGTTTTCTTTAAACCATACTATCTAGAGTGTTTAGGACTAACGCATTTAATTCAGTGTTATTCGGGGCTGTTATAATACTGCTTGTATCATCAGCAATGAGTATCATCTTTCCATTTATTTTTTGAGAAGGAAGGTCATTTATGTACAGAAGAAAGAGTAGCGGCCCAAGATTACTTCCTTGTGGAACTCCAGTTTTAATGAATCCCAATATGATGTTACTTCCATAGTATCTTCTTTTAGGTGAACCCTTGGCTTTCGATTTTTTAAGTATGATGAGATTATTTGAATGGCAATACTATGACGTCCCTCGCCTTGAGGCCCCCGGTTCCCTGCTTGCGTGAATGTCCAGTTATGCCCGTACTGCTCTGCGGAGAGTGGGTCCAGGCCAATGTGGCCGGGACCGGGAACTGCGGGACCTGGAGGGAGGAGTTAGGTGGAAAGGAATATTGGTAAATTGTTCCAATAACGATTCGGTGTTGATGGTTTTCACGAGCCCCTTTTATTAACGGTTTATGACCCTGCCGCAGCCTGGCGAAATTACCGCGGAACCGGCTGCCCTCCCACGGCGACCCAGACTCACGTAACACCGTAAGGTCCGCTATGACGTCCCGGCACAGATGCTGCTTACATGTAGTACTAGTCCCGTTAAGCTACACCACGAAGAAGCGCGGTGCGCGTGCGTCCTGTTACGTAACGTATGGTCCAGAATTCTCTGCGATTTACGTCTCTCGGAGACTCGTAAACTCGGTAACGCGGCGAATGACTCGCGGAGGCAGCTTGACTGCCGTACTCGGCTGGTAATGTCACTAGACGACTCGTAAACTCCGTAACGCGGCGAATTACTCGCGGAGGCAGCTTGACTGCCGTACTCGTGAACTGCAAAACGAGAAGTGGCCACGAGCTCCGGGTACGCGCGGAGCGAGCAGCGCGTAGCGGCGTACTCGACCATCCTCGTTCGAGCCCTGAACACGACTGATTCTCCCCGCTAGCCCGCGGGCCAGCGCCCGCAGGTTGCGGGGAGGGGAGGGGAAATCGGCCGGCGTGGGAGAGAGCCCCGTCTCGCGGCGCGCCAGGCTGCAATTACATACTACATCCTTGCAGAAACACAGAATAATCACAGCTAAACGAAAAATTAATTACAACAAGTTTAAAGAGTTAATAAATTATATACAATAACACAGAATCCTCTCTAGCACCAATAGGCTCATTAGCCCGCTAGGGCGCACGCGGGTGCGTCCCTGGCCGTCGCACTTCACTGGGGACACACTGGAGGACGTTGACGAGGCATAACGGGCCTGAAGGAGCCGAGGAGACACTTGGGTCGACGTCAACTTGTTATACCTACCATAATTTTCCATTCTTCTTATTAAATTTCCATGATGTACAGAATCAAATGCTTTTGATAAAACACAAACAATTCCATACACTTCACTACCTTTATCCAGATACTCTAGGATGTGTTTGAGAAGGTGGTAAGTCGCTGTAGTAGTGGATTTATTTTTTTGGATTCCAAATTGCTCTTCACATTATAAATGTTGTTTGTTTAAAGACTGTATAATTCTATTCTAAATCATTTTTTATATTATTTTTGAAAATGATGGTAATATGCTTATTCGCCTATAATTTTCTATTTTTAGTTTGTCACCTTTTTTATGTAGGGAGATCACTTTAGTTGTTTTCATGTTGTCTGGAAAAATTCCAGATGCTATTACTGTATTTATTAAATAAAGAAAATGTTGTGCTATAGAGACAAAATATTTTTACATTATAAAACTTGATAAACAATATGTCCTGTGTAAGCGTGTTTTTTAAGCGTTTTTATAAGTTCCATTTTTGTACCCAGTGCTAAAAATAGTGAGCCGGAGATATGAGGAAATTCGCACGTTTACAAAGAAGAAGTTTTATTTAGCTTTATATCTAATGGTGTCTCATTATTACAGATGTTTATAAAGTACTTATTTATGAAATTCGCAGCTTGATAGTCATGTACATTTTTTCCTTCTATGTTTAAAAAGATTTTGTCCGTTCGTTGTTTACTATTTTTCCATATGCATTTCCGATAATTTTCCACATTGTTTAACATTTATTGTTACTATAGCTTCTATTTTATGATTGTTGTAGTTTTTTTTTTGGAGCATTTCAATACTTTTATGTATATAATTTTGTAATTTTTATAAAAAATTCAAAATATTAAGTAGTATTCCATTTTTTTAAAAAAATAAGGTGTAGGTCTTTAATTCTTGAACAAGATATTTTAATATCTATAGTTATCCAATTTTTATAATTTTTTTAATTATACGAGTGTGACGCCACTCCCGCTGCCTGTCTAAGTTTTTTAAGTAGTTGACGCTGTCGTCGGTGCTCCCTCTGAGAGCACAGGCCGTTATGTGTCCTCAACACCTGATCAGTGCTGTGCCACAAACACGCCCGTGCGTGCAACGTAGTGCAGTGCCCCGAACGGTGTGACGTCAGTCACGGCCTCCTACGTGTGCAAGGTGCCCGGCCGGGTGTGGCATTGCGCAACTAGGTAGTCTATGTACAGGAATTTCATAAAACAATCAAAAACTAAAACTTTTAAAACAGCCAATAATTATTGTTAATTAACTAATCATTTTGTAAACCAATATCATTCACAAAACTGGCCGGAATCACCTTCCCGCGCTCGGCAGTTTCCCATGGAATTTTCCCCCTTCCTGGCCCGGCTGCCAGGGAGAAAAGGCAGTAGCGATCTAGCTCTCACCTGGGCCGGCAGCCCCGCGCACAGGGAGCATTCATCTTTCGCACCATCTCCACGTTAACTGCAATAGGTAACTATCTTCAAATCTTTATCAACAGCTACCCGGTTGGCCCTAACCGGCCGTACGATATTTCGTGCGGTCTTATGTTAAAATGTGTGACTCGCCATCGAGTCTTTCCAGTGCTACGTAAGTGTAATTATTTAGGCGGCCCGTCGTGGCGCCTGCGCCTCACGCTATTAAAAAAAAACCTCGGGGAACTAGTTCATAGCCCACGTGGGGCGGCACAGTGCCGAACGCGAAATAGTTTAATAACGATTCATCACCTGGGAGATGCAACGGTCGCGGACGAGATATCCCGCCGGATTCCACCGCACCCATCCCCAGCATAACGTGGCCCTCGCCACCACGTGGATTAGCCGCCATTGTGTGACCACCTGAGTGGGACACGTGAACTTTACCCCGAACTGGGGACTAGCCCTTAGTGACTCTAGTGTAATATTTCTTTGTTAAGTGAACTTGTATAACCAGACGTTAGTGTACCCCGTGTTACGTCCCGCACAAACATCCATGTGTGCAGATACGGGCTTGCTGCTCTCCCGAGTATTCGTCTCGTAACTCGCCGTGTTACCTACCTCTCTTAAAGTACTAGCCGCCGAGCTACCGAGCGACCGTAAAGAGTACCGCCAATTGAGGGTGGTGTAGGCTGAGTGGAGGTCGACGATGATGCGGCCAGTCGCGTGAGAGTGCCATATGTGATGTAGAGAAGTGTAACGTGTGCGCCGTAATAAATCTGTTTAACGTACGTGTGTGTTTTCTCTAATACAGCATCCTGGGAGGCCATAACAGCCCGGGGAGCCCTTTGCCGACGCATCCCTGCCTGCAGCCACGAGGCCAGGAACCCCGCCCTTGAGATCAAAATTCTTTAAACCTTTTTAATTCATGTAATTTCAAAACAGGCAGCGGGGACGGATGTCATAGTTATTAATTTGAAAAGTGATCTCAGGGATTTTAACGGGGGTTCGGCCTCGTGGCTGCAGGCAGGAGCGCATCGTGGTTCGAAACCTACCCGGGCTGTTCAGGTCACCCAGGACGCCTTATGAATAAATAATAAACTGGTTGACACGACACTGCACTTTATTGAGAACCGTTACACACACTGGTCCAAGTACTGGCCGCGTCTGTTGTCTGACTGTCGCGGCACGCGAGTCTCTATTCATAGATGATACGCGTGACCAGGATAGGTTGCAAAGTGGTATGTGCGGACTTCTACAGTGGCCTATTATCAACGTGAAAGACGCGGTGTATAGTCGCGGAATTGCAATGCTGCCGCACCTTATGCAGAGATTGATGTTGTTATGTACGACAGCATGTACGAATGAAAGTTCTATAGTTAGTTGCAGTCCAGCCTGTTGCCAAATATTAAAGGTCCCGAAAAGTATGTGGGTTCGGTTAGATAAGACATACAAGTTACAGTCACTAATTAAACGGTTATGACGTGGTTAGAATGCACATTACAAGTTACACATTTAAATACGATGAAAGTTAGAAACGTAAATTACGAGTAAGAACTAGACACACGTGGCTGGCTGAAAGCCTTCGACGATAACGATTACTTGGCTGTGGAAGCCGGAAAACTGCGTACCTCAATTACACTGTCCTTAAACTCTGGACATGGGAATACGTAATAAATGCAAAACTCCCTGTTGGGATAAAATGATTAGTTAACGAGTCGCACGAAATAACGTGCGACTGAGTGGGGTCGGCGCAGAGCTGGTAAAAGGATTTGAAGAACTTACACTATTGCTGAGACTTGGATGTAGCGCGAAAGTTGAAGGCTCTGCATTTGCGGAGCGACCGACCCCTGCGAGCTCCCGACGGTAACTGAGCACGGAGGCGCCGCGCGCCTCCGCGCCAAGGCACGTGAAGTGCGGGAAAACAGCCCCGACCAGTTTTGGACTTAAAAGACATAATTCACAATATATGGTTTTTGGACAATTGTACATAATTTCCCTTGAATTAATTATCTTTTAAATTGTTATTAAATTGGTTGTTTTTGATTTGAAAGAATAATTAATGATTTAGTTTAGCGCATTGCCACACCCGGCCGGGCGCTGTAATCGACTTGGTGTTTGTCGCGGTGCACTTACACTCACTCGGCGGACATCACGCTCGGGCGTGTTCGATGCACTTAAGAGTAAGTGTTGTTATGACATAACTACCTGTGCGAACCAGAAGGAGCACCGGCGGTTGGTGTCAAGTGTTTTAGTGTTTTATGGTACAAAGAAAAAGCTGTTTCAAAGATTTTACAATAGATGTTTAAGAAAGAATTAAATATTTTATTTGTGTCATTTATTTATTTATTTTATTTATTTATTTATAAGCCTCCATTTCTCCAGGCAGCCTGAAGGGGAGTTGTCAATACAAAACACATAGGACACTCACATACAGAACTCAAATTCAGTACAGCGGATATTTTGTCATGGTGCTACCAGCAAATCATATACAGTAGCAATTATTATACAGTTTTGATACATTAAATTATATAACATATATTAAAAAATAAAAACAAAAGTGGGACTTATATACATATGTAGATAGATACAAGACAAGACAGATACAAGTCATAAATAGTCGATGTTTACAGAGCATTTAATATACAAAACAGATACAATAACTATATTTGCAGAGCATTTAATATAATCACTTTTCAAAAAATATGAATCACCCATCTAAAAACTCTTTAACAGAGTAGAACGCTTCTTTAG
This sequence comes from Bacillus rossius redtenbacheri, assembly GCF_032445375.1. Lineage (NCBI taxonomy): Eukaryota > Metazoa > Arthropoda > Insecta > Phasmatodea > Bacillidae > Bacillus > Bacillus rossius. The sequence goes on along the minus strand of NC_086338.1, from coordinate 8,313,664 downwards.
TTAAATACTCTTTTAATTCCTTTTTAAATTTCTTATCATTTCTAGTATTTATCATCTGTCTTGGAAGTTTGTTAATTAATTTTATGCCACAATAGTACGGGCCTTGTGCAAATATATTGGTTCTATGCCCTACTATCTGTAACTTATTTTGACCCCTGGTATTATATTCATGTATATCACTATTTTGTTTAAAATTTATATGTTGAGTTACAAACAATATGGTATGATATATGTACAAGGAGGGGAGTGTAAGAAAGTTTAGCTCCTTGAAGAGAGGTTTGCAATGGTACTTTTTATTTTTACCTTTTATTATTCTTAGTATTTTTTTTTGAAGGCGAAATAATTGAATTGCTTTACTTGAGTTTCCCCAAAAAATAATACCATACTCAAGGATAGATTGAACGTTTGAGAAATATAGAGCTCGGACAGCTTGAGTCGAACAAATATTTTTAATGGTTTGCATAGCATAACACATAGTGCTTAATTTTTTAGAAATAGTGTTTATGTGCACATTCCAGGATAGATTTTTATCAATTACTAAACCAAGAAATTTTATTTCATTTTTAATTTCCAATTTTCTGTTTCCAATAGGCTTAATTTCGTCTTCCAGAATTAAATGTTTTGACCGTGAAAAGTTGATTATAGTGGATTTAGAAATGTTGAGGACAAGTTTATTTTTTTGGAACCAATTATTGAGTTCACTTATCACTGTATTTGTTATGTTTATAAAATCTGTTTTTTCAGTTCCTGATATTATTACACTTGTATCATCAGCAAACATAGTTGCTTCACCTTTAATTAATCTTACTGTTTGTGGAAGGTCATTGATAAATAGTATAAATAATATTGGCCCCAATATCGAGCCTTGAGGTACACCAATGGTTACTGTATTTTTTTGCGAAATGTATTCTATTGATCTTCCATTGTTATTTCTATGAGTAAGTGCTGTAACTTGATAACGGTTATGTAAATATGATTGAAATATTTTAAGTGGTACTCCTCTTACCCCATATGATTCTAATTTTGTAATTAACAACTTATGATCTACACAATCAAAAGCCTTAGAGAGATCAGCAAAAATACCTAAGACATGGTTTTGTTTATCGAAAGAGTCAACTACTTTGTTTATAAAGTGATATATTGCTTGTTCTGTTGATTTCCCTTTTAAAAAGCCAAACTGATTTGGTGATATTATTTTATATTTTTCTAAAAATGCTATTAACTGGTGGGCAATGATTTTTTCAAGAATTTTTGAGAAAGAAGAAAGTACTGCAATAGGCCTATAATTGGTCATACTAGTAGCTTCTCCCTTTTTGTGGATCGGGATTATTTTAGCCCACTTTAGCCTATCAGGAAACACTCCGTTTAGTAAACAATGATTAAAAATATATGTTAGTGGATACTTAATGGCATGACAGCATTTTTTTACTATGGTCATAGGTATATATCTTCCCAATTTTCCTTTATTAAGATACTGTTCATTTGAGAGCTATTTTCACCACTAAAGAAACTATATAACTAATGTTTGTTTTATAAATTTCCATATTAAAATGTAATGTGATAGTTTGTGCCATATCATCAGACAATCCTAGATTTATATTTTTGGCATCATACATCTCTAAATTTGTCGGCATATAGTCAATTTGTGATACTGTATTTTCTGTTATTCTAAATGGGCTATTTATACAATTTTTCTTTATAAATGTTTCCATCAGATCAATGAACTCGTGATTAATTTCAGAGTTAGTTAAATAGTCAACATTTAAGTCCCCACACAGCAAAACCTTGTCACTAGAGGTTGACACCGACCGACAATGCTCCTCTATGTCGCATAGACCGATATGCCTCATGAACGTCTCACAAAGGTGTGTTCACCGAACGCGCTCGTGCGCGCACCACAGTGTAGAGGGTGCATCGAGGCGAATGCCACGCAACAAGTGCTACGTCGGCGGAAGGGTCCGGCCAGGTGTGGCATATCCCTCCACCGAACAACAACAAATGTAATGTATGTATTTTATCCACAGGTGTTTATTAGACATTATTTTCATCATTTAATATTTTAGTTCTTTCAAAATTATGTTTCACTGTGCGCCTTGTCCCGAACCTGGCCGGTTCAGTTTCCCGCGATAATCACACGTTTCTGCGGGAGGGCTGGCAGGGCAGCGGGGTCGCGCGTGGTGAGAGCGGCAGTATCCTTCCGGAGCTCAGAAGGGCCGGCAGCCTCCGCGCAACACGGGACCAGCAATTTGTTTTTTCACCGATATGTAGTTTCAATAGTTATAATCTTCGCAATCCTTTTCGTACAGTTCCGTGGTCAGCCTCGATTTACCATGTGGTATTTCACTTAAATAATTCAGTGCTCCAAGACGAGCGTTCATCGTAATACGTAAGTACTGTGGGTGATCTACGAGAAGTTACGTCGGCGCTTCACGCAATAACCTAGCTAACCGGCTAACTAGTTTCAGCCCGAACGGGGCAGCCAGTAGGTGACACGTGCAACCAAACTTACTAACGAGTCAATATCTGGACAAGTCTAAGAGTCAGGTAGAGTCGCCGGAGTTACGGGCCTACGTGTCATTAGCCCAGTGTAATATACGTAATGTGTAATGGTGAAGTGTTTTATTAGTCAGGGTATAGTATGTCATGTTAGGGTTTATTCTGTAACCGCCGCATCGTGTGCAAGTGTATGATCTTCACGCGAAGTAAAATCGTCAGCCGCCACTGAAAAAGTGGTCGCGCGTGTGACGATTCATTTCGGGACAACCGTTACAGCCAGGACGGGCAGCACTATGTATAGGGCTGTGCCGTAATAAATTCATCAGACATCAATCAGTAATTTCGTGTTCTCTTTCAGGCGTCCCGAGTGGCCATAACAGCTCGGGGGGCCCTACTGCGTTGAACCCCTACCTCTAGCCACAAGGCCGAACCTACCCTGAGATCCCGAACAATATTAAAATCACGTAAAACTCATTAGAGGTAGTGGGGATGGTGTCAAGGTTTTAAGTATCAATGACAAAATTAGTTGGAGCTGCTGTAAGAAGAGTTTTATTTGACCATTTGGTGGCCTATATATTGATAAAATTGTAATAAGGTATAAATTTTTATTTATTTTTACTGCACTGCATTCAGTTTCAAATTAAATTTGCAATCAAAGCATGCCTGTGTATCACCTACCAAACCCGAGTGTCAGCAAGGAAACACTTTCCCGAGGATCACCAACACCTAACTGCTGATATTTTTAAGATAATAAATTTTTGGTATTTATGTTTTGCATATTTTACACCAGATAAAATTACATTTTTTCACTAATTGAAAAGAAAAAAAATTAAATTTGCAATCAAAGCATGCCTGTGTATCACCTACCAAACCCGAGTATCATCAAGGAAACACTTTCCCGAGGGTCACCAACACCTAACTACTGATATTTTTAAGATAATAAATTTTTGTATTTATGTTTTGCATATTTTACACCAGATAAAATTACATTTTTTCACTAATTGAAAAGAAAAAAATTAGATTTGTAATCAAAGCATGCCTGTGTATCACCTACCAAACCCGAGTGCCAGCAAGGAAACACTTTCCCGAGAGTCACCAACACCTAACTACTGATATTTTTAAGATAATAAATTTTTGGTATTTATGATTTGCATATTTTACACCAGATAAAATTACATTTTTTCACTAATTGAAAAGAAAAAAAATTAGATTTGTAATCAAAGCATGCCTGTGTATCACCTACCAAACCCGAGTGTCATCAAGGAAACACTTTCCCGAGGATCACCAACACCTAACTACTTATATTTTAAGATAATAAATTTTTGTATTTATGTTTTGCGTATTTTACACAAGAAAAAATATTTTTTCACTCTAAATGACAAGCAAAAAAATTAAATTTGTAATCAAAGCATACCTGTGTATCACCTACCAAAAACCGAGTGTCAGCAAGGAAATACTTTGCGATGGGTAACTGCTTATTATGTACTATAATAGTAAAAGTACCTACTTTTATCAGTAATTAAGTAGTTACTTTTGACTACAGCATTTATATAGTGTTGCAAAGTAAATACTTTTTTTTTATCAAAATTCTCAATATTTTACTACCTATATGTAAATATTATTTGTTTGTGACTTAGATATTATTATATTTATAATAATGCGAATTGTTTTTAACTCGTCCGCTCTTGAATTATCGAAGTTTTAGCACCTTATTTCAATTGTATGCTGTTGCCACTCGAGCGTTTCACTCGAGTATGTGTAACAAATTTTGTGTAACAAATGAGAGAGCAGTGACATCATACCGGAGTGTCAGCAGTGATGTCCGACTCGGATTTTGCTGCTGCCACTCGAGTGGCAGCAGACTCGACCATTCTTTTATTCATCAATAATATTTGAAATTTATTTTCGCAAATAAAATAGGTTAATTTACTTTACAACCTGACACCAAATCATGTCAACTTCAATTGGAATCTATCTGAAATGCCTCTTTAAATTTTAAATTAAAATACTGTACCATTTTACTTTTTTTTTCAGTGACAATGAAAATAATAATTATCGATAACATTAATGTTATAACCAAAAAAGTAAGCGAATCTTGCTAACAATTGAAATAATTATATTAATTATTATTGTTTAATTCATGATCTCAATAATTCTAAAAAATCATGTGTGTATTTTATATTGTTAATCAATACAAAAATTAAATTAATTTTTAAAAAAGATAAGTGTGAAACTGCATGTCGATTTACATTAATTATTCAGCTTTTTTGAATACCTACAGATAGAAAACAAATGAGTATGCAATGGTGGATTGGTTTTGTAATTTATGTGGTCACTGTAAATTGACAACATAGCACAAAATATATTAAAATATTGCAAAACATAGGGCTGAGTTAAATTTTGCATTATTCTGACCGAAAATAATTTCATGTAGGTCAATATAGAATGCAAACATTTTGCACAATGGTAAAGTCAACTATGCTTCATAACATACATAGGTACCGAAAGTTGATCGCTGTAGACATTGTTCATATCACCGAAAACGTGCATTTAATTTTTGGATAACAGCAGTCCATTAAAATACTTTCCATTTAACGCGGTTTTAAATTTAAACTCTCCATTAACCTACAAAATACTCTAGAAACTCTATAATACACACAGGGCCGCAACTAGGGGGGAGTAAGCGGGGCATACGCCCGGGGCGCAAAGCTGTGGGGGCGCCGAAATCGCTTGCACTATAATTCCTACTACAACTGGTAACTGGTAAAATGTTTTTTTAACTTGCATGCCAGGAATGTATAATCTTTTTTACAATATAACATCTCAACATATTTATTTTAAAATACTCTGAGAAAAATGTTAAATTCATCATTAACATAAAAAATTGTAAAGGTACAATTAGAAAGTTTTAATGCATCCTCTATACGAATACAGTATACACTGGCTGTGAGGAAGCAGTGGCGCACCGCAGGCGGTACTCAAGTCACTCGTCGGGGTGGCGTGACGCGTGAGTCTGCCGTCGCCCGGGTTCTCGTGTTCGAGACTCGGCGGTTTTCCTAGCGGGAAGGCTGTTCTTTTGCGGGGAAACATGTCCGGGAGGGCGCCAGGCTGACGCGGGGGTTAGCCACGAGGTGGGTCGTGAGGTCCGAAAGCCCCTGCGTGGTCCACTAGGAACTGCGGCGGCGGTGATGATGTTGTTAGGGATCCCTAATGCCTGTTGCCCCACTGGCCCTACACAGCATAGGACGCTGATCCCTAACTGGATTGGTGAGGTTCAGAAATAACGTACACGGTTTTGCACTGTCGTTCACACGTCGGGCACGGAGTGTGCGGAGTGGACTTTTAATTACGTTGGCAAATTACACTTGCAATTACACTCACACGATTTCCCTACATAAAGTACACTGTCAATTATACACTAGGCGCTCTGACGCGCCGTCACTAACGTTACATCCTCACGCCAGTCACGGTTGAGGGAGAGAGTTTGATTAGAGTCGGCTAATCCCGTAATTGGTGAACGGCGATGCGCGGGCCCACCTGTGTGGACCGCGGCTCGCTATTAAATTAAGAAGCGTCTACGATGAGCTGTAGCCAGTGCCTGTGCACTTGGCGATTAATTAAAAGTCTGTGGTGGCGGGAGTCGGCCCGTACCGTATATTGCACGGCCCCACGTAATGCGTTGTGTGGGGCGTGTTAAGTTGACGCGGCTGGGTTAGGCCCTACACCGGAAAAGGACCGGGCGCACGGGGAGTAGTTAAAAAAGGTTTCTGGGTCTGACTATAATTACCAGATTGAAGTTCGATGGAGACAAAGAGATAATGGCTCCCCATGGGACGTGCGTCCGTCCCGGTCCGCGAGTCGCGCTGTACTGGCGTCTGGCCCTGTTGCGAGGGGAGGGGTGGGCTCCCTGTCGCGCCAGAGTTTCTAAAGTTCCGTTATTCGTAAAAAATTACATTAATAATAAAAAGAAAGTGGCTCTAAATTCACACAATAAAACTTAATGATTAACTTTATATATATATATGATTTAGAAATGACATAAATTTGTATATAATAAGTTTTAATTATTAGAGTCACACTGGAGACTGTTTGTTGCTTGATAACTACTCCAGTGGCGAATGATAAATGCTAATTTGGGGCGGTTTGAATTACGTCACATATTACACTATTGAATTCAGGCTGAAGGCCACAAGGGGTGCACTTCCAGCTGTTTTAGTAGAAAACTACACGTGAGTGGCCCGGGCACTCCTACGTCGCACTTGTGTTGCACGGTGTTGTTAATTCAAAATGGCGGGTTCATTAAAGTGTTTAGTTCATTTACTGTGTACATGACTCGGTTTGTCTTGCCGATTACGTTAAGGGCGTTGATAATACCTAAGTCCCGCGGCGCTCGCCTTACTCGGGTGGGCCATGGCTAGGAGCGCGTTCCGTTAGCGGGGTTGGATACTGGCGGTTGCAGGTCGGGCTTTAGGGTGGCCTTCGGTCGGACGACGTCAATAGTGTATAATATTTTTCATTTATTGGTGTAGGTTTGACCTTTATTAAGTTTTCAGGGTCAGTTAATTGCATTTACATAGAAAATATAGTTATTTAGCAATCTTTCTTATCCTACGTTTATTATGAAGTTTAACAGTAAACATTTTTCTGACATTGTGGGGAAAGAGCAAGTTAAATTTGACAGTCTTAGCGATAGTTTTATGCATTTGAAACCACTTAAATCCAATGTTATTAAGAAATCAAAACAATTTCTGGGCAAATTATTTGAGTAGTGAGAATCAATATTCGTTAATTTTGTATCAAAATAATACGAAAAATAATACTACGAAACATTTTGCTAGCTTGTGAACTTCTCATTGTTGAGCAAAGATAGAGTTCTAGTACAAGCCTGAATGTTTGAATTTTTTTCGTTTTTATTTTTAATTTTTTATTAATTTTTATTTTTATTTTAATGATATCAAAGAAAACTTGTGGCGGTTTTCTCCGTGTGCTCCTGATTATTCTTGCCAATATTATGATGGTTTTCTCCGTGTGCTCCTGATTATTCTTATCAATATTTTGATGGTTAATCCTTGTGCTTGCGATCATTCCTGCGGTTTCGGTCAAAGGTCAAGGTCACACACATCCAAGATGGCCGCCGTGACGTCGTAATCCAAGATGGCGGACCGTGAGAAATCTGAGAAGCACTAGCAGGAAGGACGAACTTTTTTCTCCTTGGATACTATCGAAGCCAACCTCCCTTTGCGATCGATAGTGAGCGTTCCGCATCCCACATTAATGAAATATATATTATTTACCTGCAAGCAACACGTGGCGCCATCTGTTGACGACAGCCAGAACTACTTGCATCAATTTGCTTTGCATTAGATAACTTAACTCTCGCTGATGAAATATTTCAAAAACTCTATTTAAGAAATAGTTCCAATTGGAGAAAACTGACAGTTTGTATCTAACATTAGTCACAGAAGCTACCATGGATCGTGGTTTGTTATCTATAGCTGAATCGGAAGGAAGCCGCTGTAGATACTGTGGCAAGGATTTTGTCATGAGAAGGAATGTTAGACGTTATGAGAAGAATGATTGTGCTAGAAACCCACTACGCAACATGTTAAGCTATAATCGTTGTAGCAGGTTGTTAACACGAATTGACAGCTTAAGAATACATGGTAGAACATGTAAAGTCAAGACTACTTACGGCATAGAGGACACCGATGGATCCACTAGACTAAAGAAGAGTGATCTGCATTATGACAATAATTTTCCTTGTCCTGAGCGTGATGGTATTAGCTCACCCGATCGTGAGGAAGAACATAAATTGAAGGATGCTAATGGCTTCGGGAAGACTGAAACTAATGGAAGTATCAACACCGTGAAAAGTGAGAATACATTCAAGCCTATATTCAGTAGATCCTCCATTCTTTGTAAAAATGATGGACTCCTAAAAAGGAAGCATGAAGACGATGAAGACACTTCGACATCATCGATAGCGAATTCATACGGTAATCTGGGTGATGAATATGTCTTCTACAGTGATTGTTACAGTGACTCTGAGGCTGTTGACAAAGGCATAGACTGTGATGAAGCACCTACAGCTGACAAGATCGAAGAATGTGGCGATGTCCTGAGACCGAAACGATGGAAACGTCGTGTTATAATAAATAAATCTGATAATGCTTATTATGATCACTGTGTGATTGTGATATTGTGATATTAAAAGTATTTATAATAAACAAGCAAGTAATATGGTGGTAGAAGAGATTGATTACACATCATGGAAAGATCCAAACATATTGGTTGACCGGCTAAGACTTCTACATGGCTCGCTTTGTGCAGGAAACTATCCGTGCATCAAAGAAATATCCTTCATACTCAAAGAACTGAGGAAAGCTGGCTACATACAATAATGGCTTCTTTTACTTGTATTTGTGTAATGTTGAGAAGTAATAAAATATTGAAAGTAAAAATTTAATGTTTTTATTTCTAGTATTCTGATTTCCAACTAAGCCTGTGTGTGTTTCCGCTACTGTATGTGTGATCATTACGTTTCCTGTGTGTACTGTGTGTACGTTCCGTTTCCTGTGTGTACTGTGTGTACGTTCTGTTTCCTGTGTGTACTGTGTGTACGTAACGTTTCCTGTATGTACTATGTGTGTACGTTCCGTTTTCTGTGTGTACTGTGTGTACGTTCCGTTTCCTGTGTGTAGTGTGTGTACGTTCCGTTTCCTGTGTGTACTGTGTGTACGTTCAGTTTCCTGTGTGTACTGTGTGTACGTTCCGTTTCCTGTGTGTACTGTGTGTCCGTTTAGTTTCCTGTGTGTACTGTGTGTACGTTTAGTTTCCTGTGTGTACTGTGTGTACGTTCCGTTTCCTGTGTGTACTGTGTGTACGTTCCGTTTCCTGTGTGTACTGTGTGTACGTTCAGTTTCCTGTGTGTACTGTGTGTACGTTCAGTTTCCTGTTTGTACTGTGTGTACGTTCCGTTTCCTGTGTGTACTGTGTGTCCGTTTAGTTTCCTGTGTGTACTGTGTGTACATTCCGTTTCCTGTGTGTACTGTGTGTACGTTCCGTTTCCTGTGTGTGTGTGTACTGTGTGTACGTTTCGTTTCCTGTGTGTACTGTGTAATCATTACATTTATTGCGTGTAAATTGAATGTATTGCACGTGCATTGCGTACATTACGTGTTGGAGCTGATGGAGCTGCTGGAGTACTTGCAGCTAATGGTCAATTGAAGCATAGGAGCAAAATGTAGATGGATCTGATGACGTGAATTGTAGCTCTTGGAGCCTGGCGTATATTGGAGAGATCGAATTTTTTTTTCGATCAAATGATCCTCTTTTTTTTTTGTAGATTTGACTCTAGTATTATTGTAAATGGTTCTTGATTTGACTAGCGTATTATTCCATACGGTGCATGTATATAAGCGAGTCCTAGACAGCAGGACGCTCAGTTTGTTACTGACGTCGGCGGTGTAAGGATCACCTAGTTTGTTTCTTCTGGTGCATAAGTCGTGTCAATTAGCTGTTCTTGAGACCTCGATGGCATCTTTACCGTCTTTAAAGTCGAACTCGGAGGTTGTAACATCGTCTACGGGAACCTTGACGACAGCTACGATGGAGAAGGTGCAGATCCCGTTGGCAACGACGGCGTCAACATTGGAGGAGATTTCAACAGATGTGATACCACCATCATCCGAAGTTTCATCGTCAGCAATGGATTCTTCAACTAATGAAGAGCGTACATTGCGTCAGTGCAAATACTGTGACGCATCATTTACTATCACCTCAAATGCTCGCTGACATGAAAGAAGCAGTTGTTCTAATAATGTTAAAAGAATACAATTTCAGTGCAATAAGTGCAAAAAACTAATTTCACGTCTTGATAGCTTACATCTTCATTATAAAAAAATGCTCCGAGAAAGTTAAGTGTGAGTATAATGAACATGGTTCTTGTTTTGACTCATGTGTTGTACCGACTGATGAGTCTATATAAGTGAGACCCTGGTGATATGGACTTCAGTCCGTCTCTGGCTGCGGTAATGAACGGATCGGATAGTTAGACTTGTATAACATAATATACCTGTATCTAGCTATTCTTGAGAACTCGATGGCATCATTACCACTATCTACACCAACCTGGATCGAAGGTCTACCATCATCAGTGCAGAGCACGATGACAACGATGTCTACAGCTACACCTGCTCTCTCAGCACAGCAGGAGATTTCGACGCGTGCAACATCTTCTGCAGATCAGACCTCAACGGCTTCAGAAGTTAACATGTCAGCAGTGTTACAATGGTTGTCAACAGTTCCAGTGGCATTGATGAAGGAAGGAGCATCCAGCGGTGTTCCATCACCCGACTACACGTACTGTGAGAAGATCAAAAACTTGAAATTACGGGATTATGTAATACACAATTGTAGTAATAAATCTGAACACATTAAATATCAGTGCAACAGGTGTTTAAGCAAGTTTGTACAATATGGAAGTTTAAAACGGCACCTCAGGAATTGTGATAGACTGGCTGTACATTCATCGGAATCAAGCTGTATATTTTGTAACAAAACATTGACAAATATTCAAAGTGCACAACGACACGAAATATATCACTGTCCTTTTAATGAAGTCGATAATTCGTCTTTGTGTGAAAATTGTGGTGTACCAATATGTCGACCTGATAAACTGAATAGACATTTAAAGTCATGTAAAGGACTTAGTCCATACAACAAGAAGACTGTTTGAATCGAGAGATCCACGAAGCTTTGGTAATTTGTCTGTGTATTTTTTTGTACTTGTAGTAGTGAAGTATGTATGTAATAAAAGTATTTTCAAAGAACTTGCGGTGTTTTAATTTTCTCAAACCTGTCACTTTGGTGGTACTTTTTTAAAATATTAAAGTTGTTTTGTATCGTCCAGGGATCGAACCGAGGACACGAATCCATCGAATCAATATGTAAATTAATGAGTGATTTATTTAATGAATTTTGGAACTTTTCCCGAATTTCTAGCTAAAAAATTACGGATTTTCAAGATGGCAGCCAAATTTTTTGCACGCCTGCACCAGTCTTGCGTTTGGTCTTGCGCGAGTTAGTCTTTGACTTGATGGAGCCGGCTCGACGAGCGCCCAGTCCTAATTTCGTCTTTGTCTTCATGATTTTGGAAACGCCCCACGCTGCGATTTTCTCTCCAAGTCCCGCGTTCGACGATTTACTTATATCTTCGGCTTCCTGTGCCAATATCTCGTCGGCCCGGTGCCTAGATTCCAGATCCTTGCTTAATGAATATGCGATATCGTGCTGCTTGCACTTTTCGTCCAGAGAATTAATGCCCACGTCACCGCGAGCTAACCTTTTCGCTAGTTTAGTGCCGGGGCCGCAGAATATGTAGCCGGGAATGTGTAGCTCGAATGGTAGGTTGTTTATCAGCGAGTTCACGAGTCCTGCACCGATGTGTTTTTTGTTCTTACCTCTTCGAGTCATTACGCGCAACTGACCAGAAAGTATAAATACGCTTCTTTTATACAATTACTTTAGTACAATGCAGGTCGTCAAGCAAGACTTGTGTTTGCCCGTGCGCATTACGCAAGACGATGTATTTAGTGCGCGTGAATCACGACATGGCTTACTGTTGCCTTCTGCCGTACGATGCATCATAGCAGGACCGTCCAACTGCGGAAAAACGTGTGTTTTACTGAGTTTACTGGAGGAGCCAAACGGTCTTCGGTTCGAGAACGTTTACTTGTATTCCAAGTCGTTGCAACAGCCAAAGTACCAGCGCCTAGCAACTGTTCTACAATCTGTGGATGGTCTGGAGTATTTTCCGTTTAGCGATAATACCGATGTTGTACCTCCAAACGAAGCAAAGCCTAATTCCGTGTTTGTGTTCGATGATGTGGCTTGTGAGAAACAAGGCTAATACAAGAGTACTTTTCCATGGGTAGACACGCCAAGGTAGACTGCGTATACCTGTGTCAGACGTACGGTCGTATTCCAAAACATCTCCTACGAGACAACGCGAATGTCATAGTTTTGTTTCGCATGGACGAACTTAATTTACGCCACGCTTATGACGATCACGTAAACACCGACATGACATTCCAGGAATTCAAAGACATGTGCTCCTTGTGTTGGAAAGAAGAACACGGATTCCTAGTCATAGTCAAAGACTGGCCTCTATATAAGGGCAGGTACAGACGAGGTTTCGATCAGTTTATTGCCAAACATGAGTCATAGCATTTCGAAATTCGGCCGTAGCAGTCGAGACTTACGTACTGCTCTCAAGTCTCATGACGGCGATATCCGCAAATACATTTCGCTACTGGCTCAAAAAGTATACAGTGTGAAAAAGGAATTACTTGAGTACCTCGTAGCCATAGACCAGCGCGTGGAAGCTTCGGATTCTCGCATTCGCGACATGATCGAAGTATCGAATGCACAAAGACGTGACGATCTGAGGACTTTTCAAAGTAGTCTGAAAGCATCACTATCACACTTGTCGACAAATTCAGATTCAGCCAAACACAAGAAAGAAGTTTCTGCGAACGAATAAAAAAGTATAAAAGGAGGTCTTGCAATAAGTTTTCAGCCAGTACAATGTCGGACCTGGCCAGTGACCTTTATCGAGCTATACAGTATGTTCGTGAAAAATATCTACTTGCTAGACGAACCAGACTTGCACGTGAGATGGCAAATGAGGAGATATTTAAACCAATCACTAGTCGTCTCGACGAACTTAAAAACAAGGAAGAACCGGCCATCATTGTGAAGACAGAAGTTGAAGATGAAATGCCAAGTGTAAAGAAGAGAAAGTATGAACCAGATCGAGAAGAAGAGGACTTAACAAGTACAGAGTCCATGCACAAGAAAAAAATACCGAAAAGGGGACATCATGTTAATGCAATGGTCCGACCATACCTGATATTGTTTACGAGCCGGAATAATGACACGACCTACGGAGTGTACAGAAAACATAATAAGTGGTTCCTCGGTGCTAAAGAAATAGACTTTCTACCAGGAAACATCGTGCGCGTAGCAGAGTTCAAAACGCGCGGGACTCCGGGTCTGTACGAATTGCTGTTTCGCAGGGAGCCTAAAGGATATTCTCACAACGACTTACAAGAGTACAAAAAACTGCTAGAGCTAACCAATGCACATTTTCGCGATAACGATCCAGATAGTGGTGTATATAAAGACGTAGATCATGAAAAAATCGACATTCTCGCTAATCTCTTCAGTGAACTAACAATACATGGCGAAGGTTTAAAAAAGCTAGAAAGTGGTCAAACATTTGACTATGTATATTGGGACGACCCTAATGAATTAGTTGATCGCCTTAGAATTCTACATGCTTCGCTTAGTGTAGGAAACTATTCGCACATCAACGAAATAGTCTCCATACTTGAAGAACTGAGGGAAGCCGGCTACATACAATGAGTCGAACCGGAATCGCTCGCGAACTTCATGCTCCTGCTAGACGGAAATACCTTCGTCGCAAAGTCATAGTTCGTGGAATTGACGATTTATTCCAGGCAGACCTTGTTGAGATGATACCGTATTCCCGATTGAATAAAGGTTTCAAGTACATGTTGACAGTCATCGATGTTTATAGCAAGTTCGCTTGGGCAAGACCTGTCAAATCAAAGACTGCAACTGACGTAACCAAGGCCATGAACAATATTTTGCGTGATGGACGTGTACCGTCGCACCTGCAAACGGACCTCGGGAAAGAATTCTACAATGCAACCTTCAAGGCTTTGATGAAGAAGTATGGCATCAAACACTACTCTACATTTAGTAACGTCAAAGCCTCCGTTGTCGAAAGGTTTAACAGAACTTTGCGTTCCAAGATGTGGCGGCAGTTCACGGCTAACGGAAATTACAAGTGGATTGACATCTTGCCGAAACTAATAAGCGAGTATAATTCCACGGTGCATTCTACCACGAAAATGAAGCCAAAGGACGTAACGGACAATCGCTTGCTTCAAACAGTGTTTTCCAACACGAAGAAGAAAGATCCACGAAAGCGTAAAGCTAACGTCGGTGACATTGTGCGAATCTCCAAGCAGAAAGGTATCTTCGAGAAAGGTTTCACTGCGAACTGGAGTCCCGAACTTTTCCGTGTGACACATGTTCGTGAATCAGAGCCTAGGACCTACTACCTCGAAGATTTGGACCGCAAACCTATCCATGGCGGCTTCTATGCCGAAGAGATTCAGCCTACGTTGTATCCCGATATGTACTTGGTGGAGAAGATTATAAAACGAAGAAATGGACTGTCCTACGTCAAGTGGTGGGGCTTTCCACCTCGCTTTAATTCGTGGGTGGCAGATGCGGACATCGAGAAATCCACAAGACTTTAGTAATTTGTCTGTGTATTTTTTTGTACTTGTAGTATGTAATAAAAGTATTTTAAAAGAACTTGTGGTGTTTTTATTTTCTCAAACCTAACACTTTTTTAGTATTTTTTAAAAATATTAAAGTTGTTTTGTATCGTCCAGGGATCGAACCAAGGACCTAAGTCGATCTAATCAATCAGTATATAGATTACAAATGTATTTAATGAATTTTGAACTTTTTCCCGAATCTCTAGCATTAAAATTACGGATTTCAAAGATGGCGACCATAACGGTAATTGCAACGGTGACCTCATAATCCATGATGGTGCTTCTGTCTCGAACAGGTGGTGCTATTATTACTTTAAATTTAAAAAAATTACAAGTCCAAATATGCATGTAATTTTTATATATACCTTATTTAATTTTCAATCTGGTAAATGTCTCGATGGCCGAGCGGTTAAAGGCGTATGTTTTACAACCTAGAAATCAGAGCTGCGATGGTTCGAATCACAGCGTTTCCAATATATTTTTCATAAAAAATTAAATTTAAAATGTCGATAAGGTTCATAATAGCTATGGTAGGTAATGGAACATCGACCTTATGTGATGAGACAGGGCGACGCTGGCGCTCTCTAGGAACAAACGACAGAAACAAAGTCGACGGTATCCAAGATGGCGGCCTCCAGTGGAACAGAAAAAAGTCAATATGGCGACGGAGACGAATTTTCCATCATAATGAGTGGGGCGCTCGATTTAAAGATGGTGGATCCAATATGGCCGCCGTGATCTGATTGTCCCGTTACGTTATGTCCCATTACACTGTGTCCCGTTACATTGTGTCCCGTTACGCTGTGTCCCGTTACGTTGTGTCCCGTTACGCTTATCCAAGATGGCCGACGTGACGTCAGAGATGGACGTGACGTTAGAGATGTGGATCGGCTCTCGGCTCCACATCCTGCATCCTGATCTCGGATAAAGATGACCGTCGAGGTCAAGGTCACATCCTGATAGAGGCTTAACTGAGGCTTGAGTTAAGGATGCTTAAGCCTCTATCAGGACATTTCTAGCCGTTGGGATTTTTACGGAATAAATCGGGAAATTTTCCCTCGAAACGGGAATTTTTCCCTCGAAAACGGGAAATATTTTCTTAAAACGGGAATTTTTGAGTCATTTTGAGTCATTTTTGAGGAATTTTGAGGAATTTTTTCCGTCGTGACGTCACAATCCAAGATGGCGGACCGACAATCTTCAATCCACTACCTGCATCCTGATCTAGTAGCCCCATTTACATACTACTTTAGTTGCTACAAAAATAATTTTTATTAATAAAATTGTTGTAACAGAATAAAACCAGAGGTCCTCTAGAGTTTTTCATTTACAAGTTCCTAGCAGAAATTGTTTATTGTTAATTTTATTGTATCAAAAAAATTAATATAAGAAAAAAATGCATAATCTCAATACATGTAACATAAATACACCCTATCATATGAATTAGCTATGTTTAAAGTAATCCCTAAATAAGACCAAGTTGAATGAGTGTCGCAGTACGCAGTGTGTCGCAATGCCGCGCCGGCGCGGCGGTGGCCGTGAGAGATCAGTACGGCCGCAGTACACTGCAACGCTCTGGCCGCTTTAATAAGCCAACTAATTATGTTAGACTCTTTAAAAATATACTGTCTTAAAGCTAAAGGTATAACCAAAAACATTTATTTGGACATTTTTTGCATTGGGCTCTTCAAATTGGTGTAAATCGTATTTTTATCTGGGTGGCAAAGATTAAAAAAAATGTCATGAATTGATCGCTTAATATCATATCTTTAATATTAACAATTTATGCTTTTTACAACATTAATGGCTGTATTAGAGTCTCAACATTATTTTGGTAATTTTATGGACAGTCTAAATTAAAAACTGTACAAATGGGTAGAATTTTAATGGACTGATGTAAGTCGCTGTCATCTAGGACTTAAATGCAAATTTTCGGTGATACGCACAAGGTCTACAGCGGTAAACTTTCGGTATGTTATTTTATTAAGCATAGTCAACTCTACCTACTTGCAGCTGGCTTTTTGTAGAATGATGTACAATAATGATTATTGACAGAACAATATAAGCATTATGTGTTCTTCCGCCTGTATCAGCAGCAGTATTGCATTGATTGTACAAAATTTATTTTACTCTTCAGACAACTAATGGCAGTCTTGAAATTTTCTGCAAATTTGCAGCAAAACCAATTTGATAGTATAATAACTTCAATCAGACTTACTACAGGCATATGAAAGCACACTTGTTATAAGCTTGTTGCAATCACATCACTACTAGCTTGCTGCATAGCAAGCAACTCATGAAATCTAGTGGCAAGCCACTGACAGCTTGGCATGGTAAGTTTGCTGCAAGCTGGTCATGGCAAACCAGCTGCAAGCTTGTCATGGCAAACCAGTTGCAAGCTTGTCAAGGCAAGCCTGCTGCAAGCTTGTCACGGCAAACCAGCTGCAAGCTTGTCACGGCAAACCAGCTGCAAGCTTTTCATAGCAAACCAGCAGCAAACATGTCATGGCAAACCAGCTGCAAGCTTGTCGCGGCAAGCCTGCTGCAAGCTTGTCATGGCAAACCTAATGCAAGCTTGTCACAGCAAACCAGCTGCAAGCTTGTCATGACAAACCAGCAGCATACATGTCATGGCAAACCAGCTACAGCTTGTCGCGGCAAGCTTGCTGCAAGCTTATCACGATAAGCCAGCTGCAATTTTGTCAAAGCAAGCCTGCTGCAAGCTTGTCATGGCAACCAGCTGCAAGCTTGTCGCGGCAAGCCTGCTGCAAGCTTGATTCAATCACATTATGGCAAGCTTTCTGCAAGCTTGTCATGGCAGGCTTGCTGCTGCAAGCTTGTCAAGTGTAAACTAGTTAGCTTGAATCAAGCTTGATTCAAGCTAACACACTTGCCATGACAAGCTTGATTCAAGCTTGTAGGCTTGTCATGGAAAGCTTGATTCAAGCTCGATTCAAGTCTATTTTACTATCTGGGTAGTTAGTGGCTTGACCTAATCATCACCTCTAATTCTAACAAAGTTGTGTGCCATGGGTATATCCCTGCACCGGGTCTATCACGCCATAATTTATTTACCATGCTTTTCCATTCGCGCACCTAAGTTTCTAGCTACAGAAATATCAAAATTTTTGATAAAACTGATTTGCTTAACAAAGTGGTCTAGTTATTCTTATAAACCCGGCGTGTGGCGCGTCCTACGTCTGCACAGATGACACCGGCATCTTGTGATTGATGGCTCGAGGGGATACTTGCTTTCAGAAAATATAAGGGAGCTATTAAACGCGACGATGAAGTGTCAAATACAGTTTTTGAATCCTAGCATGTTCTAAGAAACAGTTGTATCCAAAATGTACGCAAGGCTAAATTGCTTACACCAGCCGGCTCACGGCTCAAATAAGGCGTGATTTAAGAAATAATGTCAATGCAAACAAAGCTCCAACTGCGAAAAATGTATTAACTCTTACGATTTCAATTCTCATTTCCTAATAAATTTCATTCCTGTGGCACCTGACATCCAAAATAAGGCAACAAAAGTCATGTTCATAATTCAGAAAGTCAGTTGTAAAAAACATAATGATACGGTTCTTTTTAAGGCCCGTTCTACAATGGCACGGAAACGGAGACGGATCACGTAAACGGAGACGGATCTCACGGAACAGAGTTTCCACAATGGCACGCAGACGGAGACGGACCCGCACGGATTAGCTCGGCAATGCTGAGCTCTTCCGTTTACGTTGCTCCGTGCGACCAATAGACGTTGAGTATTTGGATGTGGTGGTAGCCATGTTTGTTTATGTTCTAAATACGTTAACATTTGTTTGAAAAACTAACATATTTAGTGTTCTTTATTAATTTGTCGTTTATTTATATATTTGCAAATTCTTCCCGTACTTAGATTTTAAAAAAAATAATATTTTTTTTATTATTATTATTTATTAATCTTGAAATGCACTCTCAGGCCCGTTCTACAATGGCACGGAAACGGAGACACCGAAAACGTAAACGGAGAAGGATCTCCCTGACATTTCATTGTCGCATCTGCTGCTTCCACAATGCAGGGAAACGTTACAAATGGCAACCAATGAAAGTGCATTTCAAAATTTAAAAAATATGACTTTAACTAAAAAAAATTATATATGTTTTAAAATATAAGTACGGGTACAGGGACTATTTTAGATTTTTGTATACAACATGTACAGAACCATGATTTAAATAAAGTACAGTCAATATTTAAGCCCAATTTCTTTGCTGTATGTGTACTTTTTGGATTTAATAATAGTTAAAATTCATATCCAGATTTGCTGATGTATAATTATATTTTAATATAATCATGTATAGCAGGTTTTCTTAACATTAACTGTCAATTTATTATTTATGAACCAATTATTATTTAATCTATAGGTATGTGACTTTTTTTGTATTTAAATTACGTGGAAATAAGCCTGATACTAAGATTCTGTTAATGGCATTTATAATTCAATTATGTAAACGTTGATTTTGATGTTCTTTGCGACCCTTGCGAAACACCATGGATAGTATTTCAACTTCAAGTCAAACTCATAGCTTTTAGCTTCATGCCAGGTGGCAACATTGCTCAAACAGGATAAGCCTGCAATCTACCATCATTTTATATGAACTAGTTTTAAAATATCAGATTCGACAGAATTCCGGATCGGTATGGTTCTGGCGTACAAGCTAGTCACTGGAATTTCACGTAAAATATTTCGACACTTTTCCGTGTGCTATTTGTAGATGCTAACAACATACAGAATAGTCACTTCGCTGTTTCGACACAATTCCGTCATTCCTACGATTGTGCGGAATATACACTATTCCGTGTCGGTACAAATCCGCAGGGCCGGAACTAGGAGAGTCGTTAGGGGGGGCAAAGCTTAATTTGCCGCCCCCTCCTTACCAACATCATAAAATACCCTTTTTCGTTAGAAGCGGTGGTTGAAATGATACCATTCACTTATACATAATTGAGAACTTTTATTTATCAAGTACACTAATTAAAAACCTAATACAATTACATTTTTTATTATAATGAAATAGACTGTTATCAAACTATTGTTTATTGTTTGCACAACAGTGAAAATTAATGTCTTACCAATAAGTTTATTAAGTACTAAAATTACATAAGGAAAATGTTATTCTGAATTAAGTATAATATTGTATTGATAACCATACAAAGAAATTCAATTCAAAATTTAATTTTTCGAGCATGATTAGCTGCAAAAGTGTTAATAATATCATCGAAATTTATCAAAGCAGCTCGTTTGTGTTCAATAGATATAATACTTAGATTTGTTAATCTCTGCTGGCCCATCGTGCTTCTCAAATAGCTTTTAATAAATTTAAGTTTACTAAAACTTCTTTCACCTGACGCAATTGTAACTGGAAGGGTGAGAAACATTTTCAGAGCAGTACTAATGTTAGAATGTGCCTCTTCCAGTTTGTTTTTGTAGATAAGGCTCAACATTGTTGATGCTGTAGCATCTTTTAATTCATAGTCTACTGTTAATGCATGGTGCTTAAAACTTTCAATTTCAAATACGAATTCTTCTTTGTTAAGATCGGCACTGTGTTTCCTAATTCTGCTCCTTTGACTTTTAAATCTTATACTTCCATTTTATGAATTTAAACACCACTTAAAAATCCAAACTTATTGTCAATGTTCTCCAAAGCCTTAAACCAGTTACTCAGTTCCATAATTAATCTGTCAATGACTTCCAACATTACTTGATGTCAGTTTTTTGGACATACGTCATTGCTAAGCACTTTTTCTGTAGAAGAAAACTAAAAAAATAAAATAAATAAGTAAGTAAAAATAGCCAAAAGACAAAAAGCACAAATTAAGCAAAAATTTGTTGTTGTCAACAGGATATAAACACTACAACATATTCCGTAACAGGAATATGGTCAACAAACAAAGAAAAACAAAGAAAAATGTACTAAGAGAACGAAAAAACCCCACAAATGATGACGACACATAAATATTGAACCCAAAAAAATACAGCACAATGGTTGAAACGAGACAAAAACACGACAAAACGAAAAGACGAAACAAACACAATAGTTTTCCAAAACAGAATAGAACGATAAAAACCCCACAAATGATGACAGCAAAAAAATATTGAACCCAAAAAAATTCAGCACAACAGTTGAAACGAGACAATAACACGACAAAACGAAAAGACGAAACAAACACAATATTTTTTCTAAAACAGAAACAAGCGACGTTTCGGGAACTGCTATCTGCTCCCGTCCTCAAGCAGAGACGCACATGGTACGAAAACACAGGAGCGACTGAGTAGGGGCTGGAAAAATGAGGGTATTTACAGTGGCGTAGCGTGCCATCTCGGCGCCTGGGGCGGGAGACCCATTTTGCCGCCCCCATTCTATAGGTGCTAATTAAAATTAAATTTCACATGCAATGAGGTACCTTTTATTGAAGTTAAAATAGGATGAGCGGTTTTACAAGTGGATTCTACGGGCCTTATGAGCAGCGAAGTCAGAAATAACTTTGTCAAAATCAATATTAGCAGCCAATTCTTGTTCAATCGACAATATAGCCAAGTTTGATAGTCTAGCGGAGCTCATAGTAGATCTGAGGTAATTTTTTATTAGCTTCAACTTCGAAAAACTTCTCTCACAACTTATAACACTAATCGCCAAAGTCAAATATATACGAATCAAGATGACTATATTTGGAACCGAAATTCCGAGATTCAGTTTTTGAATGAACTGGAGGAGCTCCAGTGCTCCTTTACCACTTATATCTTCCTCTGATTCAGAACAGGCAACAACAACAAACTGCTGAAGACGCTTCCGCTCCATCTGAAACTCGTCCTTGTCCATGTCTTCTAATACATGGGAAAGATCACACTCGAACTTGCTGTCCAAAAGTTTCGCTGGCATCAAAAATCCGAACTTGTCCGATATTTCTTGAATTTGCTGGAATCGAGTCGTCATTTCTTGAATGATCTTGTCGAATGATGCGATAATTTCTCGACGGATTTCCTGTTCGTGAGACAAAGCTGCATCTTCAGAAGATTCATCGCCATGCATGCGTTTTTTCCTGCGAATTCTTCTCGTTTTGAGTTCGATTCCGAGTTTTTCTCAGAGAGTCTTAGCAAAGTCAATTGCTTCTTGCACGAAACGGTCTCTACTTTCCACTAAGAGGGTTTTCAAAGCGCAGAGTTTCTGAGCACACTTATCCACACTTAGTCCTCATTGCTGCAGGTAAATCTGTGCGTCATCTACTTCAGGTAGCACTGCAGCCCAAAAGCCAAGAAAAGTTAGGAAGTTAAATGACTGCATGGCTGTCAGGAGAAGACTGGCTCCCGATCTTGTTTCGGAAGTTTGAGATGAATCTGTTAATTGTTCCAGTACCTCAAGAACTACCTCAAACTTATTTTTAAGCATCTTGACAGCTACATGTCTAGCGCTCCAGCGCGTTTCAGTGACTCGTTTTACTGCTTAACCTGTGACGGCAACCAAAGCGTTCCATCGAACAGTTGATGCGGAAAAGAAGGCAAACAGCTTCTCCAGAGTTCCAAAAAACGTCGCGGAATCCACTGATTCAGAAGCAGCGTGTACTCCAGCCAAGTTTAGTGAGTGGTTTGTGCATGCAACGAATATAGCTTTCGGATTCAGTGCTTTAATCCGGGCTTGAACTCCATTGTGGATCCCTGACATTGTGGCAGCATTGTCATAAACCTGTCCTCTCAGATTCTGTATGTCCAGTCCGTCTAATGTTATCTTCGCGATTATATCGTTGCTGAGATCTTCTGCATTTTTTCCTTTTGGTTCGAAGAAGTCAATGAAAGATTCTACCACGGCGACTTTTTCTCCTTCGATATGTACGTATCGCAGAACTTGGCTCATTTGGTCATTATGGGAGATGTCTGGTGTACTGTCGAAGATTACGCAATAATATTTAGCTTCTTGAATACGACGGATGATGGTGGATCGAACTTGCTGTCCCAGTAAGTTTATAAATTCATTCTGGGTTTCTGGAGATAGATACGAAACTGAAACTCTTGCTCCCAGCTTTATCTTTGTCAGGTGTTCCATTATAATAGGGTCGTATTTAGCTAGGAAGTGCACTAACTCCAGAAAGTTCCCGCGATTGCCACTATCATCTCTTCGAATGTCTTCTCGATGTCCTCTGAAGGCCAGATTCTGTTTGGCTAAGAACTGGATAATATTCAGCAACCTGTACAGTACATCCCTCCACTTCTTCTCCTCACTTTCGAAAACTTCTTGTTGTTTCTGATCGATGGTTGCTTTACAGTTCAGGCGAACTTCCAACTCTTTCCATTTCAAGAAGCTCTGTTCATGGCCCAGGCTATTTTCATGGTCTCCTATTCTTGGATTTAGCTTCCACCATTTGTTGAATCCTTCTTCAGATGCGAAGTTAGAGCCGGAATTGCCAAACAGCTTGCAAGAAAAACAATACAAGGATTGCTTCAAAGGCGAGTACACCATCCATGTTCGGAGAACCTTTTTGCCGTTAGATAATGGTTTGTAGAACCACTCTTTGGTTAGTTTTTGGGTACCGCCTTTCATTGAAGTCCCTGAGCGAACAACATCGGCAAATTTAGAATCGATGTGCTGTACTGAGTCAGATCCGCGACG
This sequence comes from Bacillus rossius redtenbacheri, assembly GCF_032445375.1. Taxonomy (NCBI): domain Eukaryota; kingdom Metazoa; phylum Arthropoda; class Insecta; order Phasmatodea; family Bacillidae; genus Bacillus; species Bacillus rossius. The sequence goes on along the minus strand of NC_086338.1, from coordinate 8,290,148 downwards.
TACTAGAAGCGTTCTTACTTCGTCGGTCATAGGAGAAGGCCAGCAACCTACATCGTCAAGATTCACATCTTTGATTTCGGCAGGAGCAGAAGGCACGATTTCAATTATGTCTTCTTTGGCAACATTCACTTTTTTTGCAGGCTTATGACTAGATGCTTGAGGTACTTTTGATGAGTCGACTTCGTCTTGACCCTGCTCTGTGGTGGGACCAGAACTACTTCCAACTGCGACGGCAGGTACGTCTTCTTCTTGTAACTGTAAAATAACAAATAAGTTATGTATTCCCATGAATATTGGCCGGAGGACACGTTCGAATTTCAAATAAGTATTTTATCTATCACAAAACAAAAGTGGTTTTGGTGACGGCGCGGTTTGCCGGGCTTATAGGAAAATTTACAAACAAAATTGATTTTGTATGGCAGCTACCTTTTTTAGAGTTTCCCGGTAAAAACTGAGTAAGCCATGTTATAGATGTTATTAAAAGATAAAATGACGAGAAATTTGAGAAAAATCGTTGGCGCCATTTTTGAGCTAAATGAAAAATTATGTTTTCTTTGTATGACAGGTACCATAAATAATCAAGTTATCCAAAAACAAAAAAATAAATTTCCTAGACTACTACTAGATTTACAAAACATCCCCTATTGAAGTTTTAAATTCAAGTAGCAGGACAAAATTCAGTCGTAAACTTAAAAAGATGTACCTTAACTCAATGTAATTTATGTTAATATACTCCATACTTTTTAAACAATAATCAATGTTCAAACAGCTATTATAGAAATTTTAAGTGTATTATAAAATAAGATTTAATGAACGAGTGTGACTCCGTACTCGCAGACAAACCTAGGTGAATAGGTTTTGCGAGACTAATGTAAGAAATATTGTAACTTTTGTAAACAATAAATAAATAAATAATAATAATAATAATAATAATAAATAACTGGAGTAATTCTAGGCCATGCATGATTCTAGATGGAGGAATCATATACCTACTTACACTGGAATCACTTCCGCTGCTGCAGGATGCCACCGAAGACGTTAACGTGGCTTTCGAACCAGAACTGGAACTAAAATATTTCAGTAATGCACCTTGAGACTTCTTCGCATCTGCTTCTTTCTTAGCTTTTTTTTTTTTTTTTTTTTTTTTTTTGCGGAATTACGCACCGCTTTCTTTGACTCTTTTCATTTTCAAAAACTAGTTCAAAGATTGGGTAAAGTTCTAAATGTTTAGTTTTAGAAGATTCAACAGTATTTAAAAGTTCGAAACAAAATCAAAATGACTTTCGTTCCGTATCCGAAACTCTCGCGAAACAAACATACGAGTAAAGCGTGATTGCGTAACGGTACTTCACGATGCACTAAAACAAACAAAGATCAGTACTGTAGCATGTGTGCTACAGCTGCTACCTTTGATAATGTTTATGTTGGCAGAAATGGTTAACGTATTTTATTAATCTTTCGGATGCCCTGGTAATACGAGTTATTTTGGATTTAAGTTTGTTATATGTTGTTTTAAAAAAGAAATTTGTAATTCTTGTTTAGTCTTATTATTTTTAAGTTTAAGATTTTAAGTTATTAAATTGGTCTGTAAAGTTCGAGGACACTACCGAATATGTTGGTAATCGATGCGCTAGACGGCGCGCGAGCAGAACAGCTGATTGTGTGACGTCAGGTGAGACGGGCGAGCGGAGTCGCCTGGTAGGCCCAGGCGGGCGCGCACGTGAAGTAAAACGCGGGTTGGCCATGGTGATGGTTCCACATCGAAGTAACTGTATACGAGTGTTCCTTTTTGAATATGAACGGGGTTAATTTATATAATTTAGAACGCTTTGGTACGATGAACGCGAGTGGTTGGTGAGGCGTGTGTGAATATCGCGAGGATTTTCCAAGGATGAATTATGTGCGCCGAAATAAACTCCAAGACGGTATGGCGAAGGATTCGTCATATCCGTACAATTACCTGCAGCTACGGTAACATATAATGGCAAGGGTTTGCCATTAAAAACACTCGTGAGCAAACGAGTGTATTTGGTGACCGGACATCACGACGTCAAAAAGCAAGTAAGTGCCAGCCGTGCCACTGCCCCGTTGACCCCATTGACCCCTGGTGCGAAACTATAATTTGTGGATTTTTGGGATTTAAATTAACGGACTAATAAAACTGAACCTGGGATTTTACGTTCAGCGTGTTTCACCCAATCCCTGCCAGACCTAGAAGAAAAAAGGCGTCGACCGTTAGAAAATGACATAACTGAGAAGGGCTTGTAAACCCATAATTTGTAATTTGCTAAATTTTTGGTATATTTATTTGCATGTTAAAGTGTGTCAATTTATTGCTAGATTTCGCCTATGTTAATTGGTATTTACAGCGGTCATACGCCCGGTGCGTATCTGTATTTGTATTTGTATTAATATGTTCTTATATATTTTTAAAGCCTTTTTGGTAATTATATTTAATTTTCGGAGCTCCGAAGTATATGATCAAATTATAATTTTTGGGGGAATTGTTAAAGTATTTTTTTAGTATTATTATATAGCTGTTTTTTATAAGTAGTAATAGGGTATGTATTTTATGATGGATGCGCCGATTTGTGATGAAATGATTTTATGATATATATATATATATATATATATATATATATTTATTAAATGTTGTCATATAAATTTTGCGTCTTTTTAAATTGCTGCCTCCTCTCACTGTTCGCAACCTTATTAGTATTTTTTAAGCCTGCTATTAGTTTGGGTTTTAATATTTTTTTGGGTTTACCTGCGCTAGCGGTACGGGGCAATATAGGAGTTTTACTGTGTCCCGGTTTGCGGAAGTTGTTTGGTTTGCCCTGGGTTAAGGTCAAACTTTACAGTACAATGCGTAGTACTAAATTCAATGAGTGCGAAAGAGAGGCATCTACACGGGCCGAAGCGTGAAACAAAAGATTTTGTATGAGTTATTAACATAATGAGTGCCGCTCAACTCGGCTGCGCGCGCCGGGCGGCGCGGCGTGATGCGATGTTGCCGTTCGTATGTAAACAAACAAACGTTATAAAGAGCTCTGTCAGTGATTTCGCAGTTTTTCTTTTAAATAAATATTAAAAAATAGTTGGTGCGCAAAATGTTAGATAAAAATGGAACATTATAGTGTGTCTGACACATGTAATGAATGAATCATAGATCAGATCTCAACCCGCTTCACCGGCGACCCGCCCCCGCGGGCTGCCGCCCGGGGCGGGCCGCCCCCTCCTCCCCACCCACGCTACGCCACTGGGTATTTATCAGAGAAAGGGCTACATCTCGCTCAACCAAGTGATCACCCGCGCAATGGGTCCTTGAGATACCAGCTCTCATTGCAGTGGTTTGGCTCACTCCAGACCACGAATTATGGTAATACTTGTTTCTTAGAGTGAAGTAACGCATTTGAAGTACGAATATATTTACAAATTATGCATAATCAAGTTAAATAGAATTTCTTAATTTCTTGGCTAACTCATTGGTTGCGATATGTACACTTTCAAAACTTTTTTTAATTACTAGTTTCATTTTGTTTTAGTGAACCACTTTTCATATTTTGCCGCCCCCTAATATTTGCCGCCCGGGGCACATACCCCCCATGCCCCCCCCCCCCCCTTAGTTCCGGCCCAGCAAATCCGGGCCACCTTTCAGAATTTATTTCGTAGACGGAATAGTCACTATTCCGTTCGATGGAAATCCGTTCTTTTACTTAGGGAATCCGGAATAGTCACTACGCCGGGTCGAAACAATTCAGTCGCCCCGTGGTATATACCATGGGGAAGCCTACTTTTCACAAAGGGTTGAGGACCAACCCGAACATGCCCGAAGACTTCACCTTCGGCCAACTTCGTGACTGTGTTTTTATTTTCATAACAGCACGGCCATGTTGGTGGATATCAAAAACACTTATTAATAATAATTGTGAGGTTAAGTGTTTAATTCATAGAAAGAAAGTGCATATTTAGTAATAATCTTAAGATTATTATTCACTGTTATATTACAAGTATTCGTTATGTTCAGGATCTTTCAACGCACTAAATTAAAACAGCAAGCATCATGTACCTCGGGATCAAGTGAAAAAACTTGGATATGCTATGCTGAACTTTAACTAACTTTCAGATTTGCGTGTAAATTAAGAGATATGTATCATCATTTAGTTCATATTTTCTCTCTACAGGTTTTAAAGTTTAGCCTAGGTTGACGTAATTTTATCGTATCACGTGTCCAAATTGATCCCTTGGTTTTGTGGTACAAGATGCTTGCTGTTTTAATTTGTTACGTCGAAAGAGTATGGACATAACAAATACTAGAACATCACAAGACAAACAAATTATCTCAGGTGTTATGAAATAATTTCTTTTGTAACTGTTTTACATTCACATATAAATTGTAATAACACAAGTTAGTATGCCCATGTTCTTTCAATGTACCAAATAAAAACATTAAGCAAAATGTACCACAGGAACAATGTAGACTGTATAATGTATATTCTGGATCAAGGGATGAATTTGAATATGTTATACGGAACTTTTACCAATTTCACTTTCGGGACAAGTATGTATCACAATATCATTATCACATTAATGATGACATTAACATGGCACATTTATGTCATTACCATATCTGCATTATTATGTGACTAGCATGATTATATGGGGGTTTTAGTTGGGGAGTATTCTAATGCTTGTTTTGCACAAAATATGTTTGTGTATTAAACTAGCTTTCTGGTAACGTATTTTATGCTATGGCCATGCTTATTCTAGATTTAGAACATACCTACTACAGTATATATTTTACCTGTGGTATCATATTCTATACTTAAGAACAAGCCCTTCCTGTACTAGTATAATAGAACACCATACTGAAGATATATTACATTTCATTATTATTTCTCAAGATATATATCTGATGTAACAGAAGCATATGAATGTCCACCGTCCAAAATTTTTCCAGTGTTTGTACTTAAAGAACGTACAGGTATGTGTGAATGCACAGGTATTATAATGTAAGCTTTAAACTTTGATTACTTGCTAACCTGTAGGAATTTAAAGTCTGTTTTCAGGATAAATTCAGGGCTATGACTAGTGTCAAAAAAAGTTTTTGTATAATTTTTTTTTAGTTTGTGGAAAAGCCACAACGTAAGATTATTACCCACCTCTCTCCTAATAGCAAATAAAATGCACAGAGTAATTGTATTGTTTTGTGGCTTTTAAATGAATAAAGAAAAAAATTCTGAAAAACGTTTTTTCACATCCTGACATGTATCGAAATATTTCCCAAGAGAATGTTGAGGTACTTTAAGTTGTTTATCGTTTTTAAAACTGCACAAGATTTTATTAAGTTTGTTTTAATCAACAAAAGTAAGAAGAGTAAAAATTATAACGTTTTTTCTTTACTTCCTGATATGTTTTTCAGTCATTACCCAAGAGAGCAATACTTGCAGCAAGAAACACATAACTCCATATGTGACAAAATCTGATTATGAGGCCCTTTTTTTATTGAAGCAAGCTTTTTGCAAGCACAGCAGGGACTCGCACATGGCGGCGCTTGCGATATCGCAATCATGAATGTTAAAACTATAAAACTATTGGTAGACTGCTTGATGTAACACAGTGCTGTCTTACAAAATGATTCCAAAGCATTTCAGGAAGCAAAAGGTATTTTTTAATTTTTATTTTCTTGTTTGCAAAAAATCTGATAAACTGTAAAATTACAATGAACACAAAACACTACTACTTAATTACTATAACATTTTATAAAATCATAAAAATAAACCACCTACTTTTCTGGCTGCTTGTCTTAAGTTTACACAAAAAATATTTACTGTTCTGCCATTAATCTCACTTAGTGTTGCAGCATACAGTATCGCAAAATGCAGTCACTACTACAATCACCACACATTTATATTCTATACATCTACCTGAGAAACATTAAGAGCTAAGTGCTGTTAACTATTGTTACCACTTGTGTTTATAAGCAGTAGTAGTTTTTTTTTTTAATTAATGTGTGTAATTAGGTGCTAATTTTGCCATTGCATTAAATCACCAAACACTCTTTTTAATGTAGGTATACAATATTTCCAATTTTTTATGTAACTGAATGTTTGAAAAATATAAAACAAAAAATATATATTGAAAGCTGTGAATACATGAAGCACAGTATACATTTAAATAAGATAGGCCTACCAAAACTATTGAGCTTATCAAATTATACATATACTTACCAAATGAAATGTGTTGACCATCTGGTGTGTATCATGTTGCCATGAATATTATTTTTCTGCTATATGGTTTCTGTTAAATACTATGTATTACTTTATTGCTCTACAGTTTCTGTTATGGACTTTGTCTCCAGATTGCCATTTATATGACTTATTCTCTACATTCTCAGTACTTGTAATTGTTTCTGTTTGTTGCAGGTATGTAAGGAAATTAGAAAATGAGCTGAAACATTAAACTCCTTGGACATTCCATAGAAAGGAAGAATTATTTTCTGTTTAATGCTGGCATGTGAAGACATTAGAACATTTTCTTGTAGATTAAATTCTTTGGACATTCAATGAAAATGATTTATTTTGTGAATTTTTGTTATAATAGTGCTTTTTTTATTTTACTTAGAATTTTATTTCATTGCCAGTTAATTGATAGTAACTAAGAAAGTGAAATAATTTTTTTTTTTTTGAGAAATAAAGAGTATTTTTTACAACTTTATATTTCATGATTGTCTGTCTTCAAAACTTACCAAACTTGGGTGATTCATATGGAAAAAATAATGCTGTCATTTAAAGGAAAGAAAAGTGTAAAGATTTTTGCTGAACGTTCATAATAAATAATTTTACCTTTTGACATGTCAGTTATCTTTAAAACACATTGTAGTTATTAGTATGTACAAGAAAGAAAGTGCAAGATTTTATGCCTTTAAAAAGTGTTTAAATATTCAATGTGTCTTCGTTTTTTTCATTCCACAGCACATAAATGAATTTTTTTTATAAAGTGAACATATAAATTTAAATGTAACATGTAACCTTTTATGTGGTATCGCTTTCAAGATACATTCACCCACTGTGTTGGTACATATCAAGTAAACCAACGAATAAGTGTTGGTACATATCAAGTAAACCAACGAACAATTAGGAAAGCTACAATGATTGGGTTTTTTATACAGGAATGTTACGGATAAAATAATACAATGGAAAGAGATTAATGTGGACACAACAATTTTTTTAATATTTATGTTGTTTTTTTTTTTCATAAAAAAAATATTCTTTAGTGACAATCTAGGCTGCAAATGTCTCATACATTACTGAATTTCTATACTGAGCATTACCAACACAGAGCTTACACAGTAATATTTCCTCTTTACATTATACCATCAGGTGACACTACAAAGTCTCATAACATGCTATTGTTTTAAACAACCTCAGTATGTACCTTTATGGACAATTACTTTTATGGTGAGAAACATAATGTAGTAATTTGTGCATAAAATAATTGTTTATATAATTTACTTAATAGTCATGCAGTATAGCTGCACAGTATGAACCTCACAAATATAATGAAACCAGTTTTTAGTGAATGACCACAATATTAACTCAGCATTTTCACACACATGTCTTGAAATATTGTGGTAAATGTTTTATAGACTTTCTCACCTCTAAATCTTTTTTCTCTCGTTACCCACACATCCCTGGGTCATCTTTGTGGAGCCGGGCTTATCCCAACCGCCTTAGATTTAACCCTGCCACATGACCACGCCGCAGGGTCGACAATTATGGAACTCGCTGACTCCAGAGGTAAGCGTTTTAATTTAATGTAGCCGTGCATATGTCTGCTGGCCCAAACAAAGACATTAAAGCACTTGTAGATTCACGGCTCGTAGAGCCTGTTCGAGTCGTAATTCAAAAACTTACGGGTATGGCCGACTCCATGCAAATCCCCAATAAGACTGCTGTTAGATGTAACGTAAGCACATAACGAAGCAATCAGAAACTTTTGTCAGGGTAAAGTATAAGGTATAACGCATAGTGTAACACCGCAATGCATAGCATGCCAATAAATGCGAGAACAAATTGACAGTGATTTCCAGTGCCCCCTTACCTAAGTTAGGCATCAGCCAACCATGCTGCCTGAGGAGTGTGATACTACTTCTCTAGTTAGTAATTCAACCACTGCCACGATCCTAATGAACAAAGCTGGGGCCGACGACCCACCAAACAGCTGCATAAGTTAGCCTAGCACCCTCCCGGAAAGAAAATAAAATTTTTAAGCTGTAAATATATAAAGATGATTTTGAATTTTCCATGAAAAACAATTGAAACATGCTATAGATACAACACTAAATATAATTATCCGGAAACATGTTGAATTCAGTTAAGTTCTGTTACATAGTTGAACAGTGACGAGATTCTGCAAGATAGGAATAGCCTCTGTCCTTAAGTATGGGCGGTGGGCCTTCACTAATCAAAATTCCCGCGCGTCTTGTTAAAAGAAAAACAAAGTCCCGAAGTTGGCCGAAGGTTAAGTCTTCGGGCATGTTCGGGTTGGTCCTCAACCCTTTGTGAAATGTAGGCTTCTCATATACCATGGCCGTGGTATCAACGATCATTACTCCTACGGAAAGAGTGGTAACTTCATGTTAAACGCGTGTCGCAATAAGCAGACTGCTATGGAGCGACCGCAGCGATATCATGTGTGTCGTGGCAAAACCTGAACTAACGAGCGTGCGGCGCATGTGCATTAGGAGCCTTTTTTTTTAGCTGTCACGTGCTTGTTTTTCCCGCCATCTAGTGATGATCTAAATGGTTAATTTTCTGTAATAGTTATTTCCATAACAGTTCTTGGTGAATAACAGGTTATTTAAACTGTTATTGAATAACTGTTATTTGAGAATTCTGGTAAAACTCATATTAACTGTCAATTCAGTTTTAACAAGACTACTATATTGTAACATAAGCCCAAAATCTATGCTAGTCTGAATATTTATATTATAATTAATTTATTTTGGCTACAAATTGAAATAATGAAAGGTTTTTAAAAATCATATCGTATGAAAACAACAAAATTTTAAAACTAGGTACCTACTATCTACTAAGCATTTTTTTTTAAATTATAACACTCATACATTCGTGTACACAGTCTCAATAAATTAAAATTTGAACAAATAAAAAGTTACCTATTTCTTATAATTCAGCTTAATATTACTATGGACCGTCAAAAACTGACTTTTTTCGAAGCTACAAAACTATTTTTAATTTTAGCATCAGTATAAAAACAACACGAAAACACAACATACAAATAAAAAAAATGGTTGTCTGTAAAGTTGGTTTACGGACGATAGTTTAACGTGACAACGTCATAACAAAACATTGATGAAATGATTGATCCAGAAGAAAAGGAAATATCATATTCGGCCTGAGACTGAGCCGTAATAGATTTTCCAACCAAACCATTTAGGCATTAAAAATATTATATTCTTTAAGGAAGATTTTTTTTTTAATTTTTCAATCTTTTGCATGATAAAATCTACCTCTGCATACTTATATGAATAAAATTGAATCATTTTTATTGAATTATCACTATTTTGTATGGATACAAAGGAGTGAAATGAAATGTGCAATTGAATTAATAAATTTACTTTTATTTGCATTCATTAATTCAAATATATTTATTACTTTTGAAATGTTGCGTGCGCCATATTTATTTTCACAAGTACAAAAAAAAAATTTCGCAACTGCTGGGTTTAGAACCGACAACCTTTAGTTATCGAGATAGGTACGCTAACCACACGCCCACAAGGCCATACTAAAGTAATGTAGTTTCAAATGTTATATATCTATATTTATAAAAACTTTGTTCATGGTAGGGGTATAATATTAACACGATTTTATAACAAATACGCATCCCAAATACACCAAACTTATTTATAATGTGTTACAATATTTTTTAAAACATTGTGCAAAAGATCCTGGGTGTAATTTGAATTATTATGTGTAACTGTAAAACACCATTGTTGGTTCAAAACGTATTTGAATTTTCAACATTACTTTTAAATAACCGTACCGATTGTGCTGAAAATCGGTGGACGATGGTTAAATTACATAATATTAATAATTCAAACGACGAAAATATGATTGAAAAGTCAAATCGATGGTTGTTCCAGTCGAGTGGAAGAGAGATGCCACACATGCGTACAATGAGCGAACAGAACACATCCGTAGTGGGACATCCGTAGTAGGACACTTTTTCGTGCGTGCAGCCGGCGTTCATCGATTTATTAGACGTTGTCACGTCAAAAACAATGTAAAAAACAATAAAATACAAGAACTGATACATCTACTTTGATATGTGTATGTGTGAGAAATTATTTTACAAAAAAATTCAACTAAACAATTTCCAATATGCAGTTTTTATCAGAAAACAAATAGGAAATTTATTTCATCGACCAGCCTGCATTGTAATTCAAAAAAGTAACATTTTCAGCTATATATTGATTGCAAGAACTGTCCAGAACTGGGTATAATAAACAGTTCCCAAGAACTCATCTCCTAAACTGTTATTGAATAACGAGAACCGTGTAAATATCGGTACGCCAGATTCGTTCCTTCCGAATTTGAGAATCGATAGTATGTAACGATCACAAGAACTGCGAAAAACGTATCACAAAAAAGACTTTCAAGAATTCGTTAGAGCGAACAAGTATGGATTACTAGACGTGGGATAGTAAGTTAATGATATAAAAACTCTGTTTCATTTGTTAAATTTTCCAATCATTACTTTAAATAAGATAAACAAAAGTCTTACCAGGTCTTTCGTTAATGAAATGTACATATGGCGACACCTAGCACATGTACGGGAGTTGAAGTTATGGTATTTTATTTGCTCGCTAGATCGGGCGTGTGCGCTACCGTAGCAGTCTAGAATTATATTCTTTCGTTCTTGATAACCAGAAACGTAATGGGACCAGTTATGGTTTTATAACCGTTGTTTATAATGGTTATTGTAAATAACTCTTAACTAAGTAAATAATTTTTATTTAAAATTTGAAGTTTATCATAAAAAAAGGAATATTTACAAAATATTATACAAAATACATTATCTTACTTATAAATTATATATATATATATATATATTGACGTCGTCCGACCGAAGGCCACCCTAAAGCCCGACCTGCAACCGCCAGTATTCACCCCCGCTAACGGAACGCGCCCCTAGCCATGGCCCACCCGAGTCAGGCGAGCCACCAGCAACCAAGGTAGAACCCGCCCCCCCCCCCCCCCCTAAATAAACAGACCGTCATTAAAACCAACCACGTTAAAAAACAAACATAGATTATTAAACAGTGTTACGTATTTATTTGAAGTTGGTCAACGAAAGTGCGACGTAGGAGTGCCCGGGCACTCACGTGTGTAACTACAGCAATACGCGTGTGAGTGTTCCCCTGGCGGCCTTCTGCCTGAATCAGTCAATCAGACCTTATGACATAATTATTCAAACCTTGTGTTGCGTCATTAACCCCACCAGAGCAATCCGACAAGAGACGAACAGTCGCTGGTGTGACGTAAAAATTCAAACATAATAATTCTTAAATATAATAACTTTCAATTTGTAGAAGGGACGAATGACCTTGATTCAGCCTTTATAATTAATTTAAGAATTTAACATCATTAAATTCTCTTATTAACATATCAGATCAGAAACTAACGTAATGAGGTCAGCCCTGGCGCGAGGGCCACTGAGCCTCGGCCGGACGCCATGACATGACGCCAGTACAACGCGACTCGTGGACCGGGGCGGACGCACGTCCCACGGAGAGACATCATCCTTTGTCCACACCGAGTTCACTTCTGGTAAATATAGTCATTCTTCAAACCCCTTTTTAATAATCTCTCCGTGTGTACCCGGTCCAGTTTTTTCGGTCCAGGACCTAATCCGGCCGCATAAATATCAACCCCCCCCCTGCACACCACTTGGTCCGCGGGGTAGGCTCAGTATCCGGTACGGGCCGTCTCCCGAGGACAGAACTTTGGTTAAACTCAGTCGCTCCGGCACTGACACTCCCCGTAAGGGAACTTTTGAGCGAATTTAGCTGCGGTCCACGCTCCACTGCCGTGGACGCGAGCACCGCCTCGATACGCAGATTTACGGGATTGGCCGCCTCCAATCACCCTCACCCCTCGTTGAGCAGCCAGGCTCAGAAACGCCTAGGGACACGATAATACGGAATAATTAGTGACTTTGTAACATTTCTTTGTAACCTTGTGCAACGCTCCCTCGTGTAACATTTTCTTTTGTAAACTTGTGCAACGCAACCTCGTGTAACATTTCTTTTGTAAACTTGTGCGACGCATCTCTCCACGTAACATTCGTAAACTTGTGTAGCGCAACCTCGTGTAACATTCCTTTTGTAAACTTGTGCTACGTTAATTAAGTAACTCTCAGACTTAGTTGCATGTAATTGTGTAATTTGTATCTTGTGACGTCACCTGTTGTACGACGTGGCATGTAACCAACAACGTTACACCAGAGCCACCGTCGACTGAATAAATTACGCACGTCATTTATTACCTCACTTCAGCGTACGCTTCTTTAAACCTGCTATCCCCAACCACCGCCGAGTAGGGAATTCCTTAAACCCACGCAACACCGCCGACGGTCCTAGTGGGCCACGCAGGGCAATCGACCCCACGACCCAACTACCGACTAGCACCAGAACTAGTCTGGCGCCCACCCGGACTCATTACATTTGCAACCGCCACTCCCGCTAGGAACCGCACCGGGACTCGAGCCCGAGACCCCGGACGACGGCAATATATATATATATATATTGACGCCAAACATTAGTGCTCCTCGAATCCACACAGACCGCTATGGCGCATCGCCGCCTCGCCCCGAGCGTGTGCGACGTGAACGCATCTGGGTGCAGGGTGGTGCAACGCCTCGAACGTAAGCTGCCCTGCCTAATCGACTGTCGCCTGCGCGAAAGTCGACCAAGGGGGTACTGTTAGGTGACCTGATTACCTGGACTTTGAAATTAACATTCAGCACTCTAAAAAACAATATTAATTAAGTAATGACTGTGCTTAAATATTAATTGTAATTCTGGACTTTAGCGCGATCAGGCGGCATGCATGGCCCGGGATTACTTTTGCACACGACACGTTTTCGCGGGAGCGAGGCTGGGGAGTCGTGCGGACGTCACAGCCATCGCCAGTTAATCACCGCCCTCCAAGGAGACTAGTCGCGAGTCGCCCGCGGAGCCTCTCGACCTCCGCCCTTGCCATCTCTACCGGAATTGCGTGAGTTTTCAGCACATCAGAAACGTGTCCTGTGGAGCGCGGCTCCCAGTAAGCGGGTCATGCACAACGCAGCGCATGTATAGCGTGCCTGACAATAAACCACTTTGAATCGAGCCCCGCGTATTTGTTACAACGCCCTTAGTATAGCGTCCCTGGTGGCTAAAACAGCGTGGGGTAACTCTGACGGAACGACCCTTACTGCCTGCCGGCCACGTGGCGACGTCACGCCCTGAGTCAAGAGTCTCGGCTATGCACTAGCACGTAGCTATTATTGCTAGTTGGCGCCCAGAAGCAACTCCACACCCTCAACATCACCTTGGCAGAAGGCAGAAGGCGTCAAATGGCGCCCACCTAGTGTGGCAACATAACAACGCCGCAAACGCCATCCGAATCGCAGAAAATCCGGCAGAGTTACGCGTAGGGACAGCACAAAGGGGAGAGAAAGCGCGCGCAGACGTGCAGGCGCCGCGGAACGGGACGCGCCGGGTGAATCAGGCCACACCACCCCCCTCCCGCTCTAAGAGCGTTCGCTCACTCCCTCCCGCATTCCGCGGTTCCACACCCCCCCCCCCCGCGTAGAGATCGTTCGCTCACCCCCTCCCGCCAGACCCCTCGCGAGAGAGTGGACTGCCCTGACCGATCGCGCGCCGAGGACAAACGAGCGCGCCCGAAGATCACCGAGACGCCAGAGTACGTCACCAGCCGCGGCCGCGTAAACAACCGCGAGGCGCGTGCGTGCGGGCAAGACCGCTCGGTCGTAAGCGCAAGAGGGCGCACCCCCGGATCTGCCCGCGCCCGCCACTGACGCTTCATCCCGACGCTCGGGTCGGACAGCCGCGGATCGCGCATGGACAAGAGGCCGGACATAGCCATCACCATGGAGAGCTATTGCGCCGGGTGCGGCAAGCCGCACACCACCAGCCACAGCACCGGTGAGTACCCCCACCTGTACTGCACCTGCGAAACGGTACGCGTCAAGACGGAGGGGCAACCCAGAACCCAAGCGGGTCCCCAGTGCGCCGCTGTCCACTGTCCCGGTTACCGAGGCGAGATAGCAAGATGCCAGCAGTGCGGAACAATTAAACACCGCGCATGCGCAGACGCGCTGGAATTCGTATATTTCCGGGACGGACTTTTTCTGTATGGGGAGTGCGAGCGACGTGCACGAGGGCACCCAGGGGGTCAGCTAGCCACCACGTCCCGCCCCCTCACCGGGCCTATTACCCTCCCGGAGTTCGCGGGCCTCAACCACGAGGATCCGCGCGTGTTTTTGCGAGCCTGCGAGGCGAGGCTCGTGCGGTACCTGATACCGCGGGAAGAGCGGGCAGAACGCGTGAGCGCGCAGCTGCGCGGCGAGGCGCGCGAGTGGTGGACCCAGGCGGGCAGCTACGACGCGGACTGGGAGGACTTCGCCCGCCAGCTGGAGGCGCGCTTCAATGACACCCGAGCTCTGAACACATGTCGGAGTGAGATGTTCAGCCCTTGGCAAGGGGACGGGGAGGCGGTGGAGACGTTTGTTTATAACAAGCTCAGACTATACCGCCGCCTAACACCGGGGGGTCAAACTAGCGACATACTGCCCTTCATAGTGGAGCTAGTGTCCCCCGAACTTCGCCCATTCTTGCGCGAAGCAGTGACTCGCGGGCTGGATGTTTTTCTCGCACGAGCAAGAGCCGTAGAGCATGACTTCCAATCAGCTCGCAGCGCCAAGGGCGTCGTGACGCCCCGGTCAGCCACGTCCACCAAGGGGGCGGCGCGCGCAGAGGACGAACGTGCCGTAGTGCCGTACACGGGCCTGCCGCCGCCGAGGGGCAACTACCGGCCCACCGACCCGTCCCCGATGGAAGAGGGGATGCCCCTACCGGGCCCTCCTTACCGTGGCGCGGTACAGACGCGTCACAACGACCACCGCGGGGGAACACAGGGCGCCCAGGACAGCCGGCCACCCCGCTGCCGCTACTGCGCGACAGAGCAGTACCACTGGCACACAATGTGCCCGACCCGCGAGGCAGTCTGGCGAACGCGAGGGGGCGAGGTGAAGCTCCCGGGAAACTCCGTCTAGGGGGCGGTGACGCAGCTGGCCACCACCCCCCAATTAACAGCCCAGCTCCACCGAGAGACGCACCCCGGCGCCGCGGAACCACCCAGTTGCCACCCCGCCCACCTATCACAGCTGGAGGGGGCCCGCCTCAACTGTTAGCGAAGTTCGCGGCCCGCCCCAGGTCGCCTGCGAGCGACGCCGTCCACCTGGTGTCGGCGCCACCCCCGCACGCAGCTGCGGGGGCCACTCAGCTGCCGTCTCACCCACCTGGCGCGGGTGGGGGCGGCCCGCCTCACCCGTTCGCGGTCTGCCCCAGGTCGCCGGCGAGCGACGCCGATCACCTGACGTCGGCGCCGCCCCTGCACGCTGCTGCGGGGGCCAATCAGCTGCCGTCTCACCCACCTGGCGCTAGTGGGGGCGGCCCGCCTCACCTGTTCGCGGCCTGCCCCAGTCGCCGGCGAGCGACGCCGATCACCTGGCGTCGGCGCCGCCCCCGCACGCTGCTGCGGGGGCCAATCAGCTGCCGTCTCTCCCACCTGGCACTAGTGGGGGCAGCCTGCCTCACCCGTTCGCGGCCTGCCCCAGGTCGCCGGCGAGCGACGCCGTCCACCTGGCGTCGGCGCCGCCCCTGCACGCTGCTGCGGGGGCCAATCAGCTGCCGTCTCACCCACCTGGCGCTAGTGGGGGCGGCCCGCCTCACCCGTTCGCGGCCTGCCCCAGGTCGCCGGCGAGCGACGCCGATCACCTGGCGTCGGCGCCGCTCCCGCACGCTGCTGCGGGGGCCAATCAGCTGCCGTCTCACCCACCTGGCGCTAGTGGGGGCGGCTCGCCTCACCCGTTTACGGCCTGCCCCAGGTCGCCGGCGAGCGACGCCGATCACCTGGCGTCGGCGCCGCCCCTGTACGCTGCTGCGGGGGCCACTCAGCTAACGTCTCACCCACCTGGCGCGGGAGGGGGCGGCTCGCCTCACCCGTTCATGGCCTGCCCCAGGTCGCCGGCGAGCGACGCCGTCCACCTGGCGTCGGCGCCGCCCCCGCACGCTGCTGCGGGGGCCAATCAGCTGCCGTCTCACCCACCTGGCGCTAGTGGGGGCGGCCCGCCTCACCCGTTCCCGGCCTGCCCCAGGTCGCCGGCGAGCGACGCCGATCACCTGGCGTCGGCGCCGCCCCTACACACAGCTGCGGGGGCCACTCAGCTGCCGTCTCACCCACCTGGCGCGGGTGGGGGCGGCCCGTCCCACCCGTTCGCGGTCTGCCCCAGGTCGCCGGCGAGCGACGCCGATCACCTGACGTCGGCGCCGCCCCTGCACGCTGCTGCGGGGGCCAATCAGCTGCCGTCTCACCCACCTGGCGCGGGTGGGGGCGGCCCGCCCCACCCGTTCGCGGTCTGCCCCAGGTCGCCGGCGAGCGACGCCGATCACCTGGCATCGGCGCCGCCCCTGTACGCTGCTGCGGGGGCCACCCAGGGCTGTCGGCCCAGGCTGGGCCGAGTGGGGCCCGAGGCTGTTGCGCTGATCCGCATACCGGTGGAGCTGAACGGCCAGCCCATCACCGCGCTGGTGGACACCGCGGCCACGCATACCTACGTCGCTGCCCACCTCATCCCAGAGGCGGACCTGGTGCGGGAGGTCGACATCGTCCAGCTGGCCACCACTGGGGCCAGCACGTTCACGATGGGGCGTGCCCAGGTAAGGGTCGGCGTAAGGGATTTTGTTAGTAGCACCAGTGCCCTAGTAGTGCACGACCTCCGCGACGACCTGATCCTGGGGCTGCCCTGGTTGGAGCAGGAGGACGCCACAGTCGAGGTCCGGGGGAAGCGGGTCCATGTGGGGACCAGGGGCCGACGGACGGTATATGGACTCAACTACAGGACCCCACCACCGCGGGGCGAGCCCCTACACCTGGTGGACCTCCGCCATGGTGTACCCCCCGTACATGTGCCCATGTTTGATGCGGTCTTGGGGCAGCAGCCCCAGGTGTTTGCCGCCGCGGACCTACTGTGCCGCACCACGATCACAGAGCATTGCATACCAACCATACCACACCGGCCCCCTTTCGAGAAGCCCTTTGGGTTTGGACCTCGTGAGCGGCTTGCTATCAGGGATCAAATCACAGAGATGTTAGAGGATGGCGTCATCGAGCCAACAGAATCCCCATACAACTGCCGGATCGTCATGGCTAGCAAAAAGGACGGATCTCTCCGTTTTTGCATTAACTTCAAGCCCGTCAACGACATCACCATCCCAGCACCACCACCCCTCATTAACATCACTGAGGCACTCACCGGGCTGGGGGACGCCCGCATATTTTCGTCTCTCGATCTCAAGTCGGGGTACTGGCAAGTCCCAGTACGTCCCGAGGACTGCCCCAAGACAGCGTTCACGGCCCCCGATGGGCGGCGCTTCCAGTTCTGTGCGATGCCGTTCGGGCTGATGGACGCCCCCGCGACGTTCCAGACCATGATGGTCCGCGTCCTGGACGGGTACATCGGTGAGTTTGCCACCGCGTACCTGGACGACGTGATCATCTGGTCACGGACGTGGGAGGACCATGCCCACCATCTCGCGCTGGTCCTCGAACGGCTCGCCACACACGGACTCACGTGCTCGCCGCCCAAGTGTCACATCGGTGCCGCGGAGCTGGAATTCTTGGGGCATATTGTCAGCGCCGAGGGATGCCGGCCCATTCCTGCCCAGCTCGACCTCATCGACAGCAAACAGGCACCCCGCACCAGGAAGCAGCTCCAGAAACTGATGGGGCTGCTCAACTGGTTGCGGTCGTTCATACCCCATTTCGCCACTATCACCGCACCCATGACCGACCTCCTATCGCCCAAGTCAAAGTTCCGGTGGACGACCGCCGCTGAGCAGGCCCTGACCGCGGTGAAGCAGCGATTCAGAGAGTGCCACACCCTATCACGCCTGGACCCAAACGAACCCATCTTCGTCCAGACGGACGCCAGCCAAGAGGGCATGGGGGCGGTGCTCTACCAGGAAGGGGGAGACGGGGAGCGGCGAGTGGCCGAGTATGCCAGCGCCAAGTTCGGCCCTGCAGAACGCCGCTATCATGCAAACGAGCAGGAGTGCCTTGCGGTGGTGTGGGCCCTAGGGCGCTATCGGCACCACCTCGAGGGGAGGCCGTTCACCCTGCGCACTGATAGCCAGTGTCTGCGGTGGCTGGACTCCGCCCAGGGGCGGAAGTCCAAATTTACCCGCTGGGCGCTCATGCTCCAGGGCTTCGCATTCCACGTCGAACACGTCCCTGGGCGGGAGAACCAGCTGGCAGACGAGCTGTCCCGTCACCCTGACCCCACTACTGTCTTCCAGGACCCCCAGGGCTGGGAGGAACTCCTGCCACCACCTCACCCACCAGCCAGCGGCACCACGGCACCCGCACCAGCGGCCCTCTACGCCATCCAGCGGGCGAACCCTACCACCCAGGCAGACACACCAGCCACCCTACTCGCCCTAATGGAGCATGTGAGGCAGGCCCAGGTCGACGACCCCGACACGCAGCGCGACCTGGCCGCGTGTGGGGAAGGGGTTCAGCCCCATCAGCGTAGTCTGGACGGGGTTTTGCAAAATCGGGCCCCAGGTGATATGGACAGCTGGCAGATCCATGTGCCCCCTGCGGCGAGGCAAGGGGTCCTTCAATTTTTTCACGACCATGATCTGGCCGGCCACCCAGGGGCTGAACAGACCCAACATGCACTCCGAAAGCTGTTCCACTGGTCAGGGGTAGCGCGGGATGTCTGCGTGCATGTGGGCAGCTGCCAACAGTGTCAGACACACAAGGCGCGCCGTGCGGATGGGGTAGAACAGCAGCGCCCCCGACGACCAGAGGAGCCCTTCCATACTGTGGCCCTCGACGTCATGGGGCCCTACCCCCGCACAACCCGGGGAAAGCGCTTCCTCGTTGTGACCACCGACTTGTTCACGCGATGGTCAGAGGCGTTCGCCGTGTCCAACGCACGCGCAGGGACGATAGTGGCTCTCCTGGACAGCGAGGTGTTCCCCCGCTATGGGTACCCAAAGACGCTACTAACAGACAACGGTACCCAGTTCACAGGGAGACGTTGGGCGGCAGACTGCCGACGCTGGGGAGTTGAGCATCACACTACCCCGACGTATCACCCGAGGGCGAACCCGACGGAGCGACGCAACCAGGACATCAAAGTTCAGTTGCGCCTCCGCCTGGGGGATGATCACTCGAAATGGGATGTACACCTGCCCAAGTTGCTCTACTGCCTGCGCCGGCGAGTCAATGCCGTTACCGGCCATTCCCCCGCGGAACTGCTCCACGGTCAGAACCTCGCCCTACCGGGCGAGCTGCGGGTCGCTGAGGCAGCAGGGGCAGTCACCCGCCCACCAGCCATTGACCTAAGGGAAGAGGCACGACGGCACCAAGCCCAGTTCCTGGCCACCCGAACCCCGCAGTCAGCCACTCTCCCAACACCACTGGAGCCAGGGCAGATGGTCTATGCCCGGTGTCACCATCTGTCGTCCGGCAGAAAGAACTACTGCGCGGGGCTGAGCCCCAAGTGGGCAGCCCCCCGGGAGGTCTTGCGACGCCTAGGCCCCACCACATACCTCATCAGACTCCCAAATGGTAGGGCCACAAAAATCCACAGGGACGACCTGCGCCTCGTTTCCACTGCCGAGGATCCCTCTGAGGGTAGGGAGTGCCCAAGGGCCCCCACCCCAAGCGCACCAGCCTCACATTCCACGTCACCAGTCGGCCAATCACCCTACCACCAACCCACCACCATGGACACCACATCACCGACATCACCACCCCCATCACCAGCTCCCCATCCTACGCCACCAGCCATGCCACCAGCCACACCACCACCCATCACCTCACCCGCCGACACGCAGGACGTGTGCCGACCCACCATCAGAGCTGACGCACCATCACCGATGTCACCGTTCGCATCACCAGTCACACGCCCCACGTCACCAACCATGTCACCTGTCACGACTTCCCGCCATCTTAGCCGAAGTGCGAGGAGCGAGCTAAGGAGACTTGGGCGTCTAATTGACCGGTTGGACCCAGGGGGCGAATGCCCCAGCGGGCCAACTACCATGACCGCTCAGCCATGCCCCGAGGTATTTTACCCCCCCGACCAGCCTGAGATCAGGCAGTCCCACCGAGCGCGCAGGGCGCCGACAAGAGGATGCTGCGAGGGCAGCAGCCAAGAGGTACCCATTGCTCCCCCCGGCAAGGGGGAGGGTGGTGACCAGACAGCTCCCGGAGTGGGAGGGGGGAACATTAGTGCCGAGGGACCCCGGCAGTCCACCCGGGTCCGCCAAAATCCAGGGCACCTCAGGGAGTTCATTTGGCGCCCACTACGACCACCAGTAGACCGGAAACCACACCCCGACGTACCCCGCCTCAGTGTCATGTCTCTGCTTCCCCCGTTCGCCCAAAACACAGCAGCCCCGGGACCAATCCCCCAAGACAGTGTTGGCCTCAGTGCAACGAGGCAATGCGTGTGATCGGGGCGTCGATGACCATAGCGGCCTCAGGAAAAGGGGGGCATTTGACGCCAAACATTAGTGCTCCTCGAATCCGCACAGACCGCTATGGCGCATCGCCGCCTCGCCCCGAGCGTGTGCGACGTGAACGCATCTGGGTGCAGGGTGGTGCAACGCCTCGAACGTAAGCTGCCCTGCCTAATCGACTGTCGCCCGCGCGAAAGTCGACCAAGGGGGTACTGTTAGGTGACCTGATTACCTGGACTTTGAAATTAACATTCAGCACTCTAAAAAACAATATTAATTAAGTAATGACTGTGCTTAAATATTAATTGTAATTCTGGACTTTAGCGCGATCAGGCGGCGTGCATGGCCCGGGATTACTTTTGCACACGACACGTTTTCGCGGGAGCGAGGCTGGGGAGTCGTGCGGACGTCACAGCCATCGCCAGTTAATCACCGCCCTCCAAGGAGACTAGTCGCGAGTCGCCCGCGGAGCCTCTCGACCTCCGCCCTTGCCATCTCTACCGGAATTGCGTGAGTTTTCAGCACATCAGAAACGTGTCCTGTGGAGCGCGGCTCCCAGTAAGCGGGTCATGCACGACGCAGCGCATGTATAGCGTGCCTGACAATAAACCACTTTGAATCGAGCCCCGCGTATTTGTTACAACGCCCTTAGTATAGCGTCCCTGGTGGCTAAAACAGCCGGGGGTAACTCTGACGGAACGACCCTTACTGCCTGCCGGCCACGTGGCGACGTCACGCCCTGAGTCAAGAGTCTCGGCTACGCACTAGCACGTAGCTATTATTGCTAGTTGGCGCCCAGAAGCAACTCCACACCCTCAACATCACCTTGGCAGAAGGCAGAAGGCGTCTATATATATATATATATATATATATATATATATATATATTTA
The DNA here is from genome assembly GCF_032445375.1 of Bacillus rossius redtenbacheri. Lineage (NCBI taxonomy): Eukaryota > Metazoa > Arthropoda > Insecta > Phasmatodea > Bacillidae > Bacillus > Bacillus rossius. The sequence continues at coordinate 8,268,413 of NC_086338.1, read as the reverse complement.
TATATATAGGCCCCAATAAACAGTTGGCAAATTGTTCCAAGTAGTTTAAACCACGTATTTTACAGTCACCTTAACAAATAAAACACAAAATTGAAATACATAATTAATAATATACAAACCAAAAATGTAAATAATTACATTTTCTGCTAACAGAATACTTACATACAGTTTCTTACAACAATAAAAAATACATTTATTTATTGCACCACTGTGCATTGTTATTTAAAAATATCAACATTTTTGGTTTGTTTTCGCTCAATCGGCTTCTTCGTTCTGACAGAAAAAGGCCAGCTTTTGAAAACAACCGCTCACAAGGAACAGATGTTCCCAGTGCACATAGCCGATTCCTTGCCAAAACCGACAATTGAGGGAAAATCTGTCTATTCTCTTTCCACCAATTCAGCGGGTTGATTTGCCTTGGTAGAAGATCATCGTCCATGTACCGCTGAACTTCAACTAAAGCTCGAGATGTTGGCGTTCCTCTAGGCTTTCTTGCTGCAGCATTTCTGTCAAAAGCTTGCCACACCAAAAACTCGCCGTCATCTTCCTGGTTGGTTTGTTTCGTGCTTGTAGCTTCACTTCTGTTTTCTGAGTTTGTACCAGAAACTTCAACCAAGCTGCATGATATGGTGGAAGTCACTAATTTTCTTGCGTGCTCTTAAGAGTTTGGATTGGAAAAAGCTATTCCCTTAAACCTGGGATCCAGAAAGGTACAAACTGACAATGTAGTACTGTTTTCTACATTGCCTAGTCTTGTACTAAGTTCTGACAGCAGTTTTGAAACAACTTCAATTACTGAATTGGAGAAACTTTTTTTCAAAAAATTTTAGCACACATTATTCAAGCCATTGGTGAGCGGAATTAAAAAAGATGCAGAACAGTACTTCTCCCCACTAATAGTTTTGGTAACAGACTGAAATGGCTTTAAAACTTGACACAACTGACTGGCAATCTTCCACTCTTCGGGTGTTTGTGCAGGAAGGTCTTTGTTTAAGAGAGCTAATGTACTTCGTATAGCAATCTCAAGTTTTACAAAACGTTCCAACATGAAATATGTTAAATTCCATCTTGTTGGTATGTCTTGTATTACGTTTAGAGGTTGTTCTCCAATGTTTTTCTGATATGTCATCAATTTTTCCTTTGCCACACAGCTTCTTTTGAAAAGAGTTACAATTGTTTTCACTTTGTGAATTACATTTGCAACCATTTCAACATGCAAAGAGTCACTGACGATTAAATTCAGGGTATGAGCGAAACAGCCTAAGTGTTTCCACTCTAAATGTTTGGAAATGGCATTTTTGATGTTGTGAGCATTATCTGAAACTGCCAAAACAATTTTGTTTTATATGGCCCATTTAGTTACAATTATTTTAATTCGGTTGCCAAATTGTCACTCGTATGTGATGAAGTCATCACTGAACACTATAACAGAACTGAAATTAAATCAAAGTTCTCATCCACAAAGTGAGCAGTCTGACCAATGTAACTGTCTGCATTCAACAAAGTCCAGCAATCTGTTGTCAAACAAAAATGGTCTCCTAACTGAACTAAGTTCTTCATTTCAGTTAAACACTCTTCGTACAATGCTGGTATCCCAGTTTTTGAAATGAAGTGCCTCGAGGGAAGTTGATATGAAGGATTCAAAGCATGTACAAACTCTTTAAACCCCTCATCTTCTACAATGCTAAATGGCTGGAAGTCTTTAGTAAACAACTGCATTAACCTGTCATCAATTTTTTTCTTTCCTTTCTCGGTTAGTTTTTTTTTTTTGGCATGAACGTAGATATTTTTTTGCTGGTGACACATTTTGGGAGTAAACTGTGAAGTACAAGCTGCAGTTATTGTTGAAAAATTTCTTGATGATGATGGCATCTGAGTAACAGACATGGTCTGATAAACAGACGCACTACTAGACTCGCCATTCTTTAAATTAGTTTCAATTTCAAAATGTGCTGCTTGTATGTTAGGAACAGGATCGTCTTCCCTTTCTTCGTCCACACAAATATGCTCCTGAAACATAATGTAATGACAAACACGTAGTAAAATTAACACATACGGTACGACATCAAAATTTAATCAAAAAAGAATTTTAATTGACGCCGTCCCTGCTGCCTGTCCTGAAATTTGGTTAATTGAAAAGGTTTAAAGAATTTTGATCTCAAGGGCGGGGTTCCTGGCCTCATGGCTGCAGGCAGGGACGCGTCGGCAAAGGCTGTTATGACCTCCCAGGATGCCGTATTAGAGAAAACACACACACGTCCGTTTAACAGATTTATTACGTCGCACACATTACACTTCTCTACGTCACATATGGCACTCTCACGCGACTGGCCGCATCATCGTCGACCTCCACTCAGCCTACACCACCCTCAACTGGCGGTACTCTGTACGGTCGCTCGGTAGCCCAGCGGCTAGTACTTTCAGAGAGGTAGGTAACCCGGCGAGTTACGGAGACGAAGGCTCGGGTGAGCGGCAAGCCCGTTTCTGCACATGTGGTTATTTGCGCGAGACGTAACACGGGGTACTCTAACGGCCGGGTATACAACTACACTTAACAAAGCAATATTACACTAGGGTCACTAAGGGCTAGTCCCGAGTTCGGGGTGAAGTTCAAGTGTCCCACTCCGGTGGTCACGCAAATGCGGCTAATCCGCGTGGTGGCAGGGCCACTTTAAGCTGGGGACGGGCGCGGCGGAATCCGGCGGGATATCTCGTCCGCGACCATTGTACGTCCCAGGTGATGAATCGTTATTAATCTCTGTTTCGCATTCGGCACAGTGCCGCCCCGCGTGGGCGATGAACTAGTTCTCCGCGGGGAGATTTAATAGCAATAGGCGCAGGCGCCACGGCGGGTCGCCTAGATAATTACACTTACGTAGCACTGGAAAGACTCGGTGGCGAGTCACACATTTTAACGAAAGACCGCACGAGATATCGTACGGCCGGTTAGGGGCCGACCGGGGAGCTGTTGATAAAGATTTGAAGATAGTTACCTATTGATGTTAACGTGGAGATTGGCGCGAAAGATGAATGCTCCCTGTGCGTGGGGCTGTCGGCCCAGGTGAGAGCTAGATCACTACTGACTATTCTCCCTGGCAACCGGGCCAGGGAGGGGGGAAAATCCGCGGGAAACTGCCGAGCGCGGGAAGGTGATTCCGGCCAGTTTTGTGAACGATATTAGTTTACAAAATGAATTATTAATTAACAATAATTATTGGCTGTTTTAAAAGTTTTAGTTTTGATTGTTTTATCAAATGCATGTACACAGACTACCTAGTTGCGCAATGCCACACCCGGCCGGGCGCCTTGCACACGTAGGAGGCCGTGACTGACGTCACGCCGTTCGGGTCACTGCACTACGTTGCATGCACGGGCGTGTTCGTGGCACAGCACTGATCAGGTGTTGAGGACACATAACAGCCTGTGCTCTCAGAGGGAGCACCGACGATGGCGTCATAATAAAATTTTAAAATGAAAGACATGAAAATTATACATTTTTTAGATTCATTTGGCAAAATATACTGCAGCTAAATGTGCTGGACGTGTACCAATTTACATAATACTTTAGGGTAAAGTCGTTAGCGCCTACATATAGAAGTTTGCAAATATTGAGTGCAGATGCCGAATTTCAAATGCTCACAATTTAATCTATAACAAAAAAATGTGATGAAAATAGTAATTCCCTACATATGTTGACAATATTTTCACAATGGTTTCAATTTACCATCAGCATACATTACATTCTGCAGCGGGGAAACAATTGCCAAATAGGCCTACAAATCATTTTAAAAAATTTTTGAAGTAACTTAATGTGATCGATGTTTTTTTTCCAGTGTAACACTAATTTTCATTCATTGCAAATTTAAAAAAAAAATATAAAAAAATTGGCATCTTTAAAGGCATTTTCCAAAATATTTTTAAAAGAAACACTGACATGACATTATATTGACGTCCCTCGGCTTTAGGTCCCTGATTCCCCGTTTACATGATTGTCCTGTTAAGCCCGTACTGCTCTCGTCAGTGAGGTGTGGGTCCAGGCCAACGTGGCCGGGACCGGGAAATGCGGGACCTGGAGGGAGAGTTAGGTGAGGAGGGATAGTGGTAAGCTGTTCCAAGGATAACTCGGCATTGACGATTTCAAGAGCCTCTTTTATTGTCGTTTTAGAGCCTGCCGCAGCCTGGCGGAACCGTCGCGGAACAAGCGCCCTTCCCGCGGCGACCCGGACTCCCGTAAGACCGTACTGTCCGTTAACACGTCCCGACACGAATTGGGAATTTTCCCACGTAATTTTGACCCCGATTAAGGTTACTCCGCGAAGATGCGCAACACGTGCGCGGCACTTTACGTAAGGTCTCGTAAAGATGGCGAAGGTTCGGTGACCTGTAATTGCGCGTCCGCGTTCTGGAACTCTCGACTGGTAACGTAACTCGAAAGACTCGTAAACTCAGTTAAATGAATGACTCGCAGAGGCAGCTCGGCTGCCGCGACAATCCGTGAACTTAAACGTACGACTGGCCACGAGCTCAGGATACGCGCCTCGCGAGCAGCGCGGAGCGGCGTACACGTCTGTCCCTGCTCGAGCCCTGAACACGACTGACTCTCCCCGCCCGCCCGCGGGCTGCGGGGAGGGGAGGAGAAATCGGCCGGCGTGGGAGAGGTCCCGCCCCGCGGCGCGCCAGGCTGCGATTACAAACTAGCACGGCGAAACACTTGAGAAAATCACAGAATATTTACACAACTAAACGAAACATTAATCAAAAGAAAATTTACAGAATTAATAAATTATGATTACGTACATTATTTACATACTTGTTGAGGCCCGTGACCATTTGTGAAAAATATACAAACACAGAATTATCTATTACACAAAAAAGGCTCACTGGCACGCTAGGGCGCACGCGGGTGCGTCCCTGGCCGTCACACTTCACCGATGTTGCACTGGGGAAACACACAACCTCAAGCCCACGTCGGTGGCCAGGTACGGCCTCTGAATCCGGGAGGGTACAACGACTGTCGTCAATATATATCTACAAAATTATGCTAATTTATCATTATTATTATTTATTACATGAATGAAAAATCTTACTCAAAAAAAAAGTAATATGTCAACTTAAATTCGATCGATTTTCACTATGTGATCTTCCTGCATCTGTTGTTAAAGGTAATGAAACCATTGGGTGTTTAAGTAAAACATGTTTTCGTAAATTACTAATAATTAGTAACAATTATTGGACAATTATTGTACTCTTGTACGAAAATTTTTGCTTGCACATGTTACATGATGCAGTTTTATCATTAATGGGAGTGAAAAAGTTTCAAATTTCACTCGTTTTACGCCATTTTGGTTCGTACATTATTAGACTGTTCACTAACTCATATCGGGACACAAATATCAACAAAGTGCTAAACTGTTATTCAAGAACTGGGAACAGTATACAGAACGGGAATGACGTTAGAACAAGGAGCTGAGCTACGATACTAGCTAGCCAGGGCCGCAACTAGGGGGGTGCAAGCGGGCGCAAAGCTGTGGGGGTGCTGAAATCGCTTGCATTGTAATTCATACTACAACTGGTAACTGGTAAAAATTTTTTGCATGGAAGTTACAGTAGCACAGAAACTGTTACATGTAGGTATGGAAAATGCTTAAATAGCACCATTTTTCCGTGGGAGGGCCCCCAGACAACCGCTTTATTGGTGTGGTATGTGCAAAAAAAAAAGGGGGGCGGCGCATGAATCCATTCATGCCCCGGTTGCCAGAGACTCTAGTTGCGGCCCTGTAGCTAGCTAACAGTGCGCATGCAGTGTCGCGACCTAGGACACGTCAGCAGTATTATAACGTGGTCATAATCATACAGTTCTTTTCAGTGCCGATAGGTTGTGTGCTCGGCTGCTTGATGTCTCCAGTGAGCGTTCTTGGTAACTGTTATGATAATCGATGAGAACAATAACGTAACGATTATTATTTGATAACGGTTAAAATACAACAGCTACGTTAAATAACGCTCATCCCTACGCCATACAGAAAATTAACGAATTGTTTGTAAACAAAGATGCAGAGAAGCAATACCAATACTTTATTCACAAAGGATGTAACTTTTTATTATTTTCGAAACTAGATTGGTCAATTACTTTGATATTGCCTTATAAAACACTTGTAATTAATTTTCTCGGCTAATAATTATGTACTATATCTAAACAGGCATAATTCGGACCTTTTGCATCTCTGCATGTTTTTTTTTAAAAGTTACACTCGTTAAATACTTAGGTAACCTTCTTAAAACTTTCATTTGCAAAGAAAGGCTAATATTCTGGTTAAGGTGCCTGATATTATCTGGTTTGTACCATTTGAAACCCCGACATCTGTCATGTTAACCATATTAAATATATTGCCAGAATGGAATCATTTTCGTGAGCATTTTGTTTGGTTTAAGTTACCATGCGCATGTATAAAACGTACCTATATTTTAAAAACATACAGGCCTCTAACCCAGGTGTGAATAAATTTAATTAAACTTTTGACACATAGGTCAGGAAGGTTCTGTTATGAAATGAATCTATTTATCATGTTCGTTACTAAAGTTGACGTCGACCCAAGTGGCTCCTCGGCTCCTTCAGGCCGTTATGCCTCGTCAACATCCTCTCTTGCATTGCTAGTGCAACCTAAGTGCAGTGCTACGATCAGGGACGCACCCGCGTGCGCCCTGGTACGTCAGCAGACGTCAGGATGTTGGAAATAGTGTATATAAATGTTGTGTAAATACTTCGTCTTTAATCTGTAATGTATTCATTGATTCATTTGTGTTTGCATTTAATTAATTAACTACTTTTTATATTGTGTAATAATTCTTTAATTCATTCGAGTGTTATGTCAGCCATGTATTCGCAGCCTGGCGCACCGCGAGGCGGGCCTCTCCCACGCCGGCCATTTTCCCCTCCCCTCCTCCGCGGCCTGCGGGCCACGGCTCGCTAGCGGGCGGAGGAGGGCAGTGGCGAACTAGACGCGAGAGCGAGTAGACGTGCGCTCCGCTCGGGAGACGCGTTTTCTCAGCACTGAGTTCGCAGTCAGTGATAACGTTATGGACTGCTTCTGCAGCCGAGCTGCTCTTCATCAGTATTCGTTATACCGCTGGACTTTTCTCAGATTTACTTATCTTTTCGGGACTATAGCTGCATACATCATAGGCTGTGTATGTGCCTTTTAGAACCGCCGAACCCTCACGGTCAGTACGTGTTATTACTGGACCTCTTCCGCTTACACGACGGGCCGCGTAGCGCTGTGTATCAATAAGGAACTTTCGTAACCGGTACGATTAGCTACGGGGTTACCTTCTCTGTCGTTTCGGGTAGCATCTTGAGGACGAGACTTATTTCCGGGGGTCCGGGTCGCGGCAGGAAGGACGCTCATTCCGCGACGTACCGGCCAGGCTGCGGCAGGATTTCTTTACGGAATAAAAAGGGGCTCGTGAAAACGGACATCATCGTATTATCCTTGAAACTACCTACTGTTCCTCCTACCTACGTAACATTCCCTCCAGGTCCCGTATTTTCCGGTCCTGGCCACGTTGGCCTGAACTCACTTTCTCACCGACGAGAGCTACATGGGCAAAACAGGACATTTCACAGACAGGAAATTAGGGACCATAGGCCGAGGGATGTCAATGTTTTTTTCTCCTGTAGGCCTGACTAAATCCTACTTTGTTACCATTAAAAACAATTTCATCACGACTGGGTTTACAGTTTCAACACCCCCCCACCCCCCTCCAGTAGTTTTATACACAGTTCAACATTAATTACATATCACCTCAAAATGCTGAATTACATGGTAGACAAATAGGCCAAAATTGCATTTTGTAATAAATTCTCACTTATAGAATGGGCCTTAAATGTTGGCCAGTGCATACAGCTGGCTTCGCAAGGGGGTGGGAAGGAGAGTTTCACCACAAACTATGTGGCGTTCCTACAGACCATGACATCCTTCTGCACACTGCAAGCCCGACCAAACCCCTGCTTGGCAGGTCCTCACAAGGCAGCAGTAGCTAGGTAGGTAAACTATCTTTCAGGGGGAGAAGCAGTGTAGCCATACAGACTTTACATTAACATATTTAGAAGCGAGAACATGTTTATACTTTACAAACTACTCAGTGAAATCGCGCTGTTGCACTGAATTGCCAGTCGCCACTTCTCAGAATTTTTTTTGCATAATAAGAAGTATGTTGAAGGTTGGGATATAATGTAGGCTAACAGTGACACATAATTAACACTGTTAATATTTGTTTAACTATTCAGGTTTTTAATCAGAATATAGAAAACTAAAGCAGAATAATTAAATATAGCAGTTTTTGCCTAAGTCATGAGCATACATTTAGCCAGACGGATCAATAATTCTGTGTACTCTGTTTTGCAAAAATCTGGCTTCTGGGAGCCCTAGTAGATCAAGCTGTCAAAATGACTGTCCAAAAGTTGGCAAAAACAGTTAAACATGATCACTCTGATTTTTGATAAGAAACCTATTTCAATGAATGAATTAATGAATGTCTCATTTATGTGCCATGGTACTTTCTGAAAAAAGGAAATGAGAAATTGAATTTGCTGTAAATAAAAAATGTATCTTCAGACATGTCATACCAATATATTTAAATTTCATTCAAGATCACCAATTAAAACGTTCACTGTTCACAAGACACAAAACCTAAACCCATGTTTACTGGTGCCAATAAAATTTGCAAATGTACCTAGTTGTCTTGTTTTCCTATATTTACAGAATTAATGTTAAAATTATATTTCAACAATCAAAAACAACACTGTTACAATGACCTACTTGGGCCAGATTATTTTCAAATGCAGAATATATTTCATGCAAAGGTAACCTGAATAGGCTATTTATATCTATTTCTAGTTTACCTGAGTCAAACAACATAATTACTCTACTAATTAGTTTATTACATCCGCCAGATCATTTCAGAGTACAATGTTTTACAAATATATTGGACAAGTGAATTTTATAAATTAAATATCATGATGGACAAATAATCAACCAATATAATGACGTCCCTCGGCTTGAGGCCCCCGGTTCCCTGCTTGCGTGAATGTCCAGTTATGCCCGTACTGCTCTGCGGAGAGTGGGTCCAGGCCAACGTGGCCGGGACCGGGAACTGCGGGACCTGGAGGGAGGAGTTAGGTGGAGAGGAATATTGGTAAATTGTTCCAATAACAATTCGGTGTTGACGGTTTTCACGAGCCCCTTTTATTAACGGTTTATGACCCTGCCGCAGCCTGGCGAAATCACCGCGGAACCAGCTCCCCTCCCACGGCGACCCAGACTCACGTAACACCGTAAGGTCCGCTATGACGTCCCGGCACAGATGCTGCTTACACGTAATACTAGTCCCGTTAAGTTACACCACGAAGAAGCGCTGTGCGCGCGCGCCCTTTTACGTAACGTTCCGTAAGACGATGGAAGTTCTGAGACCCGCAACGGCACGTCCACGGTCCGGAATACTCTGCGAGTAAAGTCTCGCGGCGACTCGTAAACTCAGTAACGCGGCGAATGACTCGCGGAGGCAGCTTGACTGCCGTATCACTCGTTAACTGAAAACGAGAGTTGGCCACGAGCTCCGGGTTCGCGCCTCGCGAGCAGCGCGGAGCGGCGTACTCGACCGTCCTCGTTCGAGCCCTGAACACGACTGACTCTCTCCCCGCTCGCCCGCGGGCCGGCGCCCGCAGGCTGCGGGAAGGGGAGGGGAAATCGGCCGGCATGGATAGAGCCCCGTCTCGCGGCGCGCCAGGCTGCAATTACATATTAGCATACATGCGGAAACACAGAACATTCACAGCTAAACGAAACATTAATTACAAGTTTACATAGTTCATAAATTATACTCAATATTTACACAAAAACATCTCTCACACATATAGGCTCTTTAGCCCGCTAGAGCGCATGCGGGTGTGTCCCTGGCCGTCGCACTCCACTGGGGACACCAGGGAGGACGTTGACGAGACATAACGGCCTGAAGGAGCCGAGGAGACACTTGGGTCGACGTCAAATGCCCCCCATCCGACGAGGCCGTTATGTCCGTCAACGCCTCTCATTTATGCAAATGGACATGATACATCTGGACGTGGCACTGAAGCACTGGCCTGCTGAGTTCGGCGCCCTCGTGACAGATGGAAGGGGCGTGGAACCTTTTGCAGCGCACGCGGCAGCAGGCGGAGGCGTCGCGTCCAAGGTGGCCCGCATGACAGGTGGAAGGGGCGTGGCAACTTACGCAGCGTGCGCGGCAGCAGGCGGCGGCATCGCGTCCAAGGTGGCCCGCGTGACAGACTGAAGGGGCGTGGCACCTTACGTGGCGCGCGCGGCAGCAGGCGGCGGCGTCGCGTCCAAGGTGGCCCAAGTGACAGACCGAGAGGGCGTGGCACCTTTCGCAGCGCGCGCAGCAGCAGGAGGCGGCGTCGCGTCCAAGGTGGCCCACGTGACAGTCCGAGGGGGCGTGGCACCTTTCGCGGCGTGTGCGGCAGCAGGCGGCGGCATCGCGTCCAAGGTGGCCCGCGTGACAGTCCGAGGGGGCGTGGCACCTTTCGCGGCGCGCGCGGCAGCAGGCGGCGGCGTCGCGTCAAAGGTGGTCCATGTGACAGACCGAAGGGGCGTGGCACCTTCAGCGACGAGCGCGGCAGCAGGCGGCGGCATCGCGTCCAAGGTGGCCCAAGTGACAGACCGAAGGGGCGTGGCACCTTATGCGGTGCGCGCGGCAGCAGGCGGCGGCGTCGCGTCCAAGGTGGCCCGCATGACAGGTGGAAGGGGCGTGACACCTTACGCGGCGCGCGCGGCAGCAGGTGGCGGCGTCGCGTCCAGGTGGCCCACGTGACAGTCCGAGGGGGCGTGGCACCTTTCGCGGCGCGCGCGGCAGCAGGCAACGGCGTCGCGTCCAAGGTGGCCCACATGACAGTCCAAAGGGGCGTGGCACCTTCAGCGACGAGCGCGGCAGCAGGCGGCGGCGTCGCATCCAAGGTGGCCCATGTGACAGTCCGAAGGGGCGTGGCACCTTCAGCGACGAGCGCGGCAGCAGGCGGCGGCGTCGCGTCCAAGGTGGCCCGCATGACAGGTGGAAGGGGCGTGGCACCTTACGTGGCGCGCGCGGCAGCATGTGGCGGCGTCGCGTCCAAGGTGGCCCGCATGACAGGTGGAAGGGGCGTGGCACCTTTCGCGGCGCGCGCGGCAGCAGGCGGCGGCGTCGCGTCCAAGGTGGCCCTAGTGACGGCGGTCGTGGCACGCCCTCATCGTGCGTGCAGAGCGATCGTGGCGCGCCCTCGTTGTGTGTGGAGAGCGATTGCGGCACGCCCTCGTTGTGTGTGCAGAGCGATTGCGGCACGCCCTCGTTGTGTGTGCAGAGCGATCGTGGCACGCTCTCGTTGGGTGTGCAGAGCGATAGTGGCATGCTCTCGTGCGTGCAGAGCGATTGTGGCACGCCCTCGTTGACGTGCGTGCAGAGCAGTTGTGGCACGCCCTCGTGCGTGCAGAGCGGTTGTGGCAGCACAGCCGGTTCGCACTGCGTAGGCCCCTCGTGAGCCCCTACGGCAGTTGGGGGCGGCGGTGGCGGCGTCAGGGGCGGCGTGTCTGAGTCGGCCTGCCGTATCCACCCGGACGTCGCGTGCCAGTCGTACCACAGGAGCTGGACGGGCGCAGATTCCTCCGTCTGCAGCGATGTCCTGCTCGGTGTCTCCACCCAATAGGGCGGGGGCTGTGTTGGAGGCGGTGTCAGAGGCAGTGTCGGCGGCGGTGTCGTGGGCAGCTTCGGCGGCGGCGTCGGTTGCAGTGGCATTGGAAGTATCGCCGACTCCTGCAGCGTGCTGTTGCCCGCCCAGTGTGACCACTCGACCTTCTCAGTCGAGACACTTGCGGCAACACCCACACACAGTTTCGCTCGGCACTGGTCACACGTAAAGCCGGACATCCATTCCTCTTCTCGCGCGACCAGTTGTGAACACTCCCTGTGCCACAGATTCCCGCACGTCCCGCAGATCCGCCTATCCGATGTCCCGCCGGGGCATGAGTCCGTACCGCACATTGTCCTACCATACGCCCAGTACTCAAAGCAAAATCTGCACTCGTAATCTCCGAAATGCTCGCAGCACTCGCCGGGCACTGGAAAGTCCGCTTCCGCCCATGTCTCGTACGCTTCCTGGAAATCGTCCATGCTTATCGGGAGTGTCTCGCTGCTCGGTAATTCAGTCCGTGTCTTCCCCCGCGGCGTTATCTTGCACCGAAGATCCCTGCTGCGTCGCGATCTCAGGTTCGTGGCGCTCCCACGACACGTTATCTGTCGCGCCACCGATCCTTGTCGCATCGCCCGCCGTCTCCGTTTCACACCGCTCCCACGTCGCGTTATCTTACGCCGAACGTCTCGAGTTCGCGTCGCTCTCACGCCGCGTTATCTCTCGCCGAAACGTCTCGTGTTCGCGCCATTCCCGCGCTGCGTTATCTCCCGCCGGCGCGCCGGCGCGACGTCTCGAGTTCGCGCCGCTGCCACGCCGTGCGGCTGCACCTGCTTCCATCCTGCCCTGCACCTGCGCGCTTGCGTGCGCTTGCGTATGCTTACGGCCACACTAGTTGGGCGCCAAATGACGTCCCTCGGCTTGAGGCCCCCGGTTCCCTGCTTGCGTGAATGTCCAGTTATGCCCGTACTGCTCTGCGGAGAGTGGGTCCAGACAAACGTGGCCGGGACCGGGAACTGCGGGACCTGGAGGGAGGAGTTAGGTGGAGAGGAATATTGGTAAATTGTTCCAATAACGATTCGGTGTTGACGGTTTTCACGAGCCCCTTTTATTAATGGTTTATGACCCTGCCGCAGCCTGGCGAAATCACCGCGGAACCAGCTCCCCTCCCACGGCGACCCAGACTCACGTAACACCGTAAGGTCCGCTATGACGTCCCGGCACAGATGCTGCTTACACGTAATACTAGTCCCGTTAAGTTACACCACGAAGAAGCGCTGTGCGCGCGCGCCCTTTTATGTAACGTTCCGTAAGACGATGGAAGTTCTGAGACCCGCAACGGCACGTCCACGGTCCGGAATACTCTGCGAGTAAAGTCTCGCGGCAACTCGTAAACTCAGTAACGCGGCGAATGACTCGCGGAGGCAGCTTGACTGCCGTATCACTCGTTAACTGAAAACGAGAGTTGGCCACGAGCTCCGGGTTCGCGCCTCGCGAGCAGCGCGGAGCGGCGTACTCGACCGTCCTCGTTCGAGCCCTGAACACGACTGACTCTCTCCCCGCTCGCCCGCGGGCCGGCGCCCGCAGGCTGCGGGAAGGGGAGGGGAAATCGGCCGGCGTGGGAGAGAGCCCCGTCTCGCGGCGCGCCAGGCTGCAATTACATATTAGCATACATGCGGAAACACAGAACATTCACAGCTAAACGAAACATTAATTACAACAAGTTTACATAGTTAATAAATTATACACAATATTTACACAAAAACATCTCTCGCACAAATAGGCTCTTTAGCCCGCTAGGGCGCATGCGGGTGCGTCCCTGGCCGTCGCACTCCACTGGGGACACCAGGGAGGACGTTGACGAGGCATAACGGCCTGAAGGAGCCGAGGAGACATTTGGGTCGACGTCAATACAAAGAAATGTTTACACTCTTCAGCAGCGAGAAGAAGAAAAGTTTTTATTTTATTTATTTATTTTTTAAAATGTCCAAGTCGACTACAAAATTATACAATTATATTGTACATGTAGTATAGGACTCGTCAAGAATATTAAACATTATGAATACACATTTAAGTACAATCATATACACATAAACAAAAATAATAGTAAAAAAACAAATAATGTACATTATATAATAATGATACATTTTAGCATAGTTTTGCTTCCATAAAATCATCAATAGAATAAAAACTGAATTCCAACAGTAAATCTTTCAGTTTTTTTTTAAATACACAAAGTTGGTTTTCTGATTTGAAATGTGGTGGAAGATTATTATAAAAACATATAGCAGAGTATCTCAGACTATTTACAAAACATTTTGTACGATGTTGTAATATATGAAAATTATTTTTTGTTCTAGTCGAATAATTATGTAAATTGAAATTCTGCAGTTTATTCAATTGTGAATGAGCAAATATAAGTAATTCATAACTGTAAACGTTGGTAATGTTAAGACACCTAAGCTTTTGAAAAGTTGTCTGCATGAGGTACGATAATTTACCTGCATTATTATATGTACAAATCTTTTCTGTATTTGAAAAATTTTAGATGAACCATGGAATTACCCCAAAAATATTACTCCATATCGTGAGGTTCAACATAACCAAAGTAAATAATTTTTAAAGCATTTAGATTAGTCAGTTTTGAAAATGTTCTCATAGCAAATAATTTTGAGCTCATTTTTTAAGTTAAATGAGCAATATGAGATTTCCAATTAAAGTTCTTGTCAATATCTATACCTAGTATTTTGGTTGAATTTGATTGAGATATATTATCACCATTAATCGATACAGTTGGGTCATGCAAATTATATAAGTTGACGTCCCTCGGCTTCTGGTCCCTATTTCCCTGTTTGCTAGAAATGTCCGTTATGCCCGTACTGCTCTTGTCGGAGAGGTGTGGGTCCGGGACCTGGAAATGCGGGACCTGGAGGGATGGTGAGGTAGAGTGGCAGGTAGATCGAAAGGACCACTCGCTGTTAATCGGTTCACGAGCTCTTTTACTGCGTTCCGAGAGCTTGCCGCGGCCTGGCCGATCCGTCGCGGGTTGCGCGCCTCTCCCACGATGACCCGGACTCCCGATGACCGTCTCGTACGGCCCACTCGTCCCGACGCGTACTGGCGGTTCTCCCACGTAACAAAGTTCCTGATAGTCAACTGTTTCGTAAAGGCACGGGACGCGTGTGCGGTCCCTACGTACTGACTCGTAACGTCGGCGATGGTTCGGCAGAGAGTAACTATGTCCCTCACAAAGACACGTGATGCGTACGCGGTTCTTACGTACTGACTCGTAACGTCGGCGAAAGTTCTGCGACACGTAACGAAGCCTACGCGCCCCGTAATGACCGGTTCGTGACGTAACTTACGTACTCGCAGCTCGGACACCCAATCGCATGGGCGGCACGTCGTAGGCAGCACGGCTGCTGCGAGAGATGCTCGTCCTATGGCAGAGTCGCCGGACCGTGAGCTCGACACCCGTCTCGCGATCAGCGCGGAGCGGAGCGCACGTCCGCCGCTGCTCGAGTCCTGAGTTCCACTACTGCTCTCTCCCGCCCGCCCGCGGGCCGTCGCGCGCGGGCTGCGGGGGAGGGGAGGGGAAATCGGCCGGCGTGGGAGAGCGCCACCCCTCGCGACGCGGATGAGCGCCAGGCCGCGCTTACATACAGACACTGCGATACGTTTACAAGAATTACACGATAGTTGGTACATGACAATTACATTACACACTTAAAACAAAGTCACTGTCATTTGGGAAGAAATATATACACACAGAAATATTTACATATTGACCCTGGCTCACTGGCGTGCTAGGGCGCACGCGGGTGCGTCCCTGGCCGTCGCACTCCACTGGGGGCACAATGGAGGACGTTGACGAGGCATAACGGCCTGAAGGAGCCGAGGAGACACTTGGGTCGACGTCAAAGTTATTAAGTTTAAAATGCAGCCACATTGTTTTGTGTTATTAAGAATTAATTCATTAGCCTTAAACCAATCTATGATCACCCTAGTTAAAATTTTAATATTTGCAATTAAACTTTAAGGGTTATCTCCATGTATAGATATATTAGTGTCATCAGCATATAATACAATTTTCACACTCTTAACATTTTTAGGCAAATCGTTAATGTATATAAGAAAAAGCAAAGGTCCTAGTACAGAACCCTGAGGAACACCAACAGATATGTTTTGCCTATCTGAATGAACATTACATTTTATGTTGGTTAAGAGATCTATACGTTGTACTACAACTACTTGTGAACGCTAAGACAAGTAAGGTGTTAACCAATTAAGCGCTGTACCTCTTACACCACATGTGCTTAACTTTTTAAAAAATATTTTATGGTTAACACTATCAAAACCCTTACTTAGGTCACAAAATAGCCCAACAGGATGATTCCTTCTGTGTAGGTCCATAGTTATATTGCTGATAAATTCATGAAATGCAATTATCGTCGATTTACCACGCCTGAACCCATGTTGACTGCACACTAAAATTGTATTTTTCTCAAAAAATGACATTAATCTATTAAACATTAATAATTTTAATATTTTTGAGAATGAGGACAGAAGAGATATTGGCCTATATATATAAACTGGCAAGGCGGGAAGGCGCCATTTTGCTTCGAGGGAGCCCAGCGCTCGGCCAGTTCCACGCCGCCAATTACCGAGGTAAGATGCTGCCTTCCTCACCCGGGGACTTCACTCTTTGTTTGCTGAGTATTAATTCCGTTTTCTGCTTAATTATTTCATATCTCTTTCACTTATCTCCGGGGCTTGCCTCGGTCGGGGAACTGTTTAACGTAATCATTTTTTAACTGTTAACGAGACTTTTCATGTTCTAAGTAATCGCTTGTGCAGGCCACATGCGTTGGCCTTATTCCTGCGTTCCGATTAGGTGCCTGGGATCTTGGAGACGGTCCTCATTAGACCGTGTATGGGAGTACGCGCACGTATTAAACGTCTTAATTCTAATTGTCTCCTTGTATTTTTTTGCACCGGCCATGTGGTGACCTATACCTTGTGAGCAGTCTTGTGGGATGCCTGGAGAGCCCAATATTACTTTTATACCATAAGTGTGTCCGACTCTTTGAGCGGGTCAGATCTGAGGGCCGGTTTTATGACCCATGGCTAAACCTCTGGCTAAAATTTAACCGCATGCTGGCTCTTATTTAGGGTTTATGACTCCCAGTTAACGTCTACTTTCCAGTTAAAGTCCCGGCTAAATTAGTGGGTGAATGAACCGGCCGCTAGCTACCTAACTGGAGGCTAAGCGACAGAAAATAAAATGGCTATGTATCAGGAGAGGTTAGTTGTTGATAGTGATGATGACTAATTGAGGAATTATATTGAATATTTGCAGGATAAGATGGAATAATTTATTACTAAATATAAAAGGTTTTGCCGTCTTCGACTAATTTTTTTTTAACATTACATGAAAGTGTATTCACGCTTTTCGATTCTCGTCGAGTCGTAGATATATTATCATTTGACTTTAATTGGTCACGAAGTACATAAACATATGCAATGTATTGAAAAGGCCGCGGCTAGTCCCTGTTATTAGTGGCGCGTCTCCGGCTGCTCAGGGACGGTAGATTAGGGTTCGTGCCTCGTGGCCTAAGGGATCTAGCCTGCCCAGGATGACTTCAGGAAATGAAAGTCAGCATAAAGTTTCCGGGTTTTATGTACGATAAAACACACCCTTTACATGGGGCTACCGCAACCCGCTTGTGGCAATCTCAATAAGGGCGATGCCCGGTTCCGCACGCTTTAATTTCCCCGCACAGTGCAAGGGGCCTCCCACCTGTACTGTAATCGCGACTAAAAATGGCTAAAAGAAACAATAAGAGTTATTATTAATATCCAGGGAGCGCTCCTAGACAGCGTCCCGCGACCGACACAGATTGGATGGCAACTTGCTGCGTTACCGACGCCGGCCTCACCCTAGCTGTGGAGCGACGTCTCCCTGCGTCCACCTCCCTGCATCTCCCCAGCGCGACTCCCTCCCCCACGTGCCGCGACCGCGACTCCCCTCCCACGTGCAGCGACCTTGACTCCCCTCCTCCGCGAGCCCACGGAACGTGCGGATTGGCCACAGGCGGAGAACCACGGCCTAGGCGCCCGGTGAATAATACGAATAAAATAAATAAAAAATAATATGAACTATAAAAACAAATAAAAAATAATATGAACTATAAAAACAAAAATAAAATAAAATACAATACAAATTAAGTACCTGCAAAAGAAAACACAAGTCTTCACTGCACCGTCGGCGAGTAGAAACACTTCCATGAAGCACCACTCGGCAGGAGAAGGTATTGGTGTGACATATAGGCCTGTAAGAGTTAAGGAGGCCTTTGGGCCGACGTCAGTATATAAACTTAAATGTTCCTGCTTAAGAATATGTGTAAATTAGTGCATTTTAAAATTACAAAACGAGGGTTATTATTACCTATAAAATGCATGTTTTCGTCGAAGTTGTATCTGTGAATTTTTATTCGTAATACAGTGGACATATGCTGGGAATGAAATGCACTTCATACGACTTTAGACGTGGTTCTAATTCAATGAATACAATTGAATGTGAAAATAAATGCTACCCAATTATCCTTTCCCTATCTTACAAACCTTTAGGTTCTTATTATCTACATGCCACGCAGTGCAAAACGAAAACAGCACTGGAATTATTATTTTTCCTGTATCCATGTTATCCCTTGATCCTATCGGCATGACACTGTATATGTTGGTCTTGTTTTACATTATACTTGCTGTTTTAATTTAGAATGTTGAAAAATCCTGTAATTAAAACAAAAAAATACCATAATCACGATACAAACAAATTATGTCAGGTCTTGTAAAAATGTATTTCTTTCATATACATTTTACAATCATAATTATTTAACCAGTGAATATGTCTAGGATCTCTTGGCTTACCAAATTAAAACAGCAAGCATCATACACCACAAACTAATTCCATCAGGATTGGATTAATTTGGATATGTGATACGAAACTATTAGTACAAAAATGAAACCCTACACCAGTGAAATGAAAATCGACAAGTATTTTCCCGAAACAGGGTCTATATTATTTGATTATGAAATACATTTATGAAAGAAATAATTGTTCTCTAGCAAAAATGTCTTAACCCTATTTATTTGTTTGTATAGAATTACTTCGTTAGTTTTGGCTTAATAGATAACCTAACAAAATCACGAGTTTAAATACAAGAGTAATGTTGAAAACATACCGTTTTGAATCTTAAATTGTAATTTTATGTTTTAACATAAAGCAGGTTTGACATCGAAGTAGTTTTTGCTTAATTTAATTATATCTGTTGCAAGATAAAATTCGCGGCATATTTCTGTACTGCAGCTGTAAACATTACGATTCACAATACAAACAGCTGACTAACATTTTACCAGAAAAAAAACTGTCTCGCAACGACAGTTACCAACTTCTGGTTTATTTTATTACCAACACACCCATTATTACACCTCATGCTTCATAAGGTTCCGGTTAGCCAACTGCAGGCTAAGTATGGGTCATTATACACCCCTCATTCATTAACTGGAGGCTAGCCTAACCAGAGGGCTAGCAAACCTTTAGATTTAGCCAGGGGTCGTAAAACCAGCCCTGAGTGTGCTACGGAATTTAAACGAGGGTCCAGTCTTGCCTCACACAGGCGACGTCACGCCCTGAGATGGATGTTAGCTGGGTTCACGTGCCCTGCCAAGTGGTGGCGCCATTACCAATCAACATCGTAACGACCCTCTCGAAACCCGAACCACGACAATATGTTTTCTTACTTAATGTTAAAATTTATTTTGGTATTTAGCTAAATATTATATTTTTGTCGATCTAATATTTACAGTGACTTATCCCAAAGCTGAGGCAGAGTTACTTTTCCAAAAAAACAAACAAACAAAAAAAACCCAGTTTTTCCATACCTGAAATGTTTTTTGATCATTTTGTTTAGGCATGTTGCAATAAAATAACTTTTAACATTTCTGGAGATATTAGTTTAGGGTAGTTATACTTAAAAAAAATGGTAATACCAAGTTAATTGTTTATTAAGTTAGGTTTGCTACACGACAACTATAGTGAAAATTATTTAAATGTTTAGGTTGGCAACATAAATAATATGTTAAAATAGGTTAAACTGTTTAGAATTGTATTTGTTTTTTAGAAACTATTGTACCCAATTTTTTTTTTCATTCCTGCACATTTAATTCTAATGTTTTTTTTTCTAAATTTGAAAGTAATTGACTGAAATAATTTTCTTGCAAAGTTGTGGAGCTAATATATATTTTCTAAACTTAACACTTAATATGTATCCAACTAAGTCATTTGATACCATAAAGTAAGTTCAATTCTTTTTGAATTGATAATTTTATTTTTTAGGAGTTAATATGTAAGTTTAAATTTTGTTAATTATACGTCGTTTAAGACGCATTAATACAATGTTATAAATTATTATTGTAATAGTTTAATTGCAAACACATTGGTGTTTTGAATGGTAAACCTCTCTCAGCTGTTTTATTTAAAATCTTTCGTCTTTGTTTGCAGCCTCGTTTTGTAACTTATTGAAATTTGCCTCTATGGAATTGTTGACAATAATTATTTCAACCGTTAACTTTGTCGCCATTTCTGTGCTGTTCGCTGACTAGCTTTCTTCGAATTCTTTCCTGGAAACGTTAACTCACTGTGAAGCAAGGAAACTTTGGTTTTGGTATTAGCATAATACGTTGTCGTCGCTAGTGCACTTAAATCTTTTAAAAAAGACGTATAAGGGGACTACACGATCGTTGTCGATTCCTGAAGGTGTATCGTCAAATACAGCGTGTGCTTCTCGCCATCACTTCTTTGTTTTGTCCGAATTTTATCTGTCTTGTCTCGTCAATTTCTCTCGTGTCTACAAAATCTTTTGTGTTTCTATGTTCTATACCATCATCATGGTTATTTGTGGTGTTTGAGAGTTATCGTATCACAATTAACCGCAACGTAAATGGCTTCGCAAACCTACGGAGGGTTTCAGAGTCGCCGTATCATCCGCCTCCATCATCTAGGATTTAGTTCTTTGAGAGAGAAGTGGAGTTTGTCTCAGTGGTGTTCTAGCATCGGTGTCTTTTCTGCAACTTTTCTCAACGTTTTTTCGTCACGTAGAATATTCCTGTACAGCCGAGTCCACTTATAACCAAGTGCTACATTTTCTGATTTTGTGTTGAGATCGCTCGGCCTTTTTTTTCACTGCTTACTTTCCAGGGCCAATTTTCTCATGTTAGCAAAAAAATAAAAATTTTCAAATTTGCCATTTTCAAAATCAACCAAATTTCAGATTAATGTATAGAAGTACTTTTAATTATTTCAGAATTATTTTGTATGTATTTTATTTTTTATAGCCTCCTTAAAAATATCAAAATTTCCTCAAAAATGCTTATCATAAGAAGTTGGAATTTACAAGGACTATTCTCCTAATTGTGCTAGGGAGCTGTAAAAGGTCTCATTTGATAGAGCTTGAAATTTTCTTTTGTATGATATGCATCATGATAGGATTGCACACAATAACATTTTTTGGTAAAATTATTTATAGCCTTTTTAACAATTCAAAAATAGTATTTTTAAAAAATCTGAAAAAAAAAATTCTTTTTTGTGTTTTTTTATAACATTCTGAGAGTTTCTTGATGGGATTTCATTGGGATCATATTAAAACATTATTTTAAATTAATACATATGCTATGTATTTTCAACTCAATCCAATTTCCATTATAAAATAAATTGCAGATAAAAAAATGAAAAATTTGAAGTACATTGAAGTACATACCTTGATATCCCTAAATGACAAATGCATTACAGCCAAAAGTTTTTTTGTTTGCATTTACTTTTTCTGACTCTGTAAGCGTGTAAACTCGTACAGTTGCAGTTAAAGGGTCAACTACTGTGAGAATGTCTCTCCGATGGACTTGAAGAATGTCAGGTGTCGAAGGGTATGTGAAATTTGATGGGGCTGGACCATGTGGGTGAAGAAAACTTACTTTGATTTCTTGCTCATCTTCAAAGGAATCGAGGACACATGCTAACCACCGGAAGTCACCATATCGGCACGTCACGAAACCAACTATTTCAGTAAAGTTTAATTCAACACATCCAGTTGTAATTTCTACTTCCCTAGATGATTTAGAAAATGAATACTTTTTAGTGGACACTTTACTCTTAAGGGATGAAGCTGTGTAGTTTTAAGGTGCCTTCAATAGTCCGGGCTAATAGCTTTCGGGCTTTCAAGAAAATTGCCTCACTCTTGTGCTGCTCTGTTGTACTGTATGTGAAGTTATAGCATTGATGTTGTCCTTAGTCCACTCATAAAGCAGCCTGGGCATCATAATTTGCTCATTGTAAATAAGACTAAGACTAGCCGTTGCTCGTAGTCTTTTTACAGTGCCACCAATCCCATCACATAAACTTTTCCCATGAGAGGTTGCAAAGAAATGCCACTCTGCTTTGACACCAGAGTCATCCTCATGAAAACACAGGTTCATGAAATTAAGCCGGTTCTTATATTGTGCTGCGCATTCATCAGAAAAGTAGTATATATTTGATGGAGATGGAGTAAAGTGTGACTTGATGAATTCTGATAGTAACCGTTGGAAACAATGAACAGCAACGGTGTCATGAATGGTACAATCGGAAATGACTAAAAAAATTGTGTGCTGCAACTCACTGCCTATGATGCTCCATGAGTAGATAGAGAATGGATGTATTGTGGCTTGTGCATTATTCCATTGATATCCCTGAGCAGCATCTTGTAAGATAAATGAGTAGTTTTCACTGAAATCACAAGAGTACTAAAAACTCGCACTCTTTTTTAGTATTGTTTCCTTGATGTGACTAAGGATTGATGATTGCTGCTTTGCTATAAAAGAGTGCCTAAGGAGTTTTGGAAGTGATTCCAGATCAGTTATAAATTCATCACATGGTTTTGTAAAAGTTTCCAAGCTGGTCACATTTTCAATGGAATTTACTTCAAAACATTCTTCCAGACTATTTCTCAAACTATCTGTTCCTGGGCAGTTGTAACACTCACCGAAGTAGCATAGGGGAGACGGGAGACATGAGCACTTTTTTAAAATTTATTTTGTCATTTTTTAAATTTTATAATTATTACTTCTGCATTTACCATATTCATAATTGGGGTTGTCTACATATAATATACATTGCAAAGTTGTAGTTCTTAACAATAGCCTCAGAAAATATTATTTCTAACAAACATTTTATGCTCAAGTGTCCCCAAGAGTAGGGACACTTGATCATTAAATTAAAATCTGTTTGTATGGCTAATATTACCATGTTGAAGGCTGAAGCTAGACAGGGACTGCTTGCCAAATTTCAGCTTACATTTAAAAAAAAAATTATTATGCAATCCACAAAGTAAGTAGACCTAAGGGCAAATTGATTTAAGCATTATACAAGGCACATATTTAGGAGTGTTTAGGCCTGCTTTCACATCTGTAGCATCATTCCAAAAATGTTGAGCAAATCCAGAATTTGTTTTTTTATGAGATTTAAAACATGACATGACAGGACAGCATGACATGATAAATACAGAAATTAAGTTAGAGAGCATGAAATAAGACATTAGGCAACTAAGTCTTAACTATAGGCCTATTTTATATTCAGGCACATACCTAACCAAATCTCGTGTTAATTGAAAGAAGAAATTGTTTTGGTACAGCAATTTCATAAGTATGCTGCTAGTCTACTGATGGAATCAAAACTGTTTTTAAAGATAAAACTTGTAACTATGATTTTTCAAACAAAATGTTGGTGGTATTAAAACATGTCCAATCTGATCTTCTGCTACCTCAGTAATATCATCAACCTCTGGACATTTGAAACTACTACTTTCAATACTTTTGGCAAACTTAACAACATATCCATCACCCGTCTTCTCTTGTACAAGGCCCACAAATCTTTTAACACTTTTCTTTCCTTTGAAAACCACAAGAACCCAGTCTCGAGCTGCAGGCTGCTTTCGAAAATCATATTCTTCCTTTTCTTCTTCCGACATATCTTCTTCGTATTCTGAAGAGAGGTATTGTGGACTGCATGATGAGTCAGAACTGCTTTCTTCCAAATTCTTCTTGGTCTTAGCTGTGAAGTCTTTTTTTGTACTGTTTTGCCATGTTTCCTTTTGTTGTAGGCTTAGTGCAT
Source organism: Bacillus rossius redtenbacheri (assembly GCF_032445375.1). NCBI lineage: Eukaryota > Metazoa > Arthropoda > Insecta > Phasmatodea > Bacillidae > Bacillus > Bacillus rossius. The sequence goes on along the minus strand of NC_086338.1, from coordinate 8,244,501 downwards.
TTCTTTTTTTCTCATCAGTAGTAGCTTTGTTATTTCATCTTTTGTATGTGTCAGTTAATATGGCTGTTTTCCCTTTCTTACGTCCCTTGACAGTGGTCTTCCTTTCATCAGCTTTGGGAGAAGGCAGAATTTGTTCAGGACTGACTTGAAAAACTTTGCTGTGGCAAAGGCTTGAAGATGGGCTTTCATTGGTATGTTGATCATTATTTGAGAGGTTGTTGCAGTTGGACTTTTATCGGACTTCATCCTATCAGCTGAGGTTATGCCCTATTAGTCACATAAGCGCACACAAAATCGTCATCACAAAATATGTTAGGAGTAAACTCATGAATCCCAGCAATCTGAAAACCTTTCATGATGTTGGCTGGTGTGAAGGCAAGTGGAAAAGCTTTCACCACCAAATATGAAATTTCATAAAGTGAAATGGGTTTTCCTGGGTGAGATGTCATTCAATCATTTGCACTGGCATTATAATACCTCTTAAATGGCCCATACACAGTTAAGTCCAGCGGTTGAAGCTTATGACTACAATGGGGTGGGAATGTCAGCATTACTATGCCATGCTCTTTAGCAAAATTTGTGAAGCTATGGATATGTGGCTGTTGTCATGGTTGTCCAGTAACAGGAGGACCTTTCTTTCATTTCTGCATTTAATGTACTTTTCGAAATGCTTCAGAAACAACGGAAAATTTGCTGCAGTCATCCACCCAGATTGATGTGCTGCTCCATCACTTCTGGAGGTGCTCCCATGATCATATATTCCTTGAAGTGAACTCGAGGATATATAAAGAATGGGGGGATAGAATTTCCTATTGCATTAATGCCGCAGCGTAGTGTATTTAATTGCCCTCGTTCAGCCGATGTTACCCTGCCAACTTGCTTCTCACCTCTCTGAGCGACAATTTTCCCTGGCTTCTGTACAGTGGTAACACCAGTTTCATCAGTGTCCCAAATGTCTTCAGGACCAAATTCATATCTTTCCAGGACTGCATGCAAATTATCAAAAAAGTGTCCGACATTTGTCCTGTTAAACTGGTGGTTCGACTCAGTGGGTTCAGCCAATCTTAGCGATAAGTGATGATTGTGTTTAATGAAACCACGAAACCATTCTTGAGAAGCAATCAAATCGCTATCCCAATTTGAGGGTTATTTGATATTGTTTTTAACTGCTAATTCATAGGCCAGTAAACGTATTGACTTTGCTGAAAGACCATGTTGCATCTTTGAAGCCATTATCACATACTCTGCAAGTTCCTGTTCTTGATGCTTCGTAAAAATCTGTGATTTCTGATAGTTTGGTTTAAAGTCTTTTTCTTGAACTGGTGACCCACTATTCAACTTTTCCTTCTATTTTACAACATACCTTTAGAGTGTCATGCGATCCACATCATACTTCTTAGCAGTTGTAAGAATTTTTTCATTTAGGTTAACTATCTCTTCTACAGCCAGTTTCATCACCTCAGGATTAATAGGTTCCCTTGGTTTGGTTCCTCCTTTTTTCTGATAGTTCTGTGGTATCTTCCTACAAATAAAGTTGATAATTAGGGTCTGAACACATAGCCTAATCTTAAATTTTCAAATAATAATAATAATAATGATAATGTAAAAAACACTACAAAACAGTCAATCTCCAGTACTGTAGCTACCTAAATAACTTTAACCATGGGCGTACAAAATCTGTGTATGCAGTGTAGGGAGACTTGATTACGTGATCAAGTGTCCCTTTCATGAAGTGATCAACTCTCCCTAATGACAATAACAATTGCAAAAATTTTAAGTTAATTAAATATAACCTCAATTAAAGAAATGAATTGAAGGAAATGTAGCTAAGTGAAAGCAGTTTACAGTACACTAAAAGTTAAATAGAAACTAAGCTACTGTGGTACCATACAAAAAGCTTTAAACTTACCTGGAAAACTTTTCTTCCCAACTTGAAAATATAAAAATATTGATTTATTCTGGAACTTCAATTGCATGGAACTCCAAACATTTTAAAAACGGCTACCAGAAAGTACAAACCACAGGATAACCAACAGTTAACAAATTCAAGTAAAAAGTATGTAGGAACTCGCCTTATGCGCAAGTCTCCCCAGTCTCCCCTACTTCAGATGGATTATCACACACCATTGTTTGTAACACATCTTGGTAAGTTATTTGTTTTTCACGGTCGGTCAGTTCTGGGAATTTACACTGTGCCAACTTCAACTTAACATTTTGATGTATTGTACACACACAAACACTGTGTGTACCATTTCCACCTGCCAAAACACAGTTTTTCGGCCTAAGGTCACAAAATTTAGAGAATACAATTTGAATGTCTGCAATTTATGAGAACTTTTTGTACTTTTTAAGGAGAAATACCCAAAGGATGAGTTGTTTTTGGAGATGTTCACGTTTTCCATTTTTTTTTTTAACTGAGACAAAATCTTTTTTTCCTGGCATGATACGAGTAACTTCTTCACTAGCATAAAACAACTGCACCTTTGTCGCAATTTCTGGCTTTAATGTTTTTCCAGGTTTAGGATCAGGGCTTGACATAATTCCTTTCTCTGCTTGAAGTTTTTTTGCATTACGAGCTTTGTAATTAGCAACACCAAATTCATCTTGAATTTTCTATACTGTCCAGCTAAAAGGCAATGTTGTTAATATTTTCATTTGTACACATTTGTCTGTGGAACACCGAAACTTTTCTTTCAACTGGTTGAGCATTTCATCACTGGGGGCAGGTGTTTCATCACAGACTGAAGTTGCAGTACTTTAGACCTGAAAGCTTCACTTGCTCGTTTTAGTTTATCTTCTGGATAGCTATTTTCTCCTGATCGTTGTTTTTTATAGGCAATTTACTTAAAACAATCAGGCTTTGGTTCAAATAAGACAGAGCTTTCTCTCTTTCAGGAGTAGAAATAGTCATCCCCTGGGATCGGTTATCATCTGAATCGTCTGAGGGAGGTTCAGTTTGCTCCAATTCATTTACGGTTTTGGACAACAATTTGCGACGACTGTCACATTTTATTACACAATAATTTCCGTAATAAGAGAAACCTCATTCAGAGATGGCGGTCTTAAACTTTTGGTAGAAACTGTATGTATACATCACAGTTAACAAACTACATGCCTTTCCCTGCGCGTTAACTGTGACACACCTCTTAGCCTAATAGAGTTGGTCGTAATGTATCCACCTGCAACATATTTCACACATCACCCATCTAATTTGTTTACGGTTTCCCTTCTTGCCACAAGATAGGCATAGATTCCATAGGACATCCGATTCTTTTAAGAGTGCAGTAGTCAACATTTTACGAAAATTATCAGTAAATTTATTTTGTTTTATGAATACAGTAGAACCCCTGTCATACACTTTTCAACGGAGGGCACAAAAATGGTGTATGATGCGGGAAAGTATGAAAAGGGAATGGCAATAATAATTTTTTTTTTCAATCTACCATACCAGCAAAATGTCAGATTAAACTTAAATACATAATGTGTAAATAATTGCATTATATTACTGAATGATATGAATCATCATTATATATACATATAATAAAACCACCAGAAATGTAAAATACAGTCCATACTCAAGTAAAGCTGACATGAGAAACAGTGGCCTTACAAAATGTTAGGAAGTCCTTTCTTTGAGGGTGGGAAAAGTCACCAAGCCTAAATTTGAAATAAAAAAAATTAGACTATTGTAAAAAGAAAATCAGAAATTTTTCTTGTTTGTTTCATTTTACAAACAACTTAATGCAACAGAACAATTTTCAATAAAATTTCAACTTGAGAAACGTAAAATACAAAACAATCCGAACGTAAGAAAACAATAACAAACGGGTATATTGAGTTAGAAGATTAATGAATGCACAAAATATGAGATCCGTGCCTTGGTAAAGCGCGTGCACCATTTTCATAGTCATTGCTAGTTTGCGTGACCAGTCTCGCTTGGTGCTGGCCATAGATGTTACTAGCGAAGTGCACAGTATTCCTGATTCTATCCATATCTATGGTGTTATTATCTTACGTTTGCAAAGGTAAACAGTGAACATTTTTCAAAATAAAAGCAGGAGGAATATGAATTTTAGGACTTTTCCGCTTCCTAAAAACGTTTGAAACGGGAAATTAATGATTTTATAAGTGTAAGTTCCGGGAAAGTAAACCATTGTAAATATAGTACTTTCGGCGGGACCAAAATTAATCGGCGTATGACACGGGAAAATGTATGAAACGGGAATGTATCATCGAGGTTCTACTGTACAGACACATAAAATACTATAAACACTCCACAACTAACTGCATCATTTTGCACTGGTATGTTTTCAGGAACAATTTCAACTTTCCAATTTGAAATGTTAATTTTTCCACCGTAAACTTTATTGCAGTAACTTAGAAAACGCAAAAAGGGTTTCAAGATTTCTTTATCACCATTTTCACACAATGGATCCAAATGGTAAAGCACATTTATGTTCAAATTAGCCACTAACAGACACCAAAGATCATCATGAACACAGTGTGGCATAATCAACAATTCCTTTGTTTCTAGATCATGCAGTTTCCTGATGTACAAATTTTCCCATGCATATCGGATTCTTTAAACACACATTTCCTTCAAAAATGGAGGTGTACTGAATTTTTTGGTAAAAATGACAGTTCTGATTTTTTACTCTGTTGAAAAAAAGAGCAATTCCTGCCTCTACAGCTCCTTGTGTGAGCTTCATATTTTCAAAGAGACTGCAATAATCTATACCTCTTACTCTTATCGTATATGTGCAGACGTCATTGGATAAAGAAACTTCAAAATCATCAATTGAATAGTATTCTATACTTTCAAATATACAATTTTCCATTGCTAAAGGATGAGGATAGATTTTAGCTAAATTAGAAGTGTCTAAAGTAAGTTTAATTTGGCCATCAGATTTTGCAAAGCAGCAAATTTTATTTACAAGTTCCTTTCTGAAATCATTTGGGTTGAATGTTTCGCAGAAGTAGGGCATCACTTAGTATCTGTTTAATGAAGATCACATACACACCACAGTTAAAGGAACCTTTTTGAATTTGATGATCAGGGTCACCTATAACTTTCCAGTTATCAGTGTATTGTTCTGCAGAAAAAATATTTCTTTGCTGAAGTAAAGTTTTGAAGTTTTCAAATGACTCAATAGTTTTAGTACATTTTTTATTTGAAATTAAATTTTCTTCTCTACCTGCGGGATCAATGTATAAAAATTTTTTGTTTTGGATGTCTGCAACAATCAGTGTCCCTTGCTGGTTGTTTAAATTTAAAGGAATTAAACACTTCCTCTCTGTCATGAGTTTAACTTTATTAATTTCAGCTTCACGTTCCAGAAATTAACCAAATAAGACACAAAAACCAGTTTGCAGGTAAGTTGTCTTGTGATCTATATTCATGCAACAGAACAGCTACACAAGCATCAATAGCACCACTTCACAACCATTCCTTTCCAAATAAAGTTTCCAAATCTTCTTGTGTCAAAATATCTTCACCGTACAATCCAATACGTTTTCGCATGTTGTCAACTTAATTGAAACCTCTCACCTGTGACTTCATTTCATGTTGTTGATTACTTTTATAATAAGGCGCTGTGCCAGTGTTCTTAAACAAATCTTTTGCTTTTGGTAGGCATAATAACACTATCCATAGATATTAGCATATAACTCACAACAATGTCGTTCACCCCGTAGAAACAAACAATGTTAGTGGCCAGTTGGCCACTGTTTGCAGCTGCTTCATCCGGTTAAAGGCCGCCTTCATCTTCTGCCTGCTGGCACAGGCACCAATTTTCTTGCTTTGTTTGCCTGTAGCACAGTATTTGTATGTATGATAAAAAACTCATTTGCCATAATTCAAATTGCATGCATGGTGTAATGTAGAATGTTGAAACGAAAGTAAATAGACCTAACTTAGCAACATGAACTAATTAGAAAAAAACTATTTAAAAACATTTGTGAGCTTATAAGTTACCACCTCTGAAATGTACAATTAGCTGTTTTTTTTTATTACAATAGAACACTAATCCTAACCACATACCAATAATGATCAAAAAATGTAAGAATTATTTGATTTTGTGAATTATGTAGCCACGTTAATATTGTAAGGTCATGCAATGCTAACACGTTTTCATGCTTTCGTAAACTTAACTTGATACACAATTTTCCATTATTTACTTGATACACAATTTTCCATTATTATAATAGCTCACATTTTTCCTAAATATTTATCTCATCTGACTAATTTGAAGTTGTTTAAAGTTTTTACTGCTCTTATGGTGCTCCAATATTGCTTTCACCTTTCCAAGAATTTCAAAACAATTGTTCTTGATGAATTATTTAACTACTTAAATTATAAATTATAAAGTGTCGTTCATGCTGATTCTTTTTTGTTAATTAAAGAAGCTAGTATACAACATGTCCTTAAAACAATAATTTTAAAATTTCATGATTAATTCCAAATATATGTGTGTGATTAAATACAATTTTCTGTTGACTGTAACAAGAAACATTTTGATAAATTCACTTTCTGTCGTAAATTCCAAATGCATAATAAGCAATTGAAAATTCATACCTTTCATTAGAAACAAATAAATTTACAGCTTTCACAAACACACAAAATAATTTGCTATAGTACTAGGTGCCATTAACATTACCATTATTGTCCCAATAACGCTGCACAGGAACACCCTCCAAATTTGTGAGAATACGTAATAAATTGGACGCACCCGCCAATTGGTTGTCTTCAATCATACCCTGAAATACATAAGAATTAATAATTTGGAATATTATTTGCTGTATTTACCTGTGTATATATAGGTATTGTAACCTTTGCTCATCACTTTCAGCCATAGGTCACAATACCCGCCCCCAGCTGGGTACTAACATGTATAATTTTTTTTTATCTAAATGCAGAATAATTGCTCTGCCCAAAATACTAACAGTTCCAGAGCCAAAACCACGTCAAAAACCCACAAATCAGAAATGGGGGCAGACTTAATGAAAGTATTACAAAATGTTAATATTAACATTAATCCAAAAGCTTTAAAAAATTCTTTACAGCAAAAATGCAGCAGAAAATAAGAGATAGGGTCAGTTTGGTACAGCTAAGAAAAAACTACAACCGAAATAAAGATTAGCATCTAAAATTTATTTTCCTAAAAAAAAAAATATTAACTGCCAAGCATATGACGTGTTCTGATAAAAACATTACATTACATAAAGCACGTCGCATAAATAAGTTGATCCAATTATAATAACGTATTAGGCAATACATAAATTCCTTATATAGTAGGCGAGATTATATTTATTCCATCTTCGTTGGCACACTCCATATACTTCCTACAATAGATTTCCTATATTCCCTACCCAGAACGTACATTTATACATCTTTAAAATATTTGAGCATAAACTTTAAAGTTCAAATACATTACCAAAAATATTAAGAACAATTTCAAACCTTTAATGGTGTCAAGTGCAATTTTGGCAGTGTGATTACATTTAAAAAGGTCAGTGCGCACTAAAGTTGGGAAGACTTATAAAACGCAACGAGAGTACCTGTTTCTACTGATAAACTTTAAAAGTAACTTTAAGTTCACTTTACGTTTCACCAAACTGTTGAGACTGCCGCAACATTACAAGTCAACTTGAAAAATAAGTACGTAGATTTCCCACACCTGTGCCAAAAACATGCAAGGGGTACTTACTTGATATTCTCTTCTGAATAGCGTTTACCGTATATTTGCATAAACCTGCAAATGCTCAAGCAAACGTCCGTTTGCGGTGAAGGTCACGGCCAACCGGGCAAATGGGACGAACAGCTGACCGGTGTGTGGGGTGCATCGCCCTCGTACATCACAAAAACGTAGCTTCTTCAAAAATTCAATACCACTGATAACTTCCCTGTCCAATCCACCAAGCTTCAAGCTTGTTAAATTTAAAGGTTTACGCCTTCACCAAAAAATAAGTACTGCACACTGCATACACGTAGTGACGCCATCCAAACCCGTGCCAGGCCGTCCGGCCTCTCCGGTAGCGGAAAACAGAATCCTCCTTCACTGTCCGCACTAGCGCTGTTGCATTTCTAGCGGTAACTCAAGGAACTAAAGTCCGTTTATAATATGTAAAATGCCAATTCAAAATACGCGACGTAAAACCCAGGCAATAAATAAAACTAATAATGGTAAAACAAATTAAAAAATCTGAATTAATTAATACAAATCGTTCTAAAGTTGATTAACACCGTGGCTTTCGGTACGCCTCTAATGGCCAATTAAAATATTTGAACATTGGAAACAAAACTAAATTAAACATAAAAAATCCTAATGATTCAATAAAATGTTCCGGGCTTACAAAGCTAAAATAAAATAAATAATCTAGGGGTAGCAGACATGCTACAGTATATTTAATCTTTCTCTCATACTAAACGTAAGAATAGGCAAATATGAAAAAAAAATTTACAGCACTATTGCATTATCATAATTACATTATGAGGAAACTAAATTTTTTTTTGCTCTCAATTTAAGCCTGTGCTCAGCCTGTTGCATTGCGAGAACTTTCCGTGCACGCTTGTCGGCTCGCTCAAGGTTTACTAACCTGCGCTCCACCTCCACATCAATTGCTGGTTTATTTCTAGCACGAAAACCAGAAACAGGTGTTGGTGGAACAATACTTTGAGGTTCTTCTTGTGATGCATTCACTACAAGTAAGCTGCCAGTACTGAGTGCACCAGAGCCAGTATTGTTACTGTGGCATCATAATTTCATGTCACAGTCTATCATCCACGCAATGCAACACACCGCCCAATGCTATTTCCAGCTCCGAATCTGTGGGAGGATCTAACAAAAAAGGTCCTCCACCAGTTGCCATTCGCGGTCTTGTGGCCAGAGCAAGGGCTTCTTCTGCTTGGTCTTAACATCGTCCCAGAATTTCATCAGCTGGGCACTGGAGCGCTGCAAGTTAAAATTAATTTAGCTGTGATATTATTATTATATGCAAATTAAAAATGTAGTGCTAAATGTACTCACGTTACGTTTAAAAGAAGGTTCTGTCTACACAGCGTAAATCAATGTTTGGTGGTAAGAAAATAATAAAATTAAAAAACTTGTATTTATTTAGGTGCTCAGCCAGCTGTTGAGTCCATAGTTTGTTCTGCACGCCAATAGAGAAAACTACTTATTTTGTATAAGAACTAACCTGTCACTGATGGTTAAGAACAATCATTTAGCGATCTTTTTTTTCTAATATATGTAAGAATAACTACCACATGGATTTACTTAAATATCATAATGCAAATAACGTACCTTGATGAAATCAGGTTGGGAATTGAACTCACATTCAATTCGCGCCCAGGCATCTTTCTTGGCAGTCAATTTGCGAAGTCTGTCTTCTTACATTCGATGACATGTGCCCAGGAACGAACAAGCCCTAACAAAATTCTTTGTTCGATGGATGAAAATCGCTCGGATTTTTGAGAGGACGTCATTATGTATTCTCATGGTAGTTTTTGATATGAATATAAATATAACAAATACAAACAACTACAGTCAATGTACTATCAAAAAAGTAAACAAGTCAATCGTGGGTCAGTTCCTATTGGTTGTTATCCATGATGTGTTAGTAAGAGGCGAACCTTCACTTTATAAAGTAAAGGAACGGGCTGTACTTTAAGCGACTCTGCACGAGACTTAAACTATAAGGACGGTGCCTCCCTTCATGAAGTATCGCTTACAGTTAAAGTAAAGAAAGACCTCTGCTTGTGGCTGATAGTCAGAAGGCGGTGCATTAATGAAAGGTAAAGGGATGACTTTAGTCTTCTCGCTGTACATGCCTTTTGTTATTAAATGCATATAAACCTTCCACTCGGGAACATTGAGATTATCTTTGCATTTTGCGTACAACCACAAGGCATCGTGTGGTGTTTGACGTGATGCTTCTTCGGGCACTGACAGATCTCCGAAATTTATATTCTGTAAACCCTTTCCTTCTGCATAAAATGTTTTAACTGGGACAACTCCCTGGAGCCTAATTTCTTTGGAACAAGGCGTTTTTTAAACTTGGGTATTTCAGATCCTTTGTTGGCAGAACTTCCTGGAGTTATGCATTTAATGCCACCCATGGAGTGAACTGTGTTCATTTCATTAAGGGTACTGTCGCAGTTATAGTGGTACTCTCTCCTAGGTGTCCCTTTGGCCCTGATAGGGTTGCATGGAGAGGTTCCCTAGTAAGACAAGACCTCACTCTACGTCCAATTATAACCGAGACTGCCTACTCGGGTTGATGGGTCTGGTTGATGAAGTTAGTGGATGTTCCGCGGGGGTGTCGGAGGGAAGGGCCTGATTATTTCAGGTGGAAATCTCCATCGGGGGATTCCCTTCCGATGGTCCTCGGTGGCACGTGATACCTCTTTCTGGGGCTGCAGCCTAGTTGTGGGACTATTGCCCTGGCCAGCTGGAGTGGTGTTACTTCCAACCGGGGTGTGGTGCGGAGGTACTGGCTGGAAGGGGGGCTGCTCGGTCTCGAGCCTTCTCGTAGACCCAGGGTGCCTTGTCACGGGAGTCGCCCTCCATGGGAATGTACCTGGGGTAGCACAGGGGTATCCAGCTATTTCCTGGATTTCTTCTGGGATCCTCTCCGGGAGTAGGACATTGGCGATGGTCGTCTTACCAGGAGTAGCCGAGATGGCTGCTGCGTCGGCGATGACCTCCTCCGGGTAGTTGTCCAGGCGATGGCGGCAGCGAGGGTTCCTCTGGGATGGTCCCCGAAAGTACTAAACACTCGATTTGGAGCAACACTAGTTTATTTATTACTAGCACGGGCCGACAGCCTTCCCTCTACAAACTATTTCCTGTTTGTCTACAGCCTATAGACAAGAAGATCCTATTACTCTTGTCTCTAACGCTCGACTCGTCTGGTGTCAAACTTGCAAGCGACGCGGAAGACAGACTCCCGGTAGCCGGCGCGGTTGATCGGAGTCTTGACTAGCGATGTGAGCCGGTCGTCAGCTAGATGACTGGAGTGGCGCGGTGAGCAAAGCTGGGCAGCCTTGGTGCCTCCAGGACACCAACTGCCCTCCTGGCCCAAGGGTGTTGCCAGGAATTCCAGGCGGCTGTAGGGCCGTGCGTAACCATGGAGCTAATATACAGTAATACATCTGGAGAGGACAAGGGAAGGCTAGCAGAGGATGCGAGGTGAAGCTGGGTATCGGCGTTTGTTCCCTGCTTCCTACGCTGGATGAAAATGAAAACGTGTAAAATTTGCCTCGCGCGGCCGAAAAATCCTCCAAACTAAACTCGAAACAGCTCTGAAACTATCTAAACAATCAAACTGAAAATTTTACTGGGGTATCTGTAAACATTTTTCCCCTCACTGCTTTAATATTTTTTTCGAAACATGAATACTTTCATTTTTAAAAATTAAATACCTATTTACTGCCAAAAATTTTTGTGAATACACAGAGTAAATTACAACATTGAGGAAAAATTTTTGTTTGCAATTATAAGTGGGGGACACCAGCGTATGAAATAAGGAAGAAGCCTCAAATTTTATTTATATAGCCCTCTTGACGCATTCAACCCCATACTTTTATTTTTACAGAGAGTTGAAGTGGGAATAATGTTTCAGTGGGTAGCACTACCGACATATGTCTTTGGAACGCACTTCCATTTGTTATTATACGTCTCAAAATTTATTATTTCATACATAACGTTTATAAAAACGAATTCTTACTTACCTTATTTAATCTATTACAAATCTCTTGTAATATACGTGTATTAGTAGAAGTTAGAAGTCTTTTCAATAACATGTTCATGTTCCAGTATACTCAACCAACGTAACATGCAAACTTTAGTTAAACACTGTTAGCGAATTGTTTGGAATAACTGTAATGCTATGCATGTACTGACAATGTAAGAAACTTTCAATTTTATTAATTGTTTGCATAAGAATTAATAATTTTAAAAAATCATAGAATATGCCTTTATAGACTGAAAACTTTTCACGTAGTTTAGAGTCGTATACATAAAAGTTTTTAAATATATATTTAATTGCCAAATATTGTTGAATATATTTAACATTTGATACATGCCTATATTGGATATAAACAGTCAAACGCCAAATTTTAGCATTTTGTATTTCTTTTCTCTGTGTGAATAAAATAACAGTTCTTAACCTAGTTGCTAATAAATACTGTACTATATTTCTAAAAAAAATACGAAAACCCCTGACATCGTCACCATAACAATTATAAATTTGCAAAATAATTAAGGCACTTCTATTAATGCTACGAAGCATACTCTTAAGAGAAATGTTTTAAACTTATGTTGGGATGTAACTAATATCTTAAAAGCATTGTGAAACCGTTACTTTGAGGGAAACCTTAATATACCGAACACCATACCATCCTTTAATCGAGTTCGATTTTCGCTTCTTAAGACCCATTTATTTGTCTTCAAAATGCACTGTACACAATGCATGGTTCGAAGACGCAGTCCAATTTTTCCTCTTTGTCGCTTTTTCTCAGAGCTGTCGTTGATCGTCACGCTTTGGAAATCTATGAAAAAAGTAAAGAATTGTACTTACAACTGAAACAACTTCTCTTTGTTAATTAGTTTTCTTAGGTATGTTGAAAAGTTCGAAGATTAGTTACTTCTGTTTAAAACATTTGCCACCTTTTTCTGATGCTTCAAAAGTTTTGGGAATTAATTTAGTTAACAAATGAATAAAAAAATCGTTATTATCTGTGAAAAGCAACGCCATCCGGCTTGGAATTCCATCGATTTGTACAGTCATATGCGCTACAGGAAATCACCATTGTAGCCGCACTCCAGCGCCTCCACCTCAAGGACAAGTGGGCTGGGGCTGTGTTTCCAGTAGAAATACGCTCTCTTGGCGGCGGCGCGCACACGTGTTTAGGAAGAGACGGGCTGACGGCTCCATGTAAGAGGAATGTACATACAAATCTGTTAGTTACATATCCCACAGCACACACCTGCATGAGACGGAAATGTTTTTTTATATTCTTTCTTACAAACTCCGTTTAATTGCTTTTATTATGAAAAAGTCTATTGTTTACCTTTGCAAACGTAAGAAAATAATTTTATCGTTCCATAGATAAGGATAGTATCAGGAAGACTGTGCACTTCGCTAGTAGCATCTATGGCCAGCACAGAAGCCAGACTTGTGGCGCAAACTAGCAAAGATCATGAAAAAGGTGCACGCTCTTTAACAAGGAACTGATCTTATATTTTGTGCATTCATTAATCTTTGAACTGAATTTACCCGTTTGTTATTGTCTACTTACGATCGGAATGTTTTGTATTCTACGTTTCTGAGTTTAATATTTCATTGGAAATTGTTCTGTTGCATAACGTTGTTTGTAAAAACGCTTCAACGGCAATATAGTCTAATAGCAGGAAACAAAAACCGCTCACAATTGAGCAAAATATGGACATTTTCGAGTTGGATTCCCATGTCGGTACACGTGTGTCGTTGGCGAATAAACTTGGGATGCCGGTGTCAACGATTAACACTATCGTGAAAATGTGAGCGTCTATTGAAGACTTTACACCAAGAACTGGGCCAATAGCAAAATAAAAATTATGGCCATCAAAATATTTTACCTTTTTATGTACTGTATTTTACATTTCTGGTGCTTTATATGTATATATGAAATGAATTAATATATTTCATTACTATAATGCAATCATTACACATATATTTATGTTTAATCTGACATTGTGCAGGTATACTAGATTAGAATTTTTTTTTATTATTGCCATTTCCCTTTTCATACACCATTTTTGTGTCCGTTGAAAAGTGTATTACAGGGGTTCTACTGTAAATGTGTACACTTAGCTGACAGACAGCAAGTTAATTCACGATAGAGAGTTAAGAAAAACCAAACATGTTGTGCATTTTATAATGTAAGTACAGTAGAACATCTTTTTCATGTACCGTGGATTTGCAAATTCCTGTAGTTAACGAATTTTTATTTTATTTGCAGTCATTTCTTCTATTCTATCAATGCATTATTTTCCCGCTATATGCGGAAGCATTTCCCGTATTTTACGTTGCAACAGCGCAGCATCTGTGAGAATATCATCAGAAAAAGTTCAGACAGAACACTATAAAATAAAATCAAGATTATTATGATTATTATTTCTAATAGAACCACGAATGTACTCGCGACACCTTCAATTTTCATTGTAAACAACCTTCATTTCGAAAAACTTTTCAGCCATACGTCTAAATATTCTATGAAATGCGGGCACGATAGGTAAAGTTAGATAAAAATGGCCATTCGTTTAAATATTGATGCATAAATCTACATACGATCTTTAAATTGAAAGAGACACAATTACTGACCGCATGCAAAAGGGCTTTTTGTGTTAACAATGTAAATAAATAAAATACGTTAATAATTTATTAAAATTAAATTGTATTTTATGTTTCAAAACTGGACATTTTGAGATGCAATGATGCGTACGTGGGTACCAAAGTATCTCTTGCTAATGAACATAAATACTAACAATTTTTTTTATCATTTCCCGGTTTTTACATATTACTGCATTTTACGTATTTTTTTTTCGGGTCCCTTGAAATATATTAAAAAAGAGGTTGTACTGTACAAATAAAAGTAAATGGATGTGAATTGCCTACGGTTTTTACTCTCCCCAATTTCAGCCTCTCTACATAGATGGCTGTTCCATTTGTTTAGATTTAGTTTCTTGTCTCCTCTGCAGTCTGCTGAATTTCGGCACAGTCAACAAGAATACCTTCCTCCCTCTAGATATGAGGAAGCGCAGCAAACTCTGTAGTTTCTTCTTCATCTTGATGATGGGTTCTCCTTTCTGGAACCATAACTTAATTATTAAGACAGAACTTCTTAACGAGTTTTACTGTAAATCGCCATGTTCCTTGCTCACCCTTGTAGTCACCGACGCAGACCTGGCCTGATCCTCACAGCTGCATACCCACTGTAAACCCGGATGTCGCAAGATAAAATTTTGTACAAAAAAAACAACCTATTTTTGCAATACAAAAATAATACCTGTGACAATATTCTATAGTATGTCTCTTCTATTTACCTCCATTTATTTATTTAATCTATATGATTTCGGGACAGCATGGGCCCAGGTGTAGATGTCATTGGTAATTTTTCATTATGTAACAAATGGAATAAATGAAGCTTCAAACTCTTTCCATGAATTGTTTTATTTTGCAAAACTATTTTATAAAGTAACAATTACTATAAAATTCATATTATATTAAATAATCTTTTTCTGCTGACCAGCAACATTTAATTATTTTTCTTTATATATTCAGAATAATTAGGTTTTGATTTATACAAACACTTCACTTCTGAGGGAGAACTTTCAGATGCAAGTGCAGTTAGTCACAGGAACAAAACCAAAAGGCCCCTGCTACCTGTGCCAGTTTCCAAGTCCCCTTAGAAGTTTACCACAGGTGGTATACATCAGGAGGTAGAGAACACAACATTTTACATGGCGAGTTCCCCAAGAGGCCTATTACCATGTCACTGTAAAGCAAACAATACTGAATCTTGAAACAGACATTTTAATTGTTTTCAAAATACAGGACCGTTTGCTTTTGTGAAAATTATCTCTTTAAAAAAAAAGATAAAACAATATCCAGTCACTACTACTAACATAAAGCTTTTAAAAAAGCAGATTATAAAGTACTCTAAACAAATCTGTAATCAATTTAATATTTTGTAACTATGCAAAAATAAACAAGAATGAAAATAAAATATTCTTTTAAAGGTAACATACGACACGCCTCCCTACGCATTGGAGTATGATTTTGTCGCACTTACCCTTTCACGCAGCCCTGTCGAATTTAACATTACACTTGGAAAAAATAAACATGACCCTATGGGTTACTCACATTACATATTATGCATATAAATGTATATTCTGGCCTAGATATATCTTCAAAATTTATTTTATCATTTTTAAAACATTGCTCGTAGTGAACCCACCTACAACAAACCTGACACATTATCCATCGTGTTTGTTTTCTGTTTCCTTTGGTTCCACAATAGAAGCATAGGTCAGTGACTACATCAGAATCCTGTATAATTGATTCAGCTAACATGTAATGGAAATTTTTTACATTCAAATCACTTAAATTCTGTAGTAGTAAGGCAACAAAATCATCAGTAGCGGCACCTGTCAACCACGTACTTCCAAACAATGTCTTAAAATCCTCTTCCGCAAATACATCTTCACCGTACAATCCAATACATGTTTGCATTAAATCTGTATAATGCCATGCTTCGACAGACCCCTTATTATTGTCTTTTAAAATTGTGGGTACACTTGGAACCACCGTCATTTTACTGTCTGCGACACACATTGGTTCAAAATACGTCCTTGGTTTCTTACACGTTATTTGCCAAACTTGTTCAACAATGATACTGTCCAGATCATCTGGGTCTGAATCTCTAACTTCGCTACAGCCTGAAATTGTTTGTGTTGTTTGTGTGTGTGCTTTCATTTTCCTAGAAAATATTCGTGGTATATCATTCCTCAACATTTTGCAAATTACTTTAACATGGGCACACATGTCTAACAAAACGATCTACTTTTAAATGTGTGAGTCCATTTAGGATATTACATTTCGTTTGAAAGAACCAGTTTTCAACATTGGAATTACTATACCGTTGCGAACAGTTGGGCAGAATTTGAGACCATAAGGGTGACATGTGCATGTACCGATCACTAGTTCTTTTCCAAAGGAAGGCATGAAATAAATATTTTTTACTTGCACTTTCTGCTGCATGCGAATTTTTTTTCCAAAATGTTATAAATTTCTTTAAGAAATATACTATTTTTATGTAAATTTTCTGAAAAAAATAATTCTATATCATTTTTAACGATCACATTTAATGATATGGTTTTAGGAATTCTGCCAGAATGTTTTGGACTTTTTCCTTTTTTGAAATGTTAGACAGTGCTTCAAGACTACTTACGACATTTTTCGTAACTGTATGGTTCGTAAGTACAATGAGCAATAATGAAAAAATTACTTTTTGCTCATCCAGACTTCTTGCAACTATGAGCATGCATGTAACTTGCAATATGAATGGCCTAACTTTCTTAGGTATATTGTTTTTTTTCAATCGTCTTGCTATTAAATGGACAAAATGACTGCAGCAAATATGAACAGTCACGAGAGAATGCAAAGCAGAATCGTCATTTTTTTGGCAAAGGTTATGCGTTACTTTCAGATACCTGGCAAGCGTAATTTCATTCCAACCTAACATTATGGCCTTCATTAACGCAAAACTATAATCTACAACAACCTTATTGAACACAGGCCATGAACCTACCCCTTTTTGATGCAACGCTTAAATTTTATTAAATAATTTGATATGGCTGCTACAGAGTGCTGAGCAGAAATAAATTCTAAAAGGGGTAAAACTGTACCTGAAATATTAACTACTCCGGCATAATTATAAATTGTAGATTTGAAAGTTGTGGGCCTTCGTACTACGGATCCAGTGGTATCGAGAAACAAAACTAAAATATTATTCTTGTACTTTTTAATTACATCAATCTTATCTTTCGAAAACATTAAAACTCCCGAAGGTAAAGAAATTTCCTGCAAATATTTTGATCCATCATTTTCACCCTGCCAAAACTGTTCTAACAAATCCTTAACATCATCCTTATCTAAGTCATCTTCTGCAAGGGCCTCACACCTTACTTTCTTTACTACACTCATGCTTTTCACATCTTGCATGTTTCCCAAATTAAGTATATGTTCATCCATACTGTCTATAGTCTCATAGCGATATGTGGTTGGTCTCTTCTCTTTCAGTTTTTTCTTTCAGTTGCTGATGTTGCCAACCTCTTACATCCCACGTCTTCCTATCATGGTTGTCTCCCTGCACATTCCTAGCCCTAACATGTATAACGTAAGTACCTGGAGTTGGATTCGACATGTCAATGCTATACATATTATTACAATTTTTATCTTTACAAGATGCATAGTCAACTGCATTTCCTTTTGCATGAATTTGGAAGCAACAAAACTTATACACACAAATTATATTTAACTTTTCCATCAGGACAGCTTTTAAAGAACAGTGTATTTTATCTTTATCAAAACGTGATAGGCGAGCATTTGAGGAAAGAGTAGGCAACTCTGAATTGACAATAGTACAACTACCATAAGCAACAGGATATAAATCTAAGGTTTTTGTCCGATAAACAGGCTTCCCAACAATATCAGTATTTTGTAATATGTTTGGGACACCGTTTACACAATTTTCAAGTGCAGTGGTATGCTCTGGTTTTTTAAGGTCAGGGGTATGACACCTTTGTTCTATGTTACAATTTTCATCAGGAACAATATCTGAAAAATCTGAAATATCACACTGCACGGATTGCTCTATGTAAATCGGTATTGAATCTGGGAAATTGTTGTGCAATTTATCCAACTTGTCACTGACTACTGAGTTATCTACACTAACTGGCAATGAACCATCTAGGAAATATTAATTATTATTTATAACTTTGCAATGTTCATTACCGCACAATTTAACATTTTTCTCTGGAGTGCATGGCAAATGATCCAACTTATCATTGGATGAGAAACATACCATGTTATAGAATTCTAAACTTCCTATATCCGCCAAATTTGCATTGCTATCTCCTGTTCCTGCAATTAGATGTACCATCTTGCACAGCTGTTGAAGAAATGTGCAAGTTTTTTTGGGCTGGGTTTTCAAGATTTTCAGGTAAAGGTACATAGTCTGGCAAATGGTGACTATCTACATTGGACATAACAATAGAGTTGGTAAAAATTTTCTCGACTAGTTCACAAATGTTGTATTTGTTTCTTTTCCAACCCTCATACAGTCTTAATCTATTTTGTTGTTAAAAACACCATATTGCTACACCAATTCCCACAAAGAATTTACGGAAGTATTAGCTTCATTCACTTCCGAGACACACGTCGCGTGTTTCACAATAGAACTTGCCATTTTATAAGTGTTATTTAACATAGGTAAAACATCTGACTTACAAAGATCTTTGAAATATGTACTGACATTACCAACATTTTGGCACCATTTTGGCATAAATAACAGCCTATTCTTTTTGCAATTATTTCTGAGAAACGTTTCTGCTAATTCGCCAAAAATGCTGTTTTTCTCACATCGCAGCCTATCTATTTCTGCAATATCTTTGTACCGAGTGTGCAGCAAATTGGCGAAATAAATGGGGGAAACGCCCTGCGCATTTCTACGGCTGATACTCGTCATTTCTCATTGTATGTTGAAGCACAATTACAGAAATATTAAATGACTAGCTGAGGCCATGACTAAGCTAATGGAAAGAGATCAATTTAAGAGTTTTGGTGAGATGCATGAAAAACAGAAGTATTTATCCTATGGGATGAATAGTTGGAATTGTTACTTCAATACATATATTACATTCATGTACAATGAAATGGCACTGTATCACCCCTTACTATTAACGAATCTATGCAGTTAATAAAGAACTAGACATTTAAACAAAAGACATTTAAAACAACAATGACATAAGACTGTTCCATGCTTATGCAATCCTGTTTTAATACGTATTAGCATTAACACAATTACTAAATTTTTAAGTGCCTTACACACGTTTACTTTAACATAAAGATATTAATTAGTAGCTTAAACATAAAAAAAATTACAATTTTTCTCCAGGATCCACTAAAACTCATTTTCTTCTGGGCTTTGCACTGGTTTCCACATCACCTTTGCGACAAGTCTCAAGAGGTACAGTGCCCAATGCGTTAACTCTTTTATTTACATGGAGAGTTTCCCCAAGAGGCCTATGAAACCATGCCAAAAAAACTAAAATTGATATTATACTTTAACTACATTTAAAGAACTATATCAATATCAGTTTTCAGTTTTTGCATTCTCTGAATAAGTTCTTCTGCCCTAACTTCAGCTCTACGAAGTTGTTGCAAATTCAACTCGTGCAGTTCATCTTCACGAGCAGCAGCCTTTCTGGCTGCCCTCACTTGCAGCCTGAGGTGAAGCTCTAGAAGGTTTTGTATCCTCACATCACCCTGTTCAGCGGCTTCGACTCTGGCAAGGCGGCGCTGAAGCTCACGGTTAATTGCACCATCACGACCGAAGGAAGGAACAGTTGATGGGGCACGCTTGCGTCTTACACATGCTGGCGACGAACAGGATGCTGCAGGCATTTCTACGACAACTTCACATGTGCCCACATCTGGCTCCGGAATGCTGTTGGCAAAATAGTCGTCATTTGAAGCTGAGATGACCATGTCATAGTTTCCAGTGTTATGCAAAAAATGTTGTACACCAGCTAGTGCCACCTCCAATTCTGGGTCAGTTGGGGTGTCTTAATGATAGGACCTCCCCCGGTGGTCATACGCTGCCTGGTGTTAGCAGCCAAAATGCGCTTCCGTTTGGCCTTTTCATTCTCCCAACATTTTTTGAGTTGAGGACCTGATCGCTGAAAAACAACATAATAGTAATCAGTGGAATGAAGAAGTAAATCCCACCATATAAAAAGTAAACAAAGTAGCATTATTTAGTCACTAGTAGATCCACACACAGTATACTAACAACCAACTTAAAAAAATGTTATAAGCAGGAAAATGTTAAAAACAGGAAATCATAAAATTACATTTTCACTTTGTATAAATTACGCGTGGATTGATTAAATTAAAGAGTATAGGTAAAACAACACAAAGTACAGGAGTAATACACTAAGTACAGCAATAGAGTGGAAAATTGGTTAATTTTATTTATAGATAATACCTAATAATATGCTAAAGAAAAAAGTTTTGTACGATACTGTTCTGAGTCGAAACAGAAATATTCAACTCTTTTGCAATCGCAACACACGTTTTGTTGGGGTTCCTGTCCACTTGGTTAATAAACTGAATTTTTTCAGCTACAGAATATGAATTTTGCTTATATTTATTGGCCATCATAGCCGTACAATAAACTGAATAAAATTTCAATATGGCGTATTTTAATTAAATATGACAGTGACAACAATAAGTGAAAAAAAAATAATTACTGTAAAGGTTAACTACAAACAAAAGCCGTGAATATATCCATAGAACATTTAACCATCTCAAGGTGTTAAACCTTTGAACTAAAACCAGCACCATAGAATACAGTAGTATTGTTTCCGACCATGTATCAGTGCACAAAATTGTGCATCATAAGTATAACGGAACAAGTCATAGGCTAACGAGCGCGAACAGGACGCCATATTGATAGTTGATCCGGTGCAAGTTGTGGAGTGCGTGTGTACCACGTCTATGGTGAATTACACAAATGTAAACATCTGATGTTTGTATATGCATGCTGTATTTTCTAGCTATGGTTTCGCTCTAAATTATGACTTTGAAGGAAGGGATACTGAAAATTGTGGCAGTTATCAAAGCAAATTTGAACGTTAAAGGTGGGAATGTAGAAATTTTAATATTCTTACAGGTGGGAAATTAAAGCATTGTGATAAATGGAGAAATGACGGGACCATGAAATTATGGTGTTATAGGCAGGAAAATGTTACAAACGGGAATGTTATATCCAGGTTGTACTGTAATAACAGAAATGGGTGGGTTCAACCATTCTCCATATACATGCTTAAATCTCCTAAACTTTAAATTTAAGAGTACTTACACAATTCAAACTTAGTAATAGGACCTTTTTTGAAGTAATAGGTAAACAAATTACCTATGCCTAATATACCATGATTACAACACATTAAAACATGTCTAAGTAAAAACAGTATACAATTTAATGTCCTTTAGGTAAACAGCAAATCTATAGGGAAGGCATTTTCTTACAATATTGTAATAATTCCAAAATAATTTATTTCACAATTAAAAGGAAAGAGTGCTTTGCAATACTTTAAGTAATTTAATAGTACATTTAAATTAATATAAAATATTGAGAATGATTGCTTATGTTAGCTATAAACCTATAGAATAACTATATACAGTTGGTTGGACTAGCAACATTAAAAACACTCAATAATTATTTGGACATAGCTTAGGTAGTATACTTTACCACTGTGTGGAAGGTTGGTTTTCTACATTTATAAATACTATAAAATTTGAAGGACTATTGGTTAGGTTAAGTTAGCTACATTCATAACCCTACTAGTAAGTTACTTTGACTATTTAATTGCGATACTTTCAGTATGCACAAGTAATAAAAGATCATGACACACATACAATATGCGTAATAAATAACCTAATAAATAAACTTTTTTTTACATACCTTCGAAATTTCGCCAAACGAATTTAAACGTTTAGCAATATCCTCCCACGTCTTCTTCTTGGTAGCAATGGTCGAAAAATCAGTTTTCTTGTTTTCGACTATATTGGAAAACTCCTCAACTAACGAAAAAAGGACTGATTTCTCTCCGACTGAAAATTGATCACCAATTTTCTTACAAACAGAACCAGTACCAGTATCCATCGTAACATTCAATTCAAAGAAAGAGAAATGATTGAAATGACAATGCTTTTGTACCAGAAATAGTCTACATCATTGTTTTACACAATTCCTATTGATCGGACTTAGTGATGTTTTGTTGAAGTCATTGCATTCGGTTAAACTCGACAAGTTTTGTTATCTAGTGGGCTCTCACACTAGATACCATTTAATCCCAGCCCGGCTGACACTAGAATATTCTGTTACAGAAATTTAAGATGGCGGCCAAATCAAAGATGGCAGGTGTATGCCAATTTTTACAATAAATAAATACTTCTGCGCTCTATCGGCTAAAATATAAACTAACATGGTAGCAGCGCTCTCTAGAAGACGATAAAATAAAAAGATTGAATCCAAGATGGCCGCCATGACAATACGGGTAAGTTCATGTATGTATTCGGAATAAAATTGGTGGGAGGTCAGTCTGCTGGTAGCCTCCGTAGAAACAGGACCTGGCGCCATGTTTAATTTTTGACTTCACTAGGTTTGAACCCTGGACTTCATGATGTATATTATTAATTTTTTATTTAATAAATTATATTGGTCAGTCTGTAGCATTGCAGTATACATGCCTTTACTACTAATCATATTGTTACTAAGATTGGGTTAGGTTGCCAGTATATTTTATTCTGAATTTATAATTATTTAATAATCATGTTTCTTCTGTGATCCTTTCAACTTGTTTTGCTAGTGTTAAGAGTTTTTTTCTATTATTTATTTAAATTTGAATATTGTATAATAATATATTATGTTTTTATTAGAATGAAGATGTTGCATAATGGTCTACCAACCTTTCCCAGCCTGGTTAGGTTTGACCATTCCGAGAAAGGCTCGCAGTGGAAGTTGCCCTGAACCTTAGGCTCAATGGTGTCTTACCTCAAGGTTGAAAAATAGTTAGGCACAAAGGTAGGCCGACTGAACAACCAGCTCACAAAATTATAAGAAATATTTTCTTTTAGGTAAACTTGGGGGTAATATTTGAAAATAGAAACTAACTCATTTTCAGACCATCATTTATATTTGATATTTTAAACAAACTTCATCCTCTACTCCAAACAAGGGTTACAAGTTGTTCATAGCATGGCCGGCATAGGGAAGCACTCCTGATCCATGACTCGTGGGCCGCTATAAAAACATTTCAAAAGACTAATTACATGGTGAAATATTTAAAAATAAATGTCCAGCATGATTTCCAGAGAAATCTGCGAAAACTCACCCAATTGGCGGCTACCCAAACTTGAAACTACCGCATGGATGCGGTGGATAAATTAAGAGCAGAAAATTAATACAGTTTTTCACATGATGGTCGCCAAGAAGGAAGTAACCATAGATGGCATAACACAGTTACAAATGCACAATTTAAAGAATATTTCCGAAAACTGAATAGCACACTGCCTTGACGAAAATATAATAATTAATTAAACTTTAAAATAATTAATTTTATTCAGAGTTCTTTTCTTTGATTCTTGATGCACTTAAATTGGATAATAATTATGTGATAATAAAATACAATACAAATGGTTAGAACAAAACATACCTTCACTTAAAGACAAAATTACAAATAAATTACCCCCATAACAGAAATTCTTAAAAAAAATAAACCAGCGTTCAGTTTGCCGAAACAAAAAACAACACACAAAGAGTTAAGCAAAAACGAGTGTATGCCCAGCTGAATGCTGCAATGGCACAATGGTTCTAGAACAAGGGACTGTGTCTGGGGTGATGTGTAGAAAGAGAGAGGCATAAGAGGCCACTATGCAAGACGCAAAAACGCAGGCACGCATCGGCCAGAATTTACGTACATAAATTGAAATGGTAATTTTATTATATACATAACTTTTTTACTTATTAAATTTTCTTACAATAATGAAAATAAAAGTTTCAACTTTGTTTGTTGATAATTTCATGTTATAAGATATACATGAGCTATAAATAGTATCCCGGATTTGTTTTCCTAATGTTTTAAGATTTCTATTTTTAAAGGAGGCAGCTTGAAAATTTCCTTCTTATTATTAAGTGTTCCGTTACCTTATTTCATAAGCCCATTGCTATACGATACTTCTGTCTATTATCTAAAAATTGACATGTTATTTTTGTTATCTCATGTCAACAAGAAATTACAATTGACTATTTGTATTGTTCTAATTCTATACTTAATACAGGTACTAATGGACTAAATCCAGTTTACCTGCTCTGCAGCACAGAAAACTTGTATAATCATCTTCTTATGTGGTCTTCGTTACATCCTGGCTGCAGGCGGGGTATAGGTGGTAGCAATAATTAAACTCTAAATTTCCTCCTCTTGAATTCCAGCCATAACAGATTAACATCCCTCGTCATGAACTGTAGTCTCGTACCCTTCTGAAAAACAATAAGGTACAAAATATTTTAAATTCTTTTTATCAAAATTATAATAGTTATATGAACTTATATGTATTACACTTACACATTACTCAAGACACAAGATTGCTCTGTATTTTGTATAACTTGATGCATGAGGGAAGGTTTGGCAAATGAAATTTTTACATTTATTCAGTAATAAAATATTTTGCATGTTAACTTTCAGTCTTCCCCTTCTTAAACTCTTTTTCTTAGTGGTGGTTACTGTCCACAACAAATTCACTTTTTTTTTAAAAATTAATTGTGCTTTTTACATAAATTTTGCCATACTGGCACATTGTTGTCCATTGTTTGATAACTGATTTTACTTTGTGTGTCAAGCAACCGAGTAAACAGAGTAAACTAATATTTTAGTACCATAAATGTGAACTCATTCGGTTAAGCATGGTTGAAAAGAAACTTATTTAAGTGAGAAAACCTAAAAACCTGTGAAAGAGAATTGGGAGTGTATGAAGTGCCACATCTCTTTAATTATGAGTTGATTTCTAATAAATATTTAATGATGTTAATATGTTATTATTACTATGATCACAATAAATATATATATATGCTTATGGCATACCACTGCTATTACCAATAAATCTCACCTGTCTCTTAAAAAAATAAGAAAATCCTGGGAGAACTACTGTATTTAGATTCTGACCATTAGTTAAAGGCTACGGTTCAATTTACATACGAACATAACCAACATTAGTTAAATAAGAAATAATTCAATACGTAAGACAATTTTGAAAATAAGTATACTGTGTGTTGGACTCCGACACACCATGAAAATATAAATGTTAGCATTATTAGCAATAACTGTTAAGGTGAGATTTTCATCCTTGTACCTAGCTAATAAAAAGTAGTTCCTGTACTGTTGATTACCCACGGTTCGACAGGCCAGTAATGAAAATTCACACAATGTTTCTAGAAATGACTCCACACGTATAAACACGTGTAATATTTAAAGATTTTATTTAAGAATAGTTAACTGTATGTTTATAAACCATCGTAAATTGGATTGCATGAATTTATAAAAACAGAAAACTATAGTAGTCATCATCTCGAAGGGATATCTGATTCTACTTAATGTTTTCATCGGCCTGGACTGATCAAGTGTTTGGAGGAACTATGACATGACAATATCACGTATTACTCACAGATAACAGGTAGGAGTGATAAAAAAAAGCCAGTCATTTAAAATGAAAGCGTGGCCGGTACTTGA
Source organism: Bacillus rossius redtenbacheri (assembly GCF_032445375.1). Taxonomy (NCBI): domain Eukaryota; kingdom Metazoa; phylum Arthropoda; class Insecta; order Phasmatodea; family Bacillidae; genus Bacillus; species Bacillus rossius. The sequence continues at coordinate 8,218,387 of NC_086338.1, read as the reverse complement.
AAATCTCTATACATACGACACTATGTAATTAATGCTTCGTTATACTTAATACTTACCAATACATCATAAATTGTTTTTCAGTCTCCTCAATGCCTGTTTAATGGTTGCACCTCATGTGCAGTACCCGAACACTTCTTTTCCATTTCCTGTAAAGGTTATTGAACATTAAAAATGTAGTATAAAACAAATCAATAAAACTCATTACTAATGACTTAGTGCTTGTTGCACATTGCCTGCAGTTAATCGTACGCCATATTATACATGTTGCTTATTACATCTACTCGGCTGTTCAGAGTCGCAGTAGCTAAATAAACATGTAGCTGCGCTGTCTGCTTAACAGGGTATGTTGATTTTAATCAGCATGATTAAAATCGTGATTTTAATCATGAATTAAATCATGTGATTTTTTTTAAAATCGGTGAATAAAATCAATTTATAATATGATAGTATGAACGTTAATATTTCCTATACTGTATTGTTTAAATCAAGTAATCATGCCTACATACATAAAAATTGACTGCTGTAAAGATAGAATGAAAATTGAATAGTTCTTAATTTCTTCTACAATGTATTTATAGTTATTTTGAAACACATTAAATGCCATCTCATTTTCTCTCTTCTCTCCTCTACCTCATGTGTTTGTGTTGTGTGTGTCATATCTCTTTGGCAACAGGTTTGTCTTCCAACAATGTCAAATGCTAATTTTAGAACTGTAGGAAGGAAATTTTCAGTTCTTTGGTATGTCTGGTTTGGTTCAGTCAACATTAAGAAATTGACTGGGTACAGAAAAAGCTGCAAAACTTGTAATTTTGTTTACAATTTTTAATAAATAATATTTTATGTAGAAGTTTTACTTTGAATACTCTCGAATGTGTGCAATTCTGAGAAGAACAAAAGGAAATTGTGGTTTTGATTTAAATTACTTTATTTAGAACAATTGGAACTTAGGACTATAAGGGATGACAGAAGTGACAAAGTTACATTTAAAATATTTTCAATGATGTAGTTATTTTCCATAAGACATTTTTTTTTTATTAATGTTAACTATGTTACTGTACTAAAAATTTTCATAAAGTAACATCATTAATGTTTCCTTAAAACATTATGCAATGTAAAATGTGGTTATTTCAAAGAAAGAAAATTAGGCTAGTTGTCTTTACAAAATGAATTAATCTGTTGTTAATTGTACTGTAGAGCAAAGTCAAGTCATGAAAACAGTCATGAAAATGTACTGTATATTACACAGACAACAATTTTTTAAATTTTAATCAAAAAAACACGATTAAAAAAAAAAAAAAGGATTTTTAAAAAAAAATCAGGATTTTTTCATACCCTGCTGCTCAATCAGTTCTCCCTTCGATAATACATGGTTGTGAGAACACTGCTCCTGGATATGCTGTCGTTCCTCTCTAGCCGCCACCAGCAATGTTTTTATTCTTGACTCTAGGTCGTCCATTCGTAAGATTCCCTGAATTTACATGCTCTCAAACATGGCACTTTGGTACACTCTGAAGCCTCTCCAGAATTCCAGGCCACCATGCTGAGTCAAATGCACCCGATGTAAAGAGGAACACACCTACCAGGTATTTACTCTGACACGCTCCCACACAAGATGTAACATCGTAGAGAGCGTTATCAGTACCCAGTCCTTGGCGGAACCCGTACTGGCGGACGTTAATGCCTTCAACAATGTCCAAGAAGCCGGTTAGCCTGCCACTGATTAACTTCTCCAGCACTTTTCCAAGTACCGGAAGGAGCGCCAGCGGCCGATACGAACCGGCCTTCCCCTGATCTTTGCCTCCACCTTTGTACAGGACCCGAATCTCTCCAACTTTCCAGCAATCCGGGAACTGCCCATCAGCTAGGTACTTGTTTGCCAGATCAAGCAGGGGCGGAAGTAGCTGAGTACTGGCCCGCTTCAGGATCTCGGCTGTGATTCCATCGACTCCTGGGGCCTTCTTGTTCTTTTGACTCCGCAGTGCAGCCCTCAATAAATCCATATCAAAGTCGGCCGTGTCAGCTGCACCTGTGGGGAGGCGACAAGTTTCCCTCACAGGAACATGCAGAGGGAGATCCTCCCTAGGATCATCATCTGGCAGGAGCTCCTGCAAAAGTCCAACTGAGCTAGTGAGTACATCCAGGTCCACTGTCTCACTCTGACGCAAGCTGCAGAGATGCGTAGCTGTACGTTGTTTACCAGCCGCTAATTTATAGACCAGTCCCCAGGGTTCTGCGTTCCCGGTATCCTCCACGAAATGGCGCCACGAGTCTAGTCGGGTGGTCCTCACCAAGTTCTTATAGCGACGCATTCGGGTGTTGTACACCGCCCGTGCCCGCTCCCTAGCAGGCTCACACATACGCTTCATGGCATTCCGCTCGCGAACGAGTGATAGCCGGAGGTCCTGGGGACGGTACGCACCTCCGCCTCTTGGCCAGGTTCCCCGAGCGTCAGTTTGAACCCGATCTGTCTGTGGTCACTGGAGGAGTCCTGCGACACTACCCAGTCCGTTATCTTACCCCGTCCGTGACGGGTGCTAAGCGTCACATCAAGGGTTGATTCAGTTCCGTGCGCGTTGGAGACATACGTTTGCAAATGCCCTGGATCATTCTGAACGTATAGCTCGTGGGCAAGGAGAAACTGGGTGACTATAACCCCCTTCTCATTTGTAGTGGGGGAGTGCCAAAGTTCAGCCTTCGCATTCACATCTGCACACAGAACAACCCAGCGGCCGCGCAGAGCGGTGAGGATGCGTTCCCACTGGGCTAGATGTTGACCGACCTCGTCAGATGGCCTAAAATATGACGAGACCACGAAGACTGTGTTATGGCACTCGTCTCTTTATTGCACCACCATGTGGTGTGGGGTGGAGAGCCCTACACACACCATCATGTCCAACCTGTCGTTGCGCACGACCACAGCAATCTGAGGATGTTCACCCAGGAAGGCCTTTCGGCCACTTATTCCAGGGAGCTTACCGTGGACTGAGTACGGCTCTTGGAGTAGTAGCACATCTGGATTTTGCTGTCTACAGTATGCCTCCAATTTGGCCGTGACCACAGACGACCTCTGCATATTGAGCTGGGCACAACTAACCATAGTCAATGCAAGAGGCCTCCATTGTTATCGCCTTGGCCAAGACAGGGCAGTCCCGCGAGGAGGCCGCATGATCGTGCTCCTTTGCACCTGCCTGCACGCAATTTGCACACCTCTCCTGGGTACCCTTGGGGCACTCAGTCGTGGTGTGCCCTTCAGTGCCACATCTACCGCACTGCGCCTTCATCTTGCAGGCCGCAAAGTGGTGACCAAACCTCTGGCAGTTGTAACATCTTAGGGGATTCAGATAATCAACGACCTTGCAGGAGATGTACCCTAGGTACACTCTGCGCACGTCCAGCATCGCGCGTCGAGCCTTAGGGGAGCAGTGCAGAACGAGATGTGTCTAGTCTCCTGTCCTGCTTCCTATCTGGCGCTTGATCCTCAGATCTTTACAAAATTCCGCCAGTGGGGTGGTCTCCTCTAGGTGTCCCCGTGTGGTGTACGGGTTAGAATATCACCACAGCCGACCCGTGCTTGTCGTACGAGGCGACTAATCGGGACGCGTTCGGGACCTGTAATTTGTTCGGACTCTCACCTCATGTTTCCCCTTTCTCCTTCTCTACCTCGTCATCTTTCTCTTTTCATTCCACCAGGTCCCGTCGTGTCTTCTTGTTCTCTCGCATCGTCTCAGGCCAGGGCGCTGTTTTTCTTCCTAATGAGGGTCTATCCTCACGCTTGAGTGCTGCCCCCAACTTGTGTGACCATACGTGGTGCCTTTGTGTGTGACGGTTTAGCGGACCCTTCTTACTGTCCCAGCAGGCAAGTCTAGGTGCGGAGCCCGTATCCGTGTTCAAGTACACCCACGTAGCACCGCTGGTGCCGCCCTGGCGGGGGTGTCTGTGTGGCCGACCTGCCCACACAGGTGTACCTGCTGTGGCGACGTGTTACCGCTGAGCAGGGGAGGCCGGTGTAATCGACCACAAGTCCCCTGAAATGGCATCTAATGGTGACCTCTATAGTGGGGAGCCTGGGATGGTTTCCCAGGTATGGGAATAAAACTGGCCTCGCCCAGGATGTACAACTTGTCCCTGGTTTGGCCCGGTGCACATGCTACTGTGCTACTGGGCCAGTAATTCACAGTGAATAGCGGCGAAGGGTAGCTGCTCCTATGTACAGCTTAGGTCTGTGGGAGGTTGGTCCCCCTCCCAACGGCACATCCCGTGGGGTGTTACATCTGCTGGCTTCTTTCTCTCTCCCCCCTGAACGGCAGGCTGACGCCGACGGTCTTAGTACGGGGGACTTTCACAATGGCTACGAAAAGCACTCAGGGTGGCACCCTAAACAGCCACACCAAAAGACCACGACCGGACACGAATAGCGAAACTTCTGATAGCGATACGGACAAACATACCGCTACCACCTGTAAATTACCTACACCCCGTTTTCTGGTGATCCGCGGTCTTGAGGGGCACACGTTCCAAAAGGTGTCGCCCTTCGAGCTCAAGAAAGTAATTGATGGTGCAGCTGGTGGTCCCCTTCAAGATTGCAAAAAGATAAATGACCGTAAGGAAATCCTCCTGGAGACATCGAATGCCGCCCAAACACGTGGGTTGCTTGCCATGACGATGTTCAACGGGGCGACTGCCCGTTTTCCCGTTGAGGTCCAGCCCCACGTGTCGCTGAACACCTGCAAGGGAGTCATTTGGTGTCCCGACTTGGTTGACGTCCCAGAGAGTGATCTTTTGCGAGAGCTCAAACCCCAGTATGTAGTCCATGTGCGCCGAATTACTAAGAGAATAAATGGGGTCCCGACTCCTACGGCAACTCTGATCCTGACATTCGGTATCCGAGACCTCCCTCCAGTGTTAAAGGTCGGATATTTGAATGTCCGGGTTAAATTGTTCATACCATCGCCTCTACGCTGCTACAACTGTCAAGAATACGGTCACTCCTCTGCCAGCTGTAAGAACCCTGCAGTATGCCCGAAGTGTTCTGCCCCTCAGCATTCTCCGGACTCGCCCCACTGCACCAAACCGCTAAAGTGTACCAACTGCCATCAGGGACACCCAGTGTGGTCCAAGGACTGCCCTGTGTTCCAAGAAGAACAGGGCATCCAGAAGTTGCGTGTGGAGGGAAAAATCTCCTTCGGCGAGGCCCGAAAGGTGTTTCAGTCACTCCGTGGTTCTCAACCTAAAGTACCCTTTAACAAGATTGTTGCCTCACGCCCCCTGACGAAAGACGCTTTCACGCAGACTTCCGACGTGGGAACTCAGACCGATATGCCAATAGTTTCATCACCCACCAAACATGTCCAGACCACCCGTTCAATCACAGTCGGCACACAGTGCGACCGACATCCTGAACAGTTCAAGCAGCCCCTTGCCAAGTCCACTGCCAGAACCTCGCTGCCGCAGCGTGTTGGCTACTCACGCAGTTCACCTTCGTCCACTCCAGCCAGTACCGGTAAGGACGACCGAGAGGTGGTTCGGCGCACACCACCACCTCGTGCCACCCCTCCAGACAACAGCTTTGAAGTTGCGATGGCCAACGACTCTGAAGCGGCGATGGCCAACGACTCTGAAGTGGCGATGGTGTCGGATGACCCTCCCCTTGCGGACTCAGACACAGGGTCGAATGCCTTTAAACCTGTACTGCAGCGACATAGGGGGAAAATGAAAGCCACGAAGTGACCTTCTCCCTCCACTCCACCTCGATGACTATTCTCCAGTGGAATTGCAGGGGGTATTTCTGCAATTTACCCGAACTGCAACGGCTCCTATTCTCGCGTAACCCCATTCTTACCTGCCTGCAGGAAACCCACTTCCGTCCCACTGGCTCTCCCACTATCAGGGGACACACGTTCTACCGTAAGGACAACGTGCCGGCGGGCCAAGCCTGTGGTGGGGTTTGTATTATTGCCCGGGACTCTGTATTTCATGAGCCTCTTGCCCTCCATACTCCTCTCCAGGCAGTTGCAGTTCGCAGCTACTTTGGCATTTTTGTCACTGTATGCTGCTTGTATGTACCCCCCTCGCACGCTTTCCACCGTGCGGACCTCGAAGATCTTCTCTCACAGTTGCCTCCACCATTTATCGTCGTTGGTGACTTTAATGCCCATAACCAGCTGTGGGGCTCCTTGCATAGAGATAACCGGGGCCGCATGATCGAGGTTATTTTAACTAATACAAGTCTGGTTCTGCTAAATACCGGCTCTGCTACACACTTCACCTCTCATACTGGCTCTTTTTCCTGCATTGACCTCTCCATCTGTAGCCCTGCGTTAATCACCCATTTTGAGTGGTCCGTCCACGACGACCTTTGTGGTAGTGACCACTATCCAATCTTTTTGGATACTTTGACGGGTCCACCACCAACCCTTCCGTCCCGATGGGTGCTTAAACGAGCAGATTGGGAGAAATTTCGGGACAACCTCAACCTACCCGACATTTTACCCCCAGATGTGGACACGGCTGTGGAATTATTTACTGCCAGGTTGATGTCAGCGGGAGCTGTGTCCATCCCTACATCTTCGCCCACCGGTCGGCGTCGCACACCCTGGTGGAATGACCAGTGTCGTGACGCTATACGTGCCCGGCGACGAGCACTCCGACGGTTCAAGGCTCGCCCGACACAGCAGCACTTGGACGAATTCCGTATCTGCAGGGCGCGGGCTAGGCGTACGGTCCGTGAGAGCAAGCGCAACTCCTGGCAGGAATATATTTCACGGCTCACAGTGTACTCCACAAGTCAGCACATATGGGCCACTATTCGGAAGCTCTATGGCCGCAATTATAACACCCATCTCCCTTATCTCCGAACTAATGTTACATTAGTGTTGGATGCAACGGACATTGCTAATGAGCTCGGCCAAGCTTTTGCTGCAGTCTCGAGCAGTGCACAGTACTCCACTGCATTCCGAACCACCAAAGCTCTCCACGAGGGTGCAGTCCTTGACTTTGGGCCCTCCAGGGGTGAAGACTACAACCTACCTTTCACCCTTACTGAGCTGGAGAATGCGCTGTCTCACTCCAAGCAGTCATCAGCAGGACCAGACGGCATACACTATATGATGCTGAAACATCTGTCAGCCGAAGGCAAAGCTGCCCTTCTTAATTTATTTAACACTATCTGGGAATCTGGGACCTTCCCGTCCCTTTGGGGTCACTCTATTTTGGTGCCCATTCTCAAACCGGGGAAAGATAAAGGCGAGCCATCCAGTTACCGCCCCATATCACTTACCAGTTGTGTCTGTAAGACCATGGAGAGGATGGTGAACTCCCGCCTTGTATACTGCCTTGAGTCATGGCGGCTCCTCTCGCCACACCAGTGTGGCTTCAGACGCAACCGTTCATCTGTTGACCACCTCGTCACCCTGGAATCGGTGGTGCAGGACTCATTCCTCCATGGTCAGCACGTCCTTGCTGTATTTTTTGATCTAGAAAAAGCATATGACACCACGTGGCGATATGGCATCCTCCGGCGGCTGTATGACTGGGGTTTCCGAGGCTCCCTCCCCGTTTTGATCTCCAATTTTATGTGCAGCCGGTTTTTTCGGGTCCGTAATGGTACTTCTGTCTCTCGGGTATATGTCCAGGAAAATGGTGTTCCACAGGGAAGTGTACTTAGTGTTACCCTCTTCGCAGTGGCCATTAACAGCGTCGTCTCCGCCATCCGGCCCCCGGTGCAATGTGCACTGTACGTCGACGACCTGGCCATTTTCTGTCGCTCCGCTGTGTTTGCCATGGCTGAGCGGCAGATCCAGCTTGCTGTGCGCCGCCTGGAGGGTTGGGCGGATTCTACTGGCTACAGATTCTCCCCTGCGAAGACCAAGGTTATGCACTTCTCCCGAAAGCGCCTTCTCACTCCTGATCCGGAGATTCGGTTATACAACTCTGTACTCCCGGTCTCATCTACAGTGCGATTTCTCGGGCTAATATTTGACCGGACACTGACTTGGTTGCCCCACGTTCAAGACCTGACGACCCGCTGTCAGAAAGACCTTAACCTCCTCAAACTGGTCAGTAGTAGAGACTGGGGTGCGGATCGCCCGACACTCCTCCGCCTGTACCGCGCGTTAATTAGGAGCAAACTTGACTACGGCTGTGTGGCCTACGCTTCGGCGAGGCCGTCGGTCCTGAAACGGTTGGCTGGTGTTCACCATGCTGGAATCCGCATCGCCACCGGTGCTTTTCCTACCAGCCCGGTTGTTAGCATGTGTGCGGAAGCTGGTGAGCCCCCGCTACCGTACAGACGGGATTTGCTTCTTTTGTCCTATGCTGCGCGTGTCCGTTCCGACCCCTCTCATCCTCATTACCGGTCCTTTCTGCACCCCTCTTCTCTGCAGCTATACACGACGAAACCCCGGGCTACCATGCCTGTATGCATTCGGGCACACACTGTTTGGGCAACCGCCGGACTCCCGAATGCGCTGCTTCCACCTGTTCCACACGAACAGTGTTGGATGCAACTCCGGCCTCGTGTACACCTCGACCTGGCACGTTGGACGAAACCGTCCACGCCGCCGTTTGTGTACAGAGCTGTTTTTAATGATCTACTCAGTACGACTTTTCATGGTTTTTCTTTTTTTTACACCGACGGGTCCCGCTCGGGGGAATCTGTGGGATGTTCTTTTACTTGTGCGCAGGGGAGGTATCTTTTTGGGCTACCTCCTTCCTGCAGTGTTTTAACGTCCGAGCTATATGCTATTTTTAAAGCCTTGTGTTTTGTCGGAGGAAGCGCCCACCGCAGGTGTCTGGTGTGCTCAGATTCCCTGAGTGCGCTCTCTGCCCTTCAGTCTGGTTCGACGTCCCACCCGGTCCTCCCTATGATCCGTCAGAAACTGCATGACGTGGTCCACCGGGGTGCTCGAGTTGAGTTCCTGTGGGTGCCAGGGCATGCGGGCATACCTGGCAACGAGGATGCAGACAGGGCAGCTAGGGAGGCTTGTGGATTGCCGCCTAGCTTACTGCGTGTCCCTGTGTGCGATGTTCTGCGCGCTGCCAGAGCTTTTGTTTGGGCTGCTTGGCGGAGGGAGTGGCAGTCCCTTCCTCTGACCAACAAGCTCCGCTCTATCTGTGAGGAACCACGTCGCCCTAGCTTTGATCGCCTCACTCGCAGGGAGGACACACTCATGGCGCGACTTCGCATAGGCCACACCAGCCTTACCCATCGGTACCTGCTGCGTGGTGAGCCTCCGCCTGAGTGTGACGTCTGCGCCTGTCCCCTGACTGTGCGCCACGTCCTCCTCGATTGTCCCCGTTACCTCCAGGCCCGCGGTAGTTTTAACTTTCCTGTAACGCTTCCGCTCTTGCTTGGTGAGGGGAGTGCTCCTGCGAGCATTGTCCTCCCCTTTTTACGTACCGTGGGCCTTTTTACTGTGTTGTGATTCGTGCTATTTTCTCTGCTCCTTTTTATATGATTTACCTTTTGTTGTCTTTTCTCTGATTTCACATGTTTTGTTGTCTTTTCTCTGATTATACATGTTTTGTTGTCTTTTCTCTGCTTGTCCCTGTTTTGTTGTCTTTTCTCTGTTTGTACATGTTTTGTTGTTTTTCTCTGGTTTTACTCGTTTTGTTGTTTTTAACTGGTTCTACGTGTTTGGTTTTTATCTCACCACAACCTGTGGGTGCTAATGGCCTTAGTTGCTGACGCGCCCCCCAAACCACCACTCACTCACTCACTCCTCTAGGAAAGTCTTCCCATGGATGTGTTTGCCAATCTCGGGGGTGGCCATGTCTCGTGGCACGTCCTACACCAGCACCTCTGGCATGAGGTGCTTGGGCTCGTGCACCCTGATCTTGTCTGCTTGCGCAGCAAGCTGCGTACAGAGGGCGATCATCGTGGCGTCATCGGCTGCCTCGACCACTACGCCCCCACGTGCCACGGTGCGCATCCCCTTGATTTTGATATCCTTCTCGTATTGGGCGAGTCCACTTTTAACGGCTTGCTGAGTGTCTTTGGACGGGGCAGTCTCATCGACAGGGTACACAACCATTACTTTCCGTGCAGGCCTGATCTGCACGGGACCAGCCGCTGCCTGGACCTCAGTGGCCGGGCTGCCACTGGCCACACCAGCGTACGACCGTTTCCGGTCGCCCGCTCCAACTTTGGCCGTAGCACTCACTGCACCGGCGAGAAACAGATTCGCGTGTACAAGCCGGTCGATCGCATTCTCCATTTGGCGGACCCTCGCCCCGATCTCGCGCGCGGCCCCACTGGTCACTCGCTCGCGGTCAGAGCAGATGCCATACAGCTCCGCCACAAGCTTATTAACTTCGAGTGCCTCAGAACTGAGTGCAGTCGGGGTTGTCTCCAATTTCCTTTGTTCCTTTTCCTGGGTTGGAGCCGTGTCAGGAACGTGCAAGGGCTCTTTGTCTTTGGCCTTACTGGGGGGTTTTCCCCGGGTTCCATTTGCGGTGGGGCCCAGCAGTGCCTCAGTGGCCTGTTCCCGGGCCGGCTCCTCGTGTAATCCCCTTGCCACCTCTTCACCACTTTCCACTTTTTGGGTCCGCCTCTCCTTTTTTGATCTTCGCTTCTGCTCTTTCCACGGCCGCTTGACCAACTTCACCATTTGCTCGCCGCGAGACCTACTTGGTCGTCCCGAGTCATCGCTGTCAGCCGTCGTTTCAACTTCCGATTCGGCTGGGGGGCGAGCTGGAGCTCTTTTTCGCTCCCCCCCTCGTGCCAGCTGGCGGTCTTTAGGCATCCGCGTGCCGGTTGCAGGCTTGCGGAAGATCCCGCGCTCCTCGTCGGGGTCCAGCCGGTCCTGTGATTTTGCAGAGGTGGACAGGTCCACCTCTGCGCATGCGCCTATCCCAATTCTCTCCTTCGCTGTGACAGGGAGTCCTCGTAAGGAGTTAGAGCAACTCAGGTCTGGCAGTAACTGTTCGACTTATCACCCGCCTACGTTACCATTCACTACCACGTGGAGGTGGAGAGAAGTCACACGCAGTCTGTCTGCGCTTTGCAGCACAGGTGCACCTGTCGGAGCTAACCAGGCCGATATCGTCTACACAATTTCGACTCTAACTGCTACAACAAGGTGGTGGCTTTCCTCAGACTTCCGCAAACAGGAGATAACCCGAGAAAACCCACATGTTTTGACAGACGGAAAGAATGTTTGGGCAATATGATTACCTGCAAGAAACATGATTGAAGAATGCACAGATGAAACTGGTGATAGTGAGTCCAGCCTTACTTTCTAGCAAAAGTAATTAACTTGGTTTTATTGGTTCTTAGGGAAAACAATTTACATACATAAGAATAATAATTTTATTAATTTGGTTTTTGATTACACAATGATAATTGTGTAATGATTTTGATTAAGGCCATTAGTTATATAGAAAAGGATGTACTGGAAAAGTGCATCACATATCAGACAAAAATTTCATCATTTTAGTACAATGTATATGAAGTTTCAAAAGGCTTGTCAAATACAAACAATAACATATAAATACAATTTAAAATAATAGTAAAATGTTTTTTTAAACACCTGAAAGTAATCAGCTAGTTTAATATCTACAGAGACAGAGTTTATGTCCAATAGAAAGTTCTGCATCTGTGTGAGCTTAAAATGTATTATAATATGTATTGTAAACAATATACAATCACTAAGTTCTAGGCAACTGTTACTGCAGAGCCCTGATTAAGGACAAACAAAATTGTATCATTAAAATGTTTTAGTATAATACTGTCCGCTAACAACTTCCACTTTGTTAAAAATTTTAACCTGAAGAAATCGTTAAATCAGGAGGTCATAACACAGGTCATGTTACTGGAACTGTGGCTGAAAGAAAAATGCATAACAGGAAAATTGATTCCTTACATGACAATCTGGTAAACGTTGGCTACGGATCTCTCAAGCTTAGCCAGCACAGTAAAAATTAACTAAAGCAATTACTGCAAAAATAAATTATACTGTATATTTTTGGATGAACACAACTTAAATTTTTACTGCACAGTGGAAACCATGAGTAGGTGTTGAGAACTTCCACCAGGATAGGAGAGGAATCACAGGAAGAAAGGAATAATGGATTGATATGATCTGGGGAGTTTTAAATATAATGGCAGGCCCCCTTGCCTACTGCCCGTTTTATTTACACATGCTATTTTTATGACAACACTTATTCTAGACAGTTTATAAATGACTTTATTTACATGCACATAATGTAACAACAAAGCAATTTTTTAACTAGTTATCAATCACATGCAGTGTATTTAACAACTCAGATAGCCAAGGCTGTTACCCCATCACTACATGAACAACATGTTATTGTACTGAATTTAACTTGTAAAACAAATGCTTTGGCAACACTGCATTGAAGAGTGCTGCTTGAACACCATGTAAAATAGATTTAATTCTTAATTAGAACCAAAAGGTAATACTCTACACATTAAACAGTAAAATTTCTTTGACTGTCAATGTAAATAATAATGAGGTCAGAATGTGGAATTGCTGAATTAATTGATTATACTACATACAGTAAGTATTTAAAAAAAAATTTCTTTAATACCTTAGTAAAAAACAGTTATTGTGCTTAAAAATTATGAGCAACATATCTTCGAGGCAATTTTCACTGTTATGATTTTGAAATAATTTAATCCCCTCTTCGCTTCATACCACTTGTCCTACATCTTAACGTGCAACATGCCTCTCTGTTGTGAGGAGGATATTTGCATTGCACGTTATACTACTATTGTATGCTGTTCATTATCTAAGAACTAGCCCTGCAACATGCCTCTCTGTTGTGAGGAGGATATTTGCATTGCACGTTATATTACTATTGTCTGCTTTTCATTTTCTCACTACGAGCTTGCACTACCTATGCTAATGATTTGCCTTGCTCTGCAAACGGTGGTGTCAATATGCATAACTTACAAATAAATTTGTACTGAACATTAACTAACCTCTGCAAAACTTAGTTTATTCTTTCTACATTGCTCAAAATATACCCATCTGTGACACATGTCACACATTATCTAATTTTTTTTTTCTATTACCCTGTTTACCACAGTAGAGGCATAAATCTGACAGATCTCCCGATTCCCCCAACAAGGCAGTAGCAAGCATATTTAGCTTGCAAAAAACCCAAATAATTGTTAAGTATGGTATCATCAAAATTTCCTACCAGCATGTCTAGGTGCCAAAGCTCATGTGTTTGTAAATTTGCCACAAGCAAGCACTAATGCACCCCACGGACACTGTAAGGCATAATCAATAGCAGTTTTGTTATGCAGCTGATGGAGTTTCATAGTAAACAAAGAATATAAAGAATCGGGTTTTTTACCCAATACAAAATTTGCCACGTAATTTAGTATGTAAGCAATCTGATTATATAAAACCTGATCTGTTTTATAACACTCAAGGAAGAGTGCAATGACTCCATCTACTGCACCTTGTGTAAATTTTCGTTCTTCAGACTATAGTAGTCATTGCCACGTACTAATACCACAAAACCACAAATATCCTTAAATATGGACCCAACTATTTTACTGTCAGGGTCCAATCAGGGTACAATGTTGGTTTTGGACATTGTAGGTTATAAAACACTTTGTTTCTGTGCTGAGAATGATAGAATTAATGTTAGCACCTGACTCTAGTTGCTTACCATACGAAACAAAACTGCCAAGCCAGTCAGCAGGTATGTAACTAATCTTTGTGATACCAGCTTCACCTAGCCTAAATGAAACACAAGCATCAATTGCTCCACCGGAGAGCCACTCTTTGCCGAACAAGGTTTTATAATCATCCTCCATGAATATGTCATCACCATACAATCCTATAGCTGTTCGCATACAGTCCATGTATTTAAGTGATTCCATGTCTAGTTTGCACACCAAACTGTAATCCAATTCTTTAGATTGATTTACGGCTGAATGCCCTACTTGTTTAACAGAGTATGTTCAAAGTATGTACTCTGTTTCTTCACTATTTTTTACCAAACCTCTGAATCCCTTATGCTGTCTGGATCATCTACGTCACAACCATCCTTTTTGGGAGCTGTTAGTGACAAGTTTGGTTTACGTTTTCGTTTCCTGCTTAATTTCTTTGAGAATACTTTTGGAATTCCATTCCGCAACAATTTGCACACAACCTGAATGCGCTCGCCAACTGCTCTAATGAAACACTCTACTTTCAAATGTGTGAGCCCATTTAACATTAACATTAACATTAACATTACTTTTAATTTGGAAAAACCAGTTCTCAACGTTGGCATTGCTGAAGCGTTGGGAACACCCTGGGACTATTTGAGACCACAAGGCTGTTAGTGGCATGTTGTTGTCGTTTAGATCTTTTGCAAAAAAAAGGGTTGTAGAATTCATTTTTTTCCTGAATAGATATAGACCACATATCATTAATTTCCAAAACATGATTACATATATATCCCTAAAATCTTAAAAAAAACGGGCTTCTTTGGCAGAGTTGTCTGGTGTTATTCAAATTGTCATTGTTACATCTTTGATTCACATTTTCGATGTCCATTTCCTGTGCAAGCCCTTTCACAGAAACATTTTGAGATATTTTAACTAGTTCATCTAAGCAGTTACTTACTTTGGGTGTCTTGTAAGCGTTTGTGAGCACAGTTACAAAGAGGCGGAAACATTCTTTTTGCTCATGTAGTGAATTTGCAACAATTAGCATGCACATTCCCTTCAATGGAAGTTGTTTTGCCTCCCGGGAAACATCAAGTTTTCCAAGTCTTCTGGACATAATTAGGATTAAGTGTCTGCAGCATATGTGTAAAGTCACAATCGAGCACAAACAGACATCATTTTCTGTGCAGCATGCTTTATACATTACTTTTAAATAATTTAAAATAGTCATTTCATTCCAAGCTAAAATTACTGCCTTTATCAAGGCAAAACTGAAATCTTTAACAACTTTACTAACAAGAGTCCATTTAGTAATTGTTTTCTGCACACTATGCTTATACCTAAGCAAGTAATTTGAAAGAGCAGCTGCAGAGTGACTGGCAGAGATGAACTCAACAAGAGGTGCCACAAATATTTACAACTCCTGCTTAATAATAAATGCACGAGTCTGCATCTGTAGAATTTATGACTACGGAGCCAGGTGCATCTAAGTGTAACACATTAATGTCCTCGTGGTATTGCTTACAAATATCAAATTGATCCTTTGAAAACATCAGAACTCCTAATGGTAAAGAGAGTTCTTGTATGTATTTCTGGTCACAGCCGTAGTCTCGTAAAAATTGCTCCACCACATCCTGGAAATCATTCCTATCTAAATCAAATTTTGCAAAGCCTTCGCATCTGATTTTCTGAAAAACATTTAAATTTAAACATTTCGCATGTTTCCCTTGTGAAATATGCTTTCATCCATTTATTTTACTGTGCTATACCAGAAAGTTGTGGTCGCTCAACACTTAGATTTCTTGCCACTCACTTCGATCTGAATCCTGAACCTGCCATGTCTTTTTGTGAATGTGAGTGTCTGTTGTTTTTTACCTCTGACATGAACAATGTAGGTACCTTGAACAGGGTTGTAAATGTCAAACCTGTTCATATTTTGACACCCTGGATCTTGACAATGCGCATAATATACTGCATTCCCTTTTTTCCTAATCTGAAATCCTCTGAACTTGTAAACGCATATGATTTTCAGATCATTCAGCAATGCTTTCTTAAGGGAGCTATGCATTCTACTTTTATCTAAAAATGACAGTTGAACATTTAGTCTAAGGTTTGGTAGGTCAGAATTTATGATTGTACACTTCCCAAATTTAACTGGGTAATATTTGATAGGCCTACTATTTTTTCTAATTTTAATATCAACTGATATCTCCTTACTTCCTGAAGTTAATTCACAATGAAAATCCTGAAAGACCTTTTCAGAAACATTAGGTTCATCTGCAACTGGGACCTCAAGGCATGGTGTGTTAGCAATGTTGCTTTTGTTACTTACTACATTATTACTATTGGAATCATTACAATTGAGGTAGCAATGAACTGAACATAGATAGGTATGTTCATATCCTGCAAGCAAAACCCATTTCCATAAGTATGATTAGCCTCTTGGAATACTTCCTGTTCACAAGAAGAGTTCTGCCACCCTCTGTTCCTTCTACCTGGCCAAAACACCAAGGAGGCACAGAAGTCAACAGTGAAAGCATGGGAACGGTCTCAATGGTGCCTTGTTAGACGTGTAGTAAAATCATGAGAACCTTGAGCCGACTGGGGAGGCCATATTACACAGGATATAATAGTTAAATATTAACTAGTCATAAAATTAATACAGACAGTGGTTTTAGTTAAATAAATACAACAATATAGTTTCTCTGTTCCTTATATTTTCCTTTTTTTTTTTCGGTTTAATTTAAATAATAACAATAACAAGTTTAATATCAAATAATGAGTATACAGTCATAGTGATAGTTAAAATAAATGTTAGGTAAGGGGCCCCTTTAGATACTTAACTTAAACACATTGATTTTGATTGTATGTTATGAATAACATAGGTTGAGTCAAAAAAAAATTATTTAATCCAAAACAATGCCGAAAATGCTAGGTTAAAATTTCCTCTTTAGATACGTGGTGGCTCATGGTTGCTCTTCTGTATGCAGTAAGTAACAAAGAAGACACTCTTTCCTGATTAGACGAGCTGCAGCATGCACTGAGGAGCACCCTGACTCAGGTTACGAAGAAGTTGTGTGTCACGAAGTAATCGCGCCCATGGCCACCCACGTCTTCCGCACACACACTGTACATAAATGTATTACAAAATAAGATAACTGAACAAAATATAATTTCCACATATTCTCGAAAGAATATGCAATTTTGCTCACCACTTGTGGTGTTTGGAGAAGAAATTCAAGACATTTATGTCAACAGATTAATAAACGGCCGAAGTTTGGAACCGTTACATTATGGCTAACATGCTTCAAAAGAAAGAAGTATTTTTTTGTGCAACTGAAGAAGACCATAGAGTTGAGACATGAAAGACTGCACAAGAAAAACAAATAGAGTTACACTATAGTGCAGTTTCCCAAATCAACATTATGGACAAAAGTAAAATCATTTTGTTGTAAGACAAATATAGGAATTTTAACACACAAACTTGTCCTTTTATATATATATATAAATTATGCTGAACATGTAAGTTACAAAATAATTTACAAATTTAAGAAAAATAAAAAAAACTATGGCTCCCAGTTTGCTATACAAAATAAAATAAAAACAATAACTATAAAATAAATAAAGTGAGTATACACATTATTAATTTTTGCAATGTCACAGTGTCTACAGCAAATTCAACATTAATTAAATTATATGGTTTTCAAATACTAATTGCTCAACTTCCTGAGACGAATTTTGAAATGTCATGGCCCAGGTTCACTAGCTGGAACGCTTTCGTAACAACTACCAACATAAGACACCTGAACAGAATGCAATGGGATTGCTATTCTTAACATGCTTGAATCATTGAAATGTTTTTTTTAATTTGACATTGTAGATCATTATTAGCATAAGTTTTGGAAACATCAGTGTTGTTGCCAGTAACAAAAGATAAACTTTTTGAGACTTGTTTATTGACACCCTTCTGTGCATGATTAGTGGCCAAATCATTATTTGCCAATGCTACATCATCACTGTTGGTGTGGCATGTCACACTAGTCTTCTTCCAAATATTCTTAACGCTTTCATCTACATTACTTGGGTTTCTTTTCCACCGCCGATACAAAGTAAGCACATTTTTCTTGGTGCTGGGAATACAGAGTTCTTTACAAATAACTCCCCAAAAAGACTTACTAGAGCAAGAAGCACTGTCAACATCCGAGAGAGAAGATGAGTTATTAGCTATCAAAAGAAGCTATGATTTCGGAACTCTATTTACTTTCTATGATTTTTTTGTTGAGAATATTCAAAAAAATGTTTCGTACATTTTCCCAGTTCCGAGACCATCTTTTAAACAATATATTTATATGGGTCTTAAAGTCAAAACCATAAAAAAATATTTTGCAGCTTCACCAAAAGTTCCAGTCTTTTTGTAACCTGATTCATTTACCTCATCGACACTTTTGTGTCTTGCATACAAAAAGTTAGCTAGCGCACATGCGCGGATACGAGAACCAGCTCTGCCTCCTATCCTAGCCCTCCAAGTATCCAAGTCAATATTCATCGCTCAACAAAGTTTTAAATATATTTAAAAACATTACTTACATTTATACTTACAAGTCCAGATGCTATGCATGAATACCTTACGATATCACTAAGTACAGTTGCTACAAGTTTATTTAAAAAGTGATCTGTACTAAATTATGCATGTCTTAACCGATGAATAAAAACGAATAATAGAAGCACTTTCGGTTCCGGCAATTGGTGCCACCTTGCCGTTGTAATTGCTGCAGTTGTTTTTTTGGCTTTTACTAGAATATTTTCAGAAAGGTTTTGTACATAGCAAACTCCTGACTGGTTGCATTTCATAACACACATGCTCTCTAATGTTTTGGTCGACATTTGTGATCTGAACTTGGTTTTATTTTTAGTAACTAGACTGAAAACACGCTCGCATTCAGCATTACTGTGGGGAATCATCAATACCGACAAGATTACTTTTGACAGTCTGTCAAACTTTTTATGGCCATCTACACCTACAATATTCCCCACACTACTCCACTTTACATCAATTGAATCTTCTTTCTTGAAGAGAGATGAAGTATTTTCCAGCTGAAGTAAAGAGAACTGTTTTTGAAGTTCATTAACTGCAATGTCTCTCATTTCATTATCATTAACTGGCAAAACGAATGGAAATCTTTTAGTGAAAAAGGTTATATCAGAAAACTTGGCATTTTCTATGTTTTAAATCACTGCATTTTGCTTTCTCCAGTACTTCATTTTTCAGAGGGAATTGCAGTTAACAAAGTAGGTTCGTACTGCAGATAAAAATATCTGTTTGTAATTTTCTTATAGTTTTTCAACTACCTGAGATGTCTTATTACCAATAACTAATTCAGAGTAGTGATGGGATTTTCGATACTTCGATACTTCGATACCGGAATGCTTGTTCATTTGTATTGAATTAAGTTCTTAGTCGCCATCGTACAAAATACAACTACAGTAGAACCTCAAAGATAAGTTCCCGTTTCATACATTTTCCCGTGTCATACGCCGATTAATTTTGGTCCCGCCGAAAGTACTATATTTACAATGGTTTACTTTCGCGGAACATACACTTATAAAATCATTAATTTCCCGTTTCATACGTTTTTACGAAGCGGTAAAGTCCTAAAATTCACCAATTTTTTTGTTATATTCCTCCTGATAAACTACGTATTAATTACTTGTACATGTATATTTGAGACAGTGACAATATATCAGTTTATTTAAAAAAAAATAGTTGATAGACAATGTTAATTTTATGTATTTCTGATAGTTTCTTTGCTTTTGATTTTTACATCACATATGATTGAAAACTAAATGAGAAAATAGCACAGTAATGTGATGGTTCACTAAAATGTCTTCACTCAATGCATCCATCACTGTTGTCATCTTCATCTATATCAATATCGCCACTAATACAATCTGGACTCTCTTCCAGCTGTGTGTAAAACACCCTGCTTTCTGGCCTCTGAAGGAATGCCCACAATCGTTTTAAATCCTGCATATTTGCTGGTGATAGAGAAATTGGACCTCCATACAATGGGGTTACTTCTATACTTTTAGGAAGCACAGTTCTGTTACGAATGTTGCACTTATCCCAGTGGCCAAAATATGTATTCCTTTTCAAAACATGGGGGCAGTTATCTACGATTTCCATCTGGCGAAGATTTCTGAGAGTCAGGGATGGTCTTGGAATTTCTAAGGAGCTTGTGCAAGTTTGAAATCATAGCATTTCCTTGGTCACAACGACGACATTAAATGGAGATGATCGGCTGCGACAGCTACTGATTATTTCATTCCAGTCGTTTAGTACTTCTGGTGAAGTAGTTCTCTTTTTCTTCTCAATCAGTGCAAAGTCTTGATCATTTGGAAGAAAGGAGTGGACCCTCATCGGAAAAATGTGAGTTACTTATTGAAGAGATTGAGGCAGTGAACTAATATGTATTGAAAATAGACCATTGTATGATTTTTATTCTGTCCAGAGCATCCATCACTCAGTAGAACTAGATGGTCAGCAGTAATAGTTTTGCTATTAAAAAAAATTTAACAACATGGACGTGACTATAGAAGTGGTGCTTCCAAGCCTGAATTGAAAGCTGATTACAGCGCTGTGGTGTAAGTTTTCCGAACTAAACATTTCTTAGCGGGAATTTCAAATGTAATTTATTTTTTTCCAATATGATTGATTAGTATAGAAGAGTATAATATAATATTAATAGTTTAGTTTCCAGATTAAACAAAATCCATAAATTGCAATATGCACACTAATGAACAATGATTGTTTTTATATGTAAAGGATAATTTATATGTACTTTATTGCAAATAATGTTGTTAATATTATTTTTAATGTTAATCATGACTGTTTATAGCTTGTAAGCAAAAACAACCATTGTCATGAGAGTATGGTTTTTCTTACTGGAAAGCCAACTGACATTGGTATTTTTTGCAGAAGTACCAAAATTTCATGCACCTGTATCTTAGTGACTATGGATGTTTTTGTGGAATATGAAATGTCCATAGACAAAGGACACAAATGCTATTCCCAGTCTACAAATACCTCAATTTTGGCATTTTTTGACATTGGTTGTGTTTGCCAGAAACCCTTCAATTGTTCTGGGTTCGTATTTAAATAATGAACATCCTCGAACAGCAGCATGGGAACGTCCAGATGTTCACCGGAAGCTAGCCTTACGCTGGCGGGATACGGCCCGCTGATGTGTCTAGCCTTTTCCCTCTTGGTCTTGATGGGGTCTCGGCCCCAGATGGGTGGAAACATGGCGGACGTCACTCACCGGAGCTGTTACTGGCGAAGACGGGCGGGTGGCAGCTGGCGGTTGATGTTCAGCCGCGACGGCGGCGCACAGTGCGGCCGAAGGACACGTTATGCGGCCAAAAGTCGAAAAGTTAAGGGAACGATCTGAAATTTTGTATTAGGGTTTTTTTCGTGTCACTGATTACGAATCCGTTATCAGAATTAAAAAATTTAAATGGCAGAATATAATATGGCGATACAAAAAAAAATTAAAATTAAACATAGTAATATACATATTAAGAGTTTTCAACCATAATATAATATGCATAAATAAACTACATAAGATACACTGCTATTCTACGTTTACAATATATATATTCTATGTAAAAAATATATGGCTTTGAAAAAAAAATTACAAGTAAAAGTTTTCACTGTCATATGCATAAATAGACTATATAAGATACACTGAAATACTACGTTAACAAATATTTTCTATGTAAAAAAAAACTTTGAAAAAAATTAAATTATAGAAAAAATTTTCATTGTCATCGTAATATACACATTAAGAGTTTTCAACTGTAATATAATATGTATAAATAGACTTCATAAGATACACTGAAATTCTACGTTTACATAATATATTTTCCCTGTAAAAAAATAAGGCTGTGAAAAAAAAAATAATTACAAGAAAAAGTTTTCATTGTCATCGTAAGAGTCGGAAGCCTCTACATCAGTACCTGACTCATCGGCCGAGCTACTTTCCACAATTTTTTGTTCACCTTCTTGAACATTTACAAATGGAGGTAAGAGTAAATTAATGGTTTCTGTTGACAAAGATTTGAGTGGTTTAACAGGCAACTTTCGACAACTGGATATGTATGGATCAGATGCGACTAAAAATCTTTTAAAAACATCCTCCATTGTTTTTTGACGATAATTTTTTCTTGAAAAATGTAAGCGATAAATTCCAAAAAATTTATTGCAGGCCTCCTGCGCATCTTCGGACATTTGACCGATAGGCAACACTGAATGTTGTATATTTCTGGGCCATGAATTAAAAGTTTATGAACTAAAGTAGGCATGTAATACCAGTCAAATGATTTGACGATTGTTTTAGCTAATTCCACGGAATACTTCCGAAAATTGTCCACATTAATATCATGACCACATGAAATGGCTTACAATATAATATAAAACCGATGTATAATATCTTGATCAATTCCCGTTATTTGTGCAGATTTTTGATATTTTTCAAAGAAACGTCGAGCAGTGTTACCATCGTTTGAAGTTCCACTGCCGGCTTTTGGCTTGTCAACATTCAAGCCCATTTCGGTTTTAAAAGCTGCTTGTATATTTTTTTTCCTTCTTTCGACCGATTCTTTTTTTCTTTTAAACGAGCCTGCCATTTTAGGATTTCCAATTTGTAAGACAAATGTAATAAGAATTCAAAGCACCGAATCCAACAATGTAAAGACGATAGACCAAATTTTAAGTGATCTGTAACAATTTCCTGGTGTAACATTTTATCTATATTGTTAAAACTCTTAGATGTACAATTGCATAGATAACAACGCATTGCAGATTTTGTATCTGACAATGAATTGCATACTTTAGTATCTATCATTGTCAACGTCAAAATATATTTAACACAAACCTTTTCTCCGTTAATAGTAGTTTCTAATGGATTTAAATTTTTTATTTGCTCTTCTACATAATCAGTTGTTTTTTTTTGTTAAATCCACTGATTCTTTTGCAAATTCAATCGACAAAATCTTGGTGATGATGGTCTTGGATTTTTCCAGACTACAGTAGTTTCCTTTGTCAAGGTGTCTACGTGCACAAGTTGCAATGGGACATAAGACGTAAAAAAAAAAAATCTTTCATCACTACTACTATTTTCGTTGAGCTTTTGCTTATATTCACTGTGCCCTGAACTACCATCGCAGCCCCACTTACCAATTAGAGTTAAATTTTTGAGTATATTCTTTGATAAAGTTTGTATAGCTTCCATTTGATTAAGAATAATGTGTTCAGTTGTGTGATTTAATAGAGGTTGCAATTTCACTTCTACTTCATTTTCAGTAATAAAAATCTCTGAAACTGGATAACATTTAGATTTTGCTTCCTGTAGCTGTTTATATGATGGAATCATCTTTGATTTTTTCTGCAAATGAGCATTTCGTAGCTGCTGATATTTACTCTGTGATAAACCAAGTTCTATAAATAATGATAAAGCTTCGTCATTTGTGAAAGGTAGATTAGTATTTGCGGAGTCCAAAGATCTTCTATACTGTGTAGCTTTAGTAGGACTACCTTCTGAGATATCTCGCACCACTTTTGCAAAATCACTTTTTCCTTCGGACCTCAATTTACTTGTTGCTGAATAAATGAGTGCTTCAGTCGCATGTCATCTTTTAAAATATTTTTTATGACATTAAAAAAGTGCAGTCTCGTAAAGCCACATTGAGTCGAACTACTGAAACCTAAAAAAAAAACAAAAAACAAATATAAGTTTTATATGATAGTAATGGAACATATGTGAATAACTTACCTCAGATGAAATTAATCACTTAAAAATTTATACAACAAATCATAATCCAATATTTTAAGTTAATTGATATTTAATTACATTCACTTTGTAGAGGCGATTATCTTGCTGTGTCAGTAATCCCCTGTTCACTGCATATATCTCCTCCCCCTCTTTCTTTCTCAATCTATACCTATTCTTTTTGCTTCCTATATTATATTATCTATATTATTATATAAAGCTGTAGACATGTTTACCTTTGTTAGGTTATAACTAACTAACAAAACAACTATACTTGAATTATAAGCTAATTTTAAGTTTAATTTGCCAACATAATATCGAGACATATGTAAAATAATAATAATTAGTAAACAAAATATAATTAATAAGAGTAGAAAAATCAACAACTCTCATTTGTTTGCTTGATTTGTTCGTTTTTTTCCCTCTAAAATTTAACCAAAAAGATGTTTGTCAAAAGTGTAAATTGATTGGTATAAAAATTTTATTGAAAATATGCCGATAAAGTAAAAAAAAAAATCCATAGCGAAGCCGTGAGATATAAGCTAATACATGTATATTTCTGTCTGTTTTCTCTAAATGTTTTTATTTGTATGCTTTATTTCTTTCATTTATTATTATAACACTTGAACCGAATATCCTACTTCATTTATGAAAAAAATGCATACAAATTCAACGGGCAGGTAAAGGCAGCTGAATTTTAATTTATTCAGTAGATAATACTTTTATGTATAACCTCCAATAAAAATTAAAACAGCATTTTACGGCAATCTATTACTTTTTTTATCTAACAATTCATAATTTCTTAATAAAAAAAATAATAAATTTGCACTTATATTTCTATTTCTTATAATTTTCTATTTAATTTAACAGTTGAATACTAGAATTTTTTCTACACATTTGACTAACCTTCAGATGTTGAATCCATTTTGTTCCGCTTGATTTGCTTTATCTCAAAAACCGAAAGCGTCCACTGCCCCTCTGTATCCACCACAACGTAGCGCTCGGACGAAGGCCACATTCCGACTGGCATTGTGGAGGGGATTTTGGGAAAGGGTCGTTTCTGGGAACGGTTTCCGTTTCTTAGGGGATCCCTTTAGCCAACACAATGATGAAAAAAAAACCCAACTAGAAACTTTTTTTTCTACTTTTGGCCGCACATCGGGCCATCAGCCGCACTGTGCGGCGGTACCACAGGAGGGCCACCTGGTCGGCGTCCTCGGCGTCCTCCTCCTCGGCGGAGCCGACCGCGGTGTAGAGGTCGCAGATGTCCGGGTTGCACGGCACAGTCCACGAGTGGTTGCCCCCGTCGAGGAATGTTGAATTGTGAACGAATCACACGATTCACTCCAGGCAACCACCGTGTCGTTGGGACGTTGCAGCTCGCACTCAACAAAACCTTGCTCCTGGCCGGGCCACACCTGCACCACCTCATCTGCGGCCTCGACGAGCAGAGTTTCCGGAGAGCATGGGAGGTGTGTGTCCGGCCGTAGGAGTCTTACGCTGCAGTTTTGCTGAGTGCAAGGCAGCTCTATCACTTCCTCGTCTGCGTCGTCGCGAACCAGGTGTCCCAACGTTGTGCACACGTGCAACCACTGCCGACCGTCCGCCGTCTCAAAGATCACCTGACCGCAGCCGAGCAACACATCCCGATACGAAGTTGCCGGATTGAACTGCATCGGGACGTGAACACTGGCACAAAGAGTTGCTTTAGGCTCCCTACGAGCGACGCGTTCCATTTATAGCATCGGGGGAGCAACCAGGGTCTGGCGTCGCTTGGCAATGCTCCAACGCCCAAGCCCTAAGCAGCGCGGCGTTATGTCGTGACGTAACGGGCCGTGCACGGTTATTATCTTGCGTATACATTTTATTCAATTCTTTCAGTGACGGACATCCGAGCTCGGTCTGAGCATCCTTAATATTAACATGTTTTTTGCACAACTTTACAAGCCACCTTTTTTGCTCTACGCCTGCCACCATTACAGTTATGCTAATATGTCCTGACAGAATATTTTGCAACGAAGAATACGGAAACAGACCATCATCCCAATGGATGCCGTGGAAATGTCTAGTTAACCAAGAATTCGTTTTCTGGTAATTTCTGTGGAGGTATTTCCACGAGTATGGCGGCTGAAATGTTCTCGTAATTATCTCCCCTTCCTCATTTGCCAGGCTTATCTCTTTTAAGAAGAAATCGTGCTGAGAAAAACAGCCCTGGAGGATGGCATACAGCATGACGTCCCAGGGAAGTCTGCGTTATCACTTACATTACATTACATTAGAATTTTAATAGATTTGTCTCTCGGGTTATACGAAACCAATCGATCGTGCAGAATTAGTGCGAATGCTTGCGTGCCAACGGGAATATTTCTCATGTGGTAATTTCTATTCTACAATACACGACTCCTCCAATCATCTTATCGTTCTGTTTAGACACATCAAACACAAAGAGAGGAGCCATATCTTTAAATTTATCCGGGTCGAGAAGTGGTGATGATTGACGACCGTAATATGAGACATGAAATTCCGCGTACATGTTATACACCAGCAGATAGCTATTATTAGGAAAATTACTATCCAGTTTTGTGTACGGATAGGATTCCGAATTCAAAAAAACTTTGACATTCTTAATGTCAACATAATCAAACTTTGATTTATCACCGGCGACGTGTTTATAGTCTTCGAAAAATCCCATGAGATAACTCAAAGGCACGCATATTACAAACTTGCCGTTTGCATTAATGGGTACACTATAGTCGTCAGAAAAGCCCCAGCCGGCCATCTTGGAAACTGCTTTTTCACTGGGCGTTAGCGAAAGATAGTTTTTAATCGTAGTCTCTAATCCAACGTCGCGACATTCATCTATCTGTAAATTATTTACCTCGTATGCAATTCTGTTAAACATGTGTAAAATTCTATTTCTGACAATTTTTGCGTATGTAGCGGCCTGGCCATCCGGTTTGACGAATTTTCCGCGGATTCTTAACAGGCTTTTGCACGGCAGACAATAAATATCAGAATTCTGGATTGCAATAGGTATCTCAGAATTTAAATCATAAGGACCCAAAATGAATGGCCGGTAGCTATGTATTTCCGTTTTCGTGATATCATTTTCAAATTGAATTGGCTGGTCGACTTGGAGAATGTTGGAATCCATTTTGGAATACTTTGAATCCTAGTTTCTTGAGAAAACGTATATTTTTATGTGTTAACCGCTTTGGGTCTGCCTTCGAAACTGCCGGATCCTTTATGAATGCCAAAGTAATTTACTCCCATATTTTTTTTAAATGCAGACGTAACGTTATCTCTTCGCCTCTAAAATCTATGAGCTTTCCGTTTTGGTCGACTATCCTCACAGACAACTCGTGTATTCGTTTAACGATCACAGGAACGTATATGACAGATTTAGGTACTTCGATGACCTTATAACCAGGCGGGCCGCTGGGGTAAAACTCGTGTATGCTCAAGCTAGGTTGTCCGTTTAAATAGCTGGAGCCCACGATATTTGTATCTATACGTATGACCGATACAGGGAAAATATTGACCGGTTGTGTTGACTCATGCATTCAACCTGCCACGTAAAATTTAGGTTCAAAACCGAGCATTTTTCCGATTGTATCGCTTCCTGTAAAATGGATATCGTAATTACAATGCATATTACATTGCAAAGTAATAGTGTTGCCTCTCAAAATAAATGTCGCATCATGTGGTAACAGTTCTCTGATGTAACTTTCCAAATCTGAAATTTCATAACTTCCGACGGGAAGAATAATTTGAGACACAGAACCATTGTTTTTCGAAAAACGGAATTTTTTTTATTTTTTCGTCAACGTTCGGAATGGAATGGTATGTTTGAAAGTCGATTAGACCAATCTGCCACTCTCCATTCGTAAGGTCAAGGGGTGGGGACCGCAATTCCGAATTTTTTCCCGTTAATATAAGTGAAATTGACATTTCAGGTTAGCTTGCACTACAGTATGGATCACCAGGATATGCTGCACTCTGGTATAGACTGGACGCATCAATGGCTGGTGTATCTGTGCTGTTTGAAATTATTTCTTTTGCTTCTTATACGCAGACACGAGAAATCTTAAACATAAATGACCGCAATTCCACGATTTGATTATCTATTGTCTATCGTAATTGTAACTTAAAATTGTGTCTTTCAGGTATTTTCTTACTTCCGGAGGCGGTCTAAGGTCTCCATAGCTGTCATAATACAGTGCAGTGCTGCCAGACTTTTTATATGCAACCCAGTGCGTTCCTTTTCCAGTAGATACGTCTAGATTAATTATACCACACTCGTACTGTTTCGGTTTTAAAGGTAAGTTATCTCTCATGAAAATGCCTCGGAAATTTTTGATTTTCAACTTGAATACCGAATTTTCTAAATCCGTGTTAGTTAGCAGTCTGTGAGGCAAGGCTAAAATCACCCTTTCCTCTTTTTTTTTTACTGCTTTCTTAGTCGCTGCGGCGAGAGCGTCCCTTCCCCGCGTGAGGCCATCTGGCAGGGTTAAAAGCGTCCCACCCTTCCCTGCCACCCCTTCCGCTTCCGGCGGCGGCGTCTTCCTCCGACGCCCCCTCCCAAGGCTTTGAAGGGTCTTAAAAAAAAACCCCGCACCATTTTTGGTTCGATTTGTTAAGGCCTGAATACGTCTGTGATGTTGTGCATTTTGTTGCAACAATTTTGTCTGATTATTAGCGGTTGTCACGCTCTTTGCGATTCCGGCTGCACCTCCGATCAAAGAACTGAGCGCTGCCAGAGCTGGAAATAGAAATGGTATAACACCGCCCTTTTTATCACGTTTATTTTTCTTATTTTTTTTCTTTGCGACTCTTATGCCGGCTTTACTTACGCTCCAAGCCGCGATCTTTTCACCTAGCATAGTCTGAGGGTTCTGTGCAATTTGTTTAGCTTTAAGTGCTAAAAAACGGTCCGCTTGATGTCTGTTCTCGAAATTGTTACTCTTTGCGTATGAAATATCGTGTTCTTTGCATGCTCTATCTAATTGATTTTTGCCTGGGTCTCCGCGTGCTAAACATTTTTCAAGTTTTGTACCGGGCCCACAGTACTGATAAGTTGGCAAATGTAGCTCGAAAGGTAATTTATTTATGGCAGAGTTAATAAGTCCTTAACCCTTCACCTTCTAGCACGACGCATAGCAGCGTAATGACTTTGGGGGGTATAAATAAGACGGTTTTATACTTTTTGCGCTTCAGTTTTAACGATGGAAGTAATCCCTCAACATGACAGTCTTCCGATCGAAATTATTCATGATGATTTGATAAGCAAATGAGAACAACGCCACGGACCTCTGTTGCCGAATACCATAAGATGTATAATTGCCGGACATTCAAACAGCGGGAAAACATGTATTTTACTTTTGCTTATACAACATCCTAACAGAGTGCGTCTCGAGAATATTTATTTGTATAGCATAGCATAGAACAACCAAAATATAAACGTTTGGCGTAAGTTTTGTCTCATGTTCAAGGTATTAAATTTTTTCAATTTCGTGAAAATGAAGAGGTAGTGCCGCCAAGCAAAGTTCTCCCAAATTCGATTATAATTTTCGATGACATCGGGTGTGAAAAACAGGCAATAGTTCAACAGTATTTTTCCATGGGGCGACATTTCTTGTGCGATTGTTTTTATTTAATTCAAATGTATAGTCAAACATGAAAACGGTTCGGGATAATGCTAATTTGATAATTTTATTTAAAATGGATCTTCTAAATCTTCAACATGTTTACCACGAGCACGTCACAACCGACATGTCATTCGATAAATTTAAAGATGTTTGTGCTCGCTGTTGGAATAGCAATGATGGTTATGGTTTCCTAGTAATAGGTAAAGATTTTCCTCTACAAAAAGGTCATTATCGCTGTGGCTTCGATCACTTCATAGTGTGACCTTCGTAAAGAATGAACTTGGGCATCTCCAAATTTGGGAGCGGCGGTAATAAACGTCGGCGACAGTCATGTCTGACTCTTACGGAAGATGGGCACTGTTAGGTTGGCGGGAAACGTTTGCACGGTGTAGCCGATCCACGTGATGCGGCAGATGCTGCCACAAAGAATTACATAGATGTAGCTTCCGGTGGCACCGCACATGCAATTAGCGAATAATTTAGAAAAAGACTTTGGTCTACTAAAAAACAGCCTCTCCTACGCACAGGATCTTAATAACAATTTGCTAACATATCTACATCAGTTTGAAAAGAAGAGTACCGATGTTTTCGATAAAATTCGGGGAAATTTACCCGAGAAGGAAGTTTTACGTGAGCTGAAAAATCTTGTATCTGTCAGTAGTGATGAGCTAAAAGTGATTTTTACGGATGTGAAGGAGCTCGTTACTTGCGTCAGGCAGTTTAAGTTAATTACATTACAAATTTTTCTCTTCTCCACTGTTACTATGATTATCGGTTTCACTGTCCAAATTCTCTGCATCATTCCACAAGAACTCATCTTCTGTGCCATCCATAGCACTGGTTAGGCAACATTTCTTGAAGCCATTCACAATAACTTCAGGCCTGATCCTGTTCCATGCTGTCGTGATCCAATTGCACAGTTGTGCAACAGTTGGCTTTTTAATTTTACCTTGTGGTTTTTTTTTTTCATGGTTACCTGCTGCCAGCCATTGACAGTATAGCTGCTTCAAACTGCTAGTCAAAACTGCTAGTCAACGGAAAGATTTTCTCGTGTTGAGCTTGCATTCTGTATTCGAGGCTTTAGTATTCTCCAGCGCCGAACATTTGACTGTAACACCATACTTTCTAGCTGCCGCACAGTTATTGGTGTCTTCTGCATATTTCACAGGCATCATTTTAAAATTTTTGTCATAACCGCTCCTTTCACTTTTATTTCAATTCTCTTTCACAATTAATAATAATAATAATAATAATAATTTTTACGCCTGCAATTAGGATTTTGCCCGGTGGAAAGGTTTCCCACCCCCCCCAACTACCCTCACTCCTCTCCCCTCTGGAGCCTCCTTCTTAAGTCCTTCCCTCCTCCCAGATCCAGTGTCGTGTCCTCTCCTCCTCCCAGATCCAGTGTCGTGTCCTCTCCTCAAGCTCGTTCCCCTCTCGCCCCGTCCTCACAAGGAACACCTGTCTTCCTCTCTGTCTGTCTCCATTCCCTCTGAATCTTCCACTCATGATCTCTCCTTCCTCGATACAGCCCTCTGTTCAACCTAGCTCCCAGCTTTCCCCAGCCCCCTCCCCCCCACAAATTACTTTATGCATTCTCACTAGCCTTTCTACTTTCCTCCTTTTCTGCAGCGTGTCCTACCCCAGCTCCTTCATCATCACCGATGGTCGGTGAGTTTCCCCCAACCTGCCTTCGCCTTCCCTTCTCTCCACATATTTGTCACCCATCTCGCTGCCTTGCGCTGCACCCTCTCCAACTCCTCAATTTCCTTCTCCACATAGGGGTCCCACACCGCCGCGGCATTCTCCAACACTGGCCGTACCAATGTTGTGTACACCTTTTCCTTTACATTCTTTCCTGTCCCTTTCAGTGTCTTGCTAAGCAGCCCCAATCCCCTCCTGCCCTTCTTCACCACCTTCTTGACCTGCTTTCCCCACCCTAGTCGCTGTGCAGGATCACTCCCAGGTATTTGTACTTCTCAGCTTCCTGGATCACCTGTCCCTTCCAGCAGTACACTTTTCCCTTCACCCTTCTCTTCCTCGTGAACCTCACCACCTTCGTTTTCCCTACGTTTATCCCCATTTCATTTTCCCTCGACCAGCACTCCAGTTTCTCCAAGTCCTCTGCCAGGTGCGCCCCTTCCCCCACAGTTTCATAGAGCACACAATTTTCCGCAAACAACCGCAGCCTACTTTTCAGCCCCTCCCCTACATCATTCATCATGATCAGGAAGAGCAGGGGTCCCATGACACTGCCTTGTGTTACCCCTGATGTTACATTTCCCTCTTCTGACCATGCCTTACACACTCTCACTCGCTGGATCCTGTCCCTCAAGAAGTCCCCTGTCCAATTTACCACCCTCCTGACCTCTATCAACCCCTCCACCTTTTCCATCACCCTGTCAAACGCTTTCTCAAAGTCTATAAAAATAGAGTCTACCTGCTTTCCCTCATCCACTGCCTCCACCAAGTCCTCCAGCAGCCCCGCCATCTGCGTTTCACAGGAGTAACCCCTCCGGAAGCCATGCTGCCTCTCATCCATCCAGTCCCTTTCCTCCACCGTTTCTACTATATACCTCACTACCAGCCTCTCCATCACCTTGCCTACGTTTGACGTCAAGCTGACCGGCCTATAGTTGGCCGGGTGTGCCTTGTTCCCACTCCCTTTATAGATGGGCACCACCACTGCTTCCTTCCACTGCCTCGGCAACTGTCACTCTTCCAGTGACTGCGCATACAGTACTTGCAGGTACTTCCCGACCACCTTTCCTCCCAGCTTGAGGTGCCTGTTTCCTACCCCATCTGCCCCAACCACGTTCCTCACATGAATCTCGTTTTTCCACGTGGTCAGTCATAACGATTAACGAATGTGAAAACGACTTCGTCACAAATAAACAATGCAATTTCCGTCCACCATAGATAAATATGTATCGTTAACATATGCCACTTCAAAGATAAAAGTACACGAAGTGTGTTCCATATTGATGGGACTGCTGATCTTTCGCTTTGCGATGTTGGCAGCCTGTAACATGGCTACAGCATGCAGCAGAGAATGTGTCATATACACGTCCGTATTGTGTTATCTAAGAGCATGGCAATTGTTTACTTAGCTGCTTATATGCTCGTCTCTTAGTTGGAGTAACATTACAGCATTTTTAATGAAGAAGTTATCGAAAACATGAAGTGCTGCAATATTTGGCGTATGGGAAACTCAGTTTTTGGGTTATATTGGAGGGTATTAATAAATCAATAAATAAATAATAAACAGCCTTTGTTATTATAGGTAGGTTATACAACAAAACTATCTTCAAAAAAAAGTTTGATCTCGGTTGTTAGACGACCCCCAATTTTTTGAATACTCTAGAAGGAAAAAACTATCGTCTTATTTTCGGGTGAATACGGTATCTTTTGAATCGAAATAATTGATGTTAGTTCTTTTAACATGAAGCATGAACTATTTAGTTTATTAATATGTTGCATGATCTTTCCAGTTAAGTTTTTTACCAAGAAAACAACGTTTGTTTAAAAGGCTTAATTTGTCTGTTTCCAACTAGAACTGTTGGTTTATTTAACATGGTTTTTGTAGAAAATAAGATACAATTTGTTTTATCAACATTTAGGGAAAGTTTGTTTGAAGCAAACCAGGAATTTAATTCAGATAAAACATTGGTTGCCACATCTTCTATGAACAGTAACTCACTGGGTTTAACTAGTATATTTGTATCATCTGCAAATGCAACAACAGATACATCATCTAGTTGAAGTACCAAATCATTAATGTGATAATAAATAATAACGGACCCAGAACACTTCCCTGTGAAACACCTGAAGCAATGAGCAAAGGCTTGTACTGATATAGGTCTACAAAATTATTATTATTTATACTAGAAATCTACAATTTGTTGTCTATTTGTTAAGTATGATTTCAATAAGTCATTTGCAATCCCCCTTATCCCCAAATTATCGAGTTTTTCCAGTAATAATTGATGGTCAACAGTATCAAACGCTTTTGATAAATAGAGAAAAATTCCCAATGTATCAATAGACTTTTCATTACTGGTTAAGATATCATTAATAAATTAACCCAGAGCAGATTCAGTATTTTTACCCTGTAGGAAACCATGTTGAAAACTGCTTAGAAGATTAAATTTGAGTAAATACTGTGTTATTCTATTTTTTAATATCAATTAAAAAAATTTAGTTATTGTACTCAGGAGTAATATAGGCCTACAATTTTCAATGTTATCTGAATCAACCTTTTAAATAATGGTAACCGCAGCTATTTTCAAATAATTCAGGTAAATAAATTGCTTGAATAATGAGGTTCTCATAAGTGGTAGGGGTACAAGTAGATAGAATGAGGTCTGGAATTCTGTCAATGATTGATATCTAGATCGTTTAGTTGGCTTTCTAACAGAAGAACTTACTTTTCTGTTCTGGGAGTTCCTAGTACTGGTTTCAGACGTGCTAGGCTTTTCGGCAGTATTCTGATCTGGATCAACCTCCACTGAAAAATCATCAACGGAAACATTTTTTCCAGCCTGAACATTTACTTTTACCCTTTTTTTTTTTCCTAGTTTGTGGTGTTTCAGAGTGTCTCAGTACAATCAGTAGTTCCTTGAAGTATTGGTCAATGGCAACAACAGGAGAGAGTCGTGCTGATGTCAACTTCTGGTGTTTGAGGTTGGTTGACTTCGCCAACATCAATTGATGGTAGCAAGTTGAGAACCTTTTTACGATCCAGAAGAATGATTTCACATTTGGGAAACCCAGAAATAACATTCTCCTTCTTAAATGTTTCACACAGTTTTCCTAGCAAGCGAGGAAACTTAGCTTTTGATATAGTAGATTCATTTTGTCCTGGTAGTTTTTTCCAATCTAGAAGAATATTACGCCAGGTAATTTTCATCGGACGGAGAAATGCCACATCTAACAGTTGTGTAAGATGTGTAGAGTTTTGTGGCAAAAAAATTAAATGGACGTTACTCTGCACTTTTTTGAACAACATTTAGTGATAGGTGGCTGGCCAGGTTGTCTCCAATCAGGTACTTTTTACCATCTAAACGTCTCAAAAAGGGAAGGGCTACTGTATCAACCCAATCTGAAAAACAGAAGCTGTCGAACCAACCACTCTTAGTTCGATTATATCTAGAGCCATCAGAACCCCCCCCTCTCGACAACTTTCATACAAGTGTAACGATTTGAATACAACATAAGGGGGCAAAATAACACCATCCCCTATAGCAGAAAACATCACTGAGGTTGATGCTTTGGAAGAGTTCATAACTCTTTCAGGATACTTACAACCCCATCTAGTTATATCTTTGGTTTTGCCTGGGTCATTACAAAGGTTGCTTTCGTCATAATTAACAACATGTGATGGAGGACATATCTAAGTTCTGATTCCAGCCTGTCAAAATATTCATTTATCATTTGTGGGGTGATATCTGCCCTTGCCCTTTTGATGTTCTGACATAACCTTGATGACAATTCAGACGCGTGTATTTCATAAATGCTTCAACAAAATCCCAACCAGGCATATTGTCTTTTAATTGCCTGAAAGTTTTGCCCTGACGATCAAGTGATTATTTTACTAAGAGTCTTAAAGTCCATGAATCAATAGGATATCCCCAGTCAGAACAAGTAATAAGACGACTCACCAGTGTTGTTTCCTCATCTTCACTCAGAGCAGTTTGTCCCCCCCCCCCCCCCTCTTTTTTTTTTTTTAGTGCCACACTTTGTGTGGTGTCTGTACAGAACAATGTAGTTCTTCGCTGCTTGTCAAAAACTGAGGCCATTGTCTATGTCCGTAATTGCCTTCGTTAAGGCCTCTGGTGAATTTGCTTTGCTCGGTTTGAGACGTTTATAATTTTGGTCATTCTAAAATATACCACATTTCAAATACTTTCAATTATAACACTTCAATCAAATAACATAGTAGTGATAGAGTTGAAAATTTAAGGTTATGAATATGTGGGGTGAATAGAACCAATGAATGTTGGTGTTTCTGTTCACCCTGCACATTTAAAATGTGTGACATAACCTTAGTGAATAAAAATATGTTACAGGGAAATCAAATCATTTATGCAATTTTATATTATTGACATCTCTTTATGGGTGAATAAGTATTAAAAAAAAACTTGGATTGAAACTGCACAAAGAAATGTTGTGTTGTACTTACATGTAAAGTTTTGAAGGTTACAAAACACTCGTAAACCCAACAATCATAAATCCCTCATCAATTTTATAAGTTACAGTGCTACCAATCATTTCTTTTTAAAATTTATAGTTTAGCCAACCTGCAAAAGAATTATTAACCTCTTACCGATACATTTTCCCTTCATTATGAAACAGCAACATTTTTTTGAAGTTTTGTTTCTATTCACCCCGTTTTACGGTACCTATAAAATAAAATTACCTAATAATTGGCTGCTGCATGAAAATCCACTTCACGTATTGGAAACCTTTCTTATTAAAGTGGAGACCTTCCCTGTAATACAAAAATTAGCATCACATATGGAATGTTTCACTGTACACACAATTACTATGCAAATTTGATAATGTGTACAATCATTTAAGTTGATTGCTGAAATGTTATTAGATACATGTTAAATTTCCCTGTACTAATGTAGTATTGCAACAATGTATTGTAAAATGCAGAGAGTTTTAGGGTGGCCTCATTATTTACCAAAATTGCTTTTATCTTTGTTTTACGATAACATATACTAGTTACATTAGATTTCACATCAACATGCTGACTGTCAAACACTGGTATTTCTGTTTGTATACATATATAGTACCTTAGAATGAAATACACATACAATGCAATGCTATAATTTCTTGTTAAGTTATTAAATAATTATTGGTCCATGTGTGCTAATTGTGAGCTATCAAAATTGAAACAAATAAATGTTAAATTGAAGTTTGGTTTCATATGTGGTCTATGTGTTAATCCATGTTATGAACTTGACTTGTCCCGGGCTTCTGCGGGGGACCCTGGAGTGGTTCAGGTGGGGGTAAAACCCCCGATGAGTGACGCGATCAGGCGTCTGAGCTCTTGCAGCCGTGCAGCAAGTCTGGCCGAGATGGGCTGCGGCCGCGGGTCCCGACGGCTGTCACCGGCCGTATAGGGCTTCGGGGAGAGAAGGAACTGCGATAGTGATGAGGGGATGCACGGGAGAGCCGGTGGGGGAGACTGGGGTAGGGGGATGAGGGAACAGGAATTGAGCAGAGGGCGAGTGCCCTGGGGACTAGGGAACAGGAGAGTATTGTCCAAGGGATTCGGGATGGTATGTAGAGCTGGGTTCCGCCGGCCCTTCAGCAGCTCCTCCGATGTCTCCTTCCGGGGTCGTCCCTGCTGGCGAGAGCGCTTACGGCCGGCCCTTTTTGGCATGGAGGGGCAGAGGGGAGGAGCGGGAGCGATCCCCGAGCAGGGAGAGGTAGAAGCGGTCCCCCAGAGAGGTCGCTACCTAATAAATCCTGCTCAAGTGTTATGCCAATTTTATTTCCCCAGAAATTACTGGGAAGAGCTTTCTGCCTGGCTTAGCTCAGCCAGAGTAAATATACAATGCATGTACATATTCATCAGGGTGGGCACACCTGGACCATACCTGTGCATACATAGTAGAATTACAATAATATTTACATTCACTTGTATAATTCAAAGGCTTTATGTTACAACACTTAGTATTTACATATTTGTCCTGAATTATGCTGGGCAGGTTGACAAAGTTTTCTTAATTTACATTATCCTTTGTCTGCCATCTAGGGGTGGGTGGCGAACTAATTTTCCTCCCCATAGATTATGTAGGATGGGTGGCGCACTTGGGGCTTGCGCTATCATAACAGACAAGTCAAACTGTAAAACATGACAAACTTTGTGCCATATTTAATTCAATTTCACATTTATAATATTAGTAGGACAGTACGATAGTGGGATAGGATATATTTAACGGAAGTTAAATTTTGCTATCTCAAAACAACGGTGACATACCTACCACGTGAACATCATTCACTAATTAAAAAGGGTTATTACAGTTATGAGTAGTGTATTTTCAGATAATGATTGTAGTATTGGTGTGTCATATTACCTTTCAAAAAAATTCCTCCTTGGTTGCCCATTCTCCAAAAATGGTCCGAACAAATCCATAAAACCTAAAGGTGGGTGACCTATAACAATGAGAATACAATTTACATGTTCAGCACAATATAATAACAAAGAAGTTATTGCCTGCAATGTATGCTGAAGAGATTTGCAATAATTTATTAATACCTGAAGCGCCTTCCATGTATGACAGGAATTTTAATGATGAAATATCAATTTGTTATAGTAAAGGAATTCACAGTATAATTATTACAATTAAAAAAAATTAATTTAAACACAAACTTCAATTTCATTGTTATAAATAATATCATGGTATAATTCCTTAAAAGAACAATTTTTCTTATAGATTATTACTAGTTTGCCTGACATCTTCAATTGGACCTGTTAAGTAACAATTTCTTTTGGCAGCAACAATTGTCCATTCAAATATCTGGCAGCAATATTTTTTTCATATTGTTTTTGAAGTTGTTAAACTCACCTAGCCTACACATTACGTTACTCATTGTTTCCCATAGGCCAGGACATCAGTAGATTTGCAAATTATTATGCAATAACATACACTGAAGGGTTAATTGTTACAATTTTTCCTCATGCCAAACTTTCATACAGTTATTGTGTACAGCTCTTAAAAAAAATAAAAATAAATAAGCACATTTTTTTTGTTACATTTCGTTATTAAAAACAGAAAAATTTAAATAAAATAATTAGCGATAAACACCTGTTTATGAAATAAAGAATTGACCTTCTTTGAATTTGTCAAATTCATTACAAATACAAGGTTGGTAAAGAATGTATTAAAAATTATAATTGATATGTTCCCCATTAGAGACATTTTCTACATGGATGGAATTGGCCTGATGCTTACATGAGTCAGCTGTCTTACCCGATGGCACACAGTGTTTAACAATATCTACTAAATCAATAAGTAAATAAATAACTACTCACAGTTCATTTGTGATCTGTCGTAGCAGATCTGTTCATTGATGGCAACGACATCTCCCCTAATGAATTCATTGATATCCAATATTTTTGCCCTTTTCTCTGGGCACTTCCACAGTCGCGGGAAGGGGGGAACCGTGCAAATAAGCACACTCCTTCTTATAGTCAGAAATCGAAGGAGCCTCCTCAGAACTGTCCTGAGTTTTCATTGGGGTGTCCCCATCTGAAAGAAGAATTGCAAAAACAAAATTTTTTATTTTGTTTGCTAGAATTAGTTTTGAAATCCTTACTTGGCCAAAAAGTAATTCAATCTACATCAAAGTTCTAATTAATAATAGTGTCAATATGAGTAATATAAATTCATTACATTAAACAGTGTATGTTATGAATGATATTACAAACACATACAAGAATGAATGTTAAGCTCTCTTGTTTGTGCACCATGTTAGCGCTCTTCTAAAGGACAACAAAATTGGTTGTAGCTATAATAATGTATGTGCATAGCAATGACAGATTTGATCATCAAATACAGTGGGCAAACTCACCAACAGATCATTTATCCCTACTAACAGAATCATCTTGTCGTGGAGATTGCCAGTTTGGCTTCACCGCTTTACATGGTTAAGTATCGCCTGCACACATTGGCCACTTACACAGCTTCCTATTTTGTTCCTTAGGTCTGTTGTCAAAATAACAAAGATACAAAATATTAAGCTCTATTTCACATAAAATGCAACAATGCACATTTTTACCTGTTACAAGATTCCAGGCTATTGTTTTACATTAAGAAATTTTTTTGTGTTTATAGAGAATTTAATTCTTTTATACTTGTAAGAACTATATATTCATTGCAATATGTAGTTCTTTGTAACAATAATTAATATTTTTCATCTGCAATAATTGTTATTTATTGAATATCATTTGAAATTTAACTTTGCACCAAATAACAAATGTTGTAATTTGAAGAAATGAAAAAGTTAAGAATTGCACATACACATGCCCCAATATAAATCTACTTTAATTACCACTCCAACAATTCGTTTTAAATCAAAGTAAGAGAAACATGAAATATCTCAAAGCCTGAGCCTTGTAAATCTGCAAAAAATTACAACATTTAGTGGAAATATAATGTAATAATTAATTATTAGCTACCAATCTTGTTAGAATGGTAACCAAAAGTCTTTGCCAAGCGAACAAAATTTGAGGCACCTACCAACTTTGCATCATAAAACATTGGCTGAAAAAAAAATCAGCTTTTAAGGTGTAGTCTATACTAATTAACAATGGCATATATGGAATTACTGCTACACTCTTAAATTTGTAACGTTGCAAGACCCCTGCCCTCCTATCTAAATATTTTTCTTTTAAATTGTTTTCATGTATGTAAATATATCTTTATAAGTCAATGTTTTAAGCTGTGTTTACATTTTGAGAGAGTATAGTGAGACAATGTGTATTTATCATTATTAATATGTTTTATAAACGATGGTTGGTGGATGTTTACATTACTTAAAAATTCTCGCTAAGAATATTTTACCGTTTTTATGTATTTTAGGGTTGACAGTTGTACTTGCTGTGTGTTTTAAGAATGTACAGTAAACTCCTGGTATATCGCGGCTCGATTGATCGCGGAATCGGGTATATCGCGGGTCAAACTATGTTGCCCCGATTGATAGCGGAATCGGGTATATAGCGGGTCAAACCATGTCCCCCAGTCAGAAATGAATAATAATAATAATGGAATAAATGGTTGACAGCCGATTAGGATATTTTGTGTTGTAACTAACAAACTAAGCATCGGGCAGAAAAAAGCCTAGGCGTTGAAAATGTCCGCAGTGAAATTCTAAAGAAGATATCACCGTACATTATTCCTCTATCTTGTAGGGTTTTCAAATTATGGTCCAAACCAGCCCAGTGATATTTTCTGAAACACTAGTTCATAACGTCGCTTTATCTCACAAATGTCGCATCGGACAGGGGACCTGATAAAGCCCACCGTCCAGCGACATTATTTATCCAGCGTGACTCGGCTGGGGATTGATGTTGGATAAGCTTGGTTGTCGACAAGCCTTTCTGTTGGGGGGGGGGGGGGGGGGGGTTTGTGCCGAGCCGAGAATAGAATATGGAGAGAGGTACAGATTAGAGCGGGCAGAAACAGGACGAGGGGGAGTGGGGGAGGGATTGTGTTCACGCAGCACACAGGCAGAGCATGAGTCACTTGACTGAGCAACGTCCCTGCGTACAAGGCAAAATCAGGTAGTCCAGTGTTCAAATTCCACTCCAGAATCTTAATTGGTACTTTACTGGACATCTGTATATAAATGTTTTGTTACAACTTAAACCTACAGATGTAATATTATTGGCTAATTTATTGTATTATACACGTGCATCTTTTTAATTTTGTATAATGTTGTAACATTAAATAGTAAAGTAAATCAGCTAGCGTATTTTTAATCTTTGCCCAGGAATTCCCAGTGGTCCAATACTTACGTGAACCATACTGTACTACTTTTGCCGTGAGGTAGTAAACAAGTCCCGGAAATGTTTAAGTGTAGCTGTCTCCCGACCTTTAACCAGAGGCTGGGGAATATAACACTTGCGATCCGAGCCACACACACTCAGCAACTCGACACAGCGTTTGGTGAAATAAGTAAAGACAAAGTTTAACACAGTTTTTAATACGGCGTCACTGATTGCGCTAAAATTAAATTGGCACAATTTTTGTTTCCCACATGTGACCATTTATAATTTACTGTAAGCATGGATAATAAAGTTTAACCACTTGACACGATAGACGATTCTTTATTTTTTATTGTACGAATGCTAGAATCGTTTTTTCCTGTATCTGCGGCCTTCTTCTGCAAAAGACAAGCTATCTGTAAGTAAAACTAGAATTTTTATTTTGTCAATCAAACTCGGTACTTCGCAATTCATATTCGGTTTGAAGTACCACTACTGCCTTTCTTTTTAGAAGACTTTGACCACAGGATCGTGTGTAACCGCACACACTGCACTTACTTTGTTACGGACACTGACTGACACCACGAGACTGGCAGCAGCTTGTGTGCCGCACGTGTGTATGGCGGCGTGTGGCGCGCTCGTAGGCCGTGCAACAAACTGTGCGCGGCACGCGGAAAAATAAAAACAATTCAAGATTTAATATTTACCTTTAAAATTTATTATTTTTATTTTTTCACCCGCGTTTAGTGAAAACTGCGGATGCAAAGTCCGCACAAAGGCGGGCCGTCTATACTGTGCGTGCTTGCCGACCTATTAGAACACAGGTGGTGTTATATGCCTTTTGACCTTGGTCACATCGAAACATCGCGGGTAAAATTTATGTCCCCCGACAACCGCGTTAAATAGGGAGTGTACTGTACGTGGTATTTTTACAGACATTTTAAATCATTACTACTTTTTATGTAATTTTTACAAATAAGTCATCATACTGGACATTTTCCTGTTTTGACCTACTTTTTTTTTAGGTTTCTTCTAATTATGTTTAATTTTGTCAAGTAATTTGTATTAGGATTGCTGTTTTTAACTTTAATAACGTGTTGCATAATTGTCTGATAATTTCAGAAACTATTTTCTCAATCATTTTGTGGATTTATATGGGGTTTCTGCCCCCCCTCATTTATCACCTTAGATCTGCCTCTACTAATGCACTTAATTTTTTAGAATTCTTTTGGCTTCTTTATAAATGCTAGTGTGAGGCCTCCTGTTAAACAAGCTGTGTGTGAAGGTAATTTAATGTACTCCTGTTTGCCTACCCTTCAAGAACTCTGACATCCTTTGACACAACTTAACATCGGAAATAAGTGTTTTATATGGTGACTACCTACACACAAATAAGATTTATTTTCTTTCTATGAAGATATATGGATATTCACATACTTATTGAATGTTTATAAATTTCAAACATTGTCAGTTTAAAGACTTGGATACAATTTGTACTGTAACAGCTACAAAGATAAAATTGTATGTATTAATATTTTTTTAGTACAAATCACATAAAAACTAAAGTGAAAAGTCTATTAAATTAAATTATCATTGTTTATACATATTATGCACTTAAAGAATACATATATTTTGTTAATTTAACTTACTTCACCTACCTAACCTTTCACTTAAGTTAATTTTTCCGTATGTAAGCTGCTGATCTACAAGTAAACCAAACAGTGGCACTATCGAGGTCATTAGAAACAATGGAGGGAAATGAAATCAGGATGGAGGGGGGATGTGAGTACCCCGAGAAACCTACCAGTTTACAGTAGTTGGATCTTTTTACCACTTTTTAAATATTTGAGGCACCCCACTGGGAATCAAACTGCATTGTTCTGGTGTGTGGTCTGAAAGCTTGGACACCATAGATCCTAACACGTAAAAGAAACTGACAGATCTAATACAGTACCTACTTTGATACAGCATTGATTAGCTCTACCAAGGCATTAAAAGGAGTATGTTCAATGATACATACGTGCCCTTGCAATGAAATTAGATAAAGCTGTCTCATAGATTACAGTTTATATATTATAATTGGAAAAGCAAAATCATTAGGACCTCCATTAAACCATTTCTAAACTTAACCTATGTTTGATTTTAAACAACATACGTAAA
This sequence comes from Bacillus rossius redtenbacheri, assembly GCF_032445375.1. NCBI lineage: Eukaryota > Metazoa > Arthropoda > Insecta > Phasmatodea > Bacillidae > Bacillus > Bacillus rossius. The sequence goes on along the minus strand of NC_086338.1, from coordinate 8,175,619 downwards.
TGATAAATAATGAAATTGGGGTTTTGGAACACAGTAAATTTACATCTTGTCAGTTACACATTTTCAAAATACTACATAAGTACATGCTATTTTCTTTTACAAATTTACAACTTTGGCACTACTATTTAAATTTTTACTGCACTGAAGTTAGGACTATCCGCTCGCTTTATCCGGCCGCCCGGGTGCGTCATACTGCAGCGCTCTTGGAACAACAACGGCCTAAGTCATTTCACGCAACTACGGCAATTTACATTAACATGACTATATTAATTCAATAGAATATGAGGAAGATGGTATATAGAAAACTTCCTACATGTGTATACTATCAATTAAAATTATAATTGAAGGGAAAAATGCCGTACTAGACGCACAAAGGCCTCTCAGGGCCTCCCAAGTGTGGTTTTAAAGGCTTATGCAATAAACATGATTTTTTTCACCCCTTTTGGCCATCCCTTCCGATAGAGCTGACATATAGGGACCTTCCTACAAGTATATACAATAAATAAAAATTATTACATGTGAGCAAACTTACAGAAAGTTTGTACCTAATGATAAAAAACATATTATTTCTCTTCTTGAACCTTCACTATTATGTGATATCAATTATTGGGTACCCCTTTTTTTAAATAGTATTTTAAGCTGATTTAATATTAATTGGGAAGAATACACTACCTACACATTACTATGACTTCTGTAAAATAGTAGTCTAATTAACGTTCATTAATCAACAAAATTACTTTTATTTGGAGATGTATTGTTGTTCAGTAATTACTTTTATTTTCCTCTTTTTTAAAATTATTAATCTATGTGTTTATTTCATTTGTATGATGCCCTCAAAGAGCTAAATCAGGGTGTCCAGCGACCTGGAAAACCGGGAATTGTCAGGGAATTTCGTGTGTCAGGGAAATGTCAGGGATTTCTGGAAATTTTGGCCGTGTTTGTTCTTCACGCAGCAGCACGATACAATATGCGATTGTTCAATTCGCCGCGTACACAATGATCGACGTATCGATTATAATGGGCACATGGCTGTACACATTGCGGCCTGTTAGGCTGGCCAAAATGGCGCGCATCTGTGTACTCTTGTTGTTTTTGGTTATCGTTTTTTTTGATGGATAAGTGAATTATTATATCATCAGCCAAACAAAGGTAAGAAACAAAATGTATGTATACTCTACTATAGTTGCTCTATGGGCAAGTCGCAAACTATTGCCTAATTTGTTTCGTTCGCTCGGCAACGGTTCGTGATGTTCTTGGTTTGTAAACTCCGCAAGCACGCATGTCTGAGTAAAGCAAAAAGTAGAACACTCACCTTTTTTCACGTTCCGGTTTATAAACTGTTTATAAACCGGAACATTAAGAAGGTGAGAGTTCAACTTTTTGATTCGGACATGCGTGCTTGCAGAGTTTATAAATCGGGTCAAACACAAGTCATGTTGTAACGTACTATATTATATATTTTTTGAATTTTACGTTAGTTAGGCATTTTTCTTGCTTCGAAGTAGGCCAGGCCAGACAATGCAAATTTTTTAAAATACATGAACACACAGCAATTTTGTAGATAAAATGTGACTATTTCCTGAAACAAGCTATTGTTGCTGGAACATATCCTATATTTTTTCAGATTTATTTTCAGTTCATAAGTTTACATTAGGCCTAGGCCTATCTTATAAAAGATGCTTGAAGTTGAAGCTGACGGTTACTTTGTATAGAAAATATGTGCTGATAGGCCTATGTACTTGCATTGATTTTATCTGTGTTTGTGGTGCCTGAAACGTTTATTTGCTAATTAATGAAAAATAGGTTAATTTTCTCACAAGAATATTATTTTAAAGATTAGTGTGATAAAGGTAAAAAATTATTTTATTTTAACAGGTCACAACATGGCTTCAAAACTCAGAAAAACTACATTCAGGGATGAATGGAACCATAACCCATCCCTCTCATGGGCTCAGGCTATTGATGGCAGCCCATATGCAGCTTGGTGCAAACTTTGCAATCACAGGATTGAACTGAGTAATATGGGGAAGCAGGCTCTTACCAGTCATGCATCTTTAGTGAAACACAGCAGAAGAGTGCAAGGATTTCACATGAGTTCATCCATAGCAGTGTACTGTAAAACAACTAGGCCTACATCAGCAGCGTCACAAAATAATTCTACTTCAGAGTCTTCTTCACCTTTGTCTAGTTCTGATATACCCAGCTCACCTCAAGTATCTTCCCCTCCGTTGTTCCAAACAGATCCAGTCAGCAGTTCTAAATCTCTGCCTGATACTTCCTCGAATGCTGATAATTCTTATCTAAACCCATCCGCAACATGTTCTTGCACGTGCACATGTGGCAGTGCTAGAAAGGAATCAAAATCATTGACAAATTACTTATTAAATGATTCTGTAACACGTGCTGAAATACTTTGGTGTTTGTATTGTGTTATGGCTCATAATTCCTTAAGGAATGCAGAAAATAGTGTAGCAATGCATCGTAAGATGTATCACGACAGCAAAATTGCAGCAAAATTGCAGTTGGGAAAATCGAAAGTATCCTATACAATAGTTCACGGATTGGCTCCAGAATTTCAAAAGGAACTGCATGCTGATATATCAAAATCTTCTCATCTTGTAGTTGGCTTTGATGAAAGTTTAAATAAAATTGCCCAGAAACAGCAAATGGACATTTCTGTCCGTTACTGGAATGAAGATGATTCAATTACATGCACTCAATATCTTACATCAGCATTTCTCGGCCATTCGACTGCAGCAGACCTGTTAAGTGCTTTTAAAAACTCTTTGCCTGTGAATACATTACACAAAATTATACAGGTGTCGATGGATGGCCCCAATGTAAATTTGCGGTTTTTAAAAGACTTGAAGCAAGATTTGAAGGAAGGTCGTACTGATGAGGGGGTAATATTGGATATCGGCACTTGTGGCTTACATTCATTACACTGTGCCTTCAAAGGCGCAATGAAGGAAACTGGTTGGGAAATTGTTAAATTCTTGCGTGCTATTTACAACCTGTTTCATAACATCCCCACTCGTCGTGTAGACTACATTAGAATAACTGGTTCCAGCTTGTTTCCTCTAAAATTTTGTCCAGTTCGTTGGTTAGACAACGTTCCTGTAGCAGACAGAGCATTGAAAATTTTACCAAATCTTCGGAACTATGTTGCTGGTCTAAAGTCAAATACAGAACCTACGTGTGCTAGTTTTGTTATAGTGAAAAGTGCTATTAAAGATGTGTTACTTGGACCTAAACTTGCTTTTTTTTCATATGTTGCTGCTGAAGTTGAACCACTTCTCAAAGAATATCAAACAAATGACCCCATGGCGCCGTACCTCTTTTCCGACTTTTCTTCAGTCATCAAGAATTTTATGACTAGATTTGTCAAAGCAGACGTAATGGCAAATACTACCCTGAGCAAAATAGATTTATCTGCAAATAATCTTTTGTCAAGTAAAAAAATTGACTTAGGTTTTGGGACACGAGCTGCATTACGTTCAGAAAATGCAAGTCAGAAGGATATGGAATTATTAAGAGCAGACTTTAAGGAATTTAAAGCGCTCACCTCTTACATTCAGCTTGACAAGAGGCATTTCATTTGCTGATCCTTCTGTAGCCCTTATTCCCGATTTGGCGATCAAGAGGCTGTCATGTGCCTTAGATATATTTGTTAGTCATAATTGGCTTTCTGGAATTCAAGGTAACAAAATATCGAAGGAATTCAAAAGATTGTGTTCATTGACTGCAGTGCAGGAACATTTGAAACTCCATGTCCGATCCAAAGTACGCCTGGATAAGTTTTGGTTTGACCTTTCAAATGTTTACTGTAGTGAAAATACAGGGCATTTAGCATCTTTTTTGAAAATGATATTTATTATGTCTCATGGCAACGCAGCAGTAGAAAGGGGATTTTCAATAAACAAATAGTGCTTGGTAGAAAATCAGCTGGACATTTCACTGATTGCTCAGCGTACAATTCATGATGGTATTTTGTCAGCTGGAGGTCTGGATAATTTTGTCGTATCTAAAAGATTTATTCATGCTGCTCGTAATGCATATTTAAAATACAAGGAATACACGGAACAACAGAAGAAGTTATTACAGGAAAAGGAAGAAAAAGAAAAGCAGCTGCTGAACTCTCTGCTTTGGAAGCTAAGAAAAAGAAAATCTTGGAAGATGCTGAAAAAGAAGCTGCTGTATTAAGCTTCCAGATAGAAGCTTTAAAAAAGTAGTGCTGCTAAGAAAAACCTTTGTTAAAATTTTAATTTGTGATTGGACTTAAAAGGTTTTTTTAAAGTTTTAAGTTTGGAACTATTGCATACTTAGCTAATTTGAATACTATATATATTATTTTTAAATATGAAGTGGAACTGACTTATGTTTTCAAAACCATCTAGTAAGTCCTAATTTGGTCAGGGATTTTTGAAATCCATTTTCACTGGACACCCTGTAAATGTCTTCATAAGATTCATCACACATAAAAGACAATCAAAAATATAAAAAAATATAATAGACTAACCCCCACCTGTTTATAAATTCATATGCGGATTTACGGATGGGGCACATGACCCCCCCCCCCCCCCCCCAAAAAAAAACCCCAAAGAACCGTAAAAATTTGCCAGAAGTTTTATAGTCTATTACGTTTGTTTCGATTCTTGTGTGCCCCCCCCCCCCCCCTTCCCCAAAATATATTGGATCCACACCATTGTATAAATACAAACAGCACAATAAAACAAATAAAAACTGAACACATAAAGACAAGACATGATAAAACAGTACAAAAGAAAAAGTTAACCAAACCAAGAAAATTTAAAGAAATGTTAATGGTTACGATAAGAAATTAATATAAGTAAAAATTTCTTTAGTGTTCAATATGTAAAGGAATAACAATATAATTACTGCTGTTGGCTAATCTTTTAATGTTATTTTAGATTAAGTATATCATTTATGTATGTGAAAGAATGTAACAATGGCTGAAACTGCTGTTAAAAGTAGGAATTTTAACACCTGTTATATTAACAACGTAATGACAATTATATTTATTTTCATAAGTGTTTCCAACAAATAAAGCATATCTGTTATTGTTGACAAAGAACCAAGAAGTGTGTACATCTTGTGTGTTAATAATTTTGCTACCTATGTAAAAAGATGAAGTCAATAAATTTGGTTTCTAGTTTCTCAAGTTTGTCACTATCTTAATGACTTAAGAATCTTTCAAAATTATTGAACCATATTCGAGTTTAGATATATGTAAAGACATATAGAGACTTAGAACAGAATATAAATTAAATTATACAAATAATCATTACATTTAATAATAGTAGTATACGAATGGCGGAGCTGAAACAGGCGTCAGGCTATGGTGTCGGTGTCCGCCATCTTGGATTGTGACGTCACAGCGGCCATTTTGGATGACCTTGACCCCGGCGGCCATTTTGGATGACGTCATTTTGTTTTCTCGAACATTCCAGCATTTTATTTTCCGCCATTTTGAATTATGACGTCACCGTTGCAATTTCCGTTACGTCCGCCATCTTTAACTTTTTTATTTATTATCCAATTTTAATGAAATTTTTTTTAAAAATTATAAAAAAATTCAATTAATAAAATTTTAATATAGTTTTTTTTAAAATACAAACTTTTTAGATACGGAGTTCGGAGTCCTCGGTTCGAACCCGACGAGGTCAAAAAAAATTAAAAATGGCGACAGGCTCCTTCCCCTGCGGTGGCTGCAGGCAGACTGTCTAACCCCCACCACTTTTTTTTTACATAGCACATATATCTTCTTCCCCCCCCCCCCAATCCAATCCATTTTTTTATTCATTATTTATTTTATCGTAAAAAAACTACTGTTGCTGTTCTCCCACCCCTCACTCCCTCCATCTCTCTCTACCACCCCTCCCTCCCTCCATCTCTCTCTACCACCCCTCCCTCCCTCCATCTCTCTCTACCACCCCTCCCTCCCTCCATCTCTCTCTACCACCCCTCCCTCCCTCCATCTCTCTCTCCCACCCCTCCCTCCCTCCATCTCTCTCTCCCACCCCTACCCTCCCTCCATCTCTCTCTCCCACCCCTACCCTCCCTCCATCTCTCTCTCCCACCCCTACCCTCCCTCCATCTCTCTCTCCCACCCCTACCCTCCCTCCATCTCTCTCTCCCACCCCTACCCTCCTCCACCCCTATTTTTTTATAGTATAAATACAGCCATTGTCGGACCCCGGAAGACTTCAGTTACCTGCAGTTCCTCGCCCGCACCAGTCGTCCACTGAAGGGGTAATGTTTGCTTGTTGTGCGAGCGGAGCAAAGATCTTGTCAGTCATCTTAGCATACGGTAAAGTGCGCACGCTTGCGTCACTGCAAAAGGAGACGGAGTTGCCGTACTTACCTAAAGAGTTTCTCCTGGTCTACGCCCCTCATGAGATAAGATACGTCTACAAGTTCCTGCCGGTGTACCTACAGCAAGACCCAGACATTCAAGATTGTTCGCCGTGCACCGAGTGCGACAAGGATATGTCATCCGTGCCCGACACGCCGCACATGAAGTCATGGTGCAAGAAGCGTCGAGATGCGTGCAGGCAGCAGCGGCAGCAGCAGCAGCCTAGATCCTGAGCGCCGTGCCGCAGTCACCATCTAGGTGCCACTCCAGCCTCGTCGTACGTGTAACTGTGAGTAATGACAATATGACACTCTTTCTTGTCAACGTCCAGTGTATTACGTCCCAAAAGGGACCCGTAGTGAAGCAACTGTCAGTGATGTCTATCATTGGAGGTGAAGAAACCAGGACTTATGAATACATCTTTAAACCTCCGTGCGACTGGTCGGAATTGGACAGATCCTCTCAACGCAAGAACCGTCGACTAACCTATGAAGTGATCGGGCTCTCGTGGAATGACGGCGATGTGGACTATGACCAACTTGCGTTTGTGCTGTCGAACCTCGTCGAGCCTGAAGACACGTTGTGTACGTTCGTGGTAATGAACAGAAATGTATTGTGAGTGATTTTTGCAGTGGCAAAGTAATTGATCTTTGTAAACAAGGCAACTGTCCCGGCTTCAACAAACTGTTAAAGATGTACGGAAACCAAATTGAAAAGTGCGATAAATTTTATAATGGTTTCCACTGTGCACATTGTAATAGCCAGTTACTGAAGCTGTGGCTCTATGAACATCCTTATTACTACAGTGAAGATTAAATATATTTCTGATATTTGAAAATTTTTTCCTATGTAAATTTATGTTATGTGTAGAATGTCGAATTTTATTTGTAAATAAAAAATGATTACCATTGTATTTGTTCTATTCTTTTTTTTCACCTTTAATATGGTTTTTTGTGAAGTAAAGATTCTTAATTCCAAGTTTCAACAAAAAACTTAAGTATAAAAAAAAATCATCGTTTTACTCTTTTTGCAGCAATGTATGTTCTCAATCATATATTATAAATTTTTTCTCATCAAGAAAACCAAGGTATTAGTACTATAGAAATCAAACACAAAGTTAAAAAATTGTATAGTTACATATATATTGTCGATAATATATATATATATACATTTTTTTTTTAAATTTCATGTGTGAGAGAGTAGATTCGCAGATCTTTCTGTCAGCAGGCCACGCTCGTCCCGCCGTCTCTCCATCTCCATCTCACCGGTTCCCTCTCCTCCTCACGTCGAATATCTCTCCATCGTAGCAACTGCTCACCTGCTAAATACTTAAATAGAATATTAGTCACTCAAACAAAAAAGCTTGCATCGCAGCTCTCTGTGTTCGGAACGGGCTGGAGACCGACACCGCTAAACAGACTAGTCACGCACAAGTCCCTTGCCTCCATATGCAATATACAACACACATGTAGTCAAGTACTTATGAACAACGTCTCTATTTAGCCGTGGCCCATTACAACGATAAAAGCCTACCAGAAAGATCTACCATATTGACACCGCAAACAACGAGGATGCAAGACACCACCACTTCCATCCCAACCATCCAACCAAAAAACGTAGCATCGCAAACAACGAGGATGCAAAACACCACCACTTCCATCCCAACCAACCAACCAAAAAACGTAGCATCGCAAACAACGAGGATGCAAAACACCACCACTTCCATCCCAACCAACCAACCAAAAAACGTAGCACCACAAACAACGATGATGCATAAAACCACCACTTCCATCCCAACCAACCAACCAAAAAAACGTAGCACCACAAACAACGATGATGCATAAAACCACCACTTCCATCCCAACTATCAAATCAAAAGCGCAGCACCACAAACAACGATGATGCATAAAACCACCACTTCCATCCCAACCAACCAACCAACCAAAAAACATAGCATCACAAAGAACGATGATGCATAAAACCACCACTTCCATCCCAACCAACGTAGCACCACAAATTAACGTAGGTGCATAAAACCACCACTTCCATCCCAACCAACCAACCAAAAAACATAGCACCACAAATTAATGAGCACCACAAATTAATGTAGGTGCAAAACACCGCCACTTCCAACCCAACCCAACCAACCAACCAAAAAACATAGCACCACAAATTAACGTAGGTGCAAGACACCGCCACTTCCATCCCAACCAACCAACCAAAAAACATAGCACCACAAATTAACGTAGGTGCATAAAACCACCACTTCCATCCCAACCAACCAACCAAAAAACATAGCACCACAAATTAATGTAGGTGCAAAACACCGCCACTTCCAACCCAACCCAACCAACCAACCAAAAAACATAGCACCACAAATTAACGTAGGTGCAAGACACCGCCACTTCCATCCCAACCAACCAACCAAAAAACGTAGCACCACAAATTAACGTAGGTGCATAAAACCTCCACTTCCATCCAAACCAACCAACCAAAAAAAGTAGCATCACAAACAACGAGGATGCAAAACACCACCACATCCATCCCAACCAACCAACCAAAAAACGTAGCACCACAAATTAACATAGGTGCATAAAACCACCACATCCATCCCAACCAACCAACCAAAAAACATAGCATCGCAAACAACGAGGATGCAAGACACCACCACTTCCAACCCAACCAACCAACCAAAAAACGTAGCATCGCAAACAACGAGGATGCAAAACACCACCACTTCCAACCCAACCAACCAACCAAATAACGTAGCACCACAAATTAACGTAGGTGCATAAAACCACCACTTCCAACCCAACCAACCAACCAAAAAACGTAGCATCACAAACAATGAGGATGCATAAAACCACCACTTCCATCCCAATCAACCAACCAACCAAAAAACGTAGCATCGCAAACAACGAGGATGCATAAAACCACCACTTCCATCCCAACCAACCAACCAAAAAAACGTAGCATCACAAACAACGAGGATTTAAGACACCAACACATCCATCCCAACCAACCAACCAAAAAACGTAGCATCATAAACAACGAGGATGCAAAACACCACCACTTCCATCCCAACCAACCAACCAAAAAAACGTAGCATCACAAACAACGAGGATGCAAAACACCGCCACTTCCATCCCAACCAACCAACCAAAAAACGTAGCACCACAAATTAACGTAGGTGCATAAAACCTCCACTTCCATCCAAACCAACCAACCAAAAAAAGTAGCATCACAAACAACGAGGATGCAAAACACCACCACATCCATCCCAACCAACCAACCAAAAAACGTAGCACCACAAATTAACATAGGTGCATAAAACCACCACATCCATCCCAACCAACCAACCAAAAAACATAGCATCGCAAACAACGAGGATGCAAGACACCACCACTTCCAACCCAACCAACCAACCAAAAAACGTAGCATCGCAAACAACGAGGATGCAAAACACCACCACTTCCAACCCAACCAACCAACCAAATAACGTAGCACCACAAATTAACGTAGGTGCATAAAACCACCACTTCCAACCCAACCAACCAACCAAAAAACGTAGCATCACAAACAATGAGGATGCATAAAACCACCACTTCCATCCCAATCAACCAACCAACCAAAAAACGTAGCATCGCAAACAACGAGGATGCATAAAACCACCACTTCCATCCCAACCAACCAACCAAAAAAACGTAGCATCACAAACAACGAGGATTTAAGACACCAACACATCCATCCCAACCAACCAACCAAAAAACGTAGCATCATAAACAACGAGGATGCAAAACACCACCACTTCCATCCCAACCAACCAACCAAAAAAACGTAGCATCACAAACAACGAGGATGCATAAAACCACCACATCCATCCCAACCAACCAACCAAAAAAGTAGCACCACAAACAACGAGGATGCAAAACACCACCACTTCCATCCCAACCAACCAACCAAAAAACTTAGCACCACAAATTAACGTAGGTGCAAAACACCACCACTTCCATCCCAACCAACCAACCAACCAAAAAACGTAGCACCACAAATTAACGTAGGTGCAAGACACCGCCACTTCCATCCCAACCAACCAACCAAAAAACGTAGCACCACAAATTAACGTAGGTGCATAAAACCTCCACTTCCATCCAAACCAACCAACCAAAAAAAGTAGCATCACAAACAACGAGGATGCAAAACACCACCACATCCATCCCAACCAACCAACCAAAAAACGTAGCACCACAAATTAACATAGGTGCATAAAACCACCACATCCATCCCAACCAACCAACCAAAAAACATAGCATCGCAAACAACGAGGATGCAAGACACCACCACTTCCAACCCAACCAACCAACCAAAAAACGTAGCATCGCAAACAACGAGGATGCAAAACACCACCACTTCCAACCCAACCAACCAACCAAATAACGTAGCACCACAAATTAACGTAGGTGCATAAAACCACCACTTCCAACCCAACCAACCAACCAAAAAACGTAGCATCACAAACAATGAGGATGCATAAAACCACCACTTCCATCCCAATCAACCAACCAACCAAAAAACGTAGCATCGCAAACAACGAGGATGCATAAAACCACCACTTCCATCCCAACCAACCAACCAAAAAAACGTAGCATCACAAACAACGAGGATTTAAGACACCAACACATCCATCCCAACCAACCAACCAAAAAACGTAGCATCATAAACAATGAGGATGCAAAACACCACCACTTCCATCCCAACCAACCAACCAAAAAAACGTAGCATCACAAACAACGAGGATGCAAAACACCGCCACTTCCATCCCAACCAACCAACCAAAAAACGTAGCACCACAAATTAACGTAGGTGCATAAAACCTCCACTTCCATCCAAACCAACCAACCAAAAAAAGTAGCATCACAAACAACGAGGATGCAAAACACCACCACATCCATCCCAACCAACCAACCAAAAAACGTAGCACCACAAATTAACATAGGTGCATAAAACCACCACATCCATCCCAACCAACCAACCAAAAAACATAGCATCGCAAACAACGAGGATGCAAGACACCACCACTTCCAACCCAACCAACCAACCAAAAAACGTAGCATCGCAAACAACGAGGATGCAAAACACCACCACTTCCAACCCAACCAACCAACCAAATAACGTAGCACCACAAATTAACGTAGGTGCATAAAACCACCACTTCCAACCCAACCAACCAACCAAAAAACGTAGCATCACAAACAATGAGGATGCATAAAACCACCACTTCCATCCCAATCAACCAACCAACCAAAAAACGTAGCATCGCAAACAACGAGGATGCATAAAACCACCACTTCCATCCCAACCAACCAACCAAAAAAACGTAGCATCACAAACAACGAGGATTTAAGACACCAACACATCCATCCCAACCAACCAACCAAAAAACGTAGCATCATAAACAACGAGGATGCAAAACACCACCACTTCCATCCCAACCAACCAACCAAAAAAACGTAGCATCACAAACAACGAGGATGCATAAAACCACCACATCCATCCCAACCAACCAACCAAAAAAGTAGCACCACAAACAACGAGGATGCAAAACACCACCACTTCCATCCCAACCAACCAACCAAAAAACTTAGCACCACAAATTAACGTAGGTGCAAAACACCACCACTTCCATCCCAACCAACCAACCAACCAAAAAACGTAGCACCACAAATTAACGTAGGTGCAATACACCGCCACTTCCATCCCAACCAACTAACCAAAAAACATAGCACCACAAACAACGTAGGTGCATAACCACAACGAAGAAAAGCATTGCACCACAAACAACGATGCAAAGATCAAACAACGATAAATCCGACGTTGCATAATCCACCGACGAAGGCTATGTACACCTAATCAACAGTGACATGGGTGGCTACCTTGTGGCATCACTAGCGCCATACTCGTAACATATCTGTAGGTATTCCTGACGGACCTTGTCGGCTATTGTATCGGTCCGTAGGTCCTCAAAGTCCACACCATGCTTCACCCCATCAGTGAATCCTACACGAAACGTACGAGCACAGTCACCAGTTTCAACATTTCATGTTATAGGTTCACTTGCTTTTTTTTTCTTTGTAAAAAAAAAATATTGTACTATTTTGCAGACATATTTATCATGTATAACTATTGAGCTACAATAGCATTATCCATTGTACCCATATGGTAACGTATGAATTCCGTCATCGCATATTATGCGTTTATCGTCGTGCCAACTAAGTGCCAATTTATTCATAGTTTCTGTGTACAATACCATTTGGTGCGACCTTATGGATCGGACTTGCGCACGCTTTGTTGTGTGGTGTTCCAGGACTTCAAGAAAATCTTCAAACGTAATTTTGTTCTTCACCACACATTTCTGAATTCCTTTAGCTCTCTTGGATATATTATCGTTATATTTATATGTATATAATTTTGCTCTGAGGCCGACAAACTCCTCCATCGCCACCCCATTGCACTCATCTTTGAATTTGCCCACCACCTTTTTATTGGTGGGCGAGTAGCAGGGGTGGTCAATGGGATACGCGCTTGTGTCAAACACGCTCATGAGCGCAGAGATGTCGGCCAGGTCCTGGTAAAAGTCGTTCGTCTTGATTTCATAGATGAAACTGTCCGTATCCATGTACGCCAGCGTGATGTTGTCCTTACATTTTACCTTCGTGATGTCGTAATGGAAATTGTACATGAGCGTTTTTGACAACTACAGGACGGCTAAACCAGCATATACAGGGCGGTCAAAGAGGATACTCTCATGCTGGAGTTTGGTCAGAGCCAAGTTTTCATCGACAACTGTCCTGTCCTGGAACGCTGGCTTTGCCACTACTTTCCGCAGCCTCTTCTCGCTGCATACGAGTTCCATCCGCTGCCTCTTCCTCTTTTGTTCTAATAGTTTACCAAAACATGCATTGTTTGCCAGCTTAAAAAATTCTTTTTCGAATTCATTGGAAGCATTCTGTCTCATAATCGTATTTTTCACAATGAAGGGCTTCATCCACGCACGCTGCTCAAATTCCAGAACTCTGTGTACTTTCGTGATTCGCAGTCCGTGCTGGAGAGCCTGCTTCAGGTTTCTATAATGCACTATGTAATTACTCTTTTTCTCGAGCGTCGTCATTAATTTAGGATGACGCGAGCCGGGCGGGCACTTGTTGACGGGCAGGAACGGCAGGTCCTTGTGCTCGTCATGCAGGGCGGATGGGTACTCAACATCCACTTGTAGGATGTACCCCATCCGCCCCTCGTCCGGTATGCTCAGTATGCTCATGACGTCAATGTCCGTGCCCGCCCACTTGAAGCCGCTGGCGGGAAGAGGCAGGGACATGGCCCATCCATAGAGGTTGTTGGCGTCCAGGTACATGACGTGGGTTGATGACTGGCTGAGATCGTAGGTGCTGGGAAGGCAGATGTTGTAGGTCTTACAGTGGCGCTTGACCACTTGAGCAACCCCGCCCCTGATCCCAGCTTCAACGAACATGTGCATGTCGTAGTCTGTCATCAACTCCAGCTGTACCATTGTATGCTTCAGCATTGCGTCGAACGTGAACCCTGGCGCGCTGACGTAGTGGCTGCAGTCGATGCCGTAGGTCTTGAGGCAGAGCTGTCGAAAGTTTTCGAACACATCCGTCAGCAGCAGCACATCCCATCCGTCTTGAGGTAGACGTCGCTGTATTCGCCCAGGGTCACGCAGCCGAACTCGCTCCACACTGCCTGCGCATGACTGTATTCTGCATCGCTTATATGGCTGTCATTTAATATATTGTAAAACTCCTCTTTCGCAGGCAGTTGTGGCTCGTCAAGTTTTTCCCAGCAGGTCACGTAGTCGTAGGGAAACACACCTTTTCTTGTTACACGATTCAATTCATTTTGGGTGAAGAGTTTTGATGTTTCAACGAATTTGTCGGCTGGCAGGTACGACGCGAGGAACGCCAAACTTCGTGCCATGAACCTGAATGTATCGATAAACTGCACTGAAAATTTGTTGCCCAGATTCTTAGAGAATGTAATCATTTTCTCTTGCGTGTGGGGAATAATAAATATTTCCTTGTTGTCGTAGCCCAGTTTCTTGATGATAAACTTTTCGTCGTAGCTGAGGTTGTGGAAGTACACAACAAGCTTCTTGGGCCGCCTGCGCAGGAGATTGCAGCTGTTGCAGGCGGCACCAAGGTACTTACCACTAAAATGGTCGTGGTCTCTGACCTTGCGGTTGTCGGAAGTGAAGACCTTGTTGCAGTAGCAGCACTGATGGGCTGCGACGAAGCTGACATATTCTTGAGTCGTCAGCAACGTCATTGGCAGGCTGGTCTCGTATATATCTTTCACCTTTTTACCAAAGTCAACAATGGTCTCCACGAATTTTGCCTCAGCATCGGGACCCCTGTACAGAATTGGCTCCTTTGGCAGCGAGGTGGTGAGGCTGGGATTATATCGTTGTCGACTTTCACATATATACAGTAACTGTATGCCTCATGTTTCTGGTAGGTCTGTGTGCTCGATTGCTGGGGGTCTGGCTGGCATGATGAGATGGGCACGAGCATGGCCTCAAAGTCCGCGTAAACGACGATGGGCATCTTTGACATGTGGTGGAAGTTTTTAAATTCTAGGACAGGTGGCTTGCCGTTCTTTTCTGGCTTCGGCATCTCGACGCGCACGGGAGCATGGGTGCTGCAGAATATCTTGTGCGCGTCGAGACACTGCTGCCCTGTCAGTCCTGAATCTCGTGGCAAATCGTGATAGTACGTGAAGCATCTCTTACACACATGAATTTTATGATCGTGGGCGGTGATTTGGGACCTGACGAGTCTTGAGAAATTTTTTATG
This sequence comes from Bacillus rossius redtenbacheri, assembly GCF_032445375.1. Lineage (NCBI taxonomy): Eukaryota > Metazoa > Arthropoda > Insecta > Phasmatodea > Bacillidae > Bacillus > Bacillus rossius. The sequence goes on along the minus strand of NC_086338.1, from coordinate 8,160,372 downwards.
TAACAAAAGTGCGAGTTCTTATCTTCGGACGTTAGCAACAGGAGGTCGAAATGGTGTTGCTTTTCCTCCTTCCCCACACGCACTGGCGCAATCTTGTCGATGCTGTAGATGTTGACAGAAACATCGAGATTGTTCCTCTCAAACACTTTGATTTGGTGGAGGGGGGTGGGGAACTCAAGCCCTGAAAAATCAAATTTACCTTGAAGCTCACGGTATTGATGGTCGACTCGGCGTGGATTCTCCCCCTCCACGTACCGCGCCAGTATGGCCCATTTGAAACACTCGTTATCTTCCAGGTTCATGGGATTTATACATGCTTTCCTGTTCTTGATTGTGGATGGTAGGTCAATGTAGGAGGAGACTCTCAGTAGTACTAACTTGTTGAAACGTAGCTGAATTTTTTTTACTGAAGACAGAGTCCACCCCTAGCCTTTGCTGACATATTCGTCTTCCTCCCTACATATTTTCTCAATGCATTCCGTTACTGCCTCCTCAATGTCGCTCTCTTCATAGATGGGTATATTCCTTGTCTTGAATGCCCTCTTGTCTACACCTTCATCGAAGGGAGCGGGCTTGGCATAATCACATTCAAGCCATACATTGAACTTAACTGGGCCATTCTCACTTACTTCCTGGGTAATGCGATCGATCAAGTTATTTTTCATTTCGCCCAGGTACGTGCAAATATCTTTGGTTGCACCATGGTTGACTGCCACTAACGTTTTCAAATTTCTGCGGAACGCACTCTCCGCCTCAACAAACCCGGAACCGCCTGCCTCCAAGTCTACCTGAGCCTGGTCAGGCTCTTGCGCCTCCAAGTCTACTCGAGCCTGGTCGGGCACACTCGCCACGTATTGCGGACGAGTGCTGGGGCCGGACTGTTGCAGGCCAAAGGGCTCGTCCGTGCGCCGTCTCTTAGCGGCCTGAGGAGCCAGGCCCTTGCACGTCTTGATGTGCGTCAATAAATTATCTTTACGTGTGAATTCTCCCTGGCACTTTACGCATGTATAGATCATACGGCCAGGATTGAACAGACACTGGCTCTTTTCGTGGCGTCTGGCATCATAGCTATATTTGAAATGTTGCCCGCAGTGAATGCACCTCGAGCCTGAGCTTTGCTCGACAGTGCCCCCACAAGTTCGAATGTGGCGGGCCAAACTGTCTTGCCGCAAGTATGGCATTGGCTGGTGGTAGTAGAGTCGGGATTTGCCTGGCACGCACGCTCATGCCGTCTGGCACTATGGCTAACAGTGAAGAACTTGCCACAGTATGCACACCCATTCCCTGGTGACGGTGCACATACCTGAGATGACACAAGCTGGCTGGTCCCCGAGGTCGAGTGCTGGCCGACTGACGCGGGAACTCCAGTCAAAGTCCTCTTCATGTTGATGGAGTCTGTAACACGAGCAGATAAATTATAGTAATACACTTTATTTAATTTTTTTTTTCACCATTAAATTTTGAAAATGAAGTAATGAATGATTAAAGTTTATATGTTTTGAGATTTTCATGTTGATTTAAATTGTGAAGTATAATAAAAAAAATAAAATTTCAAGCATAATGGCATTCGCGCGCACAAACATGTACATGTATACAAGCAAAAGTTGAAATTTAAAAAAAAAAATTCAACTCACCAGACGAAAACAGGAACGTCTCTGGGTGCACTGCACGCACGTACAACGAGGAGGGCTGGAACGTCGTGCAGGACACAGGAACCTGTAACACAGAAAAGAGACCACCTGGCTTAGCACTCCAAATTTTTTTTTTCAAGACAACGCAAAGACACTGATGTACAAATATTTTATGTTTTATGTACTGACCGGAAACGTGGCAGAACCGTACAGAACTCCAGAGGGCAGACAGGCGTTCTCCAAGCGGAACACACTGGGAAGTAGCTCGACGCAAGGAGAAGCACTGAATACCTGCAACACATACATACTATGATAAGTAATTGTAGAAGTAATGAAAATGGACGTGTTATGCGTCTTCGGATAGGTAGCGTGTGTTAATTTCTATACTTTTTTTCATTTAGCAGTAAAAAATTATAAGTTACTGTTATTAATATTGGTAAATGAACTCTTTTGTAAAAAAAAATCGTAAACTTTAAATGTAACATTTCCTTCATTATTATTTTTTTGCCACTGTGAATAATAATATAAACTACTAGTGTAATCATTTAGCACGTCAGGGGATTCAGTAGCGCGCCATGCGACACGCGTAGGAATTACGTCCGCTGGTGGCCACAAATGCAGCGTAAGGACGCGAGCGCTCCGTGTGCTAGGAGAGGGGCCGGAGGGAGGGAGGGAGGGAGAGCACGCGATTCCCCCACCCGCGCAAGCTGCCATTTCATCACGACAACTCAAGCTGCACGGAGCTCCTGCCAGTCCTCTATCTCTCTCGTACGTCATCCATCTTGTTTCAAGCTAAGTCGTACGTGCATGAATAATAACAAACATGTATGCCAGGAAAAATGTTATTTCAAAATAAAAAATTACCGCAACTGATGGCACTAATAATTTAGGTTGCTAACACTTTTTTCATACAAACACAAACGTGAATCTATCCTAACTTACACGCTTCGGAACTAACGTGACAAGTAGTTTATTTTAATCATACATAGTCGTGAACTTAATTACACGTTACAAATTCAACCGATGTACATGTCATTTCAAAGATGTCAACTGTAAAACTAATAACCCGAATAGATTTCGTACACTGACACTAATCTCGCTGCAATGATTACATTTACAATCAAATAATATTCTTTTCAGACGTAATTACATGTTGACTACTACGTTTAATTCTTGTTTGCACATCGAAACTCGTGAGCCGAGAAAGGAACGCGCACGCAAAACATGTTTTTTTTTTCTCCCGCGTCCTTGCCCCTCTACAACCAGCTGCGCGGGAGGTGCGGTGTCATGTACTAGCTGGCTCAGCAGCAACCTTCACTACAGCTGCTACGCACACTGGGTGAAGGACGCAGCGGGGACATAAGTAATAGAGACTGGAGAAATTTCAAAGCTTAAAATCTACGGAAAAAATTTCTCAAAGTTGAAAAAATTTACGGAAAAAAATTCTCAAAGTTGAAAAAATGTACGGAAAAAATTTCAAAGTAGGGAAATCTGCGGAAAAAATTTCAAAGTTGAAAATTTAGGGTGAAGTTGTACTTACCAAGCTGCTGGAGTTGTAGAAACGGAAGGAGTCGCAACGAAGCTCGAACTGGAACATGCGGTGACGGCGGCAAGACCAAAAGTGAAGCCCCCGACGTCTCACACGGCAATTTATAGGTAAATTCCCCCCCTTGGTCAGAGGCACTAGCCAATCAGGTTCCGCGAAAAATGCAGCATGGTCAGCACTATTTTTGAATTATTGGGAGGGATGAGGGAAAAGTGGGAGGAGCGAATGTGTCGGAAATCAGGAGGGGGACGGGAAATGTTGCCTGTTTGGTGGGGGGATACTCACTAGCCAATCAGAATCATTCAGCTCCTGGCAGCTGGGAGAGTCGCCACGTGAATCGCCATGCTCCAGAAGAAATAATTACCAATTTATTGAAAAATGATATATTATGACACATGATATTTTCATCACTTTCATATTTAAATAATTTACTGAAAAATAATAAATACATTTTTCTCTAATTCTTCAACATTTATTATTTTTTTTAACAAAATTTTACTAACTTGTAGGTATTTTAATGAGAACTTCGTGCTACGTATAGATTTATATGAAAGGACAAAGTAAATAAAAACACGATATTAAAATTATGTACTCTATTTTTTATTTATTTATTTCAAAACATCTAAAAAAGGCGGAGAGTACAGAACACAGGGCGCTACGAATGGTTTTTACAGAATCAAATTCGTAAAAGTCTGTAGCATTATCACTGTAGATCTGCGGCGTAACGAAGCTCAATCCTCGTTTCTTGATGCTGCGGCGGCGTGTCCTAGTTTTGGGTTTGGAAGCCTTGAGTTCGGGTCTGGACAGGTCGCTGTGCTTCGAAGCCGTGAATTTGGACGGGTCGCTGCGTCTCGTAGACATGGGTTTGGACTGTTCACTGCAGTCCATGGTGCCGGGGTCGATACCGCTACAGTCTTCTGCCGTGCAGTCGGATGCGTGTAGAGTCTTGTGGAGAATTTCTTCTGTGCTGCATGGAAGTACGGTTGTCGGTCTGAGGTTAAACACGACGCACTTTTCCGCCCCGCAACAGTTTATTTGTTGTTGGGATGGTTCGTAACTGCGTGGCGAATGAGCCAATAGGAAATGCAATACTCCACCGTAACAGATTTCCGTATAAGTACGTAAATTTTCTTCTTCATCCAGGAAACTATATTCGACACAGTTGAAGTCTGGTTTAACGCTCAGGTACTCGGTTTCCGGCTGGAATGGCGTCATCATCGTATCCAAACGTAAACTGATTGATAGAGCTCGATTTTCGAGCTATTTATAGAAAAAATAATAATCAAGTGTGCCACTATTTAAAAAAAAAATCGGGTTTGCCAATATTGAAAATAAAAAAAATAATTATTCGCACTGTTGCGAGTGCCATTTCTGCATTAGCTGCGAATTTGAACAGGCACAGACATGTTCGAACTTGTCGTTTGGATGCTTAGCTTCATACATTGAACAGAGTTTGCGTAGGGAAGGACAGCCGTATTCATCCTGCAAATCTAAAATTTCAACTGTTCCGTCGTCACATAGATCTCGTAGCCATTTCTTCTGTTCAGGTCCGGCAACGTATATTATTTCGTTTTGGACTAGTAAATCTTGAAGTGTGTTTTTCACTTGGTGGTATGGGATTTTTCCTTCATCCCACTCTAGTTCGTGATAATATTTACATAGCCATTCATTCGAGCGTTTACTTTTTTCGTCTAGTAGTTTCCACGGATAGGGGGGTCGGAAGGTGCGAGTTCGAGTCTTGTCTCCGGAGGTGACGGCAATTTCTTTGAGAACAAAGCCATTTTGGCTCTGGAAACCTTGCAGGTTGCAGTACATCTTGTCGCCAACTGATGTTGTAATGATACATGCAGTCGTATTTATATCTATCTCAATATTTTCACGAGACCTGAAAACGCATCGTAATTAATTACTCTGTTGTGTAGGATCAGACAGAACGCAGTTGTGAGTGGCGGTACGTCATTTTTCGTGGAAATTTCTAATCGACAATCAATCATTGAACTACGAATCGATTCGTCTTGTTTGCTCACATCAAATACGATTAGCGGAGCCAATGTTTTGTAGGTGTCTGGACTCAGAATTGGGTGCGATTCCCGTCCGTGGTACGAAAATTGGAACTGCGTGTACATGTGATATGGCAAGGAAATACCGCCATTTTCGAAATCAATGTTCATTTCCACGTACGGGTAGCTTTCGCTGTTTAAAAATAATTTTACATTTTCCATAAAACAATGGTCAAATACCAACCTGTCGGCTTTCAAGTTCATTTGTCTGTCTGTCTGCAAAGCTAATATTATATATCTCGGTTTTTCTGTACTGCTCGACGTCTTGACGACCCAGTGATTGCGTCTGTTCTGGGTCAGTAAGGGGCAAGTTACGAGATTCCAGCTCCTAAAAGCAATTTCGACCGTCTTGTCTTTTTTGGCGTAACTTAATAGTTTGAGCCTTTCCTTCATGCTGACGGTTATGTGCGGAACAAACCACTCGGTGCTCGTGACGGTGACTGCGACCGGCTGGGGGTCGTTTCCGGGTGCTCCCACGACGGCATTCAGGTGCGTTGTCGCTAGAATTAACACAAGTTCTTGGCGGGCTTGAATCAATATTTTCTTGTAATCCTCCGTGAAGCCGAGAAGCATCGAAAGCGGTATGCTAACTTCGAATTTACCAGATTCATTAATGGGAATTTTGAAATCGGGTTCCATTCCAAAACCTGCGATTTTGGTCGCGCTCAGATCGTTCGGTGTTAGTGACAGGTAATTTTTCATCGTGGCAGTAATGCCCAAGTCCCACGATTCATCGATCGCAATATTATTCAATTCGAAGATAACTCGTCCCAATAAATGCAATATTCCGTTTCGTCCGAAATACGCAGTTGTGGGATGTGTTCCGTCCGCCTTTGTCAGCGTGCCTCTTATACGAATAAACGATTGGCAGGGTAGAGTATAAACGTCTTGTTTCTGTACCGGGATGCGTATTTCCCTACCGGGCATATACGGCCCTTGGAGGTAGGGTGCGTAGCAGTGGTATTCAAATTTATTTACATCGTCGCTAAACTGAGCTTTTTCTGACATGTTTAAATAATCTTCCATGCTTGTGAACTTTGTAGCCTAAACTGCGGAGATACTTCACGTTAAGAGGTGTTAGCGCGCCGCGACCTCGCAACAGACTGGTCCTGGGTTCGTATCGTTTTTTTGATTTATAGGTCTTGAAAATCAGTCCCATTGCTTCAAGTGTAAACGTAGTGTGATTTATTCGTTTCTAAAATTTACTAGTTTATCGTTTTGATCGACAATTTCGACTACCACTTCGTGTACTGTTTTGGCGAGCACAGGGGCGTAAATGATACTTTGCGGTACTTCGACCAGTTTATATCTAGACGGGACCGTTGGCGAAAACTCGTGGAGCATGTTGTTTAGTCGTCCGTTGAGGTACGTTCCACTTGCCAAATTACAGTTTATGCGTATTACATTTGTCGACATGATATTTACAGGTCGCGTGGAGACGTGCAAGCTATTGGCCGCGTATATTTTCGGTTCGAATCCCAGCATAGAACCTATGGTCCTGGGTTTCGTAAAGTCGACATTATCACTGCAGTAAAGTTCGTACTGTAGCGTGTTTGTATTATCTCGCAATTCGAAAATTGTGTTTGGAGATAGGGCTTGCTTGATGTAATTCGTAATATCGCTCAACTCGTATGCGCCGGTAGGTATGGAAATTTCCCGAGTTGATGTTCCATCGCTTTTCAAGAAGCACATTTTGCAGTTTTCTTCGTCGATATTAGGTATCGCATTATACGTTTAAAAATCTGCGAGCCCGATGCTCCATTCTCCGTTCAAGTCCAGTGGCGGGTAGAATGTGGCTCGTAGCTGTGAGCTACGACCTGACAATATTAGTGTTACGGACATGACTGATTTATTTTCGCTACTGTTCATTTATTTTATACTTAGGAATCTCAAGCACAAGTGACCGCAGTTTGTTTGATTAGGCTTCTGTTCCGTTTCATAATTGTAGAACAATGTAGTGGACCGACCCAGGTACCGCTTAAGTTCAGGCGGAGGTCTCAAATTACCGAAACTGTCGTAGTAAGTAGCTTTTTTTCCAGACTTTATGTATGCCACCCAGTGCGTGCCGCGACCTGCCGACGTGTCTAAATTAATGCTGGCGCGTTCAATGGTTTTTGGTTTGCTGGGTAATGTGTCTCGCATAAACACGCCGCGGAAATTTGGTATTTTCAATTTGCGTGCGTACTTTATTAAATCTACGTTGGTGAGCGGACGTTTCGGCAAAGAACTTAGGATTTTCGTTTCTTTTTCATGCCTCGGCCTGATTTGTGAGGACGTAGGTACAGTCCTGCACCGTTTTTTTTACCAATGGCAATGGCTTCCATGCTTGCATTATGTCTACGTGCTTCCTCCAACTGCTTTCGCTGGTTCTTGGACGTATTCACGACTCTAGCAATGTTGCAAGCGGCTGCTGCGATCCCGCCTAATGCGCCTATAGCGGGCACCAGCAACGGTAAAAATCCCCTTTTTTTCTTATTGTATCTTCGTATCTTGCCTTTCTTGGTCTTGCGAGTTCTGGGTTTACGGGCACCCATTCCTAATTTGGTCTTTGCCTTCATGATTTTAGATACGCCCCAGGCCGCGATTTTTTCTCCTAGACCCGCGTGTGATGTTTTACTAATATCTTCAGCTTCCTGTGCCAATGTCTCGTTGGCCCGGTGCCTGGATTCCAGATCCTTGCTGAGGGAATACGCAATATCGTGCTGCTTGCACTTTTCGTCGAGAGAATTAATGCCCACGTCACCGCGAGCTAACCTTTTCGCTAGTTTAGTGCCGGGGCCGCAAAATCTGTAGCCGGGAATGTGTAGCTCGAATGGTAGATTGTTTATCAGCGAGTTTACGAGTCCTGCACCGATGTGTTTATTGTTCTTACCTCTTCGAGGCATTACATACAACTGACCTACAAAAATAAATACGATTGTTCTTATAGGATGTTCGTCAGTAGCAATGGAGGTAGTCAAGCACGAAGTGTGTTTGCCCGTGCGCATTACGCAAGACGATGAAACTAGCGGTCGCGAATCGCGACATGATGTATTATTACCGTCCACCGTACGTTGCATCATAGCAGGACCGTCAAACTGTGGCAAGACGTGTGTTCTACTGAGTTACTGGAGGAACCAAACGGTCTTCGTTTCGAGAACGTTTACTTGTATTCCAAGTCGTTGCAACAGCCCAAGTACCAGCGCTTGGCCACTGTTCTACGCTCGGTGGATGGTCTGGAGTATTTTCCGTTTAGCGATAATACCAATGTTGTACCTCCAAGCGAAGCAAAGCCTAATTCCGTGTTTGTTTTCGACCATGTTGCTTGTGAGAAGCAGGGCATTATACAAGAGTACTTTTCCATGGGCAGACACGCCAAGGTAGACTGCATATACCTGTGTCAGACGTACAGTAGAATACCCAAACATTTGCTGCGTGATAATGCGAACGTTCTAGTTTTGTTTCGCATGGACGAACTTAATTTGCGTCACGCCTACGATGACCACGTAAACACCGACATGACGTTTCAGGAATTCAAAGACATGTGTTCCTTGTGTTGGAAAGACGAGCACGGATTCCTAGTTATAGTCAAAGACTGGCCTCTATATAAGGGCAGGTACAGACAAGGTTTCGACCAGTTTATCGTCAAACATGAATCATAGCATTTCTAAGTTTGGTCGTACCAGTCGAGCTCCAAGTACACAGATATGCGCCGTGAACCATGATGCTGAAATACGTAAATACATTTCGCTACTTGGTCAAGAAATAAAACGTGCAAAAGACGAAATAATAGTATACCTTGTAGCCATAGACCAGCACGTAGAAGCCTCTGATTCACGAATTCGAGACATGATCGAAGTTTCAAATGCACAAAGGCGTGATGAGCTAAAGTCGCTTCTGTCCAAACTTAATTCGCGCCTGGTGTCTAAAGGTGTTTCGAAATAAAAACAAAATTATGGATGTTAAAACCGATTTGGTTAAGCAACTGCATGATGTCATCGAAGCCATTCGCACGAAATACCTGCTTGCCAAGCAGCACAGATTAAGCGACGAGGTTCGAAAAGAGGAAAAATTGAAACCCTTGAGTGCCCGTCTGGATAGTTTCATATCCAGGCGAGGGGTTGTCGAAAACGAGAAACCAACTAAAATTGAAATAAAAGAAGAGCCGCAAACTACGTCCACGGGCAAACGAAAGCGGAGTCCACAATTAACAGATACTTCCATCGTTTCTACTAGCGAAGACGACGTTCGTTCCGGTCGAATTCTTAGGAAGAAACCTCGAAACAAAAAAAGGTTTCGAAGTCGGTCCTCTCGCCAGCGAATACCTAGCCTCCTCTGTGCCACAAAACAACGACGCGACGTATGGAGTGCATAAACGAGGTAGTAAATGGGTCCTTGGTTCGAAGGAAGTTCATTTCGTGTCCGACGATAATATTGAATGTGTAAAAGAGGTCATAAAACTTACTCGCGGATTATGTGAACTTTTGTTTCGTAAAAAACCGCGACGGTATTCTGAGATGGATTTGCGAAAATATAGAAGATTGCTAGAAGCTTCCAACGCTGTTTATGCAAAAAATGACCTGAAAACGGGTCGATTCAAAGATTATGAACATGTGAAATATCCTTTGATAGCTAGCCTTTTTTTAGATGTGGAAGGGTCCGGACTTTATAAACTCGACACGAATCGCAAATTTGATTTCCAGTTTTGGGACGACCCTAATGAATTAGTTGCTCGCCTTAGACTGCTCCAGGCATCTCAAGAGTGTGGGAAATAACGCACACACCAACGAAATTGTTTCCATTATAGAAGAATTGCGGGAAGGTGGATACATATGATGAGTCGATCTGGTATTGCGCGCGAACTACACGCGCCGGCGAGACGTAATTATCCGCGACGAAAAATCAAGATTAAAGGATTGGACAATAATTGGGAGTCTGATCTGCTCGAAATGTGCGAATATTCACGTGTGAACAAGGGCTACAGGTACGTTCTCATAGTTATAGACACTTATTCAAAGTACCTGTGGGCTAGACCCTTAAAACGGAAAACTGCTGTGGAAGTTACGAGTGCTATGGCGGATATTTTGAAACAGAAACGAAGACCTTCGTTACTTCAGACGGACGACGGGAAAGAATTCTTCAATGCATCATTCAAGGCATTGATGAAAAAGTTTGACATCAATCACTACTCTACGTTTAGCGGTGTCAAAGCTTCAATGGCAGAACGAGTGATTCGTACGATGAAGAATAAACTGTATAGGAATTTTACAGCGAACGGGAATTACAAGTGGCTGAATTTACTTCCTAAACTTGTGCGGGAATACAATTCTACAGTGCATTCCACAACGAAATTAAAGCCGAAGGACGTAAAGGACAATCGACTGCTTTGAACTGTGTACTCCAAGACTAATATACTAGATTCTCGAAAGAAAAAAGCGAATATCGGCGACATTGTGCGAATTTCGAAGAATCGCGGAATTTTTCACAGACCTTACAAAGGTAATTGGACTGGTGAACTTTTTCGTGTATGTAGAATAAAAAATACGTATCCACGTACTTATTTTCTCGAGGATCTGAAGGGTAATCGTATAACAGAGGCGTTTTATTGAGAAGAGATTATGAAAACTAAATTTCCAGATACTTTTCTCGTTGAGAAAGTGTTAAAACGCAAAAGAGGTAGGGCCTTGATACGCTGGTTGCATCATGGACCAGAGTTTGACTTGTGGATTGATGTAAAAGATATATTGAAACATTAAAAAAATTTGTTTTGTGTAAATAAAATTTATGTGTAATAGTTTGATAATAATTTTTTGTAACTACAATTTGTGTGTAAATTAAATTTACGTGAAAATGTAATTTGAGTTTTTTTTTAAATGTAAATTGCGTGCATGCTCGGAGCGGTGTCCTCTGCGCGGCGCTCTCTGCCGCGTCCAACGGAGGAATGAAGGTAGATTTCCCCCTCCATGCGGCCCTGGCGGAGGCGGGGCTTGGCGTCCTGATGTTGCATATTGCTGGTGGCGGATGTGAGCGCTTGCAAATTTTTTTTTTTTTTTCCCACCTCCCCTGCCACCACTCCCACCTCGTGCTGGTACCTCGTCACGGACGAGCGATCTCTCGTCGCCTCTGTGTTGACTTTTTGAAAAATTATTCAGTATCTAATCTGAAAGATTTTTCATTAAACTTGAAATATATGTTTTTTAATATTGAAATTTTTTTTTATAAATGTAGACAATTTTTATTTTAAATATCACTTTTTTATACATGTAACTCATTATTATTTTAAATATCAACTTTTTTATAAATACAACACATTAATGTTATTTCAAGTATCGGCTTTTTTATAAATGTAAATAACTTTTAAATTGTAAATTTTTCCCTGCTACTTTTTTTATAACTAATAGTATTTAACGTGAAATTAAGGATATTTAATATTTTTTTAAACTATAATTTAGTTTAGTGATGGCGGAATAATATAACATACACACATAAATTGGATTTATTTTATTTCCAACATTCCCAGTCGGGTACCAGACGATTACAGAGGACGCATTACAATGTTGAAGTGTAGTTCATTACATATAGTTCTGATTGTATATTTTCTTTATAGTCTTACACACCACATATAAATTTTTATCGGCGATAAAAAATATTACACGTAATTTTGAGTCACTGATGATTATGGTTAGTTAGTTCACACTTGATTCAAATAATAGTTTTGATATAGCTACGGAACAATAACTGACGCAACAGGAGTGACAAAACTTGAACACTGTAAATATTTCACGCTATACTTGTCGTCACGCAGATCACTGTTCTTCTGTGGACTCTGGTATGGAGCGATGGCTATCCGTACACTTCGACACGGGATGATGATGAGGTAGCGATGACGACGGTATAGACATTGCAGAACTTGACATTCGGCGTGATGCAATTGACGTTAGTGGCGTTAATGGTCTCGACGGTGTGGGAGATGACAAAGATTGAGATTCGTCACGAGATGTATCAGGCTCTCGGGCAGCACCAGCAATGGTTGTGTGGGACAATGACGCCTCACGTGATGGTCCATGGTTCACGAACTGGTGAGCGGCCGCCTCTCCAAACACTTGACGGGCAGACTCTACTGGTGAGAGGTCACGTTCGGGGGATCGACCCCATGGCTCGTCTCGCGACCAGCGACGTCCCTGTCGTCTGCAGCACTCGATGGCATACCAGTTGTGAAGGTATGTTTCCTCGTCTTCTTCGTCGCTCATATCGTCCATGCGTATGCACGTAGAGGACTCCAGCATCCATGGGTCATCGATTAATTTTTTCGATGACATGTTAGCTGTTACAAGGACCACGATGCTGGCAATGAGGAGACGAACTGTAGGTAACTGAAGTCTTCCTGGGTCCGACAATGGCTGTATTTATACTATAAATAAAAAAAAATAGGGGTTGAGGAGGGTAGGGGTGGGAGAGAGAGATGGAGGGAGGGGTGGGAGAACAGCAACAGTAGTTTTTTTACGATAAAATAAATAATGAAAAAAAAAAAATGGGTTGGATTGGGGGGGGGGGGAGGAGAAGATATATGTGGTGGGGGTAAGTCAGTCTGCCTGCAGCCACCGCGGGGGAAGGAGCCTGTCGCCATTTTTAATTTTTTTTGACCTCATCGGGTTCGAACCGAGGACTCCGAACTCCGTATCTAAAAAGTACGTTTTTTAAAAAAATATATTAAAATTTTATTAATTGAATTTTTTTATAATTTAAAAAAAAAAATTCATTAAAATCGGATAATAAATAAAAAAGTTAAAGATGGCGGACGTAACGGAAATTGCAACGGTGACGTCATAATTCAAAATGGCGGAAAACAAAATGCTGGAATGTTCGAGAAAACAAAATGACGTCATCCAAAATGGCCGCTGGGGTCAAGGTCATCCAAAGTTGGCCGCTGTGACGTCACAATCCAAGATGGCGGACACCGACACCACACACCACAGCCTGACGCCTGTTTCAGTTCCGCCATTCGTATACTACTAATAATACTTAAAAATATATTGGTTCAACTTAAAGTTGAATACTATCGAATAAAGTTTTTTTCTGTTGAATACTCTATGTGCCAGGGACTAAATTTTTGTGTATTGAATTATATTCCTCGGTGATAGCGAAATTAGCTCTATCATACCTTCTTTGAATGTTTCATGCAATGGGGAATTATGAGTTGATTCTGATTTTTTCTGTTGAATACTTTATGTGCCAGGGACTAAATTTTTGTGTATTGAATTATGTTCCTCGGTGATAGCGAAATTAGCTCTATCATATGTTCTTTGAATGTTTCATGCAATGGGGAATTATGAGTTGATTCTGATTTTGGGCCAAACTCCATTGCTTTTTTTTGTACTGTTTATCATGGAAAACTTATAAATAAATAAATAAAATAAATATTTATTAATAAGTTTTCCATGATAAACAGTGCAAAAAAAGCAATGGATTTTGTCCAAAAATCTGCATCATATCTTAGCTCTATCATGTTGTAAGACATATTTTTGTTGTATTTTTAATTATGTAGATTAAGTAAATATTAAAACAATAAGGTATTTATCATCTTTTTTATTCACCATTTTCTTAACAAATACATCATATTTTAACATAAGTGTAGAAATTTAAACCGAATAACCTAAAGCTACAAATATAATATTTAATTTTTAATTGTAAAATAAATATTAAATTGTAAAATGACTTAACAAAAATATGCTACAAAAACATCAACACTAGGGTGATCAAATACAAGGTATTTAATTTAAGCAAACACATTCAATGCAATTCTAATAAATTTCACACTAGCACTCAGAACATGCAGAACATAAATGGTACAATATATTAAATTCACACAAGACTGATTTATGTACCTACGTATAAATAATGCCCACACCTAACTGCAGTTTATATATTTCAAAGGCAATAAATATTGTACACACTTATAGAACTCAGGTATATTGAACACCTCTGGCTATTAATAATTTAAGAACCAACTTTCCCCTTACATTTTCATTTTAAAGATTACTAAATCAGTTTCTTACAAAAGTTTATTTAATAATATTGTAGAATACAATAGCAATTTCAAAGTTATGAGCCATTAGCCAGATATTGAATCATATGACATCTAGTTAATCAGTACATAAATTTTTCCCTTTAAAATAGCTTATTTTGAAAATATTTTTCAGACAACATTAGCATATTTACTTCACATGTTGAAGATCAATAGTAGATAAGCACTATAACATGTAGCACACAGTTTGTAATAATTGTACATATGTATACGAACACATATTTCACAGATTACATCCAATTAAGAACAATGTCTGGAGAGTACTGAGAATGGTTTCTTGGGTTCTGTAGTTATGCAGCAGTTACATAGAGAACATCTAATGTGCAGTCTCTTATTCACTGCTGCTCACCAACACATGGAAAACCTGTAAAATACACATTTTTATATTGTAAACAAACCACACCAATCAAGAGTTATGTATCATGCTGAAAACAGCATTCATTCAGGTAGAAAAATTAATAGGATAACTGAACAATCTTACTTATTCCTTTAATTCGTTATTTTGTTTTTTATAATAAAATTTTGTACACCTGACATCCGGAGTAAAACTTTTAGTCAACATCTTTCTAAAAAGTAATATATATTTCATTGTGTCCAAACAATACTTTGAAAATCACCCCCATCCAAGTTTTTCAGTAGAAAAAATGGATCTAAATTAAAAATTAAAAATAACATATTAGGTACTATCATTTAGGTACATGTGCCTAAATGTGTTCTGACATAATATTGTGTGTTTTATGTTGGTAGGTTGGTGGACATGTAGTTCTGGAGCAGAGATGGTGTTGTGCAGTCCTAACCGAACCCTAACATGTAACTAAGTGAGCATGAATTTAAATATTAATTGTTTAAATTACTTTTACATAAGTACGAAGGGCACGAGAGAACACGAATATTGTAAGAGTGTCTTTTGTGTGTTCTCCATTAATAATCGTTGGCACGAATTACAATAAGCATAACTTATATCCACTTTGGTGTGAAGACGTCGTGTTGATCCAGAAAGTGATTACTTCCATTACTTAAGTTAAAAGCATTTTGTATTATCTTCTGGGCCTGCCTTGGCCACTGTGTGAACAAATAAATTGAAATCAATCGTGGGACTGACAGCCAGCGTGAATCCATTGTTCGCACTGCATGCCAAAAATATACAAGTGTGCTTCCAATAAATATAGTGGGAACAAGCCACAAGACTACACTGAACATGAACAACTATGATTATCAATAATGAAATAATGACACAATATTTCAACATGTACTAGTGTATGAGTTGCGGGTCTTATAAGATAGGAGGTAATATGAGAACTGGGTATGCTGTAGTATGTTGTATGTGTATAAAAATAATATATATATATATATATTTTTTTTTTTGCAATTTGGTGATAAATAAATGTATTTTGTTGTGTACAGCAGTGCAAGCTGATACAACAAAAACTAAGTTTTCACATGCATGCCTTATTGGACCATGTGTGTATAATACTAGAGAAATATATGTGATGCTTGTTTAACTCTGTAGCATGTTCATGAAACAAAATAATTCACATAGTACTATCAATACAAAGGTGGCTGCCCAAAGGACTATAAACTGGTGCCTTTTTAAACAGTTCAGCCATTAGTTTTACATTAACCACTCAACATTTGTAAACTTACACCTGAAACAGAAAATATGGTTAGTATACATATCCATTTGCTGATATACGTAAAATTTCCTCAATCAATGCCTTGCTCCTAAAGACAACAGGGAAGTTGATGCAGTAACGGTAAACACATTAGTAAATTGAGAAAAAGATAAAACATCCTCATTTTGTGTAAAGAATAGGAATAAAAATTGCTATTCCCTTTTTAACTTAATGATTTTTATTTTTATCTACTTAAAATTTGTGCCAGTAGCACCTCATTAAACATGGAACTATGGGGGGGAAAACCTAATACAATTACAAGGAAATAAGATAATTGTAATGGTTGGAAAGGATGGGGGCTCACAATGGGTACCTTCCCCTGTTTGTGTTAGTTTTGCAACAGGAAATAACTAAAAAACTATCATAGTTACTCTAAAATAGTATTGTAAGCTATATATGTAATAACAAATTAATCAGATTTACTTCCTAATTTAAAAAAAAAAATTATGTACCACAATATAAGTAAACAATATGTGTGGCTACGTGTTAACATTACTCTAAAATATAAATAATTGAATAAACTCAATAGGCAACTAAGTATGTACAATATAAATAGACAAAGGACACCATAGTGTAAATAAATATTCTGGTGGCACTATTTACAATGGCATTCAGTTATGTAAATAAAGTATAGACAGTGGAATAAGGAATGCAGACCACAACGAAAATAAATATTGTGTAGCTCTGTTTACAATGACCCTAAGTTATGTAATTAACCTTTGAAAAAGGTTTGTACATTAAAGTATAGAATTATTTACAGTCTAAATGAAAGAAACAATGCCACATATAAAAAATATCTGGGTGGCTATATAAAATATATAAAATTAAGAATATAATGTTTAAATTAAATAACAATGCCACACATAAATATAGTATCTGGGTGTTTATATAAAACATATAGTTAACTATGCACAGTATAAATAATGTTGACTTAAATTTAAAACACTATACCTATTTAATGGCATAGTAATATACACTTAAAAAAATTACCGGACTGTGATGGGTAGTGTACACTTTGGCAGTCTCTCTCATTCATATTTCATTAGGATGAGGTAAGTCTTCCGCTGAATCGTCATCTGGAAGCAGCAATATGTATGTAAATTAAGCCCCTGATATGTGATTGATATGTTTTGATGTTTTTGCAAGTTTTTTTTTTTTATTAAATAAGGCATGGTTCATTATAACTGTGTCTGTTTTAGTGCAGAAAAGTTGTAGAAAAAATCTTGAGTCATTCTAGTTGCCTTGAATGGCTTCTTTTTTTTGGGACGTTTTCAGAACTTCTTCCCAATGATCAGGTCCATACACCATCTGATAATGTGAAGTGACATTCTTCTCAACTTTAGCAAAGTCTCTGTCGCTGGGTAGCATGCTGTGTCCAACGTGTGGGAAAGTATGTTCAATGTGTGTGAAACGACCGGATTTCAACAGGTATCACCAAAATGAAACTAAAGTCCAATTTTTATTATGTCCGGCACAATTGTCTGAAAATGCTATCAATTTGTCACCTTTTATATCATTCTTTTCAAAATACATATTCAAACAACTTGCTACCTCGTCCGACCCCCTTTTGGCTGTTGCTTCATCCCACAGAAAAAAGTGTCCTTGACTCTCCGCATGAATGGATGCTAAAATTATAACACCACAATTTACGCTTGTAAAACATTGGTCCTGTAGTCAATTTAGGTGTGGGCGATGTCTGTTGCAATTCGAATGTGATTACATAAACATTTTTATCTTGCTTTCCTACCTTTATTGCTTCACGTATTGCAGACTGCCCAGCTTCTGCTTGACATGCAATGAATGCACTTCTGTTTCGTTCTTGCAATTTTCAGCATGTCTAATTGCTACATCAAGTGAATCGCAAAGTTGACATGTGTCCATTTTAGGACTCTTGAAGCTTATGTTGAAATCCTCTGTAAATAGTAAACCTAAACTTGTCTGCAGAGACAACCTTTTTGTTAACTTGCATGCGTTCTTGTACATACGTATCATAACAAAGCTGTATTGTATATTCCATACTTATATATTGTAGCAAGGTTCAAACCATGCTCACTGCTATTATTTTTGTAGCAGCAAACCACGGTCTGATTACCATTTTTGTTTTGCTGGGTGAATCTTTAGGTTTCACCAGTTTATTAGAAATGAACAAAAACAAGGTGTGATTCCGTCTGAAATTTAATTACTCCATACTGAAGAAACTTATAACAGATACAAGAAAATACTAACGTACAATATTAAATATTAATTACATTCTTAAGCAGCTCTCAGGTATATTCAAAAAAAATTATTGGCCGGCCGTACATGGAATTATCAAAAGTTTCATTTACTAAAAATACATAAACCAATATAAAAAAAATACAAATATGTTTAAACGATCCCAGTATATATACTTAAAGTCCAGAAATTATGTTTATCTAATTAACGGCATCTGACGACGTAATTTAAAAAAAGTTCAGAACAGGGTCAAAATATACAGAAGCACCGGAGCTCGGGGCTTTGTTTCCCGGAGATCACGCGGGTACATGATGCCAGGGCGCTTGTGTCCTGTTGTGGAAGGGAGATGAAAATGCCAATTCGGCGTCCGGCTCTCGGACCCTGTCTGGAACAGTCCGAATCAAAACTGATCAGAACTTGAACACAGACAGTATACGGGGCAGAAAATGCCCAGAAAAGTAAAGGGGGAGGTTGGGGAAAGTCGCGGATCGTCACTCACAAGAAAGGGGAGTTGGCTTCTGTTTACCGATGCGTCGCCAGCCAGGAACTGGATCCCGCTAATACGCGGCTGGGCGCGGTCGTTTTCATCATTTCAAAAAAAATTAAAAGAAAAATAGCTATTACATTTTGTACTACGCAGACGGACTAAACTACTTGAAAAAGATTATAGGAATAGCATCCCTTATTTAGGCGACTACATAGTCGGTTGCGACTGGATGGAAGTCTTGCAGTGTCTCGTCGACTCGCCGATAATTGCAAAATGGTCCGTCTGCAGTCGCGACACGAAGTGTAGCGCGGAGAATTGCGTCTCGTAATTAAAATTAAATCTTGAATCAAAAGTGGTGGGGAGGGGGCTGGGAGTCCGGACCGAAAGGTCCCGAAGTTCCCCGAGTGGGCGTCATAAAAAAACTGACTGATGTCTCGAAGTTGGTAGCACTGGCCGACTTTAGCGCTACCTGTTTAGAGGTGTCTGAAATAAAAAGAATCTACTCGCTCAAGGCGTCTGCTTTACTAAGGGAATAAAGGGCGCAGTCTAGGTGCTACACTCTGGCGGCCTACAGGGTAAGTTGGCTGGGCGGTTAGCGAGTTTGCCGCTAGGTATCGTGTGCGGTCCATCTTGGCACACACATTTTTTAATAAAGACGTCCTTGGAGACGGTCGCTGTCTGCTGGGGTTTCTGACCGGTCATTGGCCTTAGACGAATTCTTAGAACCGAGAGAGGAGGAGGGTTTGAACAAAAGTGCAATGACGCTGAGAACAAGCGTCCATGATGTGCTTTTCGAGGAGAGAACCTAAAACGTATTCGTGACAGTAAAGGCTATGGTCAGCTCCGTCCATCATTTCCATCTATATCATCATCTTCTCCATTTTCACTATCAGGTAGATCTTCAATAGTATCAGCAACATCCCTCTGAACCTATAAATCCAATATTAGATATTAGTGTAATCATTTGCCCAATTATAACAATAGTACACAGACAGAAAACCCATCTAAAGAAAAAGTTCAGAATCTAAGTGGCATCCCTACTGCAGGAAATTAAGTAACGTTTCAAACACTCACCTCTGTTATATTATTGTCTCAAAATTTATAAAACATTTCTGTGTAATTATTTTTCAGCAAAAAAAAAAAAAAAATTAAAATTCATTCTTTGTCATCTTAAGCCTATTTTAAGTTTTGAAAAACATTCACCCGTCTCACAAATAGCAACATTTTAACATTAAACCCCATGGTCACCATTGAAAATTCTAGTAAACTGAATAATATAGAAGTATGTTTATGCCATTTTTCGCGCTCCGGTTGTTCTATCTTCGTCACCTTATAGCAGAGTAGGCTTGCATAACCTTTGAAACGTTAGTAGTGATGAGACTGATGTAACTATGCACCCTGGTAAGGCAAATTAGGGGTTACTGGTTATTTCAATTTAGGTAGCGAGCTCCCCCCCCCCCCCCCCCCCCTCCTGAAACACTCGTCTATACAAATTTCGTATACTGTTCAGCATAATTCGACAATTGTCAAAATAGTTTGTCTAATTGTGGTACGGCCACAGCAACAGACGAAAACTTAAATTAAAGCTATGCAAACATCACAGCACGTAAACAATGTTAAGGAAGCCCCTTGCCATTGTAACCTTAACATATTCATGAGACAGCGTGTAAACGATGGTAAGGGTCAGAACATAACATTGTTTACTTGCTTAAGAATAAATCACATTTACCTGATTATCAGCCAATCCTAAGGTGCTTTTACTTTCAGGAACATATTCTGGATCCTTATCGGAATCGTACGTGTCCAAATCATCTCCAGATTTGTTTAAATACTCAATAATATTCACGTTTTTCATCGGAGCGTCGCAAATCTTTCTTCCACTGGCCGCCATGTTATTGGCACACACCATTATTCACTTGCACAGACCCCGAAAAACATACAAAGAGCAAAACTTTGAAAGACAAGGCAGAGCTGCCATCTCTTGTCTGAGAGTGGAACACTTTACTAATACATAATACCATGTTTTACACCTTATAACTCAGTTTCTCACTGAATGTCCCTTACCATTGTTTACAGCCGAACACTGCAAATAGTGTGTTAAATGTTTTGAAGTGTACTTAATGAACCACACATTTTGCAAATACAGTATGGTATTGAAGTGAGTATTTTACATGATTTCCTATCAAATTTACTCGCACATTCATTAACGAACATTCTAACCTACAAATTTATTTATTTAGTTCATAGCATTCATAAGACATTTTTTTCTCAATTGTTTTCATTTTAAATATTTACCTCTTGCAAATAATAAAAAAAATTAAACATTATTTATCAAAAATTAGGTACAATAAATCCTTTCCCTATTACTGAATTTAAATTTAATCTTAAATAAGTTACTCATATTAGTCGTGTAATTTTTTTCACTTAAAAATGCCACATCTTCAAAAAAGGTTAAAATTTTCATTTGCAAGAAGTGTGTACAGGACAACGTCTGTAGGGTCCGCTAGTATTTACAAAAATTTCTTCAGGAAATGCACAAGTGCCTTCATCCGTTGTTCGTTCCAGTGGATGTTGTCGGTCTCCTCCCAGCACCCATGAACCTGAAAATAAACGCATTAAACCACTTAAGTACTAACGTATAACTCAGCAATCATAAAGAAGTTATTAATTTATGTATATATACATATCTTTGACTTTGTGCTTCCCAATCAATCTCGAATTAATTAAAATATCAGCTCAACACACACGAAATTACGTTTTTTTTTGGAATGACAGTGAGTTTTGTTTCAATTGACAAGACAAAAATGTATGGTATGGAAATATAACGATGGTTAAGATTATATAAACATTGACAGTTTGAAATGGGTATTGCATTAATAAATAGGCTTATTTATACTTATTTCAGAAAAGTTAGCACTTTTATTTGATTCCTTGCATACTAAATTAACACATAGGTAAGTGTTTTACATCAGAATTACTAACAGATGGTAGCAAAAATTGAGGGAGCTGGAAACTACATGTCATAAATCTAATGACGTTATTATCCTCCTGACATTATTCCAAGAACTGACCGTGCGATAAGTGCATCACATTTTCAAATGTTCTTTATTCAACTTACCTCTCAAAAAACTCAGACTTTACGGAACCATCCCATCTACGAAATATTGTGCCTGTGTTCATTACGCGGATGTTCATACTTTCTGAAATGAAAATAGCACATTAATTAGTCAATATCCTTTCGTAACTGCATCGAATTGTATTAATAGCGTCGCTTGAAAAATGCCTATACATCATATTGAAAATAATAAATTTTTACCTCTTTTTCAAAAAGCTAACCTACAGAACGATTAACGTTGTCATGCAGTAAAGTTTAACGATGCATATGCTTTTTCCCCTGTGTGAATGAACCACTTAATTTGTCACACATATTCTTCAAAATCATCGAATAATTAGCTTAGACTGCAGGTATATATATAATTGAATCACACGTGGCGTTTGGAAGAAATATAAAACTGTAATATTTTCATTATTTATTTATTACAGTTTACAGAATTGCCCACGCGAAAAAAATATAAATCTACTAAGTGTTACTCTGTTAGATTAGCACCGCAAACTGTCAAGCCTGGTAAATATTTCTTCTCTGTTTTACGTGTAGACCCAACCGTACATTTCAAACACATATATAGTATTGTTGACCACAGTGGTTACATCAAAAAAAAAATTTGTTGTCTGTAAAGTCGGTTTACGGACGATAGTTTAACGTGACGTCATAATAAAACATTGATGAAATGATTGATCCAGAAGAAAAGGAAATATAATATTCGGCCTGAGACTGAGCCGTAATAGGTTTTTGCAACCAAACCATTTAGGCATTAAAAATATTATATTTTTTGAGGAAGAATTTTTTTTTAAATTTTTCTATCTTTTGCATGATAAAATCTACCTCTGCATACTTTTATGAATAAAATTGAATCATTTTTATTGAATTATCACTATTTTTTATGGATACAAAGGAGTGAATAAAATGTGCAATTCAATTAATAAATTTACTTTTATTTGCATTCATTAATTCATATATATTTATTACTTTTGTAATGTTGCGTACGCCGTATTTACTTTCACAAGTACAAAAAAATTTTTTTCAGCAGCCGAGTTTCGAACCGACAACCTTTAATTCAAGAGTTAAGTACGCTAACCACACGCCCACGAGGCCATACTAAAGTAATGTAGTTTCAGATGTTATATATATGTTTATAAAAATTTTGTTCACGGTAGGGGAATAATATTAACATCCCAAATACACCAAACTTATTTATAATGTGTTACAATATTTTTTAAAACATTGTGCAAAAGATCCCTGGTGTAATTTGAATTATTATGTGTAACTGTAAAACACCATTGTTGGTTCAAAACGTATTTGAATTTTCAACATTACTTTTAAATAACCGTACCGATTGTGCTGAAAATCAGTGGACGATCGTTAAATTACATAATATAAATAATTCAAACGACAAAAATATGATTGAAAAGTCAAATCGATGGTTGTTCCAATTGAGTGGAAGAGAGATGCCATGCATGCGTACAATGAGCATGAAGAGAGATGCCACGCATGCGTACAATGAGCAAACAGGATACATTCGTAGTGGAACACTTTTTCGTGCGTGCAGCCGGCGTTCATCGATTTATTAGATGTTATCACGTCAAAAATTTCATCCCGAAGTCTTATTACATACCAATAACCCCTGGATTCACTCTGTACAATAACACATATGAAGGCTCTGCCACTTTAATTTGGAGTTGCCGAGCCCAAAAAACCTGAGAACTTCTCAGAGGTGGCATAGCACAGACTCATTAAGTCATGATGAAAATGTATAAGTTTTCTGGAAGAAATTAACTACATAACATTTGCGACCGTTATTCCCTTTAATTGCATATTTTCAACTGGCGGTACTATTCGTAGGGAAAAACATTTTTCAGTCAAGGCATACATATTGTACATAGTAATTAGTCAATATACTGTTTCATTTAGAACATATAATATCCCCTAAACATACGGGCCAGTTGCTGTTGTGTTATCACAGTAATCTGACCTAGTCTTTCCTTGGATAGTGTACATCAGATGCATAAGCGGAAGCACAAGTATGGGTTATAAAATGTTTTCTCCCCCTCCTACCGAAAAAAAAAAAACCAAACAAAACTAAATAGTACCAAATTTTCCACTATGTGGCATAAACATTCCACGAATCGTGAATATTAATCAAATATTTCTTCTATGATTTGGTCTCCTAGTCAAAGCTTGTATAGATATTATGTTTTTTAATTAAAATTTGTTGCCGAATATTCATTGATAATGTAAATGATATGTGTCTTAAAATTGAGCAGTTGCATGTTTAAACTGTTTCACTTAATGATTATTATTTTAACTTAATGGTTCCTAATGTCTGGCTTGCCAAAGAGCTGGACTGTCAGTTAATGGTACCAATTGGTTTCAAATGCCGGAGAAGTAAATATTCAAAACTTTCGGTAGACCAAATCAACATTACCAAAATTTTTCCATGTCATGCTTCGTCCTAAAAATACGATCCTTTTTGAAGAAGGAAAAACAGGCTCCCCAGGGCGGTGCTCTGCACAGCTCCTGCCTGCCGCCCGGCATCACCACTACGTGACACTGCCTCTCCTGCAGCATCCACATTATTTCATTTTCACAGTTACATTTAAAACTTAAAAACTAAGGTCCAAAAACTTTTGGAAAAACAAATTAAATACATAATATATATGTAGTCACTTGTGACAAATAGTACATATATTAGTAATTTTTCTTCGTCGAATATGATACAAAAAGCCTGGAGAAACATTTCAAAGTAATATCACGTTTACGAGGTGTGGAAGATTACAAAAAAAAAATAAAAAATAAAAATTAAAGTGATATGCAATAAATTCAGATTACCTTTTGTTACAAGCATAGAACCATAACAAAATTCTCAACCTGATTATATAGACATTTATACAGTTAAAAGACATAAAGAACCTCATGTAATGTGCCGACCACCTTTCAATGGTAATTCGGTGTCTAATTGGTGGGGTAGTGCTGTGCCAAAGCAATTGGTTATTTTCACTTCAGTTGGCATACTGGTCACCTACCGATTTGCATTGTACTGTCAACCTATCGCAAAGCTATCGACCGTTGTAAATGACAAGAACCAATATAATGCACTATTGAGATGTGCAGGGTAATTTACAAATGGAAAGTTAAAGAATTAAAAACCTTAAACATATTAATCAAATTTTTATATAATTGCTAACGAGTACGTTCATGTGGCTGGGACTCTGCTCTGATCCTATCACTAAATGAATCAAATATATTACCACTGAGTCGTATTTGTGCGATACTTTAGTCCTTATAATACGAGGGAAAAAAACCATAGTAATATTACAACATAGAGAAAAAGCATGTTATACTAGCTTGCGGTCGGCAGCGATGTAATTATCGAACGACAAAACAGCTCATTTCATAGCCTCAATCACATTCAGTTGCAGGGAAAATGTAATATACAAATATATCTGACGACCCTACTGTGATACTTTGAACGTGTAAAGTTTTGTCAAGATTATAACTCATAATATTCTTCTGCTAATCAAAAAACACATGAGTGACTAACAATCACCCGAAATATTCAATTCAAGTTATGTGCGCAATTATTTACGTATTAATGTATTAAAAATTAATATATGCCTTTAAAGTGAGGCTTAAACTGCAAACAGACTTCAAACAAATGTAATTTACGCAAAACTAAGCTTAAAAATGTACCGACACCCGAGGTTGTTGATGCCGAACAGTGCAGTGCGGTGCGGCTAGGGCAAGGGGGCGGGGGAGATTCGCGCGCCAGGGGAACCAACAGCTGAATATGAACTTTCTTAGGAAAGGATGGACGCTGTATTTACAGCGGGACAAATATTGTAAATATTCTTTATTAATCTAATCTAATTTTATTGTACATATTTATATTTATCATTAAAGTGTTTATGTTTTGTGCTCATATTATTATTCACTGGGCGTCTGCGACACGTCAGGGTCACCGCGGGTTCGAGGGGAGGGGAAGGATGAGCTGCCGCGCACCACGCCGGAGTGCGAGGGAGTTAGTCGTCGCCGGGCGGGCGCGAGAAGCAGTCGTGCCTCGAGACGGGTCACCGAGCAGTGAGCCAACGAGTCAGTAAGTGGATGTCGGCGTCGCGACGCGAGCATAGCGACAGTATACAGTCATAGCACACGTCTCATCTTGTTTGTATATAGGTGGCTAGGACCAGGGCATTTACGCTTGCACATAGTAGCTTGCGGGAGACTGTCGCAGGCGGGGCTGGGACAGCCCCATGTACAGGGTCCTGTGTTAATAAACCGGGTGTTCGTCACAGACTGGTGGTGGATAATTATATGTCTTAGCTTGACCCTCCTTGGCCACACTAGCCGAACCCCACTCTACCCAGGACAACTGAGCAGCCGGGCGTCGAACCACGAGGGAGGATTAGCAGGACGACAACATTGTTATTAGATTATAAGGATAGTTGGTAGCTGGTTTTTGCATTTATTGGAAGTTTCATTCCTCGTAAAACAGGGAACGGTACTAGTTACTGAAATAAAGCTTAGTTGATATTACATTTTTTTTACTCGAAATAAAGTTTGATTCACTTTATTGATGTGCTTTATAAAACTGGGTGTCCGGTAACTTTTGGGCATAAATATAATGGGGTGTAAGGAATGCTGAAACAAGTATTTTTTTGTTAAGGAATATCAGTTCTGAAACACAACTCTGCAAAGTTACAAACGGAAAGGTCCAGGCAAATTTGAATTGCGCGCGCATCTATGTGCAACTACCATGCAACGTAACAAACCTACTTAACAAGGAGTGGAGTAAGAAGATACACATGATTGTGCGAGTGCTAATTCATAGAACTTAAGGCCTGGTATTCAGCAAAGCATTTTGTTGGCGGAACTTGACAATCCTGACTAATGCCCGATTTAAAAGTATTTCCTTACGTTAAATTGCCGAAAACACCCTGGCAATAAGTATTAAATGATATGTGTTGCATTTAAGTGACTAAGAAATGTAAGAACAATTTAGTATTAGCCTACTATTACTCTATGTATATTATTTATCCAATTATGTACTCTAACGATTGGGCATATCTAAAGTTATACAGTACTTAATTGTGTAATTTTTTAATGTCTTGTAACAAAGTTATACATTTTTTGTTTGTTTGTCATTTATATTTTTATGCTCATTTTAACTCCAACGTACACACGCGAAGTGCGTGCTTAAAATGAGCAAGCTATCTTATGAGGACCTTCATCCAAAGGCATTAAATAACATCGCCTTATCAGGATCTGTACTTACCAGCACATAGTTCAGTCGCACCATCAAAAACACACGTGCTTTTTGGAACAATGATTTGTTGTGTTTTATTTTTTGTACACACAATTTCACAGTTGCCCCTCTAGTACAGTTGTGGTACATCTGCTTGCCTCTCTTTGGAAAAGTAGAAAGTACATTATTAATGAAATTACTTATAGCCGTTGTAAAATGACATAACCATAAGTTAGGTACATAAAGAATTGATATCTTTTTCAAAAGTTGCATATAATTTTGGTAGAATTTGTAGACTTGTACTTTGCCCATGGTAACTAGGTAGGTACTTATTGAATCATACAATTTAATTTCACTCAGATTTCAAGAGTTATTGCGACAGTGGTTTGCCATGTCCAGTGTCGATATGAATTTTAATCAGATATTTCTTACTGATAACTGGTTAGAAAAGACGCTTCATATAAATATAGACAAAGGAGGTAAACATTTTGCGAAATCAAAGTACAACTAAAAGTATTAATGACATGTAACTGTATGTATGAACTTATTATGAATGCCTTTCAACCGGCATGTAACACATTTTTAAATAAAATTTATTTATTACATTAAATGTTATTGTTTAAATGATAAATTAGAAGTAGCAATACGTATATTACGACTTTGCTTATATATTAATGTATGGTTTAGATAAAATAACCTGCACTGCAAGCGCGCCTGGATGCGGGCAGGGACAGGAGGCTTTCCCTAGCCCTTTGTTAATGTTTCGTCTTTACTAACTTACAGACAAAACCAAAATAATCTAGCGAAATGTCACAGAAATGTCCTGCTCGTACGTGGAGTACAAATGTTCAAGATCTGTTAGAGAAGACTTAACAATAAAAACTGATGTAAATAGCTCCTCCTGAAAATCATTCATGGTGCCACCCCTAAACGACTGGGCTTTAAATACACACATTGTAATATAAGAGAAAAAAATATTGCTCACAAAAGTTACTCAGATTCTGACACCTCCTTGGTTTTTGCTGCGAAATAATGGGTACTGGTATTTATTTCATTTACTTTGTCTATGCACCACATTTTGGAAGCACTAAAAAAGGACAAGACTGGATAATAATTTTATTACACTGTCATGCCAATAATAAAGTAACTTTAAGGGAATGGCACACCCTTGAGTCTACTTACTGTTAACGTCAATTCTGACTGGAAATCCTTGGCTGCTTTCTATATATCTGCCGAGGCGCACGAACATGGACGAACCCAGCAGGTTATAACCCATGAAGGTTCTGGCATCCTAAAATAGTTGTTACATACACAAAAACAATTCAGTGTTGTTGTACATACTGATTTTAGAAAGAAAAAAATTGTATTGTTATTGACACAAAATACAATTACTAAATTGCTGTGGTTGTGAACTTATGAAAACGGCACAGAACTGTTTTAATTATGAGTTTCCTTATGTGCTGGAACAGGCCTACAGCTGTGTGTTTATCAAAGTGAACTTCCAGTAGCCGCATCTCGTGAAGTGAGGGAGACTAAATTTTTTTATATTAATTTCAATGTTAAAAGAAATAAAGCATAGCATCAACCCAGAATATTGTTGCGGAGATATCTTTCCTAAGTGATACATTTTTTAAATTTATTTTTGTTTTCTTAAATTTATAAAACTTGTGCTGACAAGCCTTAATTGTAGACTTGTTTATAAATTTTTTTTAAAAGCAATACACATTAGTACACGTAGACAATCCATATAATTAAATTGTTGAAGATATCATTAATTACTTTTGGAGTACATGTTGGTGACATCTGGATGTAAGAATGTGTCACATAAAATCATATTCATTGAAAATAATTCTTACATTTACCATACATATAGAATTATTTAATCACCTACTTCATCATAAATTCAACATAAACCAATTTTAATATTTCATGCACGTCAAAATCAGATAGAATATATTTACAAATCATGTAATGCTTCGTATGGGACACACATGTTGATTTATATAAAACAATAAATATATACAAGTATCCATTAATTAGTTTATCATGACATAATCCAATTGAAATGTATATTTGCCAAGATACGTCTTTCTGCAAATTAATATGACACATTTTTTTTTCTACCTAACGTAGGCCTATAGCCAAGTGTTAGCAGGTAGGAAACTCTTATTACAGAAAATCTCCTAGACATAATTCCTAAATGATTGTTTGTTAAGCAATTTTCACAATAGTGGGGAATCCATATAAATAATGTTGAATGGCTGTTGCAGGTTTGCAGAAACTCATAAAGATTTGATACTAACTTGTTACCTATTTACGTGTCTGTGAGTATATCACTCCAAAAGTAATATGTATTATACTCAAAATGTATGTGGCAGCGGAGTCTCCATCTATGTCAGTATAATTTTACACCTACATATGTTGATGTATTTTTTCTCTGCTGCTCAGGTTGAAATAACATGAAATTTCCACGGTTTTATAAAAATGTCATAGCTGTTAGTGTATTTTTATCTGTAATAAAGATACATATTTTCATATGCATGCATGTGCATGTTCACCTCAACTGTCAGTTAATTTGACTTCATCGTTGAGTGAATTTCACTAACAATGAACATGTTAAATCATAGTTCTTCCAAATATACTGTACAGCTTACTTAGTTTTGTAGTTTATGGCTGCCAATGGCCAATTTGTGCCTCGGGACAATAATTTCATCACCTTTAATTAATTATACTATGCATTGTAACCCTTCAACTGTCTGAGATAACTGGCGGAATTTCAAATTCGTTATAAATGCACACTTCTTCGTCCAAACCAATAAATATATAAAGTTATTGGAGTACTATTATCCTAATATAATGTACATTAAATAAGGTTTAGCACTATAAATTGGAAAAAAAATTTAATTTTGCTTTTTTTTGTAATTTATATACTTATACTGACAAATATTTTACACAATGACACAGTCGTAGCCCGTGTTTAAACCTTACAGGACACTAATGAACACCTATTGAATGTGCAACATCTTGCGCATATATATATATATATATATATATATATATATATATATATATATATATATATATATATATATAGAGAGAGAGAGAGAGAGAGAGAGAGGCCTATATCAAAGTTTAAAATAAGTTCATTTGTGTAGTTTTACTAGCCTATATATAGCACAATTTGCTGTTCTAAAACATTTATGTAGATTTACATTACCAAAGAAATTACAACACCGCTGCATATGTAAGTTTACACATTTTTTTGTACAGAGTAGGTGTGTGTGTGTGCATGCATGCATTAGAAATGATGTGGAGTGTACCTAATGTGGTGATTTAGGGTGTAATCGTATCTGAATAATCCAAAATTCAATTGTATGGTCTTACTTAATAGTGGAACAATAGGAATTAAAGAGGTTGAGATTATTTCCAGTTTCAAGACATTAATTTGGGTTTATTTAAAAACATTATTCAATTAAAACTTTGATATTTTTACGTGACAAAATTTAGAAGCATAAAAAGCAAAATTAGCACGTTTTCAACCTTAAGAGTTATGAATATTTCTAGTGAGGTAGTAGTTGACTCCTTAAGAGAAAAATTTCCTTGTAGCTGCTATATATTAATAACTATTAGCTACCGACTCAGACTTATTAGCTTAAATGTATTACTATACTTCCATCTAGCACACATTTCATCAATATTTTGAAACAAATTAATTTTCTATTTAATGTGGCTTTATTCTGAAATCAATTATTTGTGTTATTTATTAACCAACTGCAAAAGTCAGATCACTAGTAGTTGACCACTTTTTGTTTTAGTTGTTGACCATATTCTCGAAATTTACAAAGTACAGGATTTATTTTATTTTCTTTATAATATTAAATAGTGATTTTGACTAAGACGTGTTTTAGGAACAGGAACCTTAAAAAAAAATTAAATATAAGATACAATACAAATAAATATATAGATGACAAAAACAAGTTATATTAATAATATATATTTAGGACAAAATTTTTACATAAGGAACACAATACAAAATACAACACAGAACAGGATACAAATGTTATATATCAGACGAACAATTAGCATAATATTATATTTTTAAATTAGACAATAGATAAAATAAATAAACAAACAATCACAACATACAATGCAATGATAACTATAACAGTATGTGAGTCAATAATTTGAGTTGAATAGATTTCTTATCCGATTTTATTTAAGTACAGTTAACTCTCGATTATCCAGGCCTGGATTATCCGGTTTTCGGGGTATCCGTGCTTGATTTTTTTATGAAGTTGAAAAAAAAATGACGGGGTGTAGCAACCTTTTTTTTTACTGCTGTGTCAGAAAGCTATTTACCTGACCCTTCAGACCCTCGTTCCCCTGCCAGCTTGACCCGTCAATTTGTCACACTTTAAACCAAAAAGGAATGCCTTGACTGCTGCTTCCTGCTCAACTCCCCCCCCCCTTTTTTTTTCATTTTCTTTTCATGCGTTCTTTTCACAGCGCCCGGCCACGCTAAAAAAAAAGGTCCCTCTAGGTACCTCTTTTACCTTCCCACACTCCTGACGTCTGGAAGAGGCATTTTTCACGCAGTTATTTACACAGTTCTCCCAGGCACATTTGTTTTTGTAATCATGTCTGGTAAAAGGAAACGTAAAGTGCTGACAATAGCAAAGAAGTTAGAAGTTGTGGACAGGTTAGAAAACGGAGAAACTGCCGCAAAATTAGCACAGGAATATGAAATTGGAATCCAAACCGTGCGAGACATAAATAAAGCAGCCAGTAACACAATGGGAGGGGGAGGGTTTCTAAAAACCGCCGAGCGAGAGAGAGAGAGAGACAGAGACAGAGAGAGAAAGGGAGCATATTAAGTCATGGTCCACAGCCCCGGCGCCAGCATAGCCACGGCCCTCTCTCGTTTTGCAGCCTTTGTTTACTGCGTGAACCTTTTTTTCCTTGTTTGAAGATGCCATTTAAATCACTCTTTCTTACGAAAGAGCCAACAAGGAAGCACTCGTAATAACCAGATTAGTTTAGGATTACTATTTATGTAGTCAAACTGACACATTTCAAAACACTCGTAACTTTGAAGGTCTCGTAGTATCCCATACTCATAGTTGGACTGAAAAGTGCATCCTAATTTTAATAGGCGGAATTAACAAGAAACAATATCTTGCCGCCCGAGGTAGAAAAATAAAAATGCAATAGCTGGAAGGGGGAAAAAAAAGGTGTATAATGTTGTGCTGTGGTTCAGACACTTATTTTGTAGTGACCCCGATAATAGGTCGTTAAAAGGGTGGAGGGAGATGCTGAGATGAGACTGCCGCCGCTCTCCCTCCCGTAGCAATAAAGGGGACAGGAGAAGGATGGCGGCAACACAGTGCCAGTATTGTTTACGGTTCAATAAGCTGGGACACGGTACACAAAGCCTTTGCTTGTACTCATAGAATTCTACTGAAGAGACACTCTTTTGCTAGTAAATACACCATTTTTAAGTGGTGAAACGGATTATCCGGGTTTCTTATGGGCATTCAATTATCCGGGCATCGGAAGGTCCCAATTAACACGGATAATCGAGAGTTTACTGTAATTAAATTTTAAACTTATTAAGTCCAGCACCAAATCTACCAGAATTCAGGAAAGTAACAATTTAAATATTATATTTTTAAAAGTCAAGTTATATTATTTATTATTCTATAACATCATTTAATGTTTTTATTATTATATAGATATCGGTAAAATATGTTTTAATGAATTAAACAATTTCTAGATCAAAAATTTCAAATTTACTTAAAGGCAATGTATCATTTAGTGTATTTAACTGGTTTTGGAGTTTTTTTCTTTCGACATGAAACATATTACATTTATACAAAATATGATAAACATCTTGTTGTCCATTATTGCATTGACAGTTATCGTCCTCTTTTTTATGAATAATATTTTTTAAATAATATTTAAATTGGCCATGTCCGGTTATAATTGAGATCATATATCTTTTTTAAATTTGCTGGGCTATTGTACTAATGTTCAACATTTTTTATGTAATTTTTTAAATTTAAATTTTTATCTGTATTTTGAATTTAATTTTACCACTCTCTTATACTTTTATTGTATAAGTATTTTTTAAACTGTTTTAAGTTATATTCCTGATTATTATTTATTATTATCCAAATTCTGTTATCACCTTCTACTGTATAAGTGTCTTCTCTGTCTATAAGTTTTAAAATTATATATTATATTTCGGTCTCTAATTTGAAAATCTAACGGGATTACTTTGTTTACTACTAACACTAAAATAAAGGACGTAGTTTCACACAGACCGGTTAATTTTATTATATTATGTCGTGCTGCTCTCAGGATTCTAATTATGTGTAAATTGTTTAATCTATTATTAAAAGTTGAAGCTGCATATTGTATTGTATTTAAGAAGAGTGCTTGATACATAATTCTTTTATTTTTAACATTATATTCCAAATTGATTGAGTCTTGAAAAAATTTGTTTGGTTTTATTTGTTATGTATGTAATATGAGGTAAAAATTTTAATTTTGAATCTATTATTTACTCCTAAGTATGTGAATTCTTTTATTACTTTTATGCTTGAATTATTATATTTTATTGTTGGGGGTCTTTTATATAGGTCACCTTTTACCTGAAGTACAAAAGCTTTATCCGTTGATAATTTTAAATTTTTAATCATCCATCCATGATTTAGTTACTGTTAATATATTATTTGATTTTTGTTCAATTTCTTGTCTTGAATTACCTGGTATTATTAGAGCCAAGTCATCCGCAAAAACTATTGTATTTATTTTATTATTATCGTTTATTAGGGTTATATAATCATTTATTATTAAGTTCCAGAATGTTGGTCCCAAAACTGAACCCTGCAGGCATCCTCTGTTCATATTTATTTGAATTTTAGTTGTGCCTAACTAAATTTAATTTCTCTGTTTAGTACTTAGCTCCATATTATTTTTTTGAGTTTATTTACTGTCTGTTTAATTTTGTTCCAATTTACTGTAGAGAAGGTACTATTTATATCTATAAGAAATTATTATTATATGTTTGTCATTTATAGATTTTATTATCTGTAATAATTTGTCTATGGCATGCTCTGTAGATTTTTGTTTCCTAAAACCAAATTGATTATTATGTAAAAAGTTATTTATAATGGGCATTATTCTGTTTAAAATTATTTTTTCTAATATTTTCTCCAATACAGTTATTCTCCGTTCACTCTTACCTGAGTTTTGGAATAAACAAAGCCTCTTGTAAACAAACATTCTCATTGGTTGCCGGCCGCCGCGCACATTTTTCGTGCGCAAGAAATAGTCCCTTGGTTACGTACCATTTGTAAGTATTTTTACACTGCCTTTTTTATAACAATTTTTGATATATGGCATTATAGCATTTCACCATTAATTTCCAATACAGTTTACTGTGTCAGCAAGTATTTACTTACAATTATGTTAGCAGATGCC
Organism: Bacillus rossius redtenbacheri; assembly: GCF_032445375.1. Lineage (NCBI taxonomy): Eukaryota > Metazoa > Arthropoda > Insecta > Phasmatodea > Bacillidae > Bacillus > Bacillus rossius. Next base: position 8,125,852 of record NC_086338.1, on the reverse strand, counting down.
GTGTGTACGGTGGCATAGACATAAGGTACTGTACAGTGTACAGTTGATGGCCGGCGCAACAGTTGCATTTCGGATTCGCGCGCGCACGGTTTGGCTACGTCGGACTGAGTTTTGTAAAACACATAACGGGAAAGCCTTTGAAAAGTGCACAGAAAACTATTCTGTTGAATGTTTTTAAAACATTTTCAGACATATATCCGGATGGTCGTCTGCACGATATCGCGAGTTTAACTGTGGAATTTATGGGTGTTTCGAAGAGCAGTGTGCTTCGTGCAAGGAAAGAATTACAGGACACCGGGACATTAACATCTTCCGGGAAGAAAAGGAAACATGAGTATCCTGTTATAAAAACTTGTGATGATTTTGTGAAGACGGTTATTAGGCGTAAAGTGCATAGTTTTTTCTTCGCAAATGAACCACCTACGCTGAACAAAGTGCTACAGTGCTTCCTGTTATATTACGTCTCCGTTATTTTATTAGCACCGACTGTACTTAAGTGTGTGTGTTGCAACTAGTGCTTGGCGCGCAAGATGAATGCAGCCTATCACTTGCTGACGCGGTGCAGTGATACGGCGGTGTTTGTTTATTTCAGAACTCAGCTAAGAGTGAACGGAGAATAGTAAGCATATTTATCTTTAAGAGTGTATATTTATTTTATTATTTCCTTTATATAAGATTACTAGTTCTGCTATTTTCCAAATGTTAGGGAAATATCCTTCATTTAGGTATTGATTATAAATAATTTTTAAGTCTTCTTATATCTCAGGCCAAAGTTGTTTTATTGTTTCTATTGTTATATCAATAAGGTTTCAATACCTTACTTTTGCTATTATTACCGTTATTTCTTTGAGTTTAATATGTCCTAATTGTAAAATTTCTATGTCTTTATGAGTTAGTTTAGCTGTTAAGTTTTTACCTTCTTCTTTTGAGTTGGATACGTTCCCATTTTTATCTAAATTAATAAATTTATTATAATACAAATAAGGTTCTTGTAAAAAAAATATGTCTATCTTATCCTTTACTATTTTAACATTTAAATCTGTAGTTGCAAATTGGCCTGGAAAAAGGTATTGCAGTATTGACTATTTATTACTATAGTTTATATTGTTTTTACTCTATTTTGTGCTAGTAGAAAAAATGGGCATGTTTTATCTTTACCATTATGTTTGCTGTCTCGGTCTTTTTTTGTCCCTCTAATACAGTTAATACATTTAATAAAGTTTTCCTTACATTTTGCTTCCTTATGACCTTCTTTAGAACATTTAGAGCATTTAACATTTAAAGAATTTATCTCTATTATGCAATGCAATAATTGTCTAAGATTTGGGCACACCGAAAAAAGATGCAGAGACCAAAACATTTTTTATACCATTTGGGGTTCCTGTTCCTGTATTATTTGTTGTATTTTTTTGGCTTGATCAACTGAAGGTACTTCTAATATGATTGCCTGATTATTGGTTTTAACAATTTTGTTTATTTGTAAATTCTTTTTCCTGGGTGAATTTTTGAAATTATCTTATTTTTTGTGACTTCACTACTATCATCTGGTTTTTTCTCTTTTGGTTCAATTATTAATTTAACTAATTCTTGTGTCTTTCCCCCTCCCCCCCTGAAAGCGCTACCCTTGCATATGTTCTTTGGCTGGTTAAATTTGATGTTGCACCATTTTGTAAAACTTCCAATTTTGTTTTGAGTTGTGTTAATTCCAATTCTTGTTCTAAAATAATATCCTGTAGTCCATCCATAATTTCATAAATATTATTTTTTATCATATTTGTTAATTTAGCATCCCTACTCAGTGCTTTTTCTACTGTTTTTATTTGTTTTTGAAATTTATTGATCCTGGATATCGATTCTGCAAAACTTTGCGGATCTCTTGTTTGTGGCCCCCGTGTGGTGTATGGGTTAGAATATCACCACAGCCAACCCGTACTTGTCGTACGAGGCGACTAATCGGGATACGTTCGGGACCTGCAATGTATTCGGACCTTCACCTCATGTTTCCTTTTTCTTCTTCTCTATCTCATCATCTTTCTCTTTTCACCTCACCAGGTCCCGTCGTACCTTTTATTTCCTCGGCATCGTCTTAGGCCAGGGCGATGTATTCCTTCCTAATGAGGGCCTCTCCTCGCAATTGAGTGCTGCCTCCAACTAGTGTGACCACACGTGGTGCCTTTGCTAGTGACAGTTTAGTGAACCCTTTTCACTGTCCCAGCAGGCAAGTTTAGGTGCAGAGCCCGTATCCATGCACATGTACACCCACGTAGCACCACTAGTGCCGCCCTGGCGGGGGGGTCTGTGGGGTCGACCTGCCCCCACAGCCATACCTGCTGGGGGCGACGTGTTACCGCTGTGCAGGGGAGGCCGGTGTAATCAACCACAAGTCCCCTAAAATGGCACCTAGGGTGACCTCTATAACGGGGAGCCTGGGAGGTTTTCCCAGGTAGGGGAATAAAACCGGCCTTGCCCCGGATGTACGACTTGTCCCTGGTTTGGCCCGGTGCACATGCTAATGTGCTACTGGGCCAGTGATTTACAGTGAATAGCGGTGAAGGGTAGCTGCTCCTATGTACAGCTTAGGCCTGTGGGAGGTTGGTCCCCCTCCCAACGGCACAAACCGTGGGGTGTTTTAACTGCTGGCTTCTATTCTTCTTCCCCCCGAACGGCAGGCTGACGCCGACATTCCTATTAGGGGGGACTCTCACCACAGCTTCTAAAAGCACTCAGGGTGGCACCCTAAACAGCCACAACAAAAGATTGCGGAAAGCTGACACAAGCGATTCTTCGGACAGCGACACGGCTAAATCCACCTCGACCGCTGTTAAGCTCCCCACCCCTCGTTTTTTGGTTATCCAGGGTCTCGAGGGGCACACCTTTCAAAAGGTGTCCCCCTTTGAACTGCAGAGAGTGGTTGATGGTGCAGCTGGTGGTTCCGTCAAAGACTGCAAAAAGATTAATGACCGAAAGGACATCCTGTTGGAGACATCAAATGCCGCCCAGACGCGTGGGCTGCTTGCGATGAAAATGTTCAACGGGGCGACCGTCAAGTTCCCCGTTGAGGTCAAGCCCCACGTGTCGCTGAACATGTGCAAGGGCGTCATTTGGTGTCCAGACCTGCTCGATGTACCTGATACAGAACTATTGAACGAATTGACACCCCATTATGTAGTCCATGTCGCAGAGTATTTAAAAAATCTGATTGTGTTCTGTCTCCTACTGCTACTTTTATCCTTACATTCGGTATCCGGGACCTCCCTTCTACCTTAAAGGTAGGCTACCTGAATGTAAGGGTTAAACAGTTTGTTCCGTCTCCGCTCCGGTGCTACAACTGCCAGAATAACGGTCACTCTTCCGTACATTGCAAGAACCCTGCGGTTTGCCCGAAGTGCTCTGAACCACAGCATCCTTGTGATTCGCCTCAATGCAGCAAACCACTGAGTTGTGTCAACTGCCATCAAGGACACCCAGTATGGTCTAAGGAATGCCTCGTCTTCCACGACGAACAGGCCATCCAAAAGCTGCGCGTGGAAGAAAAGATCACTTTTTTCGATGCGCATAAGAAGTTTGTCACTTCGTGGCCCCCAGCCATCAGTGCCGTTTAACAAGGTAGTGGCCTCCCGCCCACTGACGAAAGGGGCGTTCACGCAGACTTCCGACGTGGGAACACAGACCGATCCACTGACAGTTTCACCCAAGTCTACTCCTCCCCCGAACGCCAGGACAGCAACAGTCAGCACACAGTGCGACCTGTCTCCTAATCAGGGAAAGCGGACCATCTCAACGGCTACAACAGGAAAGTCTTAACCGAAACGGGTTGGAAATGCAAAGGTTTCAACTCCTCCCACTTCAGCCGGTACCAGTGCAGGTGAACGGGAAGCAGCCCGCTGCTTGCCATCCCGCCAACCTACCCCTTCGACTGCTGAAGTTGAGACAGCGATGGTATCTGACGACATTCCTTTTGAGGAGACAGACACTGAATCAAATGCATTTAAACCAGTACTCAACAGACATAAAGGGAAAATGAAATCAAATAAGTAACCTCCCACCCCCCTTCACTACGTTTATGACTCTTCTCCAATGGAATTGCAGAGGGTACTTCTGCAACCTCACTGAACTGCACCTGTATCTCACCTCGCGGACTCATTTCCGTCCTACTGACTCACCCTCTATTAGAGGGCATACATTCTATTGCGCGGACTACCTGCAGGCTGACCAAGCATGTGGTGGCGTGAGTATCATTGCACGGGACACATTTCATGAAGCAATTCCTCTCCGTTTCCCAATTCAGGCAGTGGCGGTTCGCAGCTACATCGGCATCTTGATCACGGTGTGCTGCGTGTATATACCCCCCACCCAAAGCTTACGTCGTGCCGAATTTGAAGCTCTTCTCTCGCAGCTACCACCACCGTTCATTGTTATTGGTGATTTCAATGCACACAATGAGCTGTGGGGCTTCTCGCATCGGGACAGCAGAGGCCGTGTGATCGAGGGAATTTTGACAGGTGGCAACCTGGGGCTGTTAAACACCTGTTCTGCTACTCATTTTACCTCTCACACTGGCTCTTCCTCCTGCATTGACTTGTCCTTCTGTAGTCCTGCTTTAATCACCCATTTTGATTGGTCTGTTCACAAAGACCTCTGTGGAAGTGATCACTACCCAATCTTTCTGGAGACCCTGACGAATCACTCACCACACCTTCCGTCTCGATGGGTGATTAAGAAAGCGGACTGGGTAAAATTCCGGGATAACCTCCATGTGCCCACCACCCTCAATCCAGATGTGGACATGGCGGTGGAGCAATTCACCTCAATGTTGGTATCTGCGGGAGAGATATCCATCCCTAAATCTTCGCCCACCGGTCGGGGTCGCACACCCTGGTGGAATGACCAGTGTCGTGATGCTATCCGTGCCAGATGGCGAGCACTCCCGACGGTTTACGGCCCGACCGACACAACAGCGCTTGGAAGAATTCCGCATTTGCAGGGCACGAGCACGACGTACCATTCGTGAGAGCAGACGCAATTCCTGGAGAGAGTTTATTTCACAATTAAATGTATATACTACAAGTCAGCACATTTGGGCCACTATTCGGAAGCTAAATGCCCACAATTCCTCCACCTACATCCCTTATCTCCAAATACATGGTACCTTTATGCTAAATGAAATGGACATAGCCAACCAACTCGGCCACGCCTTTTCCGAAGTCTGGAGCAGTGCGTAGTATCCTCCCGCCTTCCAAAACCTCAAAGCGCGTCACGAGGGTGTCGGAGTGGACTTCCCCTCCTCTAGCGAGGAAGACTATAACCTCCCATTCACGCTCACAGAGCTGGAGAAGGCACTGTCTCACTCGAGGCAGTCATCGGCCGGCCCAGACGGCGTACATTACTCAATGTTGAAGAATATGTCGGAGACAGGATAGGCTGCTTTATTACAATTATTTAATAACATTTGGATATCCGGAACTTTCCCCTCCGCCTGGTGTAAATCGATTTTGGTACCTATTTTAAAGCCAGGGAAGGACAAATCTGAGGCATCCAACTACCGCCCTATCTCACTTACCAGTTGCATATGCAAGACCATGGAGAGAATGGTGAATTCCCGCCTGGTGTATTGCCTTGGCAAGGCGGCTCCTCTCACCTCTACAATGTGGCTCCAGGCGTAGTCGCTCGACTGTCGACCACCTTGTGGGCTTGGAAGCACTGGTACAGGACGCCTTCCTTCACAGACAGCACGTTATCGCTGTCTTCTTTGACCTTGAAAAGGCTTACGACACAACATGACTGTTTAGTATTCTTCAACAACTTTATGACTGGGGCCTTCGAGGTATCTCCCTCTTTTTATCTCACATGTTATGCAACATCGTTTCTTTTAGGTTCGTAATGGCTCAAATCTCTCCCGTGTGTACGTACAGGAGAACGGTGTCCCACAGGGAAGTGTGCTGAGCGGCACCCTCTTTGCAGTGGCCATCAACAGCATTGTATCTACCGTCCGCCCTCCAGTGCAATGCGCTTTGTACGTGGATGATTTGGCCATCTTTTGCCGCTCAGCCACGTGTGCCATGGCTGAGCGACAAATCCAGCTTGCGGTGCGGCAGCTGGAGAACTGGGCAGACTCTAAAGGCTAAAGTTTTTCCCATGTCAAGACTCAGGTGATGCATTTTTCCCGAAAGCGCAGTATCTTCCCAGCCCCTGCGATTCAACTATATGGCTCAGTACTACCGGTCTCTAGTACGGTAAAATTTCTGGGGCTCATGTTTGATCACAAACTGACTTGGTTGCCTCACATTAAAGACCTGAAAGTTCGTTGTGGCAAATGGCTGAACGTCCTTAAAATGGTGAGTAGTCCAGATTGGGGCATGGACTGAATGACCCTGCTTCGTTTATATCACGCTCTGATCAGGAGTAAGCTCGACTACGGATGTGTGGCATACTCCTCGGCACGGCCGTCTGTGTTGAAGCAGTTGGCGAGCGTTCACCATGCTGGTCTCCGCATCGCTACCGGTGCATTCCGTACCAGCCCGGTCGTGAGCCTCCATGCAGAAGCTGGTGAACTGCCACTGCGGTATAGGCGAGACCTCCTGCTACTCTCGTATGGAGCGTGTGTCCGTTCCGACCCCTCACATCCCCACCATATGTCGTTTCTGCACCCCCCTTGTTTAGCACTGTATGCAGCGAAACCACGTGTTACCAGGCCGGCGTGTGTTCGAGCACACGCCGCTTGGGAAACACAGCGCTTCCGCATAACATGCTACCACCTGTCCAACATGAGCAAAACTGGGTGCAAAATGAGCCTGTGGTACACCTCGACGTGGCGAGATGGGCGAAGCCGTCTACACCACCCTTTGTGTACAGAGCACTTTTTCAAGACCTTATGTGTGACAAATTCTGTGGATTTTACTGCCTGTACTGCTCGGATAGATATGTCGGATGTTCTTTTATTTCTGGCCAGGAGAGTTATTTGTTTGGGCTACACCCTATTTGTAGTGTCCTCACTTCCGAACTCTACGCCATTTTAAAGGCCCTGGGTTACATCGGTGGAGGCACACACCGTCGTTATCTGGTGTGCTCCGACTCTATGAGCGCAATGTCGGCCCTCCAGTCTGGCTCGACTACGCACCCTGTTCTTCCCCTGATTCGCCAGAAACTGCGCGACGTGGAACTCAGGGGTACTCGTGTTGAGTTCCTGTGGGTACCTGGGCATGTAGGCATCCCTGGCAATGAAGCTGCAGATCGATCAGCAAAGGAAGCTTGTGGACTTCCACCTAGCTTACACTGTGTCCCTGTATGCGATGTTTTGCTGGCTGCCCGGGAGATTGTTTGGACTGCCTGGCAGAGGGAGTGGCATTCCCTCCCTCTGACCACCAAGCTCCGCTCCGTCTGCGAGACACCTCGCCGCCATTGCTTCGCCGACCATCTCATTCACAGGGAGGAAACGATCATGACCAGACTGCGAATAGGCCACACCAGCCTTACTCACCGGTACCTCCTGCAGGGGGAACCACCGCCAGAATGTGACCACTGCTGCATTCCCCTGACTGTACGCCACATCCTTCTGGAGTGCCCGCATTATCACCATGCCTGCTCTACTTTTCACCTTCCTGTTACGTACTGTGGGCCTTTTTAATGTGTTGTGATGTCCATGTAATTTTACTTCTAGTCACCTTTTATTCTGAACGTACAGCTTGTGTAGCTATGTCTCTGTTTTTCATTGTTTTTATTTGATTGCCGCTTTTCCCCTGTGGGAAATCAAATAACATAGTAGTGATCGAGTTGAAAATTTAAGGTTATGAAATTGTGGGGTGAATAGAACCAATGAATGTTGGTGTTTCTGTTCACCCCGCACATTTAAAATGTGTGACATAACCTGAGTGAAAGAAAATATGTTACAGGGAAATCAAAACATTTATGCAATTTTATATTATTGACATCTCTTTATGGGTGAATAAGTATTAAAAAAACATGGATTGAAACTGCACAAAGAAATGTTGTGTTGTACTTACATGTAAAGTTTTGAAGGTTACAAAACACGTGTAAACCAATAAATCAAAAAATCCCTCATTAATTTTACAAGTTACAGTGCTATCAATCATTTCTTTTATTTAAATTTCTTTTTCAAATTTACAGATTAGCAAACCTGCAAAAGAATTATTAACCTCTTACCGATACATTTTCCCTTCATTATGAAACAGCAACATTTTTTTGAAGTTTTGTTTCTGTTCACCCCACTGTTTCTATTCACCCCCTTTTACAGTACCTATAAAATAAAATTACCTGATAATTGGCTGCTGCATGAAAATCCACTTCACGTATTGGAAGCCTTTCTTATTAAAGTGGAGACCTTCCCTGTAATACAAAAATTAGCATCACATATGAAATGTTTCACTGTACACACAATTACTAAGCAAATTTGATAATGTGTACAATCATTTAAGTTGATTGCTGAAATGTTATTAGATACATGTTAAATTTCCCTGTACTAATTTGGTATTGCAACATTGTATTGTGAGATAGGATATATTTAATGGAAGTTAAATATTGTCATCTCAAAACAGGGGTGACATACCTATCATATAAATGTACATCATTCACGAATTAAAAAGGGTTATTATAGTTATGAGTAGTATATTTTCAGATAATGATTATAGTATTGATGTGTCGTATATTACCTTTCGAAAAAATTCCTCCTTGGTTGCCCATTCTCCAAAAATGGTCCGAACAAATCCATTGCACCTACAGGTGGGTGACCTATAACAATGAGAATACAATTTACATGTTCTGCACAATATAATAACAAAGAAGTTATTGCCTGCAATGTATGCTGAAGACTTTTGCAATAATTTATTAATACCTAAAGCACCTTCCATGTATACCTATATGACAGGAATTTGTAATGACGAAATATCAATTTGTTTTAGTAAAGGAATTTACAGTATAATTATTAAAATTTAAAAAAATAATTTACACAAAAACTTCAATTTCATTGTTATAAATAATCTCATGGTATAATTCCTTAAAAGAACAATTTTTCTTATAGATTATTACTAGTTTGCCTGACATCTTCAATTGGAGCTGTTATGTAACAATTTCTTTCGGCAGCAACAATTGCCCATTCAAATATCTGGCAGCAATAATTTTTTCATAGTGTTTTTGTAGTTAATAATCTAACCTACTCTACGCATTATGTTACTCATTGTTTCCCATAGGCCAGGACATCAGTAGATTTGCAAATTATTATGCAATAACATACACTGAAGGTTTAATTGGTACAATTTTTCCTTATGCCAATTTTTCATACAGTTATTATGTACAGCTCTTAAAAATAATAAAAATAAATAAACACAATTTTTTTTTACATTTCATTATTGAAGACAGAAAAATTGAAATACAAATATTAGCGATAAGCCCCTGTTTATGGAAAAAAAAATTGACCTTCTTTGAATTTGTCAAATTCATTACAAATACAAGTTTGGTAAAGAATGTATTAAAAATTATAATTGATATGTTCCCCATTAGAGACATGTTCTACATGGATGGAATTGGCCTGATGCTTACATGAGTCAGCTGTCTTACCCGATGGCACACAGTGTTTAACAATATCTACTAAATCTATAAGTAAATAAATAACTACTCACAGTTCATTTGTGATCTGTCGTAGCAGGTCTGTTCATTGATGGCAACGACATCTTTCCTAATGAATTCATTGATATCTAATAGTTTTGCCCTTTTCTCTGGGCACTTCCACAGTCGCGGGAAGGGGGAACCGTGCAAATAAGCACACTCCTACTTCTTCTTATAGTCAGAAATCGAAGGAGCCTCCTCAGAACTGTCCTGAGTTTTGAGTGGGGTGTCCCCATCTGAAAGAAGAATTGGAAAATCAAAATTTTTTATTTTGTTAACTAGAATTAGTTTTGAAATCCTTACATGGGCAAAATGTAATTCAATCTACATCAAAGTTCTAATTAATAATAGTGTCAATATGAGTAATATATATTCATTACTCTAAACAATGTATGAATGATATTACAAACACATGCAAGAATGAATGTTAAGCTTTCTTGTTTGTGCACCACCATGATAAGAGTTTCATAACCACAATATACATATAATTTTACAAAGCTTTAGTACCTATCCTTTGCATTCAAACTCAAAATATCATTAAATTTTACTGCATTAAATGTAAATATAGAATTGCAATGTGACACTCTGAGGAATTATTTTTAGATTATGTCAGTCAGTTAAATTTCCGTTCACTGTAGAGTTAGCAGACATTATGAGCAACATATCTTCGAGGCCATTTTCACTGATATGATTTTGAAATAATTGAATCCCCTCTTCGCTACCACTTGACCTTACTCTGCAAAGGTGGTGACAATATGCATAACTTAAAAATAAATTTGTTCTGAACATTACTAACCTCTGAAAAACTTAAGTTTATTCCTTCTAGGCATTGCCCAAAATGTACCCATCTGTGACACGTCACACATTATCCAATTTTTTTGTTTTCTATTGCCCTGTTTACCACAATAGAGGTATAAATCTGACAGATCTCCCGATTCCCCCAACAAGGCAGTAGCAAGCATTTTACGAAAATTATTTGGCTTGCAAAAAAACCCAAATAATTGTTAAGTATGGTATCATCACCATTTCCTACCAGCAGGTCTAGGTGCCAAAGCTCATACGTTTGTAAATTTGCCACAAGCAAGCACCAATGCACCCCATGGACACTGTAAGACATAATCAAGAGCAGTTTGTTATGCAACCGATCGAGTTTTGTAGTAAACAAAGAATATAAAGAATCTGGTTTTTTACCCAATACTATATTTGCCACGTAAATTGGTAAGTAAGCAATCTGATTATAAAAAACTGACCTGTTTTACACTGCTCAAGGAAGAGTGCAATGCCTCCATCTACTGCACCTTGTGTAAGTTTTCGTTCTTCAAACAGACTATAGTAGTCATTGCCACGTACTAATACCACAGAACCACAAATATCCTTAAATATGGACACAACTATTTACTGTCATTAACGCAATAGCCGAGGTATTTCTGAAGGTCCCGTTTTTTATTGCCAAAGGGTGCGGGAATCCTTGCATTTGACATGTTCCTCCCACTGACTAAACAATTTTCATCACCTTGTGGATCAATGAAGGAAAAAGTTTTGCTAGGAAAGTCAGCAACAATCAGGGTCCAATGTTGGTTTTGGACATTGTAGGGTATAAAACACTTTGTTGCTGTGCTGAAAATGATAGAATTAATTTTAGCACCTGACTAGCTGCTTACCATACGAAACAAAACTGCCAAGCCAGTCATCAGGTATGTAACATATCTTTGTGATAACAGCTTCACCTAGCATTAATGAAACACAAGCATCAATTGCTCCACCGGAGTGCCACTCTTTGCTGAACAAGGTTTTATAATCGTCCTCCATGAATATGTCATCACCATACAATCCTATAGCTGTTCGCATACAGTCCATGTATTTAAGTGATTCCACGTCTAGGTTGCACACCAAACTGTTATCCAATTCTTTAGTTTGATTTACGGCTGAATGCCCTACTTTTTTTAACAGAGGATGTTCAAAGTATGTACTCTGTTTCTTCACTCTTTTTTACCAAACCTCTGAATCCCTTACGCTGTCTGGATCATCTACGTTACAACCATTTTTTTGGGAGCTGTTAGTGACAAGTTTGGTTTACGTTTTCGTTTCCTGCTTAATTCCTTGGAGAATACTTTTGGAATTCCATTCCGCAACAATTTGCACACAACCTGAATGTGCTCGCCAACTGCTCTAATGAAACGTGCTACTTTCAAATGTGTGAGCCCATTTAACATTTTACTTTTAATTTGGAAAAACCAGTTCTCAACGTTGGCATTGCTGAAGCGTTGGGAACACCCTGGGATTATTTGAGACCACAAGGGTGTTAGTGGCATGTAGTTGTCGGTTAGATCTTTTGCAATAAAAGGGTTGAAGAATTTATTTTTTTCCTGAATAGATTTAGACCCCATATCATTAATTTCCAAAACATGATTATATATATATATATATCCCTAAAATCTGAAGAAAAAAAAAAGGGCTATTTTGGCGGAGTTGTCCGGTGTTATTCAAATTGTCATCGTTACATCTTTGATTCACATTTTCGATGTCCAACTCCTGTGCAAGCCCTTTCACAGAAACATTTTGAGATATTTTAACTAGTTCATCTAAGCAGTTACTTACTTTGGGTGTCTTGTAAGCGTTTGTGAGCACAGTTACAAAGAGGCGGAAACATTCTTTTCGCTCATGTAGTGAATTTGCAACAATTAGCATGCATCAAGTCTCCCAAGTCTCCTGGACGTAATGTGAATGAAGTGACTGCAGCATATGTGTAAAGTCACAAACGAGCACAAACCAACATCATTTTCTGTGCAGCATACTGAATACATTACTTTTAAATAATTTAAAATAGTCATTTCATTCCAAGCTAAAATTACTGCCTTTATTAAGGCAAAACTGAAATCTGTAACAACTTAAATAACAATAGGCTATTTAGTAATTGTTTTCTGCACACTATGCTTATACCTAAGCAAGTAATTTGAAAGAGCAGCTGGAGAGTGACTGGCAGAGATGAACTCAACAAGAGGTAATATGGTGCCACAAATATTTACCACTCCTGCATAATAATAAATGCACGAGTCTGCATCTGTAGAATTTCTGACTACGGAGCCAGTTGCATCTAAGTGTAACACATTAATGTCCTCACGGTATTGCTTACAAATATCAAATTGATCCGTTGAAAACATCAGAACTCCTAACGGCAAAGAGAGTATGCATTTCTGGTCACAGCCGTAGTCTCGTAAAAATTGCTCCACCACATCCTGGAAATCATCCCTATCTAAATCAAATTTTGCAAGGCCTTCACATCTGATTTTCTTAAAATCATTTAAACTTTTAACATTTTTCATGTTTCCCTTGTCAAATATGTTTTCATCCATTTATTTTACTGCCCTATACCGGAAAGTTGTTGGTCGCTCAACAATTTGACTTTCTTGCTACTCACTTCGATCTGAACCCCGAACCTGCCATGTCTTTTTGTGAATGTGAGTAGTCTGTTTTTACCTCTGACATGAACAATGTAGGTACCTTGAACAGGGTTGTAAATGTCAAACTTGTACATATTTTGACACCCTGGATGTTAACAATGAACATAATATAGTGCATTCCCTTTTTTCCTAATCTGAAATCCTCTGAACTTGTAAACGCACATGATTTTCAGATCATTCAGCAATGCTTTCTTAAGGGAGCAAGCACTTTCCAAATTTACCTGGGTAATATTTGATAGGCCTACTATTTTTTCTAAGTTTAATATCAACTGATATCTCCTTACTTCCTGAAGTTAATTCACAATGGAAATCCTGAACAACCTTTTCAGAAACATTAAGTTCATCTGCAACTGGGACCTCAAGGCATAATGTGTTAGCAATATTGCTGCTGTTACTGATTACATAGATAAGTATGTTCATATCCTGCAAGCAAAAACCATTTCCATAAGTATGATTAGCCTCTTGGAATACTTCCTGTTCACAAGAAGTGTTCTGCCATGCTCTGTTCCATCTACCTGGCCAAAACACTAAGGAGGCACAGCAGTCAACAGTGAAAGCATGGGAACGGTCTCAATGGTGCCTTGTTGGATGTGTAGTAAAATCATGAGAACCTTGAGCCGACTGGGGAGGCCATATTACACAGGATAAAATAGTTAAATATTAACTTGTCATAAAATTAATACAGACAGTGGTTTTTCTTAAATAAATACAATGATATAGTTTCTCTGTTCCTTATATTTTCCTTTTTTTTTTTTTGTTTAATTTAAATAATAACAATAAGGTTGATATCAAACGATGAGTATACAGTCATAGTGATAGTTAAAATAAATGTTAAGGTAAGGGGCCCCTTTAGATACTTAAATTAAACACATTGATTTTGATGGTATGTTATGAATAACATAGGTTGATTCAAAAAAAAATTAATTAATGCAAAACAATGCCGGAAATGCTAGGTTAAAATTTTCTCTTTAGATATGTGTTGGCTCATGGTTGGTCTTCTGCATGCAGAAAGTAACAAAGAAGACAATCTTTCCTGATTTGACGAGCTGCCAGCAGGCACTGAGGAGCACCCTGACTCAGGTTACGAAGAAGTTGTATGTCACGAAGTAATCGCGCCCATGGCCACACACACTACATAAATATATTACAAAATAAGATAACTGAACAAAATATAATTTCCACATATTCTCGAAAGAATATGCAATTCTACTCACCACTTGCGGTGTTTGGAGAAGGAGTTTAAGACATTTATGTCAACAGATTAAAAAACGGCCGAAGCTTAGAACCGTTACATTATGGCTGACATGCTTCAAAAAGAAAGAAGTATTCTTTTGTTCAACTGAAGAAGACCATAGAGTTGAGACATGAAAGACTGCACAAGAAAAACAAGGAATTTTAACACACAAACTTGTACTTTTATATATATAAATTATGCTGAACATGTTGGTTACAAAATAATTAACAAATTCAAGAATAATAAAAAAAAATTATGGTTCCCAGTTTGCTATACAAAATAAAATAAAATAAATAACTATAAAATAGATAGACAAAGTGAGTATACGCATTACCAATTTGTGCAATGGTACAGTGTCTATAGCAAACTCAACATTAATTAAATTACATGGTTTTTCAAATACTGATTGCTCAACTTCCTGACACAAATTTTGAAATGTCATGGCAATATCAAAGTCTGGCCCAGGTTCACTAGCTGGAACTACCATCAGAAGACACCTGAACTGAATGCAATGGGATTCCTATTCCTAACATGCTTGAATCATTGAAATTCTTATCATTCTGACATTGAAGCTCATTATTAGCATAAGTTTTGGAAACATCAGTGTTGTTGCCAGTAACAAAAGATAAACTTTTTGAGACTTGTTTATTGACACCCTTCTGTGCATGGTTAGTGGCCAAATCATTATTTGCCAATGCTACGTCATCACTGTTGGTGTGGCATGTCACACTAGTCTTCTTCCAAATATTCTTAACGCTTTCATCTACATTACTTGTGTTTTTTTTCCACCGCCGATACAAAGTAAGCACATTTTTCCTGGTGCTGGGAATACAGAGTTCTTTGTGAATAACTCCCTAAAAAGACTTACCTACTAGAGCAAGGAGCACTGTCAACATCCGAGAGAGAAGATGAGTTTTTAACTATCAAAGAAACTATGATTTCGGAACTTTTTTGTCCAGAATATTCAAAAAAATGTTTCGTACATTTTCCCAGTTCTGAGACCATCTTTTAAACAATATATTTATATGGGTCTTAGAGTCAGAACCATAAAAATATTTCGCAGCTTCACCAAAAGTTCCAATCTTTTTGTAACCTGATTCATCTACCTCATTGACACTTTTGTGTCTACAAGTCCAGATGATACGCATGAATACCTTACGATATCACTAAGTACAGTTGCTACAAGTTTATTTAAAAAGTGATCAGTACTAAATTATTCATGTCTTCACCGATGAATAAAAACGAATAATAGAAGCACTTCCGGTTTCGGCAATTGGTACTACCTTGCCGTTGTAATTGCTGCGGTTGGTTTTTTTGGCTTTTGCTAGAAAAGTTTCAGAAAAGTTTTGTTCATAGCAAACTCCTGACTGGTTGCATTTCATAACACAAATGCTCTCTAATGTTTTGGTTGACATTTGTGATCTGAACTTGATTTTATTTTTAGTAACTAGACTGAAAACACGCTCACATTCAGCATTACTGTGGGGAATCGTCAATACCGATAACATTACTTTTGACAGTCTGTCAAACTTTTTATGGCCATCTACACCAACAATATTCCCCACACTACTCCACTTTAAATCAACTGAATCTTTTTTCTTGAAGAGAGATGAAGTATTTCGCAGCTGAAGTAAAGAGAACTGCCGATTCATTTTGGTCCTGCCGAAAGTACTTTATTTACAATGGTTTACTTTTCCGGAACATACACTTATAAAATCATTAATTTCCAGTTTCATACGTTTTTATGAAGCAGAAAAGTCCTAAAATTCACCAATTTTTTTTGTTATATTCCTCCTCATAAACTACGTTTTAATGCTTTTATTTTGAAAAACGTTCATTGTTTACCTTTGCAAACGTAAGAAAATTACTTTATCACACCATAGATATGGATAAAACTGCAGCCACACCATTTTTACTGCCTAACATCACTGCTACAAGCTGCTTAATGGGTACATGTAAACGATAAAGTTCACTTACAAGCAAACCACCAATGTTCTTTCCTGTGGCATCACCTTGCAAAGCTGGCAAAAAAAGAAGCTTTGAAACTTTTTTTTTGCAGGGTTGGGTCGTAAAATGTTACGACAATAGGATAAAGTTTAGTATCAGAATCATTACTGCCATCTTTAGATACAGAAAAAGTAGTGGTGCACCGATATGACAGCAATAATTGGCAGATACCGATTCAGTTACTGATTATAATTAACAAATTTTTTTAAGTGTAATATTGCACACAAAAAATTTTATTCCCATGTGAATTTAATAAAAAAGATTAGGTAAAATTGAGAATACGGCTATAATAACGGTATAAAAATATATAAAATACACCATTAAGTCATTGCAAATTGTAAATTAAATTAACTTTTATTTATATTTGTTATTGTAAACAACTTGAACTATAGTCTAATAATTGTAATTTACAATGGGTAAGTTTTTGTTGCTGAAAACTAGCATTATTATCGACTATCACATAAGATTGCATCGAGAAATTACAGTTTAACAATGTAAACATGTTGCTTTATTTTGTTCACTTGAGATTATAGAAAAATGTTTCCACACTTCACTTTTTTTCTCCCTACTCGCCATCTTACTAGAATTATATAAAAATGACTCAAAACCAATTCTAGCACATGTTATTTTATTTATGTTGACTGAATATATAAAATTAAAAATAATTTTTCACTTTTCATGTCACATACAAATAACACAACGGATAATGTTACCAAAGACGCCCATAACGAGTTTGTAAAACGCAGTGATTAACTCTAGAAGGTATCGGGACCACAATTTTGAACTGCTACTACGGGCCGTATGGATGCGACCACTTGATTTAACAAGAAATCCCCACTCGGCTTAACATTTCTTATGCAGAGAATGATTTAGTAGCCGCGACCACTAAATTCGACGAATAAGCCCCACTCTGCTAAAAATTGTCAAATGTTCAGTCATATTTACTGGAAGAGCCCACTAACTTTTTAGTTGAGGAATTAGTGAGCGATCGACCTCACTAATTTAATTTAGTGGAGCAATATAAGTAGAGTTTTTCTGCAATATGGCGGTAGTCAGGGATATTTTCGATAGAGATTTTAATGATTTTATTGCGTTTGCGAGGGACAATCCTTATCTACCTGCGCCTAGAAGATATTTGAGGGATGTGGAGAATCCACTAGAATTTTACAACGACTAAGATTTTTTCAGGCGGTTTCGTTTTTCAAAGCAAACTGTCGCTGATGTTATCGTCCCACTTGTGGCCGAGGACAATGGGCAAAATCGTGGACTGCCGGTGCCAAATATCATCAAAGTGACTACAGGGGAGCAACAGTTTCCAGGTATGTTTAAAACTAGTGTGCGTGTATGTGTGCGTGAGCACGCGGGTTTAATCAGATAGGCTGATTGCAATGTTCAGATCCATTTGCTATTTTTCTCACAGCAGAGATAATGCAATATACGCTATCAACATGTAAGTTTGTTGTAGAGCTAAGATAAGAATATATTTACATTAATATGTTTCATGGACGTCCATAAGCCCCGCCCCACACCCCCAGTTTTCGGGGAAAGTCAAAATTTAGTGAAGTCAAGTGTTTTTCTTTTAAGACATTAGTAGGGTCCGAACTGGAACGTTTTATGGCTACTTACAAGTTGCCATATTGTCTTCAAAAAAAAATAAAAATACTTAATACCCCAGGTATGCCCCCCCCCCCCCTCCCCTTATACAAACGATCAGATGGACGCCTTGATTTATTTGCATAATAAAAATTATCCTTAGTAAATATTTTTCATCAAAATTTCTTTTGAAACACATTTGATATGTACATTTTTTTTAGATTGTATGCGGGGATCTGAACCATCTGCATCATTCGACTGTGAGCAGAATCGCGAAGGTAAGATATTGCTCAGCAAACTCCTCGTACTATTTTATGGTAAAAGTTCCATACCACGTATCCAAGTTAATTCCTTGCTCGTGTTGGCATGATCCTGTACAATTGATCCTATGGTACATGATGCCTGCTGATTAAATTAAGTAGGTACTCAGCAAGATCCTAGACTTTAAAAAAAATTTACGATTAAAAATGAATTATGATCGGAAGTTGAACACAGAAAGAAGTTCTAAAAATCTGAGATATTTTGCATGTAATGTGATATTTTTTGTTATGTTCAGGATTGGCCGACGTACTAAATTAAAACAGCAAGCATCATGTACCACAGGGTCAAGGAATTAACTTGGATACGTGATACGGAACTTTTACTGCAAGAGAGAAAATGATTTTTTTATGCTCTTACATTCAGGATTCAGATTATTCAGTTCTGAAACTTTGATTTTATTCATATACAAAACAACAATATTAAATGATTTATCAGTAAATTATACTTGACAACCATTAGATTATTTCTACATGAGAACATTATTGGTCCATTATGAAAATTGGTATATAGGTGCCCTTTTAGTATACGAATAACATAATATACCTACTGTATTTTGTCCTAAAGGGAGATTTTGAGATTTTATAAAAATACCTATTAATTAACTTCTTTGAAATAAATTGAAGTTGATGAGAGTCAGTCATGTTATAAATCAGGTTAAATGCCACTAAAAACTTGAAAGAATAAAACAAGCTTGAGCTCCCTAGGCCTAATAGTGTTTTTAAGTTCTCACATTTTTAACTGTAAAAAAATATTGTGAAAAATAAAATTTTTGTACATTTTTGAATGGGTTGTATTTAATTAAATACTGGCCCAAAAATATGTCATGTTTGATATTTTTCAACTGTGCCTTCCTTGGGTGCAACTACTGTAGGTACGAAAAATTATAAAAATCTGAAATGGTAAGGTTCAGAGCACAGGTTGATTTTACATGTATTGGCACTTGCTCCTTTTGGAATTACCGAATTAAGTTTTAAAATGTTGATAAATGTAATATTTTAATTTTAACTTAAGTTTTTCTATCTTTTTTCCAATTAAAAATTACTTTGTAGGGTTTTTGAAGTGTGGCACAGTATTAAAATATATTTAGATACTGTGATTTGGTGTGCATACTATTATTTACAACAAATACAAAATAATCCTTTCCAAATTTTGTAATGTCATTTTCATGCCATGATAATATAAACGTTGTGATGACTTTAAACTAGTAGTAAAATATTCACAACCATAAAATATTTTTTTTTTCACTGTACATTGTGCAGTTATTTTGTGTTAAATATAATAGTAATATTTTTTGCCGGTCTTATTAATCTGTATTAATAAACCTATGTTTTAGTTCACAGTATAATTTTTTGTTATAGGTGGTATCTCAAGAGCTGGCTGCACATTTGCAACAATATGTGCATTTCCCGGGCATTCCACAACTTCGAGAAAACACTCTGAGGTTTTTTGAGTTGGGTGGATTCCCGGGAGTGAGTGGTTGTATCGACTGCACTCACGTGGGAATCAACAGCCCAGGAGGTCAGTTTGCGGAACTGTATCGCAACCGCAAACAGTACATGTCGCTGAATGTCCAGGTAACTGAAGTTGTTTTCTAATGTTCTAGTAAAGCATATGTAATCAATCATTAATAGTTTGAATTAGGCATTATTTTAATGGCAATTTTTTTTCCTCCCATAGCTGTTGTTATTATCTTAAACTGTTAATATGTTTCAGGTTGTTTGTGGACCAAATTTAGAGATATTGGATATAGTTACAAGATGGCCTGGTAGTACCCATGACTCTCGTATTTTCAACATCAGTAGAGTCATGGTTCGATTTGAAACGAAGACTCTCCCTGGACATATCCTGGGAGATAATGGATATCCCCAGTTGGAGTTTTTGTACACTCCATTATTGGCTCCAGTAACTCGTGCAGAAATCCAGTACAACACTGCACATAAGAGGACGAGGAACCTCGTGGAAAGACTGTTTGGTGTTTGGAAGCGAAGGTTTGCATGCCTTGGCCATCGGCTGCGAACAAAGCTCCGAACATCAAGCACAGTTGTTCTAGCTTGTGCTGTGCTTCATAACGTGGCAGTGCGGCGTGGAGAACCTCTGCCACCACCAGGCGTTGAGAACCACCTGCCTGCAGTGCCTGTGGCATATTTGCAACCACGCAATAACCGTGGAGCAGCAATCAGAAGAAGATTCATCGAGCGTCATTTCAATTAAAATTATCAAACTGATTTTTTTTTCTTTGACCGCCTAATTACAGTGTCAAGAAAATATTTATATAAATTCTGTTTCGTGATTCCATTAAGTGTTTTGTTTTTATTACTTGGAACTATTAATGCCCATTTGTCTGGTCCTTGCTAGAATTAACATTCTGGAATACCTGATTTTGAGATTTCAACTTTTTTTATCTTCCAAGATATGATTTCAGATGAGCCTGCCATGGTTTAATAGGCCTCTTGGGGAAACTCTCCATGTAAATAAAGAGTTAACGCATTGGGCACTGTACCTCTTGAGACCTGTCTCAAAGGTGATGTGGAAACCAGTGCACAGCCCAGAAGAGTTCCAGTGGATCACGGAGAAAAATGGTTAGTGACGTACAGTTTTTCCACGTAGTTATGTAGTCTTAGACATGTTCATTAAAAATCATTTAATTTTAAGTGTTTTTTTTATAGCCATAAAATATTTCAACAGAAGTTAGATTCATTTTTAGTTTTGAGGATACACATATAATTTTATATTTGTTACGTTGTATGTTTTTGCCCGGCTAACCACACATAGAAACGTAACAATACAAAACAAACAATGTTCCTGAGGTTCTGCTTTATTTGGAAATAAAAGAGTTTATTAAATTATCTTTGTTTATTTCTTTAAAAAAATGTTTTTTCTCATGGTTACATGGCTTCATTACACAATTTTACAAATGAATTTAATTAGAAAAACTTCGTTACTTGCACAGTTTTTGTCTTTACTTATTCAAATTTTAACGACGTCTTTGAATTTTGATAGGATGAGGTCCAAATACATACCATACCAGACATTTTTCTGTTGATGGTCGTTTAGTCTTGTCGCTCACAAAAAAATAGAATTTATTACTGTCCCTTGGTTAGCGATGTAACTCAAGGTACGGTCGCGCACTGACCGAAGTCCCGCGAAGTTGGGCCGTTGCCGACGCCTAGGGCCTAAATTTCTAATACATTATTCCGGAAAAAAAAATGAACTTAGTTTAAAAAATTACGGCCTGGCCCCAGCCCCTAGGCATTAAATTGTCCCTTAGTGCAACTCCATAATATTGTGCGAGTTGCCGACTACGCGACCGGACTGGACGACAATCGAGCGACAACTGACTTGGTAGACGAGATTACCTCCCTTGTATAGGTGAAGACAAGGGAAGCAACCCCGTGGGCCAACCGACCAATCACAGTACAGCATTCATCAACATGCCCAAATAAGGAATTTCGGCCGAGCGCATCACACCACGCCAGGACTCGCCCTGATTGGCTGGCTAGTGGTAGCCTCCAGAGACCCTTCCAGACGGTCGCTACAGCTGTGCGTACAACGTGACGCGTAAATCCCAAACACGCATTTACAAAGTGAAAAATAGCTTTCTGGCGCCAGAGTGTCGCGCCTGTCCGCTCTTCTTTCTGTACTTTCCAGACTATTCTCAAAATATTACACTAGCAATATCCAATAGAATATAAAATTACCCAAAAAATTCAAATACAATGTTAAAAATTTAGTAAACAAAGTTGAAATTCATATAAAAACTTTTGTTTAAAAATGATGTCCTGTAAAATTATAATATATACTGCTTTAATTACTGACATTAATTATCAAATGTCAACATTAATTATTATGAACTAGAGTTAACCTTCAAATTAATAATTAAGTATCTCAAGGAAATAAGTATTTTAAGGCTTTCCATGAAATTTAACCAAAGTAATTAATAACAATTCTTAACATATCTGAACTGTTTTCTATATCAACAAAAAAAAAAAAATATCCTTCACCTCAAATTTATTCTTAATATTCTTATGACCCATTTTGCAATGCTACATATTTAATCACCAGTTATGAGGTTGATATTGCATGTTTTCTGGTATACAGTTATGTGGGCAGCAGGGCCATCAAGAGAAATTAAGGGCTCATTGGAAACGAATAAGATAGTGGATTGTTTTTTTTATTCTGACAAATATTAATGTGCATACTTCATTGACATATAAGTTTTGCATATCCATATGTTAAATTAAAAAGTCTAGTGTGTAGGTACAAGCAGTGTTGTACATGTTGATATGCTAATATACTGGTTATCTGTATGAAATTCCAAATTTATTGCAATTTAAATTAAAATTACTATATTAAGTTCAGGGGTTATAAAAAGTGTGTAACTTTGCATCATTGTCAATATTTACTTAGCTACTGTGCCCACAAAAGAAGCTAAATTGGTGTTACTGGAAAGGTAAGGGATGAGGGCTTGTGTTAAAATACTTTCTCTCAGATCATTTTGGTAATTATGTGATAATGGTGTTTCTGCACCACCTTCATTTAACACATATTTGCCTCTACAATTTCTAAATATTTTTGTTATACTTTTGAACCCCTGTTGAAACAAGTTATGTGTGAAGGTGATATAATGTACTCCTGTTTGTCTTCTCTTCATTCCTTCATGAACTCTGACCCTTTGACAAAAAAACATGAACTGTGAATTAAATATCTTTCTTCACTAGTCTATTGGAAATGTGTGTGCTGTAGGCTGACAAACTGACTATGCATAACACAAAAATATTTTTCTTTCCCATGAAGAGATTTGGATGATTCACAAAATTCTTTAATGTTTAAACAGTGAAAGTTTTATGAGGTGGATACATTTTGTAGTGCAACAGCTACAAAGATAAAATTGTCCAACTCTGATGCTTCTGAGAAAATACGCACACAAAAACTAAGGTGAACAGTATATTAAGAGATTAGTTACATTAATGCATATTTTTATCGTAGCTTACATAACCTACCCTACCTTTAACTTTAGTTAATTTTGCTATTTGTAAGCTGATGCTCAACAGATAAACAGAATGGGTTATGGCCTGATTTTTTTTTCACCATTGAGGTCATTAGAAAAAGTAGAGAAAGATGAAATGAGGATGGATGAATGGGGGAAAGAACAGAGTACCCCATGATATTATAAATAAAATTTTAAAAGTTTCAAATTGCTAGCTGCAAGTGCTTGTTATTTCAATTTTATAATGGTAAACCATTCTCTAATAATATGAGTATATTTCTACAAGTGGATTTTTTTTAATCACAAGAAATTTAGGTTTTTACAGTATTATTTGGAGGATACCAAGTGTACTCAAAACTACAGTAGTAAGTAAATTAAATTATTCTGTACAATAAATAAGTCACTAAACTTTCTTTCTTCAAGGAATTGTATTGCAAAATCACAACCTAACCTGTTTTAACGTGACACTGCTACTTGAAGGAGACAAATAAGTACAATAAAAAACTTTCTTTAATTTCTTGTAAAATGTTTGATTAAATATTAGTACTGTTTAGTTTGAAGACATTCGTCATTGCTACTGCGATCTGCACAGACTGCTATGGCGAATGGTGAGCAGCACAGTGCATAACACTACGGCCACCACGACAATCGACCAGGGATTTTCATTTATGAAAACATTGTAAAATAAACACGTAATTGTAGGGCAATATTTTAACAGGGACAGACCAATGCGGTGCTGTACATGTTTGTTATTTAGGATATAAATCTTTATAATTTATTTTGTAGCATGCTGTAAACTTAATACATTCTTCTTGTATCAATAATTCTAATTTCTTGCCTCATTTAGAATCTCTCATTACTCTGCATCATTTTCAAAATCAAACTTCACTCTTAAACCTTCAATATTTACTCCTGTTTAATGTGATGATCCCATACTCCAAAGTCATTTTTTTTTCATCACTGAATGAGTAGCCACAAATTTTGCATGGTAACAGTAGTTAGAGTGAACACAAATAACCTCACTTGTAACTTAAATATAATAAAAGCTTACACTTGTAGAAAATATACTAATGAATTTTACTAACTTGTAAAAAAGCTATCAATTATGCAACACATACTCGTAAAATTCATGAATATTTTAGATTTTACACATTATATTTTCTATATTTGCAAGGTTACTACGGTCAGGGAAAGACTGGAAAAGTCAGGGATTTACATTTACCCTAGAAAAGTCAGGGAAATTAAAAAGATTTCTGGAATTTACTATATATGTATACAGTACACTCCCTATTTAACGCGGTTGTCGGGGGACATAACTTTTACCCGCGATGTTTCGATGTGACCAAGGTCAAAAGGCATAAAACACCGCCTGTGTTCTAATAGGTCGGCAAGCACGCACAGTATAGACGGCCCGCCTTTGTGCGGACTTTGCATCCGCAGTTTTCACTAAACGCGGGTGAAAAAATAAAAATAATAAATTTTAAAGATAAATATTAAATGTTGAATTTTATTTTTTATTTTTCCGCATGCCGCGCACAGTTTGTCGCACGGCCTACGAAGGCGCCACACGCCCCCATACACACGTGTGGCACACAAGCTGCTGCCAGTCTCGTGGTGTCAGCCACAGTATCTGCTTCGTCTAAGTGTCCGTAACAAAGTAAGTGCAGTGTGTGCGGTTACACACGATTCTGTGGTCAAAGTCTTCTAAATAGAAAGGCCATAGTAATACTTCAAACCGAATATGAATCGCAAAGTACCGAGTTTGATTGACAAAATAAAAATTCTAGATTTACGTACTTACAGATAGCGTGTCTTTTGCAGAAGTATGCAGCAGATACGTGAAAAACGATTCTAGCATTCGTACAATATAAAATAAAGAATCGTCTATCGTGTAAAGTGGTTAAACTTTGTTATCCATGCTTACAGTAAATTATAAATGGTCACATGTGGGATACAAAAATTGCGCCAAAATAATTTTAGCGCAATCAGTGGCGCCGTATTAAAAAGTCTGTTAAACGTTGTCTTTACTTATTCCATCAAACGCTGTGTCGAGTTGCTGAGTGTGTGTGGCTCGGATCGGCAAGTGTTATATTCCCCAGCCTCTGGTTAAAGGTCGGGAGGCCGCTACACATAAACATTTCCGGGGCTTGTTTACTACCTCACGGCAAAAGTGGTACAGTATGGTTCACGTAAGTATTGGACCACTGGGAATTCCTCGGCAAAGATTAAAAATACGCTAGCTGATTTACTTTACTATTTAATGTTAAAACATTATACCAAAGTAAAAAGATGAACGTGTATAATACAACGAATAATATTACGTCTGTAGGTTCAAGTTGTAACAAAACATTTATATGTCTCCGCTTGTCAACACACGTGACCACGAGAAGTGTGCAGACGGAAATGAGTGAACTACTCAAGGTCACCATACTTCCCCCCTTTCGGCTTAATCGCCCCTCTCATCACTGGCGCTTATATTCCACTCCTCCCATCTACCCGGGTGTCTTGGTCGCATATTCTCGGCTCGCCTCTCCCCTCCCAGCGCTGGCCGTCAACCAAACCTATCCAAAATCAATCCCCAGCCGAGTCACGCTGGATAATGTCGCTGGACGGTGGGCTTTATCGGGTCCCCTGTCCGATGCTTTATTTGTGGGTTGAAAAAAAATGTTAAGAACTAGTGTTTCAGAAAATAACACTGGGCTGGATTGGACCATAATTTGAAAACACTACAAGATAGAGGAATAATGTACGGAGATATCTTGTTTAGAATTTCACTGCGGACATTTTCTACGCCTAGGATTTTTTCTTCCCGATGCTTAGTTTGTGAGTTACAAAGCAAAATTATCCTAATCGGCTGTCAACCATTTATTCCATTATTATTACAGTAGAAACTCGTTAATCCGTGATGATTTAAAAGTGCAGAAAAAAAAAGAGAAGTAAAAATTTGTCAGCGCTTAAAATTAACGTCACGCGGGCCGGCGGCCGGCAAACACTGCAAGCCTTCGCATGGGCCGCCAAACTCTGCAACAACGTTGTTTGTACCGACCCTTTGTGTCGTCCCCCTTTCAGCTGTCACATTTGTCACTCTTTAAACTTGAGGGGGATGTCCTGACTTCTGCTTCCCGTCTCCCTTTGTTTGTTTCCACCCGCCAACGCACCAACGCAAGGCAGGCGCCTGGCGAGTGACGTGTCTGGCTGGCATTCGGCTGGACGAAGTGTTGGAGGGGGGGGGGGGGGGGGGGGGGGCTACCCAAAATTGATGTGTGCAAGTTTAGCACGATCTTATCTTTCTCTCTTCGGCTGTTGTAAATGACCGTGAACTAATGGCTAGGCAGTGCCGTATTTTTTTAAGCCGAGACTAATTCGAAGACGGTCCTTACCTTGAACGGATTATCCGGGTTTATTACTTTTTTTTACAGGATTTTAACTATCCGGGCATCGGCGGGTCCCAATTAACACGAATAATGGAGAGTTTACTATTTTTTATCCATCTGCTGCCAAGGCGCAGTAAGCCTCGGTAGATGTTAGGTCACATGACCTTGGCCTTAACCCAGCTGCACGCCGGTGTCTGAGAAGCTTGACAAGACCTTCCGGGCTTTTAATCGCTAGTCCGTGAAATTCGGTAATCCGTGATTATCTCGGTCCCGACCATCACGAATTAACGAGGTTCTACTGTGTTATTAGTATTATTATTCATTTCTGATTGGGGGACATGGTTTGACTCGCGATATACCCGATTCCGCGATCTATCGGGGCGCGGTATACCGGGAGTTTACTGTACTATGAACCAACACACTTTCCAGCACGATGTTAAAATATGAAATTTTGATCTTGTTTAAGAAAATATTTGTACTACTGTAATTTTCAATTCTGTCGTGACGCAAACCTGAGAGACAAGCGGCATTTAACAAACCACATCAGAGCTCATTGGACATATTTACAAAAATAAAAAAATGTACCATGCATGAGACCAAGATGTTTTATTGAGACTTTTAGGTATGTACAGCAATATTAATCGAACATTGTTTTATATACAACAATTAATCATGATTAAATTTATTATTAATACTTACAAAACAACATTCAAACTTAAAATTTACTGGTTTAAAACTAATTCATTACAAAGTATTTTTTTAATTTCCTTTATTTTACACATATTTGTAATTTTTATCAATTTTTCTTTGATGCTGTGAGCAGACCTGCCAACCCTCCCGCTTTAGGCGGGAGACTCCCGATTTTGTACCCTTTCTCCCGCCCTCCCGATTTGTCATTCAAATCTCCCGATTTTTGGTTCTGTTTCTCTTGAAGTTTTTAATGCAATAAATTTATAGAATTAATATGTTTGTACCATTATTCCGTACAATCGTATAGTAACTACGGTTCGTACCATAACGTGTAGTTATTTTAATAGCCTAAATGCCTACAATTATCGGCTAAAACGCTTGGTTAAGCGTACATCTAAGAAAGAAACGTTGTTATTTACGATAATTATGGGAGCTGTTTTGGTACACGTTTGTCATTGGTGTTTATTAGCCAACCAGAAAAAGGTTTCATTTGTTTTCCAAGATGGCGTGTTTTGTCAACATTGTAAACTGTATTTTCGGTGGTGTTAGTTTGAAGTAAAGACGGAGTGGATTAATAATGAGTAAATGATAACACTGTTTACATTCGTGCCCAAATTCTCTTCGGTTTGTCAGCCGGCTATGTGTGAATTGTTTGTTCGTCCCCGAACAAATTCGCCTTTGTTCGCGTCTGTCCTCACAGACGAAGTGTAGAGGTAGCATTATAGTACAGTCTTCGAATTTATTCAACGGTGTATTCATAAAAATATTATTTTGTGGAAGCAGTTGCGTGATGAGTATTTTGTATGCATTGTTTTGAAGCATATAAATACGAAGAAACATGCCGTCAATGCTATGGCATCAAATCAGAAATTAGACGTTTTTCGTGACACAAGTCGGAAAGAAGATAGTGTGACAAAAGCAGAGTGTTTGTTAAAGTATTTTATTTTAGAACACAATTTGCCCATTGCTTGTGCTAATCATGCTGGTTTACTCTTAAAATAATTTTCAAAATTTACAAAATAAACAAATTTTTCCTGCACCCCCCCCCCCCCTCCCCCACACAAAAAAACCTCCCGCTTTTGGACTGGCCAAAGTTGGCAGGTATGTGTGAGTGTGATTAATATCTTTTACTGTACGTTAAATATTTTACTAGAAAAATATTAATTATTCATGAATATTGTGATTTTGATTCAAAATTCCTTTCGAGAGTGTGTATGGTGGTGGGGTGGGGGGGGGGGGGGGGGAACACTATTCTCAGAAGCATAATAACAATTTTTTTTTATTTTTGTTGCATGGGTTAACGGGAATAAAAATCAGCATTTTTAAATGTCAGAAATACTTGTACATGCTATGAATATTTTATATTTTTAACAGTGTTATCTTAGCAATTTTAAATTTGATGTTTTTATAGTTGTGTGTAATTTTATTTGTGGGCCTACACATATTAGTATTAAAAATTCATAATCTGGTTGATTTTTGGCAGTTCATTTGTTCTACTAGACTTATTATTACTTATAGTTAAACCATTCATCTTAAAGTAAACTTAAGCTAACTAATCCAAAGAGATGAACTTTCTGAAAGGACATGTCTTATACCAATTATCATATGATCATACTGAAGTAAAGATTTCAAACTCTATAAATCTTTAAAATATAGACTCGTGGAAAGTAAAGCAAGTGACATCTCTATAAAACTATTTTTATTCTCTAATGTCTAACTTTATTTCCCTTTCAAAAACTTTTCAGTTTTATTACTAACCTTATTTTACAAAAGCTGCCACTTTCAAAATGTACCATGTATGTAGTCTTGAAGAGTGGTTTCTGCCCCTAATTTATTTTCTAAAGAGATATGCAACATATTTATGGTGACATTCTTAATTAAATAACAAATAAGCATACAATGGCAATGAACTATTTTATTATCTACCAAACATATCTACCATACAAAAATAACTAAAAAAAAATTCATTGCTAGATGTTATAAAGGCAGACCAAATTATTTCTCAAAAAGCTTTACCATGACACGCACTGCACTTATAATTATGAAAACACAGTTTGAAATATTGTTTTAACAGCACAGCCCAGACCACAGGCGTGAAATCTGGTGAGCCCCCTCTCAACAAATCTAACTCTGCAAGTGTTTTAATTTAGTTTGTAGAAAGATGTGATCTAACAATTATTTATTCCATGTTAAATAAAATGGAAAATATATCTTGTAACTCAACTTGCGATAATTATTTGTTGTTAAACCACAAGGATCTTTTGACATACTTATTACAGCAAGCATCATGTACCACAGGATCAAACTGAACGGGCTCATGCCACCAGGATCAAGGGACCAACTTGGACACATGGTCTGGAACTTCTAACGAACTAGACATTGCAAATCTGAGCACATGTTGATGACAATAAAGTTAAATTGTTCCACAAATTACAAATATTCTAGAAATAATTTTTTTTGCTTTTTTACAACAGATCTTTAGTGTGCACACATGCAGCATGTTTTGGCAAAAAAAAACTCATAACAGATCCATGCATTTCCGTATAAATTTGACAGGTGAGAGTACAGTACTGTTAAAATGTATATCACTTGAGTTATGAATAGGGACAGGTAGTTTTCGCGATCGCGAATCACCGTCGTTATTTCGCGAATTTGGTCAAAATTTCGTTATTTAAAGCTTAAATTGCCACAAACACATATAATTTAGATATAATTCATCTTCCGTTCGTAACACCAGCGCACCAATAAAAAATAAAACAATAAAACACTACATGAAAATACATTTCACCGTGCCGGCAACATTATTAGGCAAAACTAGGTAAACAATTTATTTTCTCCAACCATAACCACAAAAACCACATTCTGTGGCAATAAATCACGGCGAGGTTAACGACCACAGATGACGGTAATCCAGGACCATTTATATGTATTTTGCATTTTAACATTACAAGCTTCAACATTTGTTTCTCGTGCCATGAAGTTATCAAAACAAAACGCGTTTCTCAATAAACGTGTTACCAACGTAGCAGTACGAGAATGCGAGAAAGAACATGAACGTTTACGAACAATCAATTGTTGTTTAATCATACAATCAAGCGTGTTCGGTAGATAAAATCGATACCGCGTTCAGAACGCGTACATTTTAATATCAACAAAAATTACAAGTGTTTTTTCTTCATAATTTACTTAACCATAAAATACTTTAGGCAATTTTAAACTGCAACAAACAAATTGATGGATGTATGTGATTTTTTTTCTTCGGTTGTTAGGTTACTGCACATGCGTGCGTTTATTATTGTTCGGTGGCTATTCGTTGCGGTAACTGAACGAAGTATGACATAAACGCACTAGATAGGGCCTAAGAATTTTCTTCTGATGGTCTCTATTCGACAGATAAGGCAGTTTTATTTTGTAAATAATGTAATTGCAGAGTCAGTTGGGACCATAGAGACTCAATTGGGGGACGCACCACAACGCCAAACGTATAATAACGCCGAATGCCAAATTGACCACAACGCCGGCACGCTAGAAAACTGCTGTGTACCACAACGCCAAAATACATAAAAGCCGAAAAATGTCATTCCAGGACTTCCACAAAGGTTAGATTAGGTTAGGTTTGACTAGGTTATGTTTGACTAGGTTATGTTAGGATAGGCTAGGTTAAGTATGGTTAGGTTAGGTTTGATTGTGGTATTTCGGCGTTAAGGTACATTTAAGAAACACACACAAATTCATTCAGTTGTTATTTCAGCGTTATGGTACACAGCAGTTTTCTAGCTGTCGGCGTTGTGGTCAATTTTGACATTCGGCGTTATGGTTCTGCGTTATTGTACGTTTGGCGTTGTGGAATTTCGGCATTGTGGTAACAACCCCTCAATTTTTAAGCACATAAGCAGTGAAAAGCACAAAAAGTCACGCATTTCTTCCCCCGCTACTGTAGCACTGCAGCATACTAATGGTGTTTGTGTGCAGCAAGCAAAAAAAAAAAAAAGGAAAACTGAAGCGCATCGTTTTGCTATGGAGACCACTGAGGTGTTCCTCAAAGCGAACATCCCATTTCATAAACTTCAAGACCCCAGTATTTTAAGCTGGATGAAGAAATATGTTGAAGTTTTGTATTTATGCCTACATCAATGTCTGTAATCATGGAGTGGCTTAAATTTAGAAGCTCTCAAAACCAAACCCAATTTAAGCTAGTTGGAAATGGGCATTTTAAAACTAACCTAAGCTAAACTTACCAAATATAAAATAAGACTCACCTATACCAACCAAACCTAAAACTAAAGAAACCTAACTTTTTGGCCTAGCATACCACCTGAGTTAGGAATATATTTTATTGACAAACCTTCCCTCTAAACCTAAAAGTTTTGACATTCTGGAAGAGTAGCTACTTTTAAGTTTGAAGGGTTTTTCACTTCTAAATATTAGTTCTAAACATTTTGATTATTCATTACTGAGTTCATTTACTTTTTCTTAAAAAAAGGTACGCGTAGATACATTTCGCCGCTTTTTTTTCCTCACCGCTTTTCACTAATTTTACTCACCGAAAAGTTCCTGTCCCTAGTTATGAAATATGCTTAAGTGTCAACACAATTACAGAGTTTTTAAGTGTTTTCATTAGCGTATCATTTACTTTAACATCAAGACATAAGTAAGTAAATAATTTAAAAAAAAAAAAAACACTACTCACCATTTTTCTCCATGATCCAATGGAACTCTTCTGGGCTGTGCACTGGTTTCCACATCACCTTTGAGACAGGTCTCAAGAGGTACAGTGCCCAATGCGTTAACTCTTTTATTTACATGGAGAGTTTCCCCAAGAGGCCTATTAACCATGCCAAGAAAACTGAAAATGATATTAAACTTTAAATATTTTTAAAGAACAATATCATTTTCAGTTTTCAGTTTCTCCATTCTCTGCAAATGTTCTAGCTCTCTCTGCTTCATACGCTGCACGTGAAGCTCTTCTTCCCTGGCTGCAGCTCTACGAAGTTGCCGTAACTTCAACTCGTGAAGTTCATCTTCACGAGCAGCAGCCTTTCTTGCTTCCCTCACTTGCAGCTTCAGATGAAGCTGCTGTAGATTTTGCAGCTTTATATCTGCCTTTTCCGCAGCATCCAATTTGGCAAGGCGGCGTTGCCTGTGAATCGCGCCTTCACGACCAGACGAAGGAACCGCTGGTGGGGCAGGCTTGCCTCTACTGCATGATGCAACTGACTCAGCGGGTAGCGTTGACCTTTTATGGGAAGTAATTGGCGACGAACAGGGTGCTGCAGTGATTCCTCCAACAGATGTGTCAGTAATAACATTGCATGTGCCCACATGTCACTGGCATACTGTTAGAAAAATAATCATGGTCCACTGAAATAAATGCCTCTGACATGGTTTATGGAATTTTCACTGCATCTGGTGTGATAATCATGTCAGTCCCCAGTGTTGTTTAAGAAGTGTTGACAACCAGCTAATGCCATCTCCAATTCTGGATCAGTTTGCGTTTCTTGCACAAAAGGACCACCCCCCGTGGTCATTCGCTGCCTGGTGTTTGTGGCCAGAATCTTCTTTCTCCTCGTCTTCTCGTTCTCCCAACACTTCTTCAGCTGAGACCAGATCGCTAAAACAAAACAAAATACTGTATCACACAAGAAATGGAAACAATAGTAAGTTTATTTAGTTAAAGGAATACACATATGCAATACACTCGCAAATACATTATAAAGAAATTTGTAAATGTGTAGTGTAATTTTAAATATTATCCATGCATAATTGAAATACTTAAACATATTGTCTGTTTGTAACTAAATAAAACCTAACCAACCATATGTACATTACTGAATCAGCTAACAGAAACTTCGCCTTGCAAAATTAAATTTTTTTGAATAGTTAAAAAATTGGATAAAATAAATAAGATGCAGCTGGTAGAAGATTGCTACCTATGCACATATTTCGGGAAGCAAAACTCGTGCAAAATTAAACACCAAAACTACTAGATTACCACACATGTTCAAATCTAAGCAATGAGATATTTTTAGCAATTCTATTACTACAATTTCAGCAATAAATGAGACATTATAGTAAAAACACTGTACATTTAAATGACCTATATGTAAACAGCTATTCTAATGAGGTTATGGTATATATGTAGTTTAGTCCCTCTTTGTAAAAAGAAAAAAATTCTAAAAAACTTTTATTTATCGCAAAATGCAGAGATACGAAATTCCTACTCGTTTAGGAGAAATATAGTTTTTCATTATGCAGAAGTTATAAAGAACATACCTTCGCAACTTCGCTGAACGAATTAAAACACTTTGGTATGTCCTCCCATGCCTTCTTCTTTGAAGCAATTGTGGAAAAATCTGTTTTCTTATTTTCCACAATACTCGAAGAGGCCTCAACGAGCGAAAACAAAATAGATTTTTCACAAGCAGAAAACCTTTCACCATACTTCTTACCAGCAGAACCCGTATCCATCTCCATCATAATACTCTCAAGAAATCAACAGAATTTTAACACCAATGTTTGTTCGTACTGGATATTTAATACCTACGTCATTGTTTTAGATGTTTCCTATTGGTCAACATTTATGACGTATGATTGACGTCATTGCATTCGGTTAAACTCGACTAGCTTCGTTATTTAGTGGCCTCTCCCACTAAATATAAATAATACCGAAAATTACTATGTACGAGTTAATGGCGCCACAATCTTTACAGGCATCTGGACGAAGGAAAAAGTGAGCAGTGTGCATGTGCAAAATTTGAGCGTTAATACAGCAACGTTTAGGACAACAATAATCGTTGCCTAAAAATAAGGGACCTGCTGTGTCCTATCTTGTATTAGGAATATGGTTAGGGTACAAGTGTAGGATATTCAACACCTAAATTCTTATTTTTGTCTTTTGGAATACTGCACTAAGAACACCAAAATGTCTATAATTTTCTTAAACGAATATTCTGAAATTCAAAGCGGTGACCATACACTTTTATACTATCATTTTGATCATAACTATGTCATCTTTAGTCACAAATTTTTAATAAATAACTGGGTATACAGGCATCAAATTGCTTGTTTTGAAGAAGTAATTTTAGTATCTTACATCACGAAATGAGAAAATGTATTAATATGATTCCAGAAAGATTTCATTTTACTTGTAGCATAAAAAATTTAAGAGCTGTTGCTCTGATAGGATTATTTCGAAGTCCCTAAAACAATGAACACATTTTTGAAACTTAAAAGGCAGGTAGATAGGAACCTTAATAAATTTGCACATATTGCCCAACTAAAGCCCGACATTGTGCACACGCGTCCGGAAGTACAATATCTGTGGTTTGAACTTCGCCATTAGCTAAAGTAACTTCATAAAATACATCACTTTCAAGAAAATGAACGAGGCATGGACGGCACATGGTTCTGTGTCCGCATGGGACATACCCTTGTTGCCACATTTTCCAGACATATAACACATGGATTTTCTGACATATCCGTGCAAGCTATCGTGCTTCGTCCCGAATCAAGCATAGTTGCAAATCTTCTTTTTGCTGGTAGGTGTTTGGAAATTCCATGAGTTGTTCCTCTTCTAATACCATTGGTAAGTATTTATATATTTCGCCACAACGTGCGCTTGCAACTGAAAAAAAAATCAGTTATAGAAGTACAGAAACACCAAACTATATAACAGTTTTATGAGCAAATGCAGATATTATTTTTAATGCACTACACATGTACAAACTTTCTATTAATGGTTCTTCAACATCAGCGTATTTTCCTTTTTTCAGGCGTTTAATACTTTGTGACGTATTTGCAGCTTGAGAAAGAATATTGTTCAGCTTGTTTAATATTGTACTTAATGTGGATGTTTCTATTCCCAGTTCCTTTGCTATTAACACGTGCGGGACAGTGGGGTTGGGTATTATCAGACTAACTGAAACTGTTTGTTATTGTTTTACGTTCGAGGTTAATACCGCTTCCCGGACTTTTGGCAGTGTTTTGTTTTGTTTCTTGCATGGCGGCGCGCGCAGCTCGTGCTGCGTCGTC
Organism: Bacillus rossius redtenbacheri; assembly: GCF_032445375.1. NCBI lineage: Eukaryota > Metazoa > Arthropoda > Insecta > Phasmatodea > Bacillidae > Bacillus > Bacillus rossius. The sequence goes on along the minus strand of NC_086338.1, from coordinate 8,090,536 downwards.
ATGACAACTGCTGATATAAATAATCACGCTGCTTTTGGAACAGCTTCAACGAGCCTATGCTTGTGTCAAAATTACGTTTTATTGGCCTAGGTAAAAAGGACGCTTACGTGTCGCGGCCGAGATTGGCCTATTTTAGGCAAGAGAGAAGAAAAAAGAGTGGAAAATGACGCCATTTAGTGCGTGAAGTTTTTTCCCTCGGGGAATATTTATACGTGGCGTGGCTATTTTCGGCGTTAGCACTGTGACAATTACGTCTGCATACAGGGCAATAGTCAGAGATGCCCTGACATTGAATGCAGAGGGCTTGCATTCAATTTACGTGAGTTACGACGTATTTTCTGAACGATCTTAATCGTCCAGTTAAGGTATGGCCTGCATCGTGTTTGTATTGGGATGCTAACGTAAATCTTACCGTCAACTTCATTGAACATTATTAGGACAAACTTTAATGTATTATTAAATTACGTGACCATTGACTTTCGGCAATTATCAGCAATTTAATTACGAACCACAATTCATTCTCACACAGGTTCAGTGGCTAGGAATTTCATGCTCGAGCAAGCCGGAGAAATCCCAAAACTTTTACGTTGTGAACACTTTAAGGAACTTAAATACTATTTATTTATTTTGTTTAAGAGTCAGGTTGTCTATAGAATCCCATAGACTGGACTAAATTAGCTATTTAATATTTGTTTTTGTGACATAATGACTCAAGGTTCATCATGTTGATATGGTTGATTTAATAAAAATAAATATTAAGTATATTATTTTTACTTACACATGTTAAATACCTCTGGCGCCCTGTTATTAATTCATGCAATAGCGTTCCAACGTAATTTTAAAAGAAAATATTAATTTCTTCAAGTACACGTTTGTGTACACTAGCTTCAATAATGTCCAGTTTAACTCTCACAGATAATGCCTTACGTTTTTTACCGCGTTTTTCACCCTTTTTTATGTAGGTATTTCTTAATGAAGCACATTTGCAGCTTAATAACACAAAATTATTTTTACTGTCAAAAGTAAATAAACGAAAAATAACGATTCTGGTGCATCAAAGATCCCTACGTATCATTTAGTATCGCAGTTTCTAAAGCTGGAACTAAATTTTCTCACTATCTATGGAAAAATTTAGTCCACAGAGTTCTATCTAGTGGTAGTCTTACGAACCTTACTCGATCAAAATGTCCGAAACGTGAACGATAAAAATGAGACGTAAAAATATTGAATTTGCTGCTATAATGTACATACGTATTTGTGTGGCGGTGATTTACGTTTAATTTTGATAACATATTAAATATACACGCGTTCGCAATTCCGCCAATTCTTTAACTATGCAGGGAAAACTATTTTTATTTTCTCCAAACTGGTCACCATTTTTGCTACACGTAGCCTACCGAGATCACTCAAATACGACTTGTTTATAATATAAACAGTGGACAATCGAGTAGCGTACTGCGGAGAAAAACTTCAATGTGATCCAGAATAGACGTTTTGTGAAAAACTTGTAATGATATGAAAATATTTGAGATAAATGTGCATTATGTCGGCAAAATTTGTTCGTGGTACACAGGAAAACATATCAACATTGACAAAAGTTGTGCGCTATATCCAATAAATTAATACATAACCTCACATCATTTTGCCGGGACTGAGACGGAAATTCACAATAAACGGGTTCACTATAAACTTGTTTTACTGTATATGCAAAATATGTACAATATGATGTTTTAGTTTTGCTATGTTAATTCTACTTGTACATTCAGGTATAGGTATGACACTTTATGTTTTGGTAGGAATATAAATATATAGAATCTAGCTATGAAAATGAGGGAACATAAATAAAATCAACGTATAACAGTCTTAATTCATTTCGCATTATGCTAGAATCCAAATATCTTCATTTTGCTTCTGTGATTTGCTCACAGTTAATACCAAGAAATTTGAGCCAAGGAAAAATCTTCAACTGAAGAGGTATCCAATCGGAAGCATCCCAGTTAACAAGTCCTACTAGTTAGTAGTCGATGATGTGGAATTTGCTCGAGTGTGTAGATCGTGGAGTCTATCCTAGAGGTCATCAAATCCGCGAATATTGCAGCTCTCTAGCCATTGCTAAACACATGTTACTGCAGAAGAAAAATACAAAAAAATACACAAAATAAGCAATGAATGGCTGTTGTCAACAGGATATATACACAGGAATATGGTCAAAGAACAAAGAAAAAAACAACAACCAATGCTGACGGCACAAATAATATTGAACCTAAAAAAAATACGCACAACGTTGAAACGAGACAAAAAACAACAAAACGAAAGGACGAAACAAACACAATAGTTTTCCAAAACAGCTATTGTGTTTGTTTCATCTTTTCGTTTTGTTGTTTTCCTCTCCATGTGTTCTGTGTTTTTGTCTCGTTTTAATGTTGTGCCGAATTTTTTTGGGGTTCAATATCATTCGTGCTGTCATCATTTGTTGTGGTTTTTTCGTTCTCTTAGTCCATTTTTTTCCGACCATATTCCTGTTATGGAACTATATGTTGTGTATATATCCTGTTGACAACAGCAATTGTTTGCTTATTTTGTGTTTCTTTTTTAGTTTTCTTCTACAGACATACCTGTACTTAGCAATGGCGTATGTCCAAAAACCTTACATCAAGTCATGCATCCCATTGCACAAATCTTTCAAAGATTATATGTAATTGTTTAGTTTCCACAAAAACAATCTGTTGTCAGTATAAAATTTCCATGTTCTGCGCTTACCTATACTTGAAACCTTTAAATATTGCTCACTTTCTAATCACTTATGCTTTTAGCCGTACTAATATCCATAAAATATGCCGAAAGCTAGATAATTCTGCCCAAGATCAATTAAATTGACCATCGTTTATTTTTAAATACCGGTAGGAACTAGGCCATTTTTTCTAACTTTTCCAAAATCTGAATAATTTCAATTTCCTCTCAGGATTGTTAATGAAAGTATTGCCTGAGGTCACTATAAGGCTTTCTTATGACTATGGAACATGATATGTATTACAATTGATTATAAAATTAAATTTAATGGATGTTTTAAAGATAGAAATGGCTTTGCATTCTCGTGGTTATATTATTACTATGCATTTTAAAGCCATATAACTGCCCCTATAGAGTTTATATTAGCTGTCCTCTTTATTTAATCTTACATTATAAATAATAATTTTGGCAGTTAAGTCAAAATTTTGTCTTTCTGATGGTGTAGCCCGCAAATGGGTAAAAAAATGTTTCTGGTACGAAAATTTCCTTTGTGGGTCAAAAATGGTGTTTGTGGAAGGATACAAATAAGAGATAAATTTATGTTATGCATTCTACATTTGAATGTGGCACATTTTTGCATGGAAGTTTGTAAATTACTCTCTCATTGCTATGTTTATAGTGGTCTCATTCACATATGTACAGTATTTTTGTTTTAATGAATGCCTAGCAGAATTCTTGACAAACATTTCCCTAGCGAGAGCCAGCTAGTGTAAACATGTTTTAACATTTTTTTAAAATCTGTGTCGTGCAATACTTGAAATTCTTTTAACTTATCTTTCCTTTTTGCACTTTTTTCAAGATAAAAATAAATATCTACTAATATCTCATCAACTTTGCAAGGAAGAGTTGCTGCTGCCTTTTCTGCAGCCAAATTGATTAAATGATAAGCACAACCCACAACAAACAAATTGGGCATTTCTTTTTTTAAGTGTGCTGCTGCCCCGTTTTTCAAGCCTATCATTACAGGAGCGATATCAGTGCTGAATGATATGCAATTTTGTAGTTTAATATTCCGTGACCTCAAAGACTGTATGACCAATGCTGCAATATTAACTCCAGTAGAGTCTCCAGACAGTACAGGTACACAAAGCACTGAACTTTCCAACTTACCTGCTTCACTGCTGTAATAACTTACAACAATGGGGTATAATTTTGAATCGCTATCATTACTCCCATCTGTCGCCACAGAGAATGTACCGTTTTTTAACGTCTGCACAAGTTTTTCTTCTTCCGTTTTTGCCATTTCAGATATAATTGCTGACTTTTTGTACGTGCACAGCCAAATTGTTGAGCTATAGCACTATCAGGGAACATTTTGCGAAACAATAACCCAGCATGATCTGAACAACTAACAGGGAGATTGTGTTCTAAAACAAAACATGTGAACAAGCACTCGGCATTCGTAACACTTTCTTCTTGTTTGCATCAACACAGCGTACATTATCTTGATGTTTCTTGGTTTGTATGTGTTTCACGACGTCCCACCTTCCCCCATGCGATACAGCAAAGTCACCAAGACACAGCAAACAAAAAGCAAAATGATCTCCTTTTCTGGAAGTTAAAATACAAGAAAACTCGTCACTGTAAGCTTTCTTGTATACAGTCAAGTATTTAGTCACTTTCTTTTCCGCCATGTTACTTGAGGTATGGAACCTTACAATTCATTTCATAAACACATTCGCCGTGCAATTAATTTTGTAAACATATTGATATTTATCACGACACGAACTACCATAGATGACCAACTAAAAAAAAAAATCCCATGCTGCACAAAGCATGTAAGATGGTCAAGAATGCAAGATTTCTATTGGCGAATTATTTTAAGCGCTGATTACGGGTTGGCTACCCCCTTCGTGTTCTATCCGAAGTGAGACGAACGTTACCGATCGCCGAGCTGTGAGACAGCTTTGCGAGCGCCACAGCGCAGCGCCAAGCACATGGAGAAACATAACCTTGAAACCTGACACCGGCCATTTCTAGTGCCGCTAAGCGAAAGGAAGCATTGCGGGAGGGCGGGAGGGTTGGCAGGTATGTAAATATATTTTAACATGAAATTTTTAATGACCATAAGATAATGGACATATATATTTATTTTATTTTACTTGTCATTCATACGACAAATTATATGCATTTAAAAACTATTTTAAATATGAGTATTTAAATTAACTAAAACAATTTTTTTTACCCGGCTGTGGTGGGTTGCTTACTGTTTGGCAGTCTTCCTCATACATATTTTTGTAAGGACGAGAAAAGTCTTCTGGAACGTTCGGAAATGTTTCCGGATCGTAATCTGAAAAATATCTATAAAATAAAAATTCAAAAATATACTTATTAGGTGATATTGAAAGTTTGGGATCTTTCTAAGTGCTTGTAATTTTTTTTGTCAATATAAGAAGGGTTGTGGTTATCAAGTAAATGTATCGTCCATAAAAATGATTAACCGGCCGAACAACTAATGTAAGACATAAACGAAAATATGTAATCTAAAAACAGTTTTGCAGAAGAACGATGGTTAAATTTAAGTAAACACTATTTTAGAGTAAGCCTCTACCTTATATTATTTTACCTTGAATTTTCCAAAAACTATTAGAGTACAGTCCTACAATTCGTATAATTAACCAAGACCACGTATAAATACATCATTAGAAACGATTTTAGTTCTTTTGTCTGAAATTAGTTTCTAAGAAATCTAGAAATTTAAGTTATTTGGACAGACCGTATTCAGTGGAACAAAGGATGAGATAAATGGGCGATCTTAAAACATGTACTTGCTAAATAAACAGGTTTAGTTCACGTATTAATAATTCACTACACAGTCACAATTTTTTGCACTAATGAACAGCATGAACATAATATAATGTACTCGTAACATAATGATGTACCTCTTTCATGGTTCAAGGTGTGTCCATGGGAAGCTATGTTTGTTTGTCCATCACTCGTACTCGGAATTGCTTCATCTATCATACCACCACCCATAAGGAGAACAGATTATTAAATGAAAAACAAATTGTCAACACCAACAGCGTTATAGTCATTCATAAATACATTTTTAATGGGACTGAAATCATAAAGTTGGTTGAAATTTAAAAATGAAAGATATTGTCGGCTAACTGAAATATCTAGACGATATTTCGAAGGAAAAAAATGACCCCAATTATAAATTTAAAAATTTTTTACTCAAAGTTTTTCATGTCCATACGTTGATTAACTTTAAAATTTAGTTTTACTTATCAATAATATGACAATTTATCTACATTTAAAACGAGATGTTATGTAAGTGTATTTACATAAAATGAAACAATAAAAATTTTTACCCTGCTGTGATGTGTTGTTTACACTTTGGCAGTTTTCCTCATATATATTTTTGTAAGGACAAAACAAGTTTTCCGGAACATTTGCAAATGTTCCCGAACACACACATATATTTTTTTTCGTGATTTTGAAAAATTGGGATCTGTTTAAGTGCTTATCATATTTTTGGTTAGTAAAACAAGGGTTGTGGTAACCAAGTAAATGTTTCGTCCGTATAGATGCTGCATACTCATTACTATTTTTTTTTACTGGTACTGCTTAGTTGAACACCTTAATGATGGTACTATAAACAAATTTACTTTTTTAATATGTTGCATGATTTGAATTAGATAATATTTTACAGTAGGTCCCTTACCTTATATTATTTTACCTCAAATTTTCCTAAAAAATTTAAGTAAAGTACTATAATTTGTATAATTAGCATAGGATATATGTAAGTTCAGTACTATAGATAAATTTTGTGCAGTTGTCTGCAAAATCTGTTTATAAGAAATGTAGAAATTTTGTTGAGTTATTAGGACAGACTGTAACTTAATCAACACATTGAAGTCTATTGTTACCTTACCAATGTGTAAAGAATTTTTATTTATATAAAGAAGAGATTAAAGGCGAATTTAAAACATATTGTTACGATCGCGCTTGGCTGCAGTGCTTGGCGTCGCCGCGCTCGTTCGGCCTGTCTGCGCCCCTTTCCACCCGCATCCTCTCCCTGTTATCTCGTGTCATACTATCTCGCAACATCCTGACCGTCGCAGCGCGCACCTGCCTCAGATCGAGTTACTTAAAAGAGGCCGCACTGTGGAATAAAATGACTCAGACATGTTTATCAGCGCATTTTGTGGGAACCCGATGCTTGTTGCGTTTATCGACGTGCTTTGAGCAGCCGCCACGTCCTTCGAAAACTCACGACGCGTTTCTGGGCGGGAACCCAAGTGCTATATAAGGAGGTAGGCCCGAGGACGTCAGTCAGTTCGGAGAGTTCAGTCGGGAATTCTCCCGCGGCGGAGTTTCCGGGCGATAGTGCCGCGGGTGCGGCAAATGGCAAAGTCCTTGGACGAAGGTTCCAGGGCAGGGAGTGAGAGAGTTCAGTGGAGTCGGGAGTTTTACCGCGGTGGAGTTCCGGGCGATCAGAGTCGCAGGCACGGCAGAGTCCCGAGTGAAGTTGCGAGCGAGGAGTTGAGCGGATCCTCGGCGAAGGGGAAGTGCAGCGGCGGAGTGTGGCGACGGAGTCCCGCGGCGGAGACCCACGAGGGGTGCTGCGGTGAGAGTTGCGCTAGAGGTGCGGCCCAGCGAGGTGTGCGGACGAGTGACTGGGGAATTGACATTTCTTTAAGTGTAATTTATTTGCCAATTAAGAAGATTATTTGTAAGTGACAAGTAGTGGTAATAAATAAAACTGTGTGTGTGAAATAAAATCTTTTAATTGGGCTATCCTTTACGAACCCGCAGGAAAATCGTAACAATATGTTAGCTCGAATAGCTATTTTATAGTTTTGATAATTTTTAAAATTACATAAAAATGAAATTACATTTGAGGACGTTTTCACCGATTAAGGGATTTTTAACTTGGCTTGGGAACTTGTATGCATACTAACGTCAACTATTCAGTTCAGCGTTAGGGATAACATACTTTTAGCAGTAATTCAAGTCACCAACGCTGTTTTATTTATAGTAGAATTTGTTTTTAGAGTTTTTTTGATAATGGTTAAATTTCTTGCATGGATATTATATACCAGTTACCTAAATCATTGATATTAAAGTTTTGTCATTTATAGTAAATGACTTTTTTTTTACTTTTGCTAAAGTATAATCGAAGAAGTCCAAACTACTCATTGATACCTAGCAGACGTTCATTATAAAGAGAGAAATATGATTCTGTTTACGGTATTATAATTCACTACACACTACCTGGTAGTTGTGCAAGTCCTTGAGAATCTTCACCGGACAGTTCTGTCAGGTCATCATGATTAGCGTCTCCTAGCAGATCTTTTGGATGACCAATTTGTACACGGTGTCACATCGTCGAAAGAAATTCAAAAATCGTTATCCTCCCTGACACAACGTGTTCCTGGGCTTGTTGAATGCATCGACCTTGGAGAAGCCAAGTAAGTTTTCTCGCCCTGGAGACGTGCATCCCTTGCTCTAGTCTGGCAATATTTCGGCACTCACTCCCCGCAATACCTTGCAGAGTTTCAGCAAAAAAAATCTCTTAAAGTTATTGTGCATACAAAATTTTAACATAAAATGTTGCAGTTTAACGTAGATCAAAGGGAACGTTAAATTTGGCAATAAAGAAAACGTTCAAAGAAATAGCTAAAGGCATGGGTTATATATCTCTTTGTTTGTGGGCAATCACATTAAATTTGTTGTAATTAAACTACGTAGTACATACTTATTTATACTTTCTGATTCTGTGTACTCACATTATAAAAATCTTACTGTTTTATTTAGTATAATACAATATATTAATATTAATTACAGTTTCTACTTTAGTACATAGTCAAAAATCTGAAATAAACGATTTCAATAAATATGATTGGTCGTGCCAAACATTAAAAAAAAATATTTTTGATACGAGTGAGAGAAATAATTAGTGTATCATGAACAACAATGCAACAGGCGACATTTTTTCACAACATGCTTCTACTAGACAAACGTGACACTTTACATACCCAACCCTTTAAGACAAAAAAATACCAACAGATAATTTAAAACTATGTGAACAATAATTCGCTCAACTCACAAGCCATATATGGTCTTTATTCGATACTATTAATCCCAGGTGTTTATAAATAATTTGAATATTATCATCCTTTTAAAAACTTGATAAATAAATGTTGTGCACGTTTAAAACAAGTGTTTTAAAGGATATCTATAAATTCTTACTAAACTGTAGGACACCTTTATTCAAGGCTATTTTCTATGGATACGTGGCAGAAGGTCAAAGTTACAGACCACTGCATTGAATGTTACTGATGGGTGAAAATTTCGGATTTATTAAAAATATATAAATTTTGAAAATGGCTGGAGTTCACATTATAAGTACAGCCGAACATACTTAGGTACTTATTGTTCACTGTCACTTTCCTCCGTTACGGGTAGCTATTAGGACGTAATGGTCTTGGCGTTGGTTTAGAAACGCTTACCGTTTATCATGGCTAGGCTGAGGGTCTACCTCCGGATGCGTAGCTCCAACTCTTCTTAGCACTCCGAAATATTGTAACGTGGAACAATAGCCTAGCATATCTTATATTACTTTACCGGCCTCCATCTCTCTTTCAAGAACCAAGTCATAGTTGGATACAAGAATTAGTTACACTTTTAAGCTGATTTGAACCACATTGTTTTCTTTTATGTCATCGCAGTTGGAAGGCCACTGATTTGAAATGTTCAAGAACTGTCAGAAATCAATAACATCCCATAATGCACTGCCGCTTTAAGGTTACAACCTTATACTGACGACAGATTACGTAAACTGAACTTCAACAGTAAAAGTATTGCAGTGCAATCTTAAAATTTACAAACATAATAAATATAGACAGTTTCTATGAAATTTAACTATAGGCCTGTATATTTCTTTTCAAAATACAACCCCATTTGTAGTTGAGTTCAGAATCAGGCAATAACTCTAGACATTATTGGCTGACACTAGGCAATACGGTGAATGTTCGTTGGACATGGTGGTTCAAGTCAAAAACTAGGTAAGTAGAATTTAAGTGATTTAAATAAATAAAATTGAAAGTATTACATGCCCAATCTGTGTATAGGCCTACCAGCTACAAGTACCCAAATTTATTATTTATTTGGTCATTATTGTTTATATTTTTATTAATGTATATATTTATTTATTTAAGTATACTAATGTATCTTTGGAACTACCAGTATTGTTTCCAACCTCCAGCCTCATCTAAAATCAATGTTTGTAAACAAGGTCTGTTAAAGCGTGTTATTTTTTTTTTTTTATTAACTTATGGATGAACTTTGTATCCTTTGTGTAGTTAAGGCATAAAAGTGTGACAAACAAACAAACAAATCAACTAACATTCACATTTATAATGTTAGGATATCTACAGATACATAAATATAAAAGTATATATCACTTTCTACAAGTAAAGTCTCAAATAATATTTTTCTACATTCTAAAATTTTAAATACAGTTTCTTTCAAGTACCTGTGAAATGCCAAACATTTGGATGTGGCCTTCCGACTACCATCATCAAGTGTCTGTGATAGTTCTTCTAGCCTGCCCATAAACGGAGAATGATTTTGCCCCCAACTTTCTTAAGCCACTGGTTCTCGAAGTACCTGAAAAATTTACAAAGCAATTATTACATTCCAGCAATGTTTTTAAAATGTTGTGTTCTTGTAGTCATGTATGAAACTTTTGATCATTCAAAGGTACTTATACTTTGTCATTTGCTCCAATTTCTTAATGAAGGGAACTTTAATAATATAGTTTGAGTTTCTAGGCATTTGCATGTTACTCATTCCCCTAAACTAACTCAAAAATGAAATTTTACTCTTTCTTCAATTAATTATCCTAACTTAACTTTTTTTTTCAATAAAAACAAGATTCTGACTATATCTTGATCTAGCCGAAAATACTCACATGTATTTATATCGGATGTCAAGAAATAATTAATTTGTAATGCAAACAATGTTTCTTACTTTGGTGTTGTAGATAGAGTTGGCAGCAAATTTTTCGTTTCGGCAAAAACCTTTAGAGCGTTGTAGCCTTCCAGTGCATTTTCGTGTGGCAAAAGTGGAAGAGCTTGCAGCATTCCCACAACCTGTCTAACATCCTCTTTAAGGAACGCCTCAGCTCCAACGAGTGCCTTCTTCACGACAGCCTAAAAACATTTCTTATGTATATAGTTATTAGAATGGTTTCTGGTGGTATTTATATTGTTTGAATTTATAAAACAAAACAAACAAAATGTATTCTATATTTTCACCTGTGCAGAGCGAAACCAGCAACCAACATGTTTAGATTGTGGAAATTGTTCTGCAACAGCTTTCTTCAAGGCTGCCTCGTAATCACTCATGATGCAAACTGGACTAATATTTCCGCAGGTGGTCTTTAAATACTGAAAAATCACTTCATAAGCTTCAGTTGTTATGCTTTCCATCAAGCAAAATACGACTGGAAATGCCTTGAACAAAACACCGATATTTGCGATTAAAAATGTGGCATATTATTACAGTCGCAAGAATTTGTCTGATGGTAGATACAGCACTAACTAATTTAAATAATTTTCTGAAGTGGCAAATGCTATCACCAGAACTTATTTCCCAAAATATTTTTTTTCCCTGCAAAACATTGGCAACATTTTCCTTCACAACGTTTTCATAAAAAAAAAAACTTTAAATTAGTGCTACGAAAAGAGAATGACTTGTAACTGTGATGAACGTGGCTTAGAGAGAGATTAATCGCGTTCTTGGCGCGCAGATAATCAAAGATACAATACTTTTGACACGCCAAACTCCAGGTAACTAAAAGAATAGGAATAAAAGCTTAAACATTTGCATTTATATGTGCATTGAAATGTGTGTCACAGGCACCTCAAAATACCCTCCAATTTATAAATTTCATAATGTTCAATAATCAACCGGTTTTTTCACTGCTAGTTCACAGCTATTTTAATTCAGTCCAAACCGAAGCACCGAAAAATATTACAAGTTCGCTCTTGTTTTTTCAAAAGTATTATACTTACGTAACTATCTCAGCTCAGACTTGAGATTTAATTGTACTTAACCACTATTACAGTGTCTAAATCCTGTGCAAATAGTATTTACCTGTTATAATGCTGTTAAGCAAATCAACCTTTCAGTTGGCTTTTCAACATTTAATGCTTACGTGATCATATCCCATTGCCATAACTAAACAGCTGTCGAGCTTCCAAAGTGTTAGGCGGAACCTTGAATGTTCCATCCAAATGTAGCTCGTTGCTGCTCAACAGTAAATGCTGAAGTTGTTGAATAATGAAAACAACACTTCTGTCGTTGTTGCCACCAGTAATGCCTCTGAAGAATGGTTTACCATCTACTACGCCATAACGAACATTATTCTGCACCAACAGCATGCAATACTCCTTCAAATCTTTCGGAATTGGTGGATTGTATTTTTTGTGTGCTTTCTTCATAATGCTTTCCAATTCCTTAAAAGAAATTATACTGGAAGTATGAATTGGATATCTGGAAAAAAATAACATATCATTATGCTCTCTTAAAATCCCCATAGATATTAAGAAAATGTTTGCACTATAAATGCAAGGTTAGTATCTTCCTAGAAATTTTAGTTACAAACAGTAAAATTATTCATTTACTTATTATTTACAACACAGTTTATGAAAAACATGTTTTTTCTCTATGATCTTGTTTTAATGTCAACACGAAATTACCTTTCAGTCTCTTCATCTATTGTTACAAGGTTGTAAATTTAAATTGCCAATTAGATATTCGTTTTAAAAATTTTAATAATTTATTTATTATTTATTTATTTATTTGTAATTGTAACATGCCAACCATCAGAACAAAGTCTTTAATGGTTGGCATACAATTAGATACATATACACTCACAATAATAAACATAAATGAAAAACACAAAACAATACACACAACGAAAGACAATAAAACAAAAATCAAACGTTACAATTTAGACAATACAGAACTAAAACACATATGATCATTAGGAACTAAGGAAAATAATTAAAGTCTTTATCAAATTTATTAAAATTGGTTATTAGTCTAAAGATAATATCATTATTTCTGTTAACTGTACATAAAGTGGAAGTTAAACGACTGTTAAAAGGAGGTACTCTTAAACCGGTTTACAGTTTAATTTGTTAGTATAACATTTTTTAATAAAAATAAAGTCAAGTAATTCTCTTCGATTTGAGAGAGATATCAGATTGGGTAGAGGAAGTTGTTTTTGAATAATAATATTTATTAATTTATTCTGTATATTTTCGATTTTCATATTATCGCACATATAGGATGTTGTTCCAAATTACTGAGCAGTATTCTAGTTTTGACCTAATTAATGCTAAATAAAGTGAGAGGATAGAATCAGTTTTGGTAGCATAACATGTGACATATTTAATTAAAGCTAATGTTCTTCGGGAACTAGAAATTAAATGTTGAACATGTTGGTGAAAGAACAATTTAGAATCTAGAATGATACCTAAATCTTTGAGAGAAGAGGATTTCTGAATTAAGGTGTTGCCCAATTTATAATCGTATTTGATAGGAAGGTATTTTCTGGTAAAGGATATTATTTTTGTTTTGCCTTTGTTGAGGGTCACAAGATAAGCTTTACATCAGTTATTAATTTCATTAATGTCAGTTTGTAATAATAAACAGTCATTAAAAGAGAAAATTTTTCTACTTATTTTTAGATCATCTGCGAATAGAGTGCCAGAAGAATGATTCAGAATTTGAGTAATATCATCAATAAATATGTTAAAAAGTAAAGGAGACAAGGTACCACCTTGAGGAACTCCAGAACTAGCTATAAAATTTTAAGAATTGGAGTTGTTGATAGATACAAAAAAAGTTCGATTTTTAAGGTAGCTAGAAAACCAATTAACATAATTGTCACTAAGACCGAAATTATGTATATTGCCTAACAGTAATGAATGGTTTACAGTATCGAAAGCTTTAGCAAGATCAAAATAGCAGGCATCTACCTGACCCCTGCTAATTACTTCATTAAAAATAGGATTGAGGAAAGTAATTAGATTGGTGGCTGTGGTCATTCCTGATCTAAAGCCATGTTGATTACTAGATAAACGATTTTTTAGTTGGAAATTAGTGATTTTAAAAACTATTTTTTCAAAAATTTTAGAGTGACCATTTAATAGTGATATTGGTCTATAGTTAACCACATTTAATTTGCTACCGTTTTTATGAATTGGAATGACCTTTGCAATTTTCCATTTATTTGGAAAAACTTTGGGTTCTTAAACTAGTATTAAATAAATGGTTTAATAGGGGTACTAATAAATGTAAACAGCCTTTCAGAATAAAATTAGGAATCCAGTCGGGTCCTGTAGACATTGAGGGTTTTAGAGCCCTTATGCCCCAAAGCACAAGGCTGTCAGAAACAGAGGGAACAGATATTGTATCAAGGAATGAATTTAAGGTGGGAACTTGGTAATTGACATTAGAGGACACATAACCACTTGAAAAGTATTCAGCAAATACATTAGTCAACACCACTGGATCACTAGATACAACATCATTAACTTTTAACGAATGTTGTTCATGATAACCGTTTTTTTATTAATTTGAAGTGGATGAACTTGTAATGAAATTGATTGTGGGTTAATATACAGTTGTTTTATGTTTTGAACATATTATGATCCTTGGTATTCCTGATGCCACAATAGAAGGGGATTGTAAATTTGTACCGGGTATAATTCAAGATTATTTAACTGTGGAGAACAGTATGAAGTATAATGAAATTATTTTACGACACTGAGGGAAACAAGATTAATATAATTTTTGCAGAAGAGATCAAGAAACAGATGAATTTATTAATACCAGATTAGTAACATCATTCGAAGTAAAATTTTTCGACACGACAATAATACGCAAGATTGACATTCAATTATAATTCGAAGATAATAATGCCCATCTCACACTAGACTACACGAAATCTCTTTAAGATCAACACCTACTTCAAGTTCCTGCACGATACCACTACTTCCAAACAGCATAGGCTTAACAGATGGCAACGGTCTGACAGCAGTCGACGTAAAAACTCGGGGCATCAGCTTAACGAGAGTCATGATTATATAAAAAAGGCTTCGCAGAACGTCTAGAGTCCACATTGGGCGAGAGCTGAACGAGATATCTACTTCTGGAATGAGTTGGAAGGTCTCCGGGTAATAGGTAACAAGTCAAGAATTCACTTTTTGCAGGAGAAACAAAAAAATTTAGATAAAAATTGAATTTAAATACTTAAATTTTTCTTGCATTATTCTTTTATTTACCAACATATTTACCAACGATTAAAAATGCATTACATATTCTAAGTATACTTAAGAGTTTATTGCTGGAATAAACTAAAGATCACCAAAATGTGACTTGTTACCTTTTACCCGGAGACCGTCCAGTTGTTCGACGATCCATAGCAGTCTCATTTCCAAACTGCGCAGGAGACCTTCATTCTGATGTACAGTAAGTCCTCTATTTACGTCGTTTCGGATTAACGTCGCTAATGTTTGAGTACTCATGTTTCAATTTAAGTTGTCGCCTATTCACAATAACGTCGTTTACAATGACCGTAAATCTTTATTTTAACCAAAACACCGTATATAATTCGTTTATAATTCTTTGTTTCCTTCGGTAGTTAATTTATGCTATGTAGCGTAAGCTACATGTTCACCGCCTTATCTTATCATACATCATGAGGGACGCTTCCTGCTCTCCGCGTGGTGATGCAATACTAGCCCGCCCGCTCGGCCACCCACGTATCTCGCACGTAGAAGTGTTATCTACTTCCCGCAACGACACAGCATTTTCTCCTACCCCTTTTCGTCCAACTCCTTGGCACTTCAGTCGCTATGTGTAGTGTATTCACAGCTTTTTCATTTAAAATGTTACGTAAAATGATATAATTTATATTGTTTGCGATGTAAATTTAAAGTAGTGTTTCTCATGAAAAATATTTTACATTGATTTTTATTAGATTTATTCCCGTACGTAAATTGTAAGAATTGCGTCGCGCTATTGTATAACCTCTTTTAGGTGTTTATTACTTCATGTGATTATTTTAAATCAAGGGCTCTCAATGTTTGTCATACTTATAGTACTTTTATTGTATGTATGCATTTCTTTTGACTTTGTTCTTACCAGCCTCCAAAAGAAAACAGTTGTTTTCTCCCGCGAATGACTTAAAGTAAAATCTGTGTAGCGCTAAACCACTTTGTATCCTTGCACTTTGAATGCATTATGCGTTTATATTACGTACAGTATGTACTATATATCTGTTTTTATATTTCAATCAATAAAGGTAATAAAGCAGCTGGTTAAATAACCATTCTATAAAGCTGAGAAGTACTAGTTGGACTTGTTTCCCACGCTGTCGGTTGTCATTTGCTGATAAAATTGCCCGTTGTCACGTCTGTATGCCAGCGCTTCCGGCCGACCTTGGGCCGTGGTCGGCCGGTGGCATGAAACATGGCTCATTTTGCATCGTTTCTATTTACGTCGCGGTTTTCAGGTACGTAACCCCGACGTAAACCGAGGACTTACTGTACCTACGTCATCGAGTTTGGTTGTCAGCGCTTCGGATATCAATTGTAGCTATTTCATTTTAAAAACTGTTACGCAAACGTACAAATTTTCCTTTGAATTGATTTACATATCTTTTGAGACATATTCTTTCCAATGCATGTTCATCTAAATTACCATATATAATTTTGTATTTTGATTTAAATCTATTTAAAAAATCTATGTCTTTGCACACGCTGTAATACAGTTCCTCTGTTCAGATGGATTCAGTAACGAAAATAACTTTCGCTTAAATTTGTAAAAGATCCCTTACTTGAAAGTATTAATTTCCCTAGTGGTCGGTTTTGCGAATTACTGAGCAAACCAGCCATATATTTTATTTGTTTTGAATATTGATCCTATTTTCAACTGATAACTTTCAATACTTTTAAAGTAAAATTTTTGCTCTGGTGGATGCAAAAATTTATTATGCAAGCAATCTTGAAGTGTATGTTGGACAGCAGCCTGATGGGCCATTCAAAAATGGCAACAGTGGTAGCGAAATTGTCATGATGCTTTCAGAACATATTTATGGTAGTGGTAGAAATATAACTGCTGATAATTGGTTTACTAGTGTGGAACTCGTAGAAAAGTTGAAAAAACATTAGCTTAGTTACGTTGGCACCATTAGAAAAAATAAGCGAGAGCTGCCTGTTGAATTTGTTTCTGCTAGAGATAGAGAGCCACGAAGTAGCATCTTTGGCTTTCGAAATGAAATGACTTTAGTGTCATATGTGCCAAAAAAGGGAAAAACAGTTGTTCTTCTGTCAAGCCTTCATTATAATGCAGCAATTGATGAAGAGAGTGGTGACCTTAGGAAACCAGAAATCATAACGTTTTATAATGCTACCAAATCAGGTGTCAATGTCTTGGATGAAATGACTGCAACTTACAACGTTGCTAGAAATACAAGGCGCTGGCCGATGGTAGTGTTTTACAGTATGTTGAATATTGCAGCTGTAAATGCTCAAGTTATTTATTTGGGCAACAAAAATGAAAGCGAATATAGGAGACAGTTTCTGAAACAGTTAGTGCGAGATTTGACAGCCGAGCATATAGATCATCGAGCACAAAGTACCAGAGGGATTCCATCATCATTGCAACTGAGGTTACAAGGGCGAAATGAACAGGAGAAGATCGAATCAGGCAGAGAAGAATATGGGAAGAGGAAAAGATGTGAACCTTGTTTTACCACAAAGAAAACTCGCCGTACCAAATATCATTGCATTAAATTCAATAAGTGGTTGTGTCTGCAACATGCAAAAATTGTGTGCTCAGACTATGCAACGAACAGAACACCTGATAGTGATGACTGAACTGTATTTTCCCAGTTTTTAGCCGATTGTTCTTTTAGACTAAATCATTTATACCAATAATTCAGTATTCCTTTACTTTTCAATAATGTATACATGCTATTGTGGTAAATGAAATTGTTCCAAAAATACTTGTATTTGCGAGATAAACTGTGTGTGATCAAAAAGAATGAAATGGGTAGTAAAATATAAGGGGGAGGTTTCATTATTGCACAGGAACAAGAATAAAACAAAATATAATATACTCAAAAAGAAACATATATGGGACAAGAAGAATAAGTGAATATAGCTTTTGAACGAATATCTGAGTAAATACCGCAACAAAAAAGTGAAACGGTATAAGTGTTTGTAAAACTTATATAACTAAAGTGTGTAATGATTACCATGTAAACAAATGAGTAAATTAATTTTCTTAACTCGCAAGTCGACTCAAACATTTGTTTAATTTTATGTACAAGTTACTCATAAAATAATTATACTTTTTAAAGATATAAGTGATGTTTATTAATATATGTATCTGGTAGATACATTGCGTGTAACCATGGTAAAATTTGAATGCGTGTAACGCAGTGTTAATATTGTTACAGTAGCTAGGCGCATTGCTTCGGAAATTGTACACTAATGTGAAGTGGACTAAGTTAGCCAAAATTCGTGGAGTTGATGGTATTTTGAAATATGATAAAATTTGTAGAATAATGCTATCAATACTTTCCATTCCACACAGCAATGCGGAATGTGAAAGGATTTTCAGTTTGGTGAAAAAAAACAGAAGACAGTTCATATCCTCCATGTCCAGTGACACTTTAGAATCCCTTTCAATATTGAAGACAAGAAAATCAAATTTGTGTTATGAACAAAATTTTAGTTCTGAGTTCTTAAAGAGAGCAAAGAAGGCAACAGTTGCTTCTTTAAAGCCACAGTGCTCCAGTGCTCCAAATTAGCTAAGTATTAATTTATTATTTTTTCTTTTTATAATCCACATTGTTTGACTATGTTATATTAATTTTCTGGCAAAATTCTTATCGGAAGCCAAGATAGATTCTGTGAGTTGTATTCTTGTGTGAAATATTGTGCTAATCTTAAAGTATCACAATCAACAGGTAACAACGCACAAATATTTTTTCATGTAGCTATAGCTTATTTGATAGTGGGTAATTTGTGTAATTTAGTTGTAATTTAGCAGTAAGTCTGCATTGTAGCTATATAGGTAATTTTTTTGTCTAAATTGGTATTTTTATTTGTGTTTAATAATCTTCCTAGTTCAGATTTTCATAGGTTGGCAGGTATGCAAAGCTTTTATACAAGACCCAGTGTTTTTGTTTTCTAATTATATAGTTGCACCGCACATATTGCAAAATGAAATCACAAGAGTAATTAACATAATTGTAAAATAAAATGATGATCATATCAAGAGTGTTATTTTTTTTGCATGTGTACAAGTGCTCGTCGGTTAAAGACCAGAGGCCGGTCTACAGGCACGAACCATCTGTTAGCAATGATAACACGAAGCACGTCCTCTGCCGGGTCCTGCGGCCTTGAGTAATGATAACGCGAGGCGTAGCCTTGCAGAGTCAGCAACGGACCTGACTTACATACCTCATGACACACGTGTGTGTATGTGTGTGTTTTTGTATACACAAACATACACAAAACCTTAGAATGTATATAAAACACATACATACCTAATTACCAGTTGTAATTTATTTAAAGCTTAAGTCAATTATTCATTGCTAGCGGTCTTCCCAGGTGTAAAGCACATGACAGTTTAAAAATCGTACCTCTTAATAATCAGTGAACATTCACCAATTAAATAAATCCATACATATTGAGTATAATACAAATATTATTTGTTAGAAATATTAATTTAAAAATGCACAAAATCAAAAAAGTTAAAAAAATCATCACACAGATATAAAATTATTTATAAATTGCTACACGATAAACAGTATACAGTGAAACCTCTTTAATACAAACCTGAAGGGACATAAAATTTTGCAGTTTGTATTAACAAGGTTTGTATTAACAGGTGCATATGCTCACATTAATAATAATCAACAAAATCAAGTATTGATTTTTTACTCGAAAATTAGTCAAATAGAGAATTAAAGAGGCTTGAAAAATTCATTGATTTTTTCCTGCACTTTTTTAGTTGCATAAATGTCCTTTACTGCACTGCAAAGTTTGTCGAAGGAAGACAAGACATCAGTGTCTACATCACTAGCAGCCAGAACATTTTCCAAGACAATTAATGCTGAAGTGGACTTCACTCTAAGAATTTTTAAAAAATATTTCAACCTCAAAATTAGTGTCAGAAATATATCAGTTACTTGTCATTAAAGTTAAATCAGTTGAAAAATAAATAAAAATGGAAGTATTTTACTTAATTCAATTTACACTTGCAAAAAAAACATACGCACAATAAATCTACATGGAAATTAAAGTCTTTTTCAATATCCTGAAGTCTGAAATATGTTTACTCATGTCATAAAATGTAGAGCTGTACTGAAGAAGCCGATTTTGCCAATATTTAGTTGAATCGGCATTTCTGCCGACTTCTGATACGCTTGTTAATTTTCGGCCGATATTACTGAAAAACGAGAGAGACTGCCATAACCTAAAAATCCACGATTACCTTTTTCGCTTTTCGTAGTAGTACTGCATTTTTTCAGATCGCATTATTTCTTCGCAACATGTGCCAAACGTACATATAAAAATTTAACATCCTATTTTTCAATAATGTTCTTTATTTTTGATATGTCATAAATAAATACATTACCGTCACGGTAAATATACATCTCGGTTGTTACAGTAACTGTAGTGCAAATGTGGTAGCTATCGTGCTTCTGTAGTAATTATGGTATCGACAAAGAATCTTTAGTTCTTTTTATGGTAATTATATTAGGATAACAATTGGGTTTGTACTGTAGTTATGGTACATCATCCAATTTCTTCGTATTTACGTGCTCCATTACTTGGCTGCAGATTTAAGTTGATTTTTACTACTGTATACTATCGTTACCGTTTTTATGACGGTTTCTTTCTAAGAAATGGTTATTTCTGCAAAATCTTTATGGTTAAACGATCATCTATTATAATTTATAGTGACGGGACCACATATTTTGTATGATCTGTTAAAATGAATTCAAATTTAGCGCCATCCATTGTATCGATTTTCCGTTTATGTTTGTTTATATAAATTGACGGTTTTTATTTTGTGTTGATAGAAAGAAACTGTTATCGTTTTGTCTATGGAAATAACAAGAACATGTATGTGTGTAAGTATAAAATAAAATTGTGATTAATTACGAAAAGTTATCAGGTTATGGGCCCAGAGTGCTTAAAATATAAATTGTTGATCCACTGAATGTAAAAGTTGTGAAAATTTGATCAGACTTAATAAGTTTTTTAAGATGTTTTCGTCGAGTTCGATTAAACCTCTCACAAAGGAGAACTACGATACTTGGGCAATTCAAATTGAAGCTGTGATGGTTAAAAATGGAACATGGGTATACGTAAATGGAAGAAAGCCAAGACCAGAACCAGTTGAAGGTAAGGACGCTTCACTACAAGACCTTGAAAAGTGGGAGGATGATGATGCTAAAGCAAAATCAGATCTAATAATTGCAATAGATCCCAGTTTATTACGTATGGTAAAAGGTTTAAAAACTTCAAAACAAGTTTGGGATAAGTTAAAGTCAGAATATGCTTCCACAGGACCAGTAAAAAGGGCAAGTTTATTAAAACGCGTAACTTCGTACAAAATAAGGGAAAATGATGATTTCCACACACAACTGATGGAGTTTTTCGATATAATTGCAAAACTGTCAGCTATGGGCGTTCAGATGCACAATGATTTACAATCAACGTTACTTCTAAACGCACTACCACCTAGTTTTGAAATGTTTAGATGTGCAATGGAGTCTCAAAACGAATTGCCAAAACCGGATGTTCTTCGAGAAAAAATTATCGAAAGGTATGAAGCTAAAAATCAACGAGATACAGACGATTCTGAGGTTATGTGGGTAAGGAAAAATCAGAAAAGTTTCAAGCAATATCGAGGAAGTCCACGCAGATACAATAGTGATTTTAATAGGCCTTTCAAATACAACTGTTTTAAATGTAATAAAATAGGACATAAGGCAATTGATTGTCCCAGAAAACTAAGTGATGATGGTCAAGAATTTTCGTCAAAAGTTGAATCTCAAGTTGAAGATGTGTTCAAAATCAAAGAGAAAATTACCGAGGAATCTTTACATACGAAGATTACATCAAACGATGATCGATGGTGTCTGGATAGTGGTTGCACGTCTCACATGTGTTGTAATGAAGCAGCGTTTCTAAATATGTCATCAACAAATGGAAAAGTTTTGTTAGCTAGCAGTGCGGAGACTGAAATTGTTGCAAAAGGAACTGCGCAAGTTACTACTACGGATGGGAAAGTAAACAGGTCGGTAAAACTAAATGATACACTGTTAGTAAAAGAATTGAGAACAAATTTGTTATCTGTTGCGAGAATCACTGATCACGAAAATACAGTCACTTTTCACAAAACTGGTGCAACAGTTTTCGGGAAAGATGGTAAGATAAAACTGTTAGCACAAAGAGTTGGAAATCTATACTATGTTTGCGGTAGTAGAGAACAAACAAATGTTGCAAATGATAATTCTGCTAGTTTGAAGTTATGGCATCATCGTCTTGGTCATTTGAATGAAGAAGACTTGTTAAAGATTCCGCGAAAAGGATTAGCTGTTGGAATAAAGCTAAATGGAGAAAAGCAGTTGGGAACATGTGAGGTATGTTTACGAGGAAAAATGACCGCCTTGCCATTTCCCAAGAAATCTGAAAAATGTACAAACATATTTGAATTAGTACATACCGACGTCTGGGGACCATCAAGAACAGAGTCATTAGGACACGCTAGGTATTTCGTGACATTCATTGACGATAGCACTTGTTGGTGTGAAGTTCGATTCATTAGAAATAAAAGTGATATTTTTCGAGTTTTTAAGGAATACAAAGTTTGTGTTGAAACACAAACTGGTCGTAAAATAAAATGTTTGATGTCAGACAACGGTAAAGAATATTGCAATAAGGAATTTGATGATTTCTTAAAGAAAAATGGTATTCGTCGACGTCTGACAGTTCCTTATACACCACAACAAAATGGAATGGCAGAACGAAAAAATAGAACATTAGTTGAAATGGCACGATGTCTTTTGATAAGTTCTGGATTAGGTCATGGATTTTGGGCTGAAGCAGTATCTACTTCAAATTATTTGAGAAACAGGTGCCCAACATCTAGTCTAGACAGTCATTCTCCATTTGAAGCTTGGAACAAAGAAGTGCCGGACTTGAGTAACTTGAAAGTGTTTGGCGCAAAAACATTTGTTTTGGAAAAAGGATTAGGAAAATCAAAATTTGATTCACGATCACAAGAAGGTGTGCTGGTAGGTTATTCTGAAGAATCGAAAGGCTACCGAGTATGGATTCCAGTCGAAAGGAAAGTTGTTGTAGCAAGAGATGTACGAATACTGGAAAACCAATTTTTGAATGAAGAAAAGGGAAGTAAAACCATTGAGAGTAATAAAGATGATTTTGAATGTGTACATATGCAAATAAATAAAAAAGAACAGGCACAAGATGAAATTTTTCAGCCAATTTTGCATAAAATGCCCGGAAGACCACGATTGGAGAAATTAGGTAAACGAGGAAGACCGCGTAAAATTTATAACACTGGACCAACAGCAAAAGTAAATGAAGATCAAGAAGAATATGAAAATTATAACCATACTGGAACGCAAGGAGTTCTGAGTGATGATGAAACATTTGTTGATGGTGCAGAAAATGAAATTGACATACTCGACGAAGCAAACTTGGTTAACATAACACTGAAAGAAGCTATGACTGGAAACGAAGCAGCTGAATGGATGAAAGCTATCTCTGAAGAAATTCGAGGTTTGATAAAATATAATACTTGGGAAATAGTTGAACGTCCTAAACATAGAGCAGTTATCACAAGTAAAATTGTTCTTAAAAATGAGTTATAGCTCGAGGTTTTACGCAGCGACAAGGGGTTGATTTTACTGATACATTTGCTCCTGTAGCAAGATTAGATTCAGTTAGACTTTTGATGGCACTGGCTGCTCGTGAAAAACTGCCAGTTTTTCAATTGGACATTGTCGCAGCTTATTTAAATGGAAGTTTAGAAGAAGAAATATTTATGGAACCCCCACAGTACATTCAAGAAGCTTTACAAGAAATAATTACAAATGATGGTATAAACAGCAAAATAGGAAAAGAAGCTCAAAAAATGCTCCTGACACTAGCACAAGGACATAAAGTTTGTAAGTTAAGGAAAGCGTTATATGGTCTACGACAAGCTGGTCGTCAGTGGCATAAAAGATTAAGTGAAGTGTTGCAAGGTATTGGACTTATTTCAGCCGCAAGCGAAACTTGCTTATATTACAACATGAGTGAAGATCAGTATACGATTTTAGTTGTCTACGTTGACGATATTTTGTACATATCAAAGAATGAAAAGAAGCTAAATGAAATTAAAACTGGTCTGGCAAAAGAATTCGAAGTAAAAGATTTAGGATTAGCACGACACTGTTTAGGAGTTGAAATTAATCAAGAAAATGGTGAAATTATATTGAGTCAACAAAAATATATAAACGATCTTTTGAAAAAATTTAACATGGAAGAATGTAATCCTGTAAACATCAAGCAAAGTTACCAGATGGAAATTCAAATCGAAAAGGGAGTGAAGAAAAACCATTCAGACAATTAATTGGATCATTGATGTATTTGGCAATCGCTACTCGTCCGGACATTACATTTATTGTAAACAGATTATCGCAGTTCAATGAAAAGTACCAAGATATTCATTGGTCAGCAGCTAAACGTGTATTACGTTATTTACGAGGTACCCAAAATTATGGCCTAGCATTTAAGGGGAACTCATATGGAATTCAAGGATATTCTGACGCAGATCACGCAAATGATATCTTCGATAAAATTTCATACACAGGATATGTATTTACATTAAGTGGAGCTGCAATATCATGGCGTTCGAAGAAACAGAAATCAGTTGCGATTTCGTCCACTGAAGCTGAATATGTAGCCTTGTCAGAAACAGCTAGCGAAGCTTTGTATTTACGAAATTTAATGTTGGAATTGAACTTGATTGATTTATCAAAAATAGATCTCAGAACAGACAACAGAGGTGCGAAATACATTGCAGAAAATGCTACTTGTCACTCACGCACTAAACACATTGCTACAAGATACCATTTTGTGCGTCAATTGTTGAAAAATGATGAACTAAGTTTAAGATATATACCAACAGAAATAATGCCTGCTGATGCTCTCACAAAGCCGCTTCCAGGACCTGCGCATCATCGTCATGCAGAAGCAATGGGATTAAAAGTCTGTAGAGACGCAAAAATTTGAGAGGGGCGTGTTAAAATGAATTCAAATTTAGCGCCATCCATTGTATCGATTTTCCGTTTATGTTGTTTATATAAATTGACGGTTTTTATTTTGTGTTGATAGAAAGAAACTGTTATCGTTTTGTCTATGGAAATAACAAGAACATGTATGTGTGTAAGTATAAAATAAAATTGTGATTAATTACGAAAAGTTATCATGATCAATGCGGAAAAAACGATAATTCGAACATCGGTACAAGCTGACTTTTTTATCCTTAGTTGTATGGCAATTTTGCCGGGACCGTAGAAAGTATACGATAAAAACAGACAATTGATACATGCCGTTAACAGAATTATAGTGAAGCTGCGTGCACATGATTAAAGTGTGCGATTCTTGTTCTAAAATTTCATTCGGTTTATCCGATAATAAAACAATAGTACACTACGTGAGCGGACGTGAGGTTACTTCGTAATACATAATAACGAATATTTCGTATTAACCGTATTGATTGACATTAAATATGCTATCCCAGTCTGAAGGGGAATTAAAAGTGTTCGAATTAACGCGAACTTTGAAATAACCGGTATTTTATTAACGAGGTTTCACTGTATAAAATTCCCACATGATAAAGAAATACAAATATCTACACGAACATTATAATTCTAAGTAATACTATATAAAGAACCTAATAAGGAGGATATATAATGTGTTGAATGTTCAGTTTAATCTCACGAAGTAGTGAGACAGCTGTCCTCAGCTGTACCTGCATTTCTTTGACAGCATCCAGGAGTGTTTGCAGGACGTTATCCCGTGCAGACGTCGCCTCCGCCCCGGTCACCACAGACGGTCTGGAATCTAGGAGGGCCATTAGACCCCACAGTTCTGTTGCCGAAGGTAGTTGTACAGTTGACGTGACCGTAGCCCCCTGCACAGATTTGAGGGATGTCATGAGCTCCTCCATCAATGATGGGGTCGGTGACATCCAGTACGTCGGCGATAGCTCCATCTCATGGAAGGTGGTTTCCATCGGCGATGAAGGTGGCGACCAAATGGGAACTGGCGACACCAGTTGGGCCACTGGTGGTGGTGCCCCCGGAGCCATTCCACCCGACGGTGATGACGGTCCTGGAGTCGAGAACCCCGGTCCTCCAACCGCAGGTGTACTCTCGACCTAGCTCCTCACCCGGAGCTCCGGTAATCCTCTTCAAGGGGGAGTGCCATCATGGCGGCCTCCTCCTCACTGTCACTTGCGTATGACATATCGTTACCGTCAGCTCAGACCGCGAATGACTGTGGCGAGGACGCTCGTGAAAATCGTCTATATAGTATTCTATCCTCCCTTCCCCTTACCCCAACGACCCTTATGATCACCCGCTAATGAAACGAATAGCGGAGGAGGGGGGGAAACCTGTGTCTGTAACGACCCCCCCCCCCCCACACACACACATATATATATCCGGCAACCGTTCATGAACACAAACAAGAAAAAAAAATTCTACAAATCTATAATATTAAACTTACATTTTCTAAAATATTAATATAATCCATACTATTTTATAAAAGAACATAAACATGAAAATAAAAAGAATACCAACAAAAATTAGGGAACTACAAACCTAATTTTTCTAGATACTAAACGTCATGTACTTTGTCAAACCGTAGACCTAATGTTTTTTATCAGTAAAACAACCCATTAGCAGAGTTAAAAACCTTACCTATTAAATCATAAAGTGATGTTCCAATACTTATAAATAAGAGATCCTAGTGATACTACAATAAGAATTTATTGCGCGATGACTTATTGAGGGCGAGTCGCAAACAATCGGATTGATTATTCAAAACTAATCTTAGACGCTGTATGCACATATCGGATAAATATGGATAGGTCAGTCGGAAGTGCATTCCATACCCGGAGAATCACATTCTACACATTGATTAGGTACTCGCACATTTGACACTACGGTTAGGGTAATCAAAAAATTACTAGAATTACAATACACAGAGACAAAAAAAATATTATTTTCCACGTTGTTAAATTTTATGTTTTATAAGTAGTTTAATAATAGCTCTTCGTTATTCTCTTATAAATTTTTAACTCGAATGCATTGCAAACATGATGGTCAAGTCTACATTTAACAAACCACAACTGTTATCATAGAAAAAAAACTTCCGTATACGTCAGTGCTATCGTCTTTGCGGTGTCCATAGAACCTGTTTATCTTCATTAATGTGTTATATGTTTTATGTTTGCTACGTTGACCAGGTTTATTGTCCGCACACATTTAATGTGTCTCAACTTTGTAGACCCACTGTGTTCGACATTGTAGTTACATTATTTTTTGGCATGACTTAGTTCCTTGTGCTGTGTGATATTTATGTGTTCATCATAATACATGATTAATTTCATCGTTGGTTACAATTTTTCGTCATCAGCTGATTCAGTCTTGTTTTCTATCTTCATATTTTTATTTTTGTGTTGATTTTAGTCATTTTTGCATGTCAAACAGTGCAAAACAGCATTAAATAAAAATTTACCATTACATGGATAATGTAAAGATTAGACCTTATAGCACTTTTCTGTGATTTCTACTAATCATTGGTACCGATCTTGGGATAACATGAAGTACATTGAGACAGATAGTTGGATGAACATGACTATATAATTGATGTAATCAGTAGATGGTATATTCCTGTAAGGTCTACGATATGCTTTGGGTATAGACTAGCTATCATACAAATTGATCAAGCATTGTAAGTAAAGGAAATGTTTTTTTAGACAAGTCTCAGAAAGATTGAAGATTAAATATCCTCACTTCTCTACTATCATCATGAAAATGGCGTGAATAGTGAATTGGATTAAGCAACATATCTCAAGTTGTTAATTTGTCATTTGATGGCATAAGTATAGACTTGATATCAACATTTGGAAAATTGAAGAAATACTAAGGTTCTATATAGTAAACGATTGAAAATTTAAAAGTTAGTAAATTTATCAATTGTACTTTGAAAATGTATAAGTTAATTTTTTTATTATTTAATCGTTTTTTAATTGCATTGTCTACACATGTAAATAGAATTCTTATGTAATGAGTTGGTACAATTTTTTTACGGTTAATTTGTTTGTTCTTCTCTAAGTATACACACATATAGTTAATCCATACATTATAAAAACATATTACGTAAGTTACCTAATCATGGGTTAATTTTCTGAAAAGTCAAGGAATGTGCAAAGTAACATATAGTGGTGCTGTAAATATACTGGAACAGACTTGTCGTTTACTAAAAAATAAAATTATGACTATCACCTACAATTTCAATAAGGTACTTTTATTGTAATAGCACAAAATACATGTACGAACCATAAAAAAAAGAACGGATAATTGAATACTGGTAACATTGATGACCTAAGTTGATAGTAAACATCAATCAATGAATGTATTCCTTAAATACTTTAGAAGATCAATGATTGATAAATTAATATACAAGTATATAAAAAAAACACATTTGATCAATATAAATTATTATTCTATTTGGTATCCTCGAATTTATATTGATGGATAGAATACATTAGATTCTCTAATCATATTAATAAGTAACCACGCGCTTATTGGAACAACCTGTCAATATTAATTTTTATTTGTTTAGATACAATATTTATCATTTATCATGTGTGAAATCTATTGAGCCTATTCATAACTAATTCCACAAACACGACCGCCACAAAGTTTAAATAATATAATTATAATTTTATCGATTGGAAAGATGAAATATATTTGTGGTTTCTTCCTCGTTCATAATACTAAGAGCAGAGGGGATTATTTTCCATATGAAAATATAAAATTGACACTGATATTATTATGATACAACAGCAAATTAAATGGTAAACTTCTTTGCATGAACACCACCTTTTATTATTTCTGTAGCCTGAATAGATCTTAAGTTTTCTATAAATATGTTAAATACTCGATGAAACGAAAAATTTAGTATTTAATCCCGGTATGCATACATATTTTAAATAAAAGTATTTAATAATTACTGTCATATTATAATAATCATTTACAGTTAATATGTACGTATTATATCTTGTTTAATCCACATTATCTCATAATGATAAGTTCGATACTTATTAAACATTGCGTATAAGATGTAGGTATTATTGGTTATTACTAGGAAAGGGTATAGTACGCTCCTTTCGGAAATATCCTCCCACCTTCCCCAAGTATGCAATTCTGTAGATGATTCTAAAGATGAAATTTTTTCTACTACTAACACATATAAATTTTTTATTTTAGAGGTTTTTCAAACATTCTTCTAGTAATGACCGCACTGCGGTACGAATAACAGTATCTGAATCTGTTGTATTATCACTGTATAACTGGGGCTGATCACTGCTGCGTCGGCACTGAGTTGCTAGCTTGGGACGCGGCAGGTGGTTCGAGGCTTGACCTGGTCCAACGATGTCCCAGGTTCAGACTCGTCCTGTGCACCGCGTCCAGAGTCTTCCTCGGTCTGCGTCGCACATGCTTGTAGAGTTGTACCGAGAATTTGTTCTTTAGTACATGGCTAGAGATGCCAACCCCCAGGTGAGACAATCAGTAATCACAATTTTTTTTACACATGCGTAAATCAGGCGCGACAAAAATTTATGAACACTGAACATTATGAACCTACTGATAGTGAGTATAATCCAATGTTAAAGATAAATCTCATATTGGATGTTACACTATATAAAAACATTTTTTGATAGTTTATACATGATAGTTTTACCCCATATTACTGTCCTTCATCAGACAGGGACAACTTTGTGGCACGTTTTGCTGCAGCCAACTCTTCTTTGCTAAACTTGTTTTGGTGACATATGGTGTTGTGAGTAAATGACTTCACTTTCTGCACAAGCAGTGCATTTAGTGTTTCTGTAGATAAATTGGGTCTAAATACAGTTTGGTTCTTTCGTACTATGCTGAAAATTCTTTCAGTTGGTGCATTGCTATGAGGAACTAAAAGAATAGTTAACATTAATTTGCTGAGTTCTCCAAATTTGTACAGCCCACTTTCATCTTGCAATCTGGAAATTTTGTGCCATGCTACATCGATACTAGGAGCAGCAAGAACTTCTTCACCAAAATCAGAGAACTGGTAAGCAGCAAATTCAGTTTCCAATTGGCCAATATTAACAGGCAAGTTTTTGAACAAAGTAACCATGTACTGAACAGAAGAAAATGAAACTTTTCTTCTCAAACGAACATCCAATACCTCAGCATGCTTCAGAAACTCATTGTAAATGGGCATTTTCTTGAGAATGTAGTCAGAGCCTGCTTTGTAAAATTCCCTAACATTGGAATAAAACTGACTTATCTGTAAAGCTGTAAGATTTTTCCCTTGGATGTAGGCTCTAGTGCTAGCACCAATCACTAGGTCAGGATCATCTTTCTGATTTTTTCTTCTTTGAAAGTCAACATCAAAAATAGATGCATTATCAGTACTATCTTTGAGTGCTGTAGGCTTAACAAATCTTACTAGTAAATCTGTGTAAAGAGCAACAAGTTTCCTCTGTAGAGCATGTATTTGGGGAGCTTCTTGTAGAAGAAAAACATTGGTAGAAACAAAAAGTGGAAGAGTGTTACTGAAAAAGAGACAGTACAGTTTACATAAAGGATTTTCAATCTGAGACTTTATGTCGAGAAACTGTGAATTGGAAACATCAGCATTGTCACCAGAGAAGAAATGTTCCAAAGCTTCAAATTGTTCGATCATCCTGTTAACAGAATCCAACAGAGACAACCATCGAGTGCTCACATGTTTCAAAATTTTGTGGGGTTTGGTGCCACAAACAGCTTCACACAACTTTAGACAGTTCTTACGTTTCGAGCTCTTTTGAAGAAAATAATACAACTGTATCAAAAGCTGTTCAACATTTAAATCCCTGAATTGACTAGAGGCTTTTTGTGCAGCTATATGAAGAAGATGACAAGAACATCCTTGCAGAAGTACAGAAGGTTGAACTTCTCTAATGAAAGCTATAACTCCTTTTAAATTGCCCACCATTGTGTTTGCATTATCACATGCGAAGGAGACACAATTTTTCCAAGGTATAGACTTCTGAGTCAGTTCCTTATTCAATATATCAAAGATTCCTTTCCCTGTACTATCAGTGGATTCCAGCAAAGACAATAGCGAGGTGCATATTCGGCCTTGACAACTATTATAGTATGACACAACAACTGGATACAATTTTACAGAGCTCATATTGTAATCTGAACTACCGTCTGTTGCCAAACCAAACGGCCCATTTTGTAACTGCTGTACAATATGCTTTGTTGTGGAATCAGCCATGCATTTAACTAGACCAGTAGCTTTAGTCCTTCCACATGCAATGGCAGAATCGGGAAACATTGCTCGAAACAAAGAATTCGCATGGTCCGCGCATGCAATTGGAATGTCTATCAGAAATGACGAGAATAAAAGCTCGGCATTTGTAACGGAAGTGTCGTCTTTGTTTGCAAAATATGATGTTACCGGCTTCGATGTACAATTTATTTTCATGTTGTCCTGATGCTTAGTAGAATTCACGTGCCGCCTACAGTCGTCTCTACCTCCATGAGCAACTGAAAAGTCGCAATCGCACACAGAACACCACACGTGATTTTCAGACCGTTTGGACACACGCAAACATGGCCACTCTTCAGTGTAGCTTTGTCTATATTTCTGAAGAACTTTTTGCCGCTTTGAAAACATGGTGAGAACATTTATCACAAAAAATGTTGACTAACACATACTATTATACACACACTATACGGTCGCAACACGTAACACATTAAAATTACAAAAAATTAACAGCACAACACGCCGAGACGCAAGTTCTCACAACTGAATGGCGCACACGCTTAAGTCGATTCGATATATCGCCATGTGACAGCCACAGCCAAGTCAGAGTCGATAACATATATCGACTGTCTCGTCTCTTCTTTTAAGGCATTTTCCGTAGAAATTTTGTCACGTCCGTAACCTCGTAATTATGGTTAAAATCAGTAATAATTACGGAATATCCGTAACAGTTGGCATATCTACATGGCAGTACAGTCTGCGGTTTGAGGTTAAACACGACACACTTGTCTGCCCTGCAACAGTTTATTAGTTGTTGGGATGGTTCGCAGCCTCGTGGCGAATGAGCCATTAGGAAATGCAATACTCCGCCGTAACACATTTCCGTATAAGTGCGTAAATTTTCTTCATCCTGAAAACTATATTCGACGCAGTTGAAGTCTAGCGTGGTGTTCACGTGCGCAATCTCCGACTGGAATGGCGTCATCGTGTCCGGTCGTATACTGATTAATTGAGCATGATTTTCGTACTATTTATACCAAAAAAAAATATTAAAATTCAGGTGTGCCAATATTTTAAAATTATAAATTTATCGGGCATGCCAATATTTAAAAAATTATTCGCACTGCTGCGAGTGCCATTTATGCATGAGCTGTGAGTTTGTGCATGCACACACTCATTCAAACTTGTCGTATGGCTGCTTAGCTTCGTACATTGAACAAAGTTTGCGCAGTGAAGGACAGCCGTATTCATCCTGCAAATCTACGATTTCAGCTGCTCCGTCGTCACACAGTTCTCGTAGCTATTTCTTCTGTTCGAGTCCGGCGACGTAAATTATACCATTCAGATTTTGCTGTAGTAAATCTTGCAGCTTGTGTTTCACTTGGTGGTATGGGATTTTTCCTTATTCCCACTGTAGTCCGTGGTAATATTTGGTAAGCCATAAATTCGACCGTTTGTTTTTCCGGTACAACCTGAAAACGCATCGTAATTATTTACTCTGTCGTGTAGGATTAGACAGAACGCCGTTGTGAGTGGCGTTACGTCATATTTCGTGAAAATTTCCAATCGGCCCTCAATCATTGAACTGCTAATCGATTCGTCTTGTTTGCTCATATCAAATACGATTAGCGGAGCCAATGATTTGTATGTGTCTAGACTCAGGATTGGGTGCAATCTCGTCCATGGTACGAAGATTGGAACTGCGTATACATGTAATACGGCAAGGAAATACCGCCATTTTCAAAAAAAATTTAACATTTTCCATAAAACAGTGGTCAAACACCGATCTGTCTGCTTTCAAGTTCATTTGTCTTTCTGTCTGCAAAGCTAATATTGTTCCGGTGTGAAAAAAAAAATGAAATGATAAAATAACCATGAAATGTGGGTGTGTGAAAATGATAATGAAATGTGATGAGATGACTGCGTCTTAGTCTAACTCACAAAACGACAATAAACACACTGTCAAAGCCTCCACCACCCTGAGATTGCGTGATAACATCACCAGACATCAGGGAAGCCTGCACAAAAAAAAACCACGGGATGTAAACTAGAGCTGTACCAGGGATCTTTCAGAACTGTAGATTACAAGGAAAACCTATAATTAAATTACACCTCAAATATCTGACTAAGAACCATTATAAAAAAAAATAACTTTATAAACTTAGACAGTAGCCTGGGAAAGGAACTCAAGATTTAAGTAAGAACGAAGTACTGCAAGTTGAGAACTACATTTATGTTTATTCAAATAAAAGCTTTTAAAATCTTTTCACAGTCTTTAGCAAAAACGTCCGACAAATGTCCTCACGTAAGATGGACTGATTAACTGAGGCATGCTAGCCCCTTAACTTTCAATTCTAAAGCGATTACTGGCAAATGAATTTACAATTAGGCTTCGCGCACACTGGATGCGTATGAACGTCGTCCGTATACGTACGACACATATTGTGCGTTAAAGAGCTCGCACACTGATTGCGGTTTTGTACGACACGAACGTGCATAGTTTGTAGCTGTAGGAAGGCAGGAAACATGAGTAACATATTGCTTTTAGATAATTATCTTGTGAGACGTAGAATACGTCAGCACCGCCAAAGAAAAGAGTGGGTGAATGTAATACACATGAGAAGAGAAGAATTAGGTGAATTTCATCACATCTGGGACGATTTAAAAAGTGATCCTAATCGGTTCTATGGATATTTACGTATGACACAAGAGACATTTGAATATATGTTAAGTAAAGTGAGACCTGCATTGACAAAATACAACAACTTTCGCAAGACCATAACACCTGAAGAACGATTAGTGGTAACACTGAGGTGAGTGAATAAGAGTATATATATAATTAATTAATTATATTATACATATTTTAATCAACATTTTACATAATAATAATACACTACAACAATTGAGTGGGCTTTTGTCGGCTGGCTATTTGTGTACGTGAAAACGTAACTTTCCAACTGTGAGCACATACAAGACACATTCATTTCTGCGGGTTATAATGAAGAATAAAATCCGTGAGTGACATAACTCCGCCTGATGACAACTGCTCTTGCGGTGTAGCGGTTTGTTGCACATATTCTTCTTGTACGTCCTGTTGCAAAATGCTTGATTGTTCCACACTTATTAATGTAGACACGTCGCTACGATTGTCAATACGCATTGCAGGCGAAAACTGTTGCACGCTGCACTGCAACGAATCACTAGATTGATCTGAAGCGGGTGTTTCTTCAGAGTTCGTACATGCGCCTTCCTTCCACCCCTCTCCTCACGTCATTATACTCCTCTCCTACCCCCTCCCTCTCGCCTATAATTTTTTACAGCTGAATTCTCATGTGTCTGGTGTGCGGTGCGCCGTTTCCCCTTAATTTCCCCTCCGCGCATGCGCAATCGTGTTAGGCTCTATTATTTAAGGGCTCGCAGAGCTCATTGGAGCCTCTTCTTTTCAACTGAGTTTTAGTAGAAACAACAAGTATTGTTGTTGCCGTTCTGTCAGATTTAATCACTTCATTGCTGTTGGTCGTCATAATGTTTTGTAAATTTGTATCTGTTAAATTTTCGTTCGGGCACGTCTGACAGAACTTTACTTAAATTCACTTTGGGAAATAAACGTGCTGGTGTAGCGGGGTTGAGAACTCATGTCTAAAGGATCATAACCTTTAATAATTTGGAATCACGCTAGCCAGCTTATAACCTTCTGCAACGACGACCACGGTGAATAATACGCGTGTACGGCCATGCAATCTCTAGTCCGCCGCGTCGAATGAAGTACTGTCAGGTTTGGTAGAGTAATAATCCATCGTGTAACTTGTACTTTGTCTCGGTTTGTATGTCAATGCTGGAATTTTTGAGAGTCATTGTTTGTAACTGAATTTGTTGGGCTTGCGCGCTTAGTCGGGTGCGCAGTTTTTTGGGGCGTTTAGTCCTTTTACCTTGGTCGTGGTGAATTGCTTTGAACTAGACCCGGGATTGCATGTGTCATAACGGCTTTTTTTTGTTGTATATTTGGCGTATGTAAATTGATCATTATTGTATTACGAATCTAATCAGTTTATTGTTAATTGCTTGTTCGAGTACGTATAGAGTTTACTAAACTATAAATGGTTTTGCTATTTTGGTTATATTTATTTGTTTTTCTCTCATACCACGTAAGGGTTTCCTCCACAGTGTAGCTACTCATTTCCTATCCAGCTAGGAACTTCGCATTAACGTGAGGTGTTATACACCAAGTTTGTAGTCTCTTGCGAATTCCGTATCCCAAGGGGCTGCAGATCACTTGAAACTGTTGATACATGCACACTACAATCGGACGAATAATCAGATGGCTTGGCTTTGGATAAAAGCAAGTTTTGTTCGTCAATTAAAACCTGTTGTAACTTTGCTCGCGCAATTAATTTACGATGTTTTGGTAATTCTTTTAGATAAGGTGCAAGACTCATTAGAAATTGTGAATCGGAATCGTTTAAGGTTTCTTGAAAACAATGAAGTTTCTTTTCTTCAATCTGCAAAAGTTTTTCGTCGATTTCATCTGCCCTATTCCTTTTTTTATGTTTTTTCAATGGTAGATTAAATGATTTGTTAGGGGTTTTGACTGTAGTCAGTGATGAAGGTGACATATTGCTATTGCTTGCCACAGGTGAATCTGGAGATTTTGCCAACGTACCTGTATTTGCACTGTCGCCCTCGCTATCTGCGTCGTCAAGAGTTGGTGGAATGTAACCTTTTAAATCTCTTCGAGACATTGTGGGTTTCAGGAACAGTAGCATCTTAAAATATGGCCACTTACTTAAATGGTCTGAGTTGGCTTCTTGACCGGACTTTGTCGTTGTCACTTTCTTCAGCTCTTGCCCAAATGTATCCCTCATTCCTCTCCACTTCTTTTTGAGCTCTTCAACTGAAACAAATGA
Organism: Bacillus rossius redtenbacheri; assembly: GCF_032445375.1. Lineage (NCBI taxonomy): Eukaryota > Metazoa > Arthropoda > Insecta > Phasmatodea > Bacillidae > Bacillus > Bacillus rossius. The sequence goes on along the minus strand of NC_086338.1, from coordinate 8,054,184 downwards.
GGAATTTTGTTTCAGGTACCTAGCAACTGGCTCATCATTCAAGACACTTGGATATTCATTCCTAATTTCCAACAACACTGTTGGTAACATTGTACATGAGACATGCAAAGTGCTTTGGGACAGTCTTCACGACATGCATATGCAGTTTCCATCGGGAAGAGATGTAACATCTATCATTAATGATTTTTGGACAAAATGGCGGTTTCCTAATTGTTGCGGGAGTCTCGACGGAAAACACATACGAATTAAAGCACCCGCATGTTCAGGTAGTATGTACCGTAACTACAAGCAGTACTTTTCCATTGTACTGCAAGCTGTTGTCAATGCGAACTACAAGTTTATTGCTATAGATGTTGGGGCTTACGGCAAGGAGAGTGATGGGGGTATTTTTTCAAATTCCAATCTCTCAAGGCAATTGGATAACGGAGCGCTTAATGTCACAGTTGAGAAACAGTTACCAGATAGTGATAAAGTCTTGCCTCACTTCTTAGTAGGTGATGAGGCATACCCTTTGAAGACATACCTCATGCGTCCTTATCCACAAAGGAACTTGGGCCCTGAAGAAGAGATTTTCAATCAACGCCTCACTCGAGCAAGACAAGTCGTGGAATGTGCTTTTGGTATACTATGCGGGAAGTGGCGGTTATTGTTGAAAACGATTGAGGTCAAACCCGACCGAGCAGATGACATAGTGAAGTGTGCGTGTTTGCTTCATAATATTATAATTGATAAAGAAGGTGTTACAGAGGTGACACAACAAGCAGTAACCACGAACATTGTTGGCGCAAACAGAAGGTTCGCTACTTTAGGTGAAAACCGAAGTGCACTACGAGCTCATGCAATCAGAGACACTTTAAAAACATATTTTTCTCGCGACAGAACTCACTAATATTGTATTCACCATATGAAACTGTTTAACTATGTGTACATGTTGTAATGTTAACTTACCTGGTATTTTCAGTTGCTCTGCCACTTCTTTCCATGCAGTGCGTTGGTAATCACGTAAATGATAATTACAATCGCTTTGATCCCATAAACAAGTTCTTTCATGTATCATATTAATAAATATTTCAACATCCATGTTTCCTAGTCGTACGTTCAAATCCCAACAAGATGGGATCGTGTCGGACGTCTGATGTACACGTACGTATACGCACGACTAACTTGTACACAGTGTGAGAGCGTTCATTGTCTTTCAACAGTTGAGATCGTTCGTACGTAGTCGTGCGTATTCGGACGGCTGAATTTCATACGAATACGCATCCAGTGTGCGCGAGGCCTTAGTTACAATCTGAAGTGTAAATTTATGTCAGGCCTCTAGCCATTACTCCTAAAAATGAACCACTATACTTAAACGCAAAATTAACAGTGGAATAACTAGAGTCACGGCGGTCACAACTACCAACGTACAGATAAAAAGTCTACAACTACATAATTAAAATGAAGATTACTTAGCTGTAAAATCTACATCTTGGTGACCAGATCGAGGGTCCTCCTCCCTCGCCACCAACCACGTCCGTCCCGCTCGAGCTCCTGTCGTTGACGCCCCACCCAAACTCCGTACAGGACGTAGCCCCCACGCGGAGGAGGATGCGCTACGCCCCTCAGCCCCCCCCCCCCCCCCCCCGTGTTTAGCAACCAGCGCCCACAGCACGCCCCGGTCACGTTACGGCCGCGTGAAGCGCAGCGGGCAATGCCCCGCGCATCCCACTACGTGAACGCAACAGTCCTTACACAACATTTAACAAACCATCCCAAATTACTGCCAAAACCTTCTATCTAACTGAAGTGAAAAAATCAAAATGTCAAATAAAACAACAGCGCGAAAACGTGCCGTAACAATATCAGAGCTGCCAACCATTACGGATTTTCCGTAATTATTACGGATTTAACACCGCATTACGGAACATCGCTGGTTTATTACGGAAACGGAAAAAATTCCGTTTCTGCTGTGCTGTTTCATGAACGCAGTTCGAATACATCCCGTGGTTGCGAAATAACGGAACTAGTATGTGCGCGCATGTACTGTGGAAATAAGTAGATAATTCGTGTTTTGAAATAATATTGGGATAGTATTACGTCTGTTGTGCGACACAACTAGTACATATTCTCGGACTTTTCGTTTGTTGGCTAATTACATCACGATAATTTTTGTACGGTACTTTGGCTAACCTGTGTTTTACTTTTTTTGAAAGCCATTTTTTTCATCATAGTGTTTTTGTCGTGTCTAAAGACGTGAATTTTTTGATAGTGTTGTGCTCTTCAGTGTCGGTTGTAGAAATGAAGCGTGTGACAGAACAAAAGTGTTTCTGGGGAAAAAAAAGAACGCAACTTCAGAACTTTCGACCTAAACTATTCAAAATAATGGCCATGCTTGTCGTCTTCAAATGTTTTGGAACACCACGCGTTTTGTAATGTATGCACGTGTGACTTTTCGATTGCACATGGTGGAAGGGATGACTGTAGACGGCATATTGAATCAAAGAAACATGCGGTTATTTTATAGTCATGACAAGCAATAAATCTATATCGTAGTTTTTTCGCTACATCTGAAGAAACGAAATTAACAAACGCAGAGTTATTGTTTACAAGTACTTTTGTTTGTTTTCTGTTGCTTGTTTACTAGACAGTTCTAATCCAACCAGGATAAAAGAAGCAAATAAAAAGACAGTTGTTCACAAGTTTAACTTTGAATACTTCTATTGAAGGTTCAAAATTTCCAGTAAAATTATTGACATTTCTTACATATTCAGATGATTGTATTGTTCAAATAGTTTTTTTTTTTCGATTCATTAATTTGCATTGTATTCATATACATAGGCCTATATTTTTAATTTTTTTGCATATTATTGTCCTTGTTTTATCTTGTGTCATAATTCCCCAGGAAAAATTTATCGCGCATTATTTACGCATACTTTTTTTTTCATATAATTGTCATTACTGATGGGTGTGATTTGAGGTTGGCAGCTCTGCAATATTTCTATATCTTTATGCGTGAGAATTGCTGTTAGTCTTTTTTTCATCATTTAAGTGTGTTATTTGCCAATCTTTGTGTAAATTAATGCATTTACTATAGTTTAAATATGTTTCTTGTAAAACAACCGTCAAATATTTCATTTATAACTTTAGTATTTATATCAATGGTTACTGCTCTCGAGTTTGGAAGTTAGCCTGAAGAAACTTATAGGGTTTATTTAACAGTATAATTAATATTATTTTCGACCCTAGTTCTTGTTAAAATGAACATAGGGCAGGTTTTGTCTTTAGAATTGTGTTTACATTCCCGTTCCGTTTTTTTTTAGCTCTTATGCAATTTAGACATTTGAAAATGTTTCCTTTACACTGTTGTTCTGTATGACCGGATTTTGCACATACATCTTTTTTCATAACCAATATAGATTCTGCCATTGCTTATCATGTAATTAAAGAGATTTGTATCTGTTTCTAAAATTACGTTTTTTGTTGAACCTCTGGGTTTTGTTTCAAACCTAATTTTGCATGATTTTATATATTCCTCGAAAGTGGTATAGCTGGTCAAATTTTGATCGTATATATTCTTGAATATTTCTTCTTGCTTCACTGTTATCGGGACTTCATATATTATTATTTTTGGATTTTTCTTTACTATATTTTTACATGTCATTTGTAGATTTTTTTCTTGAACTAATTTTTGAATTTTTTCTGCTTGTTCCTTCGTGGGCAGTTCCAAAATAAATGCTTGATTATTAATTTTAATAATCTTGTTAATCTGAATTTTCGCTTCCGATGGGTTGATGCTTGAGGTGATTATATAGGTTTTGTGACTTCAGATTTACCATCTTGCTGTTTTTCTTTTGGTTCTATGACAATTTTGACGGGTTCTTGTTTTTCCTGCTGTACTTTTGGCATTGCGACCTTTGAGTAAGTGAGTTATTTCACTACTTATACTTTTTCAAATTTTTATTTTTCTTCTAATTGGGTTTGTAGTTTGATAATTTCAAGTTCCTGTTCTGTAATGATCTCCTGTAGTCCATCTAAAACTTTGAAGATTGTGTCTCTAACTGTTAAAGTAGCTCGGGATTCTCTAGGGGTTTTTTCAATTGTTTTGATTCGGCAAATCCTGATGAGCTTTGTTCTGATGTTTCTAACCGGACTCTTTTGTCTAAGATTTCAAATTGTTCTTCTTCTGTGTCTTCTTCTTGAAATTCCATTTTATCTTCTTCTTTCATCTTTTTTCCTTCTATTTGGGTATGTTCTGGGGTTTGGACGGTTGGGGATTGATACCAAGATTCAGATTTAGTTTCGCTTTGTTGTCTGGTTTTAGGAGGTGTCCGGGCTGTTTTAGATCCCTGTGCAAAGGGGCTTGGGTTTTCTGGAGTTTTTTATCACTCATTTTTCACACTACTGTACACACCCTACACTAAACTAAAACTATATCTATGTCACTATCAAATGAGCGCGCAGAGTGATTCTTGTTATTTCTTGTTGCCAAGTTTTCTTCATATTATCATATTTAAGAGTAATTTTCCCAAAACGTTTAATCAAATGACGTTCTTCCTATTTCCAATTTATGGGATTTAATCCGCGTGCGTTTCCTGATTCGTTGATGATTTCAGTACATTTTGTTGTATCGTTTGGTAGACCTGCTTTGAGAAGTTTTCTTGCCATGACGTACCTGGAGTATGGCAATAAAATACTTTTCCCTGTTGATGAAGTTTCGTAGATAATAAATTGGATGGCCAAAGTCAAATTTTCTTCCTCTTCCAATCGTCTTAGCATTAAGTTTTTTTTTTCCATCTCTCTGTAGATTTCCGTGGGATCGATTTGATTTTCTAGTTTGTTCCTGTACTTTAGGAGTCTGTTGTGGTTTCTGATCCGTCTCTTCATTTTGTTTTTGTTGTTTGTTTGTGATTGTTCTTTATTTTCGTTTTCCGGATTGACTTCATTTTTTGTTTCTTGTGTTACATTAATTTGTGGTGATTCTAATGTTTGTTTTTTGTTTAATTCATGTTGTACTGCTGAAATGACTGTATTTACGATATCCATGATGTCCCAGAATGTGAATTAAAAGTGTGCGATAATTATGGTAAGGCACAATAATTCGTACTGGAATTGTGGTATGGTGTACCAGAATTTGTAAGTATGTATACTGAAATTATGGTTAACCTGGAAGTTATAATGGTATTGTACGATAGTTATTAATGTGTTTTATAAAATAGTTATCAAATACTGGTTTTATTATTAAGTACTGGGTTTTGTCCTGAAATGTAAATTACAATGTAACTGTTGTAAAGAATTGTATAAAGTTGTTAAAAATTTATAGGTTCATTGCACTTCCTGTGTAAATTTCCGCCGATAATTTTTAGTAATGTACCAGAAAAGAATATCAAAGTTCCGAAAATTTTTGTCTAAGGTCCGCCAAGGTTATCGTGAAGATTCGATAATTTATCACAGATGTCCGAAAATTATTTTACCATAATGAGCATGTAGATACAGTTTTCTTAAAATAACTTTTGAACTATTGAAGATTAAGCGAAGCGGTTTTTTGCCTTTTGAAGATATTTTACGGTTCAGATGATGTATCTTGATTTGCCGAAATCTTATTTTTTCTTCGTATCTTTTTCGTTGATTCTTGATAGCACAGCACTATTTCATGTTTTCTTTAATAACTTTTAAACTATTAAGAGTTTTGCTAAGAGGTTTTTACTAGATTAAAGATTAACACTTTTTTTGTCGATATATTATCTTTGTTTTATTGTTTATTACGATTTTCCCCTTTAAAATTGCACACTTTCGGGAGCTACCCAAGAGCACAACCTACTCCTCCGACAGCGACATCGCGACAGCACTGACATTAATATATACAGCCATTATTTGAAAACATCACTCTGAAAGTGTTCTGTCCTATTAACAAACGTAGGTACACTTAAGATATTTCAGTACCGTCGTCGTATTTCAACTCAAAATCATTCATCTCATCTTCATCTGCTTCATTCCTTTCTGTGGCTGGAACATTATCTGTAGTCTGCTGTTGAAACACAAGAGTATAAAATGTGACCTTGGCATTTACTTCCCACTTCTCTCCAAAGTGAAGTAACAGCAATGTGCGCACATCGTGTATTTTGGCATCCTGCAGTTGCACCCCTCTCACTACATCTAGGATCTGAGAATCCCTAAATGTTTTACCCTTTTTGCAAATGGTTTTAGGTTCACCACTTTCAAAGTTATAAAATGGTTCCCCTTGAACCAAAATGCTCTTTCTAGAGTGGCTTTTAGTCAGCACAAGCTTCTTGGTTTTTTGAAACTGGAAGTGCCATCTTCCTCTTGGTTTAAAAATCTGCTGTGAATATAACTTCCAGTCCTCTCCAAGATTATTTACTTAACCGAACTTATGAAATACCTGGATATACTTTTCTGGATTTTCAATAACACTTTCATTTCTGAACTGTCGTTCCAAATTTCCAAATACCCTATCTGAGGGTAGAAAAGAATGGCCGACAACTGGAAACAGGATTATGATATCTTTCAAATGTTTTGGTGCTTCCAAAAGCATCCAATGGGAAAGCATGCCGATCATAGATAGATTCTTATTTTGGCCTCCACAGCCATTGGAAAAGAGTCTGATTCTGGTGACCTCATCAAGATCCAGGTTTTTAAGCCTGTGATGTAATGCTGATGTTATTTTGTTCGAACTTTTCGCGTTAGCATCTTCTGTCCACATATAAAAATATGTTTGTCGTGTTTTGAGAAGTGGTTGAAACACCCTCGCAGATAGTAAAATTAAAGAGATACATTTGTCTTTTGTAATATGCCGCTTGGTCAGGAAGTTTAGGCAGCACTCGGGCTCCTCCACGAGTTTCAGGCGGAGTAACACCGAGGTGAAGATATTTCTGACACAGTCTTTGGAACTCTCATTTAAAGCACTTAAAAATACTTTTCTACACACTTTTACATGTTTAATAATGCCTTGCCTTTGCCTTGATAATGTATAACATGTGCTTACTTGTCGCCTTGATTAACCTTCTGGTACACGACTTCTTTTGGCGGACGAGACTGTCACATGCTGCAGGATATAAGTTTTCTTGGATTCCAGATCTGGATTTGCATAGTACTTTCGGTGGATTCTTCGTACGTCCTGCATTGACAGCTGATGACACTGAAAACGTCCCTTCATCCCATGTCCGTAGGAAGGCATAACAGGAAATCCCTTTGAGTGATGTCTGAAAAGAAAACATACCCATTGCTGTGCAGACTTATATGTATTGCGATACTTATTTTCAATGTTTATATTTGTCGTAACAAAAATTAGCCACCATACTACATGCAGGACATAAAATTACAGCAAATGTTAGGCTGATATTAAATCACCTTCTAACTTACCTAGCCTTCTTTGCAACATTTCGTTTCCACATCTCCGGCCTACGTTTTCATTTTCTTGATTTGTGTGCAGGAGTCTCTGCTACATTGTTACCGGGACATGCTTCTTCACCATCCATTATTACAATTTAGCAAAATGTGCCTACTCGTAACATAAACCAACCCCTAACACAATCGTCTCTCGTCTCACAATTCACAGATTACATTAAGATTTTGGCTCCAAAAATTTTGTTGAAGAACTGTTTCATAGAATGTTGTTTATCATTACCAACTACAAAGCAATAGCCAACAAAATGATGTGAAATATAATTTTATATGTAATTTAATGTGCATACAAAATGATGTGAAATATCATTTTATATGCAATTTAATGTGCATGTACAAGGATACCACCCTGGTTATAACAGGTATTGCAAATGGAAACATGTTGTGGTTATCATGGTGGTCATGGATATAGCAGTTATAACAGGTATTGCAAATGGAAACATGTTCTGGTTATCATGGTGGTCATGGATATAGCGGCTATTGGTATTAACATTTCCAATTATTGTAACAGGTTTTATATCTGTTGTCGTGAGTCACTTAACAGGTTTTGCAACTGAGCTCACTTTTCTCTTCAATATTTTGATGGGTTTTAGCTTGGTTTCACACTCGTTCTTCACATCAATTTGAAGCCAATGAAAAGACGAATCCATAGGTACTATAAACTCATTTTCAATCATTTTTGGATTTAGCGGGTTTTGCATATGGGCTACTCAAATACTTCATGTGATTGTTATTCGTGATTAACTTTAAATATGAAATATCAAACCCAGTGTGTTTTCTTCAAGTGTAATTCACATCTCGCAGGAAATTAATCATGGGTTAGTCTATGTAATGATTAATAGTAGTATTACTGGTAAACATATTAGTTTATAATTCATTATTAACAATTTTTCATTGAATAATTGTTGTAGAAAGATTTTAACAGAAGGCAAATAAATTTCTTGAAGGAAAGTTTTTTTTATATAGAAATTCATGGTCTTGAACTAAAATGCATTAAATACACCATACCACACTTATGATACTTTTTTTTTTAAATTAATATTACGTAATTTGATACGCTGTTAAATAGTACGCAATTAAAAAAATTAATTTTTTTTGTAATAACTATCATTTTTTTATTTCAATTCTATAGAATCTTCCGTTTAAATATGTGTGGAGCCACAGATGTATTTTTTTTTTGTAGGTAACAATATTCTGACACTGTAGCACTTGTTATTCAGACACAGTAGTTATTTATAGCGTATGTTATTCGGACACACAGTAAAAAATACAGTAAATTGGTTTTTTAACTTTTTTCAATATATAAAATTGTTATCATACAACAACACTTGTAACTGTAGTTTTTTATATATTCATATATACTGATAGGCTTCCTTACATTTTTTACGTGTCAGCAGAGCATGGACAAAACGTGTTGTCGCGTCGGTAGCGGAGAGAGAGGGGAAAAAACGGCGCGCGCCACCCGGTTTAGTTGGAGGGGTGGCTCAGATGTTGGCTTGTAAAGTTGTCAGTACTGTATCGACTCGACACGTGAACAGATGTGGAATTACAGTCGCTCCGCGGTTCAATTTTCTTACGTCGCACAGTACAAGTTTCAACACACATTTTATTATTATTATTTTTTTAGTTAATCTATACATGTATCGTTTATATAAATCACCGCAATTGTTAGTTTTTTGTGGACAAAACATGAAGGTATCCTGTTAAGTGAACATGTAAATTATTTATTTACACTCTAAAAATATTTTCAAGGTTTGATCAGATTGTTTTGAACATGTTTTGCTGCACGCGCGGCTATAATCTTAACTAGTACATTAACACGTATGTTTTTGACTACTGAAATGAGTTGCATGTTAATTTGATCACGTGTCAGATGGTTATGTTATATTTAACATTATAGTATATGTTTACTGTTTTTTACACATACATTCATACTCGTTAATATTATTCATAGCCGTAAATATTTAGTAGTTGTAAAAAGCTATTAGTAACGTATTATTTACATCCGTGGCACACACACATTATAATTACTTGCAGTTATTGAGTACTTTTTTACTCATTGTCAGCGATTGAGTAGGAAGCAGTGACAACCTAACCGGTGCTGCAAAGTAGGTTAGTTGCAGTTTTTTTTTGTTATGCGAGCAGCTAGCTATTATTATTATTCTTCATTTGTTATAGTTCTCCGTACGTCGAGCTTCCTACGCGTGTTCCGTGCGTTGAGAACATTAGCTTGATGGCAACAAATAACCTGAAATGCCGTTTCTGTCCTGCCACCTTCACACTGAGCCACAACCGGTACAGGCACGAGCGACAGTGTGACGTCAACCAGCAGCGAGACCATCAACAGTGCCAAATATAAGACAATATGGTACCACACAAATTCACGATGGAGGAACATCTTGCTTCGTGCACCGGTGCTGCTCCCACGACTAACCAATGTGCCTACTGTTATGCTAATTTCATTCATTCAAGTGATGCCAGGCGGCATGAGAAATCAACATGCAGACAGAACCCTAACCGCTTAGTGCATTCTTGTGTGATCTGCAGCAAGGAATTCGCAAGGCTTGTTGATTTAAAAAATCACATCAAGGTCTGCAAGGGTCCGGCACCACCTCCGACCAAGAAGCAGAAGATGGCGTCAGTTACAGTAGCTATACCTAAGCCCAGCACTGCACGTACTAAGGTGGTGACCGGAGCTAGGTTGGCTAATCAACATGGCTTCATCACCGCTGAAATCTGGTTCAAGGGGAACTTAAATACATCCCGTACGGACATATGTTCGTACCAGAAGTCAATAAAAGCTAAGCTGATAGCCAGCTTTCTGAGGAAATTGAGGCTCATGGTCCGGTCAAGTACAACATAGTTCTTGAGTGTGACTTCGTGAAGCCTATTGATGTGGGTGAAGATAAAAGAGCCTTCAAGACCGTCAATGTCCTATACGTGGTTTATGAGGTGGAGGACTTGATTACACGAGCCATCTCTAAAATCTGCATGGAAGAGGAGGATTACATGTGGAAGGGGTCTGGATGGACTTTGTCCGCAGTGAAGCGACTCCAACTCCGTGTAAATAAGCTGGACCCACTCCGTGCAAGCTCCTACATCAAATTAGCCACGTCCATCAAGAACAAGTTCGCTGTCGTCAATCCACAAAATCTAGATGACCACAAATGCTTCATGTGGGCCATCCTCTCCAAGTTTGTTGAGGGTGACCATATCTATAGGGTGGACCAAGGCTACCATGACTTGGAGGGGATGTTCGACTTCGCTGGCATCGACTTCCCCACTCGCCTTCACCAGGTGCCTCTGTTCGAGAGGCATAATCCCAGTGTGTCGGTCAACATCTACAACATCGGCGAGAACCAGAAGATTGTTCCTGCATGAGTCGCTCCAGATGAAAAGGAACAACACTTCAATCTTCTGCTCCTGACCAATGACAAATCGTCCCATTTTACATTAATTACTTATTTTTCCGCCTTGGTGCGCTCGCAGCTTACAACACACACAAAGGCTATCCACGTATGCAATCGTTGTTTCAAGCATTACGATGGCCATGATAGGTTAGTGGGCTCACTGGTCTTCAGTGTTTAGAAAAACACCGTGAGCTCTGCAGGCAACATGCTGCCATCCGCATGGAAATGCCGCAGCTTGACGCCAATGGTCAGCCACCCGTAGCTAAATTTGCGAAATTCAACCATTCCGATAAGATGCCAATTGTAGTTTACTGTGTGATTTTGAGGCCATGCTCGAAAAAATCCATACATGTCACCCCAACCCTGATGATCCATATACGCTGCAGTACCAAAAGCATACTGCATACAGTTACTGCATATATGTTAAAGTAGATAGTGATATATATATATATATATATATCCAGGCAATGGTTTCTATATTTACCCAGGAGTTGTTTATGTATATTGTCACATGTCAATTTTAGGGGGGGGGGGGGGGGGGGGAAGAATCGTAACTCTACGAAAGGCATTAATTAGAATTCCTCTTAACTTCTTAAAATCCTTTAATGTACCTTGGATCGAAGGTAATAGGTTCGTCATCCCGTACAGGATGTCTGGGGGGGAGAGCTGAGCTAAGGAGATTTTGCAAAATAACATAATACAAAATTTAAATGATTTTATTCTTAAAGTCAAAGACTCAAAATCAGTCTTTACGAACATTTACAAAGAGGGATTAAAATTTACAACAACAATCTCTTCATTACTTAACTACTGAACGGCCATACAAGAGAGAGAGAGAACTTCACTAAACTCTTCCCTACTCCTCCCGAATACAATACATCATAATTTATAATTAAAATTAAAACAAAGATAATTCCATACTCACATTTTCCAATAAGCATTTCTTGATCAATTACTTTAAAAACTACCGTAGGGACCTCTCCTGCCCTTGAAAACCCGAACGAACATTACATTTCAAAAACTATGACTCTAATGATTCGTGACTTCTGACGAGAGACAGAGCTCCCGTCAGAGTGAGCTTAAATTCATACATTCCAAACGAACTTAAACTAAGCAACTCGTTACCACTGGCGAGGGCCATAGCTTCCGCCAGAGTAAGCCCCGAGCTACCACTCACTTGCACTTAAAATTGTGCGCACCGCCGCGCCTAGCATAATAAACGCTCGTTATTGAAGCCAAATTTACTTAACAACTCACTAGGACATCTGGGAAGGCTACCCCCCCCCCCCTCTCCCCAACGTGCAGGCCACACTACGCGGCCTGTTACGACAGCGCGCCCCAGTAACTGCGGCCCGTGGCTGCGCCAGCGCCGGCAGAACAAACAACAAACAAAAATCTGCAAGCCCGCAGGGTGCCGCGCCGACAAGTGAACAGAGCAGCCCGCCCAGAGTCCCGCCAGTAAAGTCCCTAAATTTGATTTCAACAACCCTGCAAAATTTTGAACCGCGACAATATTTACTCTGGCATTGTTTTTGTATATTGTTTTGTCTAAAAAAAAGGGGTAATGCGTTCAGTGCCTCCTGAGACCGGTCTCTAAGGTGACATAGAAAGCAGCACACAGTGTTAAACTATGTTTCTAATGTGATTTTTAAAGTTTTTTTCCAGGTATGAACTGGCTACTGTGGAGACTGAATCGTTCCTCCGTGTAGAGTTCCAGATGTGAGCAACAAGGACCTGCTGTTTTTACGTATTGCCTCTGCGACCGCCGCTTGGCGCGCGCTGGCATCTCCGCTACGTAGGAGACCACCTATTATTAAATCAGGAGGGGGAACACGTCGCCACGTCGCATGTCTGGAGACTCTCGCGCTACACAACGCGTTGAAAAATATAATAATTGCCACTGTATATTTAATTACTTGAAAAAAAAATACACACTACAAGAGAACAATGGTAATATTTACTTATCATCAATATAATTGGCCAGAATGCCCAGTCTCAAGTCTGGGGAAAATATTGCTCGAGGTGAATTCTTGTGGTAAAACACATACTTTCAGTTACGAGCAGGAGAGGGGGGAACTGCGTACACATACTTTCACAGAGCAGACTCTATTTGGCAGTATTTACCTGACTGCAAGTATCTTACTGTTTCAGTTGTCTGCGGACCTTCAAGCAGGATAGGTGAGTGATGGAGCTCCGCATAACACGTGTTAACATTTTATATCTGTGGTGTCGCTTGACATTTTTAGGTTATGTTCAGTAACAGTTGTATCACTGAAAAACATTTGTACGGAGTGTGGCTGGCATGTTTACACAAAGTACTATAGCAGAATAACAAAACATTATTCTTTCACTATAGCAAAAATAACATAACACTATAAAAACCACTAGTACTATAGCAAAAACATGCTAACACTTAACAAATAATCTCTGGTGTTTGAATTCGTCGCTAGTACTATAAAAATAGGGCTTTACTATAAGACTTAACGTTTTTTCTTTTAAATCAATGAATGCCTATAAAAAAAAAGATGGCGGACCCTAGCAGTCGACAAGATATTTTTAATTTCCCGCCTACCACTATAAAATAAAAAAAAAACATGGCGGCACCCTCTCCACACTAATTTTTTGAATTTCAAATGTGGCGCTAGTGTGAATCATATATTCCTTATTTAGTACAGTGAAACCTCTATTTAACAAATCTCAAGGGACCAAAATTTGTTGTGTTTGTTGTAAAGGGGTTTGTTAAATGGAGGTTTCGCACAATATATTTCTAGTCATCATAAAGCTTCACATAAATGGCTAGAACTGTTTAATACGATATGAGGAATTAAACATGAAAAAGTACATAGAATACACTTGTTTAATGGCCAACCATTTGATGCTTGGAAATTATCAATTCCCATCCCCAGTGCTTCCTGGCATGCCTTTTCTTGTAAAATCGTCCCAGAGATGTTGTTAGATGCCCTAGCCTCCATTAACCAGTCAAAAAGTATCTTGTCTAAATCATCATTTTTACATTCTTTCACACGTTTTCGATTTGTCCCTACCAGAGAAGCGTTGTTTTCGATCTGTTCCCGGTTCGATAATATGGTCGAAAGTGTAGACGCCATGATGTCGAACGTTTAGCTGTATCACTTTTTTTTCCACCTTCATCAACTGCATTTAAAATTTCTAATTTTATTTTAACGTCAATCTGTTGCTGCTTTTTAGGATTAGAATTCATTTTACAGTAGTAACTTGTTGATTTCCGTAACTACGTGTGGAATAAATAAACAACAGTGAAAACTGAAAAAACGGAAATTGTACAACACCATAGTTAAAAATATTTGCGTGTGCGCATCTTTAACCATAGAAACGCAAAATATACTAGTTGTTCGTCTTGCCAGAGCGATGGTACGAGAGGTTTCTGCCACTAGCGCTAAATGTACCCGCCATTTTGAACAAAGTGTGGCATGTATACACGACGTGTGTTATCCATGATACTTGTTTATTTATTGTCTTCCGCAATGGTGCATATTATTATGCAAAAAAATTAGTGTATGTCTTGTAGGAGATATTTATTTTTGCGTGTTTTTCAAAAGCGGCAGTTCGTTGTAAAGGGAATTTCACTATTTCGGAACAAATAAAATTCGGTATTTAGAGGTTAAAACCGCATTGATCTTATGGCGATTCGGCGGGACCAAAATTTTATTTCGTTGTATGGGGTTTTTCGTTAAATAGAATATTTGTTAATAGAGGTTTTACTGTATTTATAATACCAACTGTCACCGTGATGTTGTGGATAGCGTCATCGATCCTACCGAAGTTGGGTCACAATCGATTAGTTAATCCCAATCTTCCGCCGGCAGCCGGTGGCGCCATACATACATTTTACATCAAACTAGAGGTAAAAAAACCTAAAGCACAAGTTGGAGAATTTGTGCGCATTTCAAAATATAAACATACTTTTGAAAAAGGGTATACTCCTAACTGGTCTACAGAAATATTCCGTGTTGTTAATATCCGTTTGAGATGTTACTACTTGGAAGATTTACGAGGTAGAAATTCAACCTACCAAGTACCCAAATGATTATTTAGTAGAGAAAGTAATAAGACGTAAAGACGACCGTTTGTTTGTAAAGTGGTTAGGATTTGATAAATCTGAAAACAGCTGGATAAAAAATACTGATGTTTTAATGTAATATGATGTTAATAATTTATGTTTAATAAATGCATGTTGTAAATAAATAACAATGTTTTATTTATTTCTTAACTGTATAAACCTTTTACTTTAGCGTCGGAGCACTTGTGGGTGGTACTTAAAATGATATTTGAAGGTTGGAACAAGTGGCGACATGTATAGGATAGGTGCGTCAGAGGTTGTACGTCACGGGGGAGTGCACACTTGGACAAGGCTGTCAAGGAGGGTAGGGAAAGGATAGCATAAATACTGCACATGTTTGAAAAACAAGCTTCAGTTTGTTGCTAGAGAGCTAACAATGTCTTTTCACGGTAGTGATTTTGAGCACTGCTGGGCGAGGGGGGGGGGGGGGGGGGAGATGGTGAGATCTCTTCGCCACCGATAATAGACCTCACAACAGCCGTAGAAGATGAAGAGACATATCTCCACAATTGGAGCGAAATACAGCGTTGTTGGTGTTGGAGTCAGTGCCGCCGCTGAGCCCGCAAGGATCCTTGAGGCCAGTCAACTGAACGGGACCGCTCACTGCTGGACCTCTAGCCGGTGAAGTCGGCCCGCCAAGTGTTTGAGGCACGCGGACCACCACCGCCACTCATCCCACCACCGCCACTCATACCCATTGATGCTGTAAAGCTGCAGTCTGCTGCCACAACTCATCACCATTGCTGCTATCGGGCAGCAGCCGCCTGCTCAGCAGGGATCGCCACTTCAGGCTACATACACTCTCCATGACGCGACCGCTTACACCTCTGATGGAACTTGCCGGGCGACGGTCGCCTCCACCGTCAGCAGCGTCAACACAACTACAGTCATCGCTGTTACCATCAACCCCGAGATGGCTTCGCCTCCACCCACACTATCACTACCGGAGGACGTCCACAGGCAAGTGTGCGAGTGCGCTGGACTGGTGGAGACGCTGCGAATGATGGAGGAGCTGATTAATGCTCATTTCAACGGCAATGAGTTTGTGGTGGCAGGTTTGAGTGTCAAGGTGCAGTTTCTCAATATGTTCATGCGTAAGCGATTTGGAAGTGTCTGATGTAAATATTTCGAGGAATTTGTTGTATAAATTTTTGTGTTACATAAATTAATAAAAGAAAATTCATTTTTTTTAATTTTTGGTTCATGGTAGCAGCCTACAGTTTTAAAAGGTATTTAACATGTGAGAGAGAGTAAAAAATATATACGCAAACAAACGTACCTTAGAAACCTACACCCGACGATGACATTCATCAGATGAAATCAGGATTGTGGTCTCGACTAAATAAGATGGCTGCCTCCGGCAGACAACGATGGTATATATATTTTTATTTTGATAATAGATTTATTTTAAAGAATGTGGTGTAAAGAAAAATTGTAAAAGGGATGAGTGGGGTGTTTGATGACGATGTATTCGTAATGTAGAGGAGTGGGGTGTTCGATGCATAGGTTTTTAATTAAAATATTATTAAATAATATTTTTTTAATTTTATTTTAAAATTTTGATTATTTAACTTTTTTATAAATTTTAAATTTTTTCATTAAAATCGAATAACAAATAAAGATTTTCAAAATGGCGGAATTTTCTAGAAAACAAAATGGCCGCCGGGGTCAAGGGTCATGGTCAAATCCAATATGGCTGCCAGAAGTGATGTAATCCAAGTTGGCGGCCTCGAATCCTTGAATCCCCAGCCATGAGCCGGTGTCCCAGAACGAACTATATTCACCTACTCTGATGCTTAGGGTAGAGTGTTATGTCTATCATTAGACTAGTGTAAAATCCTACTTTGCTGTTAATATAAGCAAATGCCTAACGTAAATCCATACGTTGCTGTTTACATAAACATATATTTAACATTTTACAAGAAGCAAAAGCATTAGTTAAAATTAATCTATATTGTTAACGTCTGTACTGTGACGTCAACAAGCATTTGGATTGTAAATTTAACTAAACATTAAAAACATTTTGAATGTCTAGTGATCATTACAATGAGTCAGATTTTTCAGCACTAAAATCTGCGACCTTTCGATAACATTATAGGCATCGATCTGGATTCTATATTAGCTTATATATCCAGGTGCATTCAGATATTTAAAAAATTGAAACATATTTCCTAAAATAATTCATCAGCGAGAGGTAATTTTCCCTTTTTTGCAAACCATGCATGTACTAGTTTGTTATGATATATACCAACACATGTCAAATCACAAGTGTCGGGCTAAAATTTAATATCTAAAAAACTTTACTGAGAATTACCGTCTCAAGAATAACTAGTAGCACTCTGAGGAAATCCAACACAAATCTTGCATACCTATGCTTTATTCCTAGCACGTTTGTAGGCTAGTTGTAAATTGTTTACATTGATTACTCTGCGACTCGTGGCTACAGTGTTGTACCCCAGCTGGTAGGCAGGACGCTCCATAGTCTGGAGTGCGTGGCTCGATACCCGACCCGTCCAGTTTTATGTTATTACAAAAAAAGTTGTTCACTATGTCTATATATTGAAATCTTTCATAGTTGCATTTACTGTATACGTTACGTCCAAGCAAAAATCTCGTAAGCAACCATTCTCAGTCCTCTTTCCCCTGACTGAACCAAATGCTAGTCATGGTCGGGGACCGATGGCTTTATTTATTCTGACAAGTCACAAGTTAAAACATATTTATTTAAAATTATTATTTCCAATGTAACACGTGCACTAGGTTCATTTCTCGCCAGTACCTATACACATGCATGCATTATTATTTTTATAATTGTACATGTCCTTACACAGTTTTATTCTCTACCATGAGTAATATGGATTTTCATACAATATTCTTTTCTAGTGTATTTTCACATAGAATGGTTATTTTTCGTATTTATTAAACAATTTTTACTTGAGTACCAGCAATTAGCAGTTAGCATCTACATAATGTACTGTAAAATCCTAGTGGCTTACATATACCGCTGCGCTCAGGCATCGACCCTATGCTAGAGGGTACGGACAAGTCTTTTGACCTCGTCTCAGCTGATGTAACCTGTAATGTTATCACGTCTCAACTGATACATACATAGTCTGTGTTAACGTCCTATTGCAGGCACGATCGTTCAGTCCACCACAGTCAGAAGCCTACACATACTTGTAAAAGTATTACACTTGTGATTGTTATTTTATGTAGTATCACATGCAGTTGTAGTCATATAACCATTTTTGATACCCTGGGGACAATGTAGTGGACACATTGGGAAGTAATATTTTCTGGTTGTACTTATGCTGAAATCAGATGTCCTAAAGTGTTTGGACACACACAGGCAAAGGAACTACAGTTGACAGCGCACTATGCTATGAGCAGCGATACATTAATTTCTATAGATTATGGCTTTTTTTTTTAAATATCAGTGTAAGTATGTCTAGTATTTAAAAGTATTCCAGTGATATAACAGCAGAGCTACTATCTTTCATTTTACGTAAATAGTCCCCTGACAGCATAGGGTGCTCGAGACATGTCGGGGCACGACTCGGACTGTGTCACGAAGCGCGCGCCGCCTGTCTGAAGAGAGTGGTGTAAGAGAGGTGTTGGTGGTGGGGGGTAGCTTCAACATACCTTCTGAAAGGTTTCCATTAGTGCTCTGACCCTGCGAAGAGCTACGTGAAGTTATATATGCACTGCGACTCCATTTCCTTACATCGCGCGCTATATGACTGAGTCCCACACAATATTAAAGCATAAATATTGTTTGTATTTTTGTTAACTCATTATTTACATTTGCTACGTATTTCATTACAAATATATTCTTAATAAATAAAGTTTCACACAGACAATAAAGACTTGGTAATTATTTTGGAAGTTGCTTAGTTTTCACGTACGTAGCCTAGCACTGTATCACGTAGCGGTAGACTGTCTGTTAGAGTCTCGTCTGCTAGTACTCGCATTTCTTTCCAGCACAATTTTACCATTACAATTAATTACTTTAAAGCTAGTGTGACTTGCTTTTGGTTACACGTGAAATATTACAGCGTCAAACTGTTGACACATCTTTTTGTTTGTCATACAGTGGTAAATTTTATTTAACAAGTTTGTAGTCCAGTTTATACACTTTCAATTGTTTTACGCAAGTGACTGCTGGTTATTCTTCAACATAGTACTTAAACTAGTATTCCGTTGGTAGGTATTCACTTCTCCATTGATCCGGAGCTGAAATCGAGAGAAATGGCATCATTATTATCATCCACTTCCGCTGGTATTTCAGTTAGTTCAGGGGTAGGCGCAATGGGTGCTAGTTGCAGGTTGTGTAAGGTGTTTGCTCTGTGGTGCAATGCTTTGCGTCATGAGCGTCAGTGTGCTGACGCACTTAACCTAGAAATGCACATTTGTGTGAAGTGTGGCACTACATTTGCTCGTCGGGATAACCTACAGCGCCATTTGAAAAGCTGTAGTGGCACACATGCAACTAACAGCAAGCATTGCCGGTACTGGTACAGACAGTTTACGAGAGCCTTCGATGGTCGTAGGCACGAGGATTCTTGTACTGGAAACCAGTCTCGTGCAGTTAATGCTCTTTGTGATAAGTGCGGTAATGTTTTTGCCCGACGCAACAATTTAGCAGCACACCGCTTGGTATGTCATGGGTATGTGGTGATGACTCCAGCTCTTACCGACTCGGAGCACAATGCTTGTGGGTGATGAGCAGCAAGCCTCTACTTCTAGAGCTGTTCAACCCATGGTGTTACATAATACCTCAACATCCCAGGCCACATCAACCATTGAGCCAGAAGATATTAATAATGATTTTGTGGAAGTGGTTCGTACCTTCAATGGTAGTTTGCGTACCTTCGTAGACGAGAACAAAATCGACCGTTCATTGGATATATGTACATATCTGGAGGCAATGGAGGATAGAATAGTTGCGCAGCTAACTGAGATTGTAGAGACAACTGGGGCTGTAAAATTTAATATGTGGCTTGAGTGCAATTATGCAAAACCAGCACCATTCGACGACAGTGCAGACCTGCATGCCTTCAAGACCCCCAACATCCCTCTATACAATGTAGATGATGTTGCTGTAGCTGTTCGAAATAGCATTTTGAACATCTGTAAGGAGGAGGACGACTACATGAGCAAATTCTCTGGCTGGTCGCTGACGTCAGTGAAGCTCATACAACTCCGTGTCAGCAAGCTCGACCCACTGCGTGCGCATCTTCCTACCTGCCTCTGACACCATCGATTGCTATCAAACATGCTGTACTTAATCCCCAGAAAGAAGACCACGAATGTTTCAAGTGGGCCATTATCTCCAAGTTTGTTGGGGGAATTAAGGTGTGCCGAGTTGACCAATGGACCTGGAGACACAATTTAACTTTGACTGGCTTGAATGTCTATACTCTCGGCGAAGATAATAAGGTGACTCCAATTCGGGTTGCTGATGAATAGAAGCAACAGCATTTCCATCTTCTGCTAATATCTGATGCCGATCACAAGCACTACTGCCTCATAAAGAACTTTTCACGACTGATACGGTCTCAGGTAACCAATCACAATGAGAAAAAATATATATGTAATAAATGCTTCAAACCATTTGATGATCGACTCCACTGGCATGATGGGGCAACAGTACCTGGAACAACATAGGAGGTACTGTGCTCCTCATGCACCTGTACGTGTTGAAATGCCACTTCCCGACAAAGATGGAAACCCACCCAGGCTGTAATTCACCAACTTCCACCACGTGGGTAAACTGCCTATAGTTGTGTATGTGTATGTCCATGTGCATGTGTACAATAATTCTCGCCGTGTAGTAGAAATTTACCAAAACTGTAGCGCCTCCGGGTAACCGGGGTGTACACTTGGCGTAGGTGACACATGTAGCGCAGTCAAACGGCAGCGGTCTTCGCACTTCGGGATGAGGTGCAATAACACTCGCGTCTCACGAAAAGTTTAAATTCGCTTACGGTAAATACATTGCCGTTCCTTCATAATTATAAATAAAAATCAGCTGATTCAGGCCGCGGCAACGATAGTTCCGCGTAGCAGTCTCCAGGGTTAACAGTTCACAACGACCGTGTGGGTCGTATCCCTACTCCCGTGCACGGAGCTACACCGACAGCCCATGATCATAGCTGTTCCGTCTACGCCCGCGAGCCACTAGCGTCGCCAGAGTCCAAACAGTCTCTCCCCTGCATACGTCATACACCCGTGACGTTATCCACCTCCCTCCGCTAATTCCCCCTCTTTCATATGTGGACAAGTCCATTTAACAGAGGTAAATGGCCGCACGGAAAACCAAAGTCTTTGATTAATTTTAACTGAGACTTTTGAAGACGTAAATAAAATAAATATGAAAGCATTAACTAAAAAATTAAATTAACATTAAAATTAAACATAGTTAAAGATTAAACGTAATAACATGAAATACCAGAAGTGTCTCAACGGAGAAGTACCAGAAGCATGAGCCATATAGCTATGGCATATACATCAAGGCGGACCCTCTTTCCCTGACGGAACAAAATGTCAGTCATGCTTAGTATCTCTGGAGATCACTTACCTTGACTGTGAATAGGAGACACGGAATGGTAGACAAACAGAAATCAGGCGAAGGCTCTCTCACGGAAGCTCGGCATCAAAAATGACTGTTTCTCCATCTACCCTCCGTATTTATGTGAAGTCAATCGGGTCACCAACCGGAGTTAGAGATATGACCTAGGGTGGGTTCACGTTTGAAAACTGATTTCATGAAAATTTCCACTGGTTTCCATCACAATTACTGACGGCAGTAATTGTTTATATATATATAAAATAAAAATAATGTTTTTGATATATATAGTGCTGTTACATTTAATAAGTTTATTACGTATTAAGCTATTCAAATACATTCTTATTCTTTCTTTAGAGATGTTATGGCCTTTTGACTACCGAAGACATCGAATGAACCTGCCTCAAGGCTGTCCCCACCTAGGTCCGAAGAACACATTCCTTCGATCGAAAATAAATTTTCTGGGGTTGAGAGCACGTTACATCACCGGTAGTGTGATGACTGCATTGACCACGCCATTTCAAAGGTATCTGACTTTATGATTTTTCATGAATAAAATATTATATTATTATTATTTGGTGTTATAGTAATTTAGGGTTTTAAATGCAAAGTTGAATTATAGCCGACACATGTGTAAGTACAGAGACATTTACAATATATATTTCTTACATTTTGAAATTTTTTTAAAAATTTGTAGATATGTTTAAGTATGAAACACAAGACGTGATGGTCATTTGCACTTTACAAGCATACTAATATATGAGTATGTCTGTTTCAAAACTTGCTTTGATGATAGCCCTGCCGGTGTTGAATCTGTAGTATTCTTAGATAATATAGTAAGCGTTTCTGCTGGAAAACACTCACTTAGGTGTGACAACGGGAATGCTTCTCTTGCAACAAATATACGTATGTCACTACCTGCCAGGATTTGTAAGTTCAGACTGAGGTTTGAACAGATGCATATTACACTGTAGGAAGTCGCAATTAGCAAACAATATTTCATTACTACCTTCCTCTAAGGTGTGGTGTATCCACCCGTCACGCTGTTCAGTCCATCTGATAACTGTCTCGGTGCTACGTCGCAACTTACACTTCATTGACGCTTGTCCTGGACGCACACGTAACGTTTCAGTCGCTGATGCAGCCTTAAGCACTTCTAATGTCGTAGGGAATGTACTGTCAGGTCTTAGATCATGGACGACACAATCTACCTTGTTGCAGGATGTCTCGATGATGTCCGGAGCCTCCTCGTCACAATCACTGGTCCAGTGATGATAGAAGTAGCCATCCTCGGTGACGTAGTGCACATGGCGGTATCCCGACGTTACTTCCGCGTACTTTGCAGTTGGATCGAACGGCGTTTTGACCACAGTACACGAGTACTGGGTGAGATCTATGATTCAACTAGCTTCTTCAGGGTCTTTGTCCTCAAATTTATATCACATTACGACATTTCAATATGGCCGCTGGACATTATGTTCAAAAATTTATTTTACTGTTAAAATTAAATGCAATCAATAATTTTAATATGATGAGAGTATTTATTTCAATACAACAACATTTATCCGGGAATATAGATTTATATTTTGTATACTTAATTATCCTTTGCACGTACTATGCATCCAGTGTGTGTACTTTAAACCTGTGTGTCATTTGCGTATCTATATGATTCAGAAGCTAGAGTCTGATGTTAACGCAACAGATACATTAGTTGTCTCCTGACTGCACCAATACTGTTAGCGTTAGTTCTTGTTTTTCGAGGCGTTTAATTTAGTGAATTTAGTATTATTTAAGTAGGAATCTTACTTTATGAATTCATATTTTTTCTTACAGCGATGTTCTTTGTAGAATATATTCTATGCTTGGGAAGAGGCTTTCACTGCAGCACGTGTTCGGGCTGGAAGAAACACCGTTGAGGGGGAGGGGTGGGGGGCGAGGTCACATCTCGCCAAGCCACTCAGGGTGTTTGTGATGTCAACCACAGGCTGCGTCAGGTTTTGGAATGTGTTGTGCAGGACATTTCGAGCGAGTTCTGGGGTCAAAGTAACTACTACTCCATGCTAACGTGGTAAGTGTAGAATTCATTCTGCTTTTGACCAAGCACCAGTCAACATGACTTCATCCAGCGACAGTGAAATGGACGATAGTAGGGAACGATCTCGCAGCCCTCTGCATCGAAGGACACTTCCTTCTTCAGGACCTAGTATAATTTCTTCCCAGGACAGAGAGGCTGAAAATGATGCAGCTCAAACTGCCATTCTGCTACTCAGCAGTGGTAGTGATGATGATGAAAATGATGATGATGATTATGTTGACATGGATAATTATATGGAGGATTAGTGGGATGCTTATTTACAAAATTTGTTTGCAGAGATAGATGATGAATGGATGGGGAGAGATTTTGAAGTGAAGGAGTAAATATTGTTTTCTCCGACATCTGTGCTGTCATCTTTTTGTTGTTTTTCTTTGTAATTAATCCTGGGAAGTATGTTTCAGCGATGGTTAGTTTTCCCTCAATGTTTGCACATATTTACCCTCCCCATGTGTTCCTATGGGAATCGTTTTAATTTTCAGCTTCGTGGGATAACACAGCCAGGTATGGCGCTTGAGGTTGTGTAATCAGATGGATGTTTGTTTGTTACAAAAACAAATGAAATGTCATTCCCTTACATTACTTTTCTAGTACCATACGTGCCCGGCACCAAGCCCGGGGTACAATCGTGGAGGGGAAGCGAAGCTGATTATGGCACTTGGGGTTGCGTAATCGGATGGATAATTTGTTTATCGCAAATACAAATGAAAAGCCATTCCCTTACATTACTTTTCTAGTGTCATGCGTGTAGGTGTGTGTGTTGTTTCGTTTCATGTGTGTGTAGTTAGTCTTTAATGACATCATGGCTCTAGAGACGATTGGCCTATACGCCTGACATTGAACATAAACTGTTTTCACGTGGGTGTAATATATATATATATATATATATATATTAATGTCCTTTTGGAGTAAGTACGGTCACTCTGTTTGTAGAAGTCATAGAGTAAGGATGTGTACGAGTATATTAATAAGGACTCGTCAGATACCCGGGTGGCATTGACAGCAGCGGAGAACTTGGTGAATACGGGTAAAAAGAATTTTTTTTTCTAGTCGATTTGGGGTGACCCCGACTGTCTTGACTTGGCCCGTCTTGTTCCAACATGGCTACCGACTTGTCTCGACTGACTACATAACACTTGTAGGTTATTTACTTAATAGGTATATACAGTTAAACGAGTAATCCCCTGTAAGCTTACATTCAGGAACTTTGACAATTAAAATTCTCGTGTGTGAGTCTGATGCGCATAAGGGTACGTATACATTGATGCATCATGCAACACCTCTCCAGCCAAGATGGTTGCTAGTGACGCTATCTACCAACTAGGTTTTTGAATTTGGCGTGCTCCAGCAGTAACTTTAGAATTAAAGATGGCGATGGTGGCACCATCTGGTATCGATTATATTAACTAAAAGATGTCGACGGTGGCACCATCTACCAGCCAACTTGAGAACCAAGATGGCAGCGCCTCTGACAACTAATTTTCGAATTTGGCGCGTGATACTAGCAACATCTACCAGCCAACTTGAGAACCAAGATGGCGGCATGCGACACCTGTCTGCCGACTCCCTAACTAATATTTGAATTTGGCGCTATCTGGTGGTAATGTCTGGTAGTCTGTGCTGAAATTAAAGATGTCGGTAGTATAATAATTTTAAATTCAAATATGGTGCCTTAGGTATGCATTAAGGAAGGCAAAACCCCCTCCCCCTTTTCTCATAAACTTGCCACCATTACATAACATATATAGATTATTTATTCCCCTATATCCCAACTGGTCTGGTGGACCTGTGGACAGTGCATCTGCCTATCACCCAGCGGACTCGAGGTCGATCCCACACCACGGCAAACAAATATTTTTAAAACAAAAAAAAAAATAATCCCTACTGCTACCTGGTGGTGACCAACAGAACTATATGACGTCACAAGATGGCGGCCTGCAGCAGACGAAAACAAGATGGTGACTGTTGTTTACATCGAATTTCGAAAAGTTAAAGTTCCAAAATAAAATAACAATTTGAATCTAAGATGGCGGCCATAACGAAAAGTGCAACGGTGACGTCGCGATTCAAAGTTGGTAAAAATTTCTAGAAATAAAAAAATTATGGATGGATTAGCATTAATTGTCATACGGATTAGCATAGATTAGCAAGGTCATGATGACTTCATCCAAGATG
Organism: Bacillus rossius redtenbacheri; assembly: GCF_032445375.1. Lineage (NCBI taxonomy): Eukaryota > Metazoa > Arthropoda > Insecta > Phasmatodea > Bacillidae > Bacillus > Bacillus rossius. The sequence goes on along the minus strand of NC_086338.1, from coordinate 8,028,439 downwards.
GCGGCCGAACCCTCAATCCTACGGCTGCTCTTGAACCCCCTTTTTCCAACTACTACAGTCATGGATTCCTTTCAAAGTCACATAATATTAGACTAATTTTATATCAAAGAAAAGGTATTTTAAGAACACAATATTAAAAATATGTTTTCCTTCATATAATTTAGGTAGGTAAATGAAAGTTTTAACAGAACATGTAACGCTGTTGCAGTTTTTTTCAACTAAAGTAATTCAGTTTTAGGCTAAAGTTGCATATACAATAATGTATTCTACTCAAAATACTTGACATTAGGCTACACATAGCTTCTCAATAATAATAATAATAATAATAAAATCCCAGTATTTAAACACATAATACACTCTTTTCTTTATAAAACAAATTAAAAAATTTAGTTTTTGGTCTAAGTGTTAAAAGGAACTGAGTTAGGTTGTCAAAAATCTGATTACATTCATCATATTTGCCCTTTAAACATTTTAGGCCTAATTTCATCGTAACAAAGAGTAGTTAGGCCTACCTGACATCACTTTGACATAGCAAAAATGTTTGTTTCAAATAATTAACATATGATTTCATACAAAGATCACATTTGTAAGCATCTGGGGAGTCCCAACCGCTGCATTCAGAATGAGACCAACCAGAACACTTGACACATCTATACCAGATTTCGTTGTTCATACCAAACTCTCCGCACACAGGACAGTTGTTATCAAATGGGTCAATATCATCCAGAGAATTGTCATCACACTATTCATCTTCATTTAGTCTTTTACTTTCAGAAGATTCAAAGGAAATGTTGGAAAAAAACAGCAGTCGATGGAAATTTAGCCATTCCAATGTTTTAACGTTTTACCAATGGACTGATTAAGAAAATATAATGTTAAAAACCATTGATCAGTACCCTTGATGCTTGAATTTGCTTAACCAATCCAACAATTATACAACTTCGTTGCGCATCAATAAAGTAAATCAATCATCAATACAGTCAACGTCTTCGATTATACTGTGCTAATTCCCATAGATATTTTTAAAAAAATTAAATAAATTGTTTAACAGTAGTTTAATGTTCAAGCAGGTAAGTATAAACAATACAAAATTTGTAAAATCATGTGAATAGTTGGTTAGCTAAATTTGAAAAAAAGGTAATTTTCTTTTGTTGCTGCTTATCCATAAATTAAATTATAAAATTTTGAAAATACCTTTTCAGACACTAAAATCCTTCCTCTAATAAAACTGTAAACAGCTTTTCTTAATTCCTACTGGTTTTCAAGAAATCACATTTTGCAGGTCACACTAGATAGCCTATGCAGTAAAGTAGCTGCCACAATTTTTTCCTCTAATTGCATTGCAGATCCTGAGGTTTTCCATTTATATAAGAATGTATATATTTTTTATTTGAATATTATAACCCAATGAAACGTAAATAATAGTTTTAAAAAAGTTACGAGTCTCTAATGTGTATCCAAACCAAAATGCCAACCCTTGACAGGGATTTTTTATAGCAGTATGGAGGTGTAAAGCGCAGATTAGTTACCTGCACTGTGTTGTCTCATGTAAAAAATCAGAATTTTGCACCTATAAACTGCTAAAAAAGATTGCTCTCAAGGACTGATGCTTTGGGTTTGAATACACAATAAGGAGTCACATAACTTTTTTAATGTTATAATTTACGTTACTGCATTTCAATATCCAAATAAATATACAATTTGTGTATGAAAAACAACAAGATCTGCAACTCAATTAAAGAACATGGTGACAAACCCTTTACTGCACAGGTAATGTAATGTAACCTATAAACAGTGATTTCTCAAAAACCAGTCATCTCTGGTAACAATTATTTAAAAATATTTTTACTTAAATGCGGTTAACTGCTACACACCACCAAAAAACATTTCTTATGATTTTATACGTTGTGCACTCATGAACATAAGATGTAATCTACACACGCTACCTAAAATTTAAAATAATAAGCCTCTAGTGTACAAAACTTTATATAAGAAATGATTACTTGCCAAGAATAACACAAGCAATGTTAACTTGTAAACGGACAAAACTAAGCTCCTAGCAAATCAAACAGAAATAGCTCAATAACTTACGTGAAAATCTCATAATTAGTAACAAGGAAATATTTGTGTTAATGTATTTTACTCTTTAGAAAAAGATATAAAATAAGATTAGTCTACAATATTTTGATCAATAATGCAATGTTTGTTTAGAACGTACAGTTTAAAGAAAAATAAAAAAACAAACCCGAACATGTACGAACCAGCCCGAAGGGCATGTCGATCTAAGTGGGTGAATCTTAGGCTATCCGAGCTTCTTACCTGCTGTTGGTCGTCGAGCGCTGACGTCACAAATCTGTGGTCTGGCTTCCCATCTAGGAGTCTCTGCCACAACATGCTCCTCACGCATCAAGCCTTTGTTCGTCTTCCTGGACAAGGGTATACAGCGCCCTAAAGGCAGCACTGGCAGAGAAGTTTACCTGCCAGAACTGCAGCCGCAACCAAATCCACGTCAACCCGGCATCAATAACGGACTACGTCCATGTGACCAAGGCCCTTCAGGCAATAGGGGCCCAACACTCCATCCTCCTTCAGAAGGATGAAGTGCCGAATAAATTTGTACTCCGGGGAGTTCATCACGTAATTCCCAACGACTTCATCGTTGCGGAATTTACCGCGCAAAACCTGCCAGTGCAGAACCACTGGTTTCTCTACAGCCGACAGCACAACACAAAGTGCGACGCCCTCGTCATCGAGGTGCCACAGACTTTCGACAAGGCCCGCGTATACCGACTGACAGAGTTATCCGGCCTACATATAAGGGTAGACAACTTCAAGCGCCCTTCAGGCCCGAGCCAGTGCAGCAAATGGCAGCGCTTCAGACATTTGGCAGAGGCTGCCACGCCAACGTAGTGTGTAGGTGGTGCAGCGGCGACCACAGCGCAATTAACTGCCCCCACGCCGGTAATGACATCGGCGAGAAGAAGTGCGCACACTAGGGTGAGCCCCACTGGGTGAATTACCGCAGCTGCCGCGAATACAAGCGCGAGACCCGCCGTCACTTACCACCCCAGGCTCGCAAGGAACGAGAGCAAACATCTCGCCGCGACATGCTGAGCAGCCCACACCCCAGCAGGCCACCAGGGCCCGCCTAGGCCCGAGCACTGGGACCAGCGGGCACAACAGAACAACCTGGGCCAGTACATGCCTCAGGCGTTCCATAACCGATATGCAACCCTCCAAAAACACTGCGAACCCAGCTACCGGGATGATTTGAATTTCCCGGTGCTGGCTAACAATCCAGGCCCCCGCAACCAGAGGCAGCCGAAGCCCCGACAACCGCAGCAGCTGAAAAAGAATTAGACTGGCCACGAAAATGGCCAGGGCAAACCCCAGCAGCCAGCCCAGGACAAGCTGCTGGCAAGCAACGCTGCCACAACACCAGCTGCCCGCATGCCAGCGCCTATTGTAGCGCAGCGCCTGGTATCTGCGGCTCCAGTCGTGGAGACGATGGTAGTTGATGCAACGCCGATGCTGCCAACTGCCCCGCCCGCACCCGGCTGTTTTCCAGAAAATCCTGGAAAGCAACCACACGCTCATGACTGACCCGAAATTGGCAGCATCTATCGGCCCTCTATGCGAACTCCTCGCGATATGGTGCTACCCTTGATTTGACCTAATTAAAAAAGTCCAAGCTACGCTGGGCTTTGTTCACGGATTGAATACCATACTCAATGGTAGCAACTTATCCGGTCCCGAGTTGCTGAACAACCTCGACCAATAGTATTAAGGTCCACTCTCTTTTCTGGAATGCACGCGGAATTATAAATTACCGGAGTTTATAAACCACAATACAAAATACAAAATTAAAATCGCAGCTTTTAAACAGGACACACTTGCAACCGTTAGATCGCCTAACGATACTTAATTATGTAATATATAGGCGCGATAGAAACAACAGAGGCGGCGGGGTAGCCCCAGATGTTCATAATAGTATTAAGCACTCAGTATGCCAACTCCCTGACTTTCATAACCTTGAAGCTGTTGGAATTAATATCTCAATAAACCAACAACTAAAAATCATTTCTATGTACGCCCTACCCGGTAGGTCTCTCTGTCAGGACGATCTCAACGCCCTAAAAACGCTGATTGGCACGGGTTTAAAAATTACTTGACCACAAAACTTCAGAATGTCGCCGAACTCATTATAGAAAATAGCATTAATCTTGAAACTGCGATAACTGAATTCACAGTGACCGGTATAGACGCATGCATCCCAGAAAAGGAAGTTAAGTTAGCACATGACGAGCTGCCAGCTTACATCAGCGATCTTATATCGCAAAAAAAAAAAAAAACAGATTACGCCGTGAATACACACAAGCCACAAAACGCCGGATAAATGAAATCCAAACAGTCATTTCTGACGAAATTTCCCTCTGGCACAGCAGCCAATGGGAAACAAAGATCTCGCAACTCAAGTTCCAGGACGGGAGTACCTCCAGTGCACTGCGATGGCCGCCATCCCCTCCACCGCTCCGCACGAGGAGAGCAGCTCCCCTTCCCCATGGTGATGGAGCGCAAGGCATTGTCATGGAGGGCCCCTCCCCCTCTCAGGACAACCACGTGACCGGGCTGCAGGAGTCTCGCTGCCCCCCTCGCCGCACCCCGTTTCGCCACCGCAAGGCCTACAGGCGGTTACCATGACGACGCACACCGTGGAGGGAGAAGCGAGCGCCCTCCCGCCAGCCAGGTCACGTTTTTTTTTTTTTTTTTTAAATTTATTCATAACCTAAGTTAAAACTAAGTTTATAACGGAGGGGTCTAGGTAGGAAAGCCTCTAAGTGTGTCTCAGGGCAAGCCCTATACGCTTTAAACATGCGGGTTTTTAACCATGCAGAAAAGGTCACGTGCATCATGTGCTAGGAGGGGGTCACGTGCATCATGTGCTAGGAGGGGATTGGCCAGCCATGGCAGATGTTTTTTCCATGACTAACTCCCTTCACTCTTAATTCTAGACTAAAACTAGATAACTTGGGCCGAGGGAAAAACCTTGGCACATACATGCGGAATGCATTATTACAAGCAGGTGGATTACAGGAATAGAAGGATGGTCCTGGAAGACGAGTGGGGCGTGGTAGAAGTGTTACTATGCAAGGGGTGGGGCACTTAGACTTTTAGTCCGCTTTGGTGTGTCAGGTCTGGTCTTTTGGGGGCGGCTTATGCTGTTTCCCGTCGTGCTGCCAGTTAGCACTCATTGTGGCTGTGTAATATGATCGTCTAAGTGGGGCGGTCGCGAGCTGTGGCGTCGGACTAGACTCCAGAATGGTGACAGAGCTTCAGGTCGACCTGTCGCCATTAAAGGCGGTCGGGGCAGTTAGAGAAATTGCCACCTTCTGTCATTGAAAGACTCTAGCCTAGCATCTATGCTGTTAATCTTCGAAGGATAATTTATTTTATCCATTAGGGCCCCGCTGGGCCAAAGCACGATTATTTGAATCGCCTGATAGTTTGTGTTGTGCAGTGTGTATTGGAATGATGTGTGCTTAAATATAATTTGGGCCTAATACTTACTTAACTTAATGTACGTGAGCTGCCAGCTTGTGTGCGTGCGCTCCACGTTCGTGTTCTCATGCTCGGAGCAGGGAAAGAGGGCGCGCTGATTGGCCCGCGGGCTACCTGCCAATCAGAGAGCAGTCTCGCCACGTCCGCGTTTACGGCGGGCGGTGTGACAGGACAGATTTTGGGCGTTTATATATCTCATTAATGTCTGGGTCATAATTTCTTAATGTAGAAATATATAGATTTAAACTATTTGCGCATTTATCGTAAAAGGTTTTGTCTTGTAAGGTGTCCGACTTCGTTTCACGATACAAGGCTGCTACAGCACAATACACTGGGGCGTTTGTAACTGCCCGAATACATTTGTTTTGTACTCGTAGCTTTATTAAGTGTTATTTCGCAGCAGTTGCCCATACTGTGGCTGCGTAATTATGGGGCGAATGAGTGCTTTGTAGAGCAGCAGACCATTTTTTACTGTGCCTCCACATCGCCTACTCATGACTGGATATAGTGAGCTCATTCTAGCATGGGCTTGAGCCCGGTTGGCGTCAATATGATGGCGCTGTACGATAACAACAGTTTTCGTTCAGATTTTCTTTGTTTATTATTGTCTAATTAATTGTTATATTTTAATATTTTATTATTGTAATGTCATAATTATATAATATTGTTGAATAAGTGTCAAGAAGCTACAGCCACGAACAATAGAAACTCTGATTTATAGTTTCATCAACAATAGACATTACATCATTTACAGCACTTAAATTGCAATCTATCATGAACTGAATTTATTTGAAATTGTTTTATGTTATTTTGGTATTTGATTGTTATTTATTATTAATTCATTCATTTTCTCACTTACCTGTATCTTGCTGCGTACATGTGTACGAAGGCCTCCAGTTATGTTTTTACCACAGCCAATCAGTAATCTGATTTTTAAAGCTAACAATAAGACTTTTGTACAACAGGGAGAAATTAGAGAATAGAAAAGAAGAGAAATGTCTGAGGCATCCTTCGTAAGGCTTAGCCCGATGCCAATGTGTAGAATTTTATATATTATTTAATTGATTTATTACTTGTGGTAATAAATTATAGTGCATCCGATTCTACACGATGCCGGGACGTGCCGTGAGTAATTGTGGCAGGAAATATCTACGTGGTAATTAGTTATTACCATAATTAGAAGGACGCTTAAGCCATCAACATTTTATCTACGATTATATTCCTAATGCCACACAACTATTTAATGACTTTGTTGGAGATTTTGTTTGCAACACGAGCTGTGCTACGTGTCAGAATAATCGTAATTACTTTTATAATAGCGCTGGCTAATTAACATTTGTTTTGAGGACATAATTTAGCTGGAATAATATACCAGTGGTCTGCGTGTCTAGGGACCATGCTCACACTGAACTATCTAGCCGCGGTATATATATTTTAAGATTTCACTTGAGATACAACTTCATAAACTAAAACATTTAACATTTAAATCTGAGTAAATCGTTTCCGTACTATTTTTCATTGAATACAAGTAAGGAACTGTTTAATAATCTCTCTCACCATAAATCCAGACATTTTGATCCAGTTAAACATCACCAGGTCTGCCTTAATCATACCAAATTAAATCCATATTTTTTTTATTATCTTAACTTCCATCAATATTAATTTAATTGCTTTTATTAGTGTGTTCTTGTGTATATTTATATATTAATACAGTGTAAGGGTGCCATTAAATGTGTTTTGTGTCTTGTGCCCCAGAACCATAATATTTTGTTATTACAGCTTCCCATATTTAACTGATACATTTCCCCCAACATTCATACACTACATTATATTATCATTTATCTTCAGTTTTATGTTGTGCAACGTGCACTTAGGCATTCAGACGGCCGCCGGCTCCTCCCCTTCCCTCGTTCCCCTTAAAACCCCCTCCCGCCATCCCTTCTGACGTCCGCGTGACGTAGGCGCCTCCTTCCAGGCCTACTGAATGCGACACTAGCGCCATCTGGATTTTTTATATATAGGGGTGTAATTATATTTGCTCGTTCTGTTCTGTTCCGGGAGCGATCGCCGTGAGGAGTGCTTCAGCGTCGCGCCGTGTTACGCATGGCTATGAGGTGTTCTCTGGTCGGTGGCTTACATTTTTTTTTCTCTTGATAATTCTGTAATTAGCCTTTTGCGTCATGTTTGGCCTCATAAAGTAATGTTTGCTGGACACCGCATTTGTTTCGTAATTTTATGGTTTGCATTGCCAATGTGTTTCACCTTGTGCATTTGTTTGATTTTGTTTTTTTGCATTCGATCCATTTTCCGTTAGGGCGTTTGCCGTTTTTCTCCGCCGCACCTCTCACGTCCGGACAGACAGCATTCTACCTGCTATTGCTTGATTTAAATAACGTTAGCACATAACATTTGTATATTGGCTATTTGTATTGCTCATCAGTACCTATTTACGTAATTCTTTCTTTCGTAATTCTTGTTATGTGTTGCCCCTCTACATTCATATGGGGCTTGATTTAAAGAATAATAAAGTTGTGTATTTTTGTATTTCTGATATTTACGCTTATTTCTTTAGGGGTTGCACAACACGTCTGGCACTCTGCCTGTCCCTTTACAAGGGCCATTGTTTTTTTTTGTTTCTAATTCTTAACGTCATTGAGGTAAAGTGAGGTGGATTTCCCCTTCCCCTTCACGATACTTCATATTCTGCGTGACTCTGCTTTGATGAACTACCTGTGTTTCATATTCTCTCCGTTGTAGCACCTGGATACTCTTGACGTCAATCTCCACATCACCACTGAAATCTGGACATTCATCGACAGACTCTCTCGAAACTGCAGTTATATTCACACCCGAGTGGTCGCAAACGAAGCCTATCAACCCTTCAGAGCAAAAAGTTCCCCCTAATAAAGATAATAATACTAACACAAGATGGAACATGGTTAAACATTCAACTTAAGCCAGAAAAACAAACCAAAAACCTAAAATTATAGTAAGAAGCTGTCGTCCTGCCGATGTTGATGCGTGGTTGGGTGGTGTCTGAGGGCGCCAACTAACCTTTAACAGGGGTGGTTGCTGTGGGCTAGTTCACAGCACGAGACTCCGTCTCTCGGTGGTCGTGACGTTGCCACGTGGCAGGCAGGAGTGGTTGGACCACACACACGACTAACGTTGTCGGTACGCACACGACTGTCCGGTCCGCACACGAACACCGATCGCCGAACTCCGCGAGTCGCACACGACTGCTCGCGCCGAGGGGTGAAGGCCAACTGGCGCGTCCTGGCAGGTCCCGTCTCCATGACAATCGACCTCCACCCGTTCGAGACACTACCACCGACCACACACGCCGACCGGTGAGGCACCGAGGTGGCATAACGACCTGTGCGAGCCACGGGAGCACCTGGGACGACGTCAAAGCCTATATAACTACAAATGATTAACAAACAAGTATGTAATAGCTAAATTGGAAACGAATACAGGAAACGGTTATAGTTACTAAGTAACTATATATTTTGGCTCTATCGTAACCATATTACGTCGGATCTTTCATTGCGGTATGCATTCTCATGTTTCTATAGTCTCCGGAGGTTTTTCTAGTTCAATACATAAAGTACAACGATCAGGCTGTCTTGATATGCATAAACGTGGCACTTACCAGCTTCCTTTCTCGTCAGCTGTGATCTCTGTTAAAGGTAATTCAATATCAAGCACATTCATCATCGCAGGTCGCATTGACAACTCTGGATCATGTACAGGATCCACTTTCGTAGATGGTAGCAATACTTGGGATGATGTGGTAGTAGAAATTACTGCAGAGATAACTCTACGGAACTATATGGCTACTGTACAGGTATCATCCGGATATATTAAATTAGGAACAGGAGTAACATGTAAGTTTATCGATGAGGAATGCTTTGACTATACGGTAGGAGAAACTTTCTGGTCCAGGATGGAGAATAACAAATGTAGCATTTCTGGTTTAGATGTTGTATATCAAGGCAAATCAAAGTTCATGGTTAATAAGTCACCTACAAATCCAGAAACTAATGTAACTGTAGTTGTAGTCGAGCAACCATCTACCCTCTTTGCATTAACTATCGTAGGGCAGACAACAGTGTGCAATGTAATTGTATGGCAAACAGAACACCCACGTATTTAATATCAGAACCAACACACTCTACCTATTACTTCACCAAGACTATGGTAAACCCTGATAATATAGATCTTTTCTACTACATAAATTCCAAATTCGTCTACGTTGAACATCATATAAGAACACAGATAACATCACTTTACAACTCACTTATGGAACAGAGATGCGAAGATCGGAAAGCTTTGATGAATTTATATCTGGCAATTGCTCCTGAATCACCTCAAGAATTTGCTTACATGTATATGGCGTCCTATGGCTACCATGCAACCGTTATGGGTGAGGTCATCTATATATCCCAATGCAAACCTGTTCAAGTAACGTACAGACATACACCTGAATGTTTCCAAGAGATTCCTGTGAATTATCACAATGAATCTTGGTTTATAACCCCCAGGTATCGTACTCTGGTAAGTAAAGGAATTGAAGTCATTTGTAATCCTATACTGAAAACAGGTCATCTGATTCATGGTACCTGGATATATCAAACACCTTCTCCACAACCTGGACTTTCACCTGCAACAATAGATCCAACACATAAGGTTTCATGGGTGTATTCAGAAATCCCAAACCTTGCAAATGCCGGTTTGTACACTCAGGATGATTTGAGTAGATTTAGACAACAGATGATGTTATTGAGCGGACCACTGAAAGCGTACTAAAAAAAATGTAAGACACCGACCAGAGAACACCTCGTAGCCATGAGTAACACGGCGCGACGCCGAAGCACCCCTCACGGCGATCGCTCCCGGAACAGAACAGAACGAGCAAAATAATTACAGCCTTATATATAAAAAAATCCAGATGGCGCTAGTGTCGCCTACGTCACGCGGACGTCAGAAGGGATGGCGGAAGGGGTTTTAAGGGGAATGAGGGAAGGGGAGGAACCGGCGGGCGTCTGAATGCCGAAGCGCACTTTGCAGTTGTTTATGTCAAACTTATGTCAGTTGTATCCATCTTATGGAATTTATCTCCTGGGTCTTGCAATATTATCACTATACATCATCCGTATGTCAGTACTGATATTGACGCCGCCGTCGGTGCTCCCTCTGAGAGCACAGGCCGCTATGTGTCCTCAACACCTGAATCAGTGTCAGTGCGCCGAACACGCCCGCGCGTGTAGTTTAGGGCAGTGCCTCGAACAGCGTGACGTCAGTCACGGCCAGCTAATTGCCCAAAGCGCCCGGCTGTGTGTGGCAATGCGCATCAGGTATCTAGTGCACATGTAAATTATTTAACAAACAAACTAAAACTTTTAATAAGCATAAAAATTGTCTTTAATTAATTAATGGTTGTGTCAAATATTTCCGCTCACAAAACTGGCCGGCATCGCCTTCCCGCGCTCCGTCGTTTTCCCGCGGCTTTTCCTCCCCTCCCTGGCCCGGTTGCCAGGGAGAGTCGTCAGTAGCCATCCAGCACTCGCCAGGGCCGGCAGCCCCGCGCGAGTTTCCACGTTTAGCATCAATAGGTAATTATCTCCGAATCTTCTTTCTACAGCTCCCCGGTCGACCCTAACCGGCCGTACGACATGTCGTGCGGTCTTTAGATGAAGTGTGCAACCCGACTACGGATCTTTCAGCGTAATACGTAATTATGTGTTTTAAGGCAGCTACGGGTCTTTCAGCGTAATACGTAATTCTGTGTTTTAAGGCAGCCCACTGTGGTGCCTGCGCCTCACACTATAAAATCTCCTCACGGAGAATTAGAACTTTGCCCACGCAGGGCGGCATTGCGCCAAACGCGTAACAGAACTTTCGAACACCTCAATCCCTGGGACGTGAACGAGAGACCACGTTGGGTCCCGTCGCGCCCGTTCCCAGTTTAAACGTGGCTCACGCCACTGCTAGAACCAGTCTCATATCACGTGGTCATTAGAAGTCCAGGAACCGAATCCACCTCGAGTCCGGGACGTACTCATAATTATTTGGTGTTAATTGCCGTGTTAAGATTAGTGTGTGTCGTCATCATCATGTCTATGTATAAGTCAGTATCAATTGTAAACCCGCACAGACAGTAGCAGATTCACGTAGTAAGTGTATCACGAACTATCACGTGCTATGCAACAGACTTGCCGCGCCACGAGCCGCCATCACCATAGCTCAGATTAGCCTGCACCCCTCGTTGGAGTAGTCTTCGGAGCACCGTGAGACATAATCAATGCCGCCATTCGAGGGCCGTGTAGGCGGAGGGAAGGTTGACGACGATACGGCCAGTCGCGTGCCAGTGCCTTGTGTGACGTTCTGTAACGTGTGCTGCTGTAATAAGACAATTAAAGTTACGTGTGTATTTTACTAATACGGCATGCTGGGAGGCCATAACAGCCCGGGGGCCCTTTGTCGACGCGTCCCTGCCTGCAGCCACGAGGTCAGGAGCCCGCCCTTGAGACCAAATTTCCTTTCTATCATTTTAATTAACGTAATTTCAGGACAGGCAGCGGGGACGGCGTCAATATGTAAGGAGAAAAACATGACGCCCAATAATAATCATCATAGCAACATAATTTCCCAGGGAGAATAACGTTACAGAGTAAAAGAGTACACAGTAAAGAGAGTACACACAAAGTGAACAGAGTGACACACACCACAGTACAGCGCCAGAGCAACTGAAGTTGGGAAAAGAAAAAAAAAAAAAGTGACCTGGCTGGCAGAAGAGGAGGGCGCTTGCTTCTCCCTCCGCGTCGTGCGTCGTCATGGTAACCACCCCTCGTGTCCTTGTTATTACTATTTATTAATATTGACAAGATGTCGACAAAACAGGCCTTGGAAGTGGCGGGCAGAAAAGAAATAATTAAGAACAAAATTTTAAATATCAGAGGCGGACACGGGGTGGGTCCAACGAAAATTTGTAAACTCCCTATCAAGACCTGGGAGCATAGTGTGGATCGTTATTGCCTTAAGTAATAAAAACAAACAGTTACATTTATAGGCATACTTTTATTTAACATCAAAGTTTGTTTTCAAGATTTTCTATTACAAGTTATCTTTATAATTTGTATCATTTAACCATTATTAAAGAGAGCTCAATTTACCTAATCATTTGCCGACCCAGGCCGTGAATAGAAAATTATTTTTCCAACCCATCATTCTTAAAGAAACCGTAAAGTTTTAACATTTTACAATAATCTGTAATCACCATATTAGTTAATTATAACCATTTCACATATACAATTTCGAGATGGCTGAAGAGACCCAAACTGTTAAACTGGTTCGAATCTGATATCTGAAATTACATTTGGAAATTAACAAAAGAAACTTTCACTGGCACTCGCTCTCACAAACTGAAGATTTTCTGGCGGTTCGTAGCTGATGGCGAAAAGGCCGGGAGTGAGGGCTTCCACTGGCGAAACCACCAATTAAAAATTGGAGGTCACCGGGCTTGCTTAGTTCCCCATGATGGTTTCTTTCTCTTTGGGGGGGGGGGGAGGGGGGACTAGGACCCTGTCAAAACAGGGTAGTAGTTGTTTGGCACAGCCATGTTGCCTGGTAGGAAGATGGAGGGCGATGCGCGGCCGACTTCGCGGTTAAAAGAAAAATATATATGCGGCACCAGACAAGAAATTTGGTTCGCAGAGGAACTTGGATTACTACGTAGAGGCTATGTTGAGATGACTAAAATAAAAGTGTTCACACGGTTGGGGCGCGCTGCTGCTTCCGCGAAGCTGTGGTGAATATCTCCCGCGTGTCTCGCTGTCCCAGGCACGTGACTTTGTTGTGCTTCTACTGCCTGCGGGGTGATTACGAACCCAGCGGCGACTACCGTTATTCTTCACGGGCTATCGAAACACGTACCGCATTTCATGAGTACGAACCACCTTGCGATACGCGTTTCGTTATTTTCAGTGTTATTGCTAGCCTGCGATACGGATCCATGACGTCAGAGGATAAGCAACATTTGAAAAATTAACTTGTTTCGTGAATAGTCTATTTAGTCACAATGAGTTCTAAGTAATATGTTTCAATATATTAATCTCGTAAATAAAGCATTTCAAGTTTTACCTGACACATTTATCATTGTTTTTAATTAGAGATGTAGTAAGTTTCGCGTCCATGTCGTGGCTAACCTTGCGTGTTGCAATGCAAGCACTATCGAAAAAGAAGCCTGTTTTGTATTGAACAATGGAAATGGAGGCACTTGCAAGGTATGTGTAATATATATTATTATATGTAAAATAATACAATTCAAAAAATAATGACTCTAACTCATTTGTTGTTTTATTATTAGCAATCAAGAGAATTGTTAGTTAAGTCCACTGTACCATTGTAAAACATAACCTTACACAGTATTTTAGTATTAAAAATTTACTTAGAATCAAATTCATTGTTTAACATGGTTGCTATCAGTGGCAAAATAGTGTACCAATATTATATTCTACCGGTGTTAATGCTTTGAATTATTTTTGACAGCCATGTTCTTTGATTGATGAAAACATTTTTTGAAGAAAGTTTACCGACATGGGTCTTTACAGTTTGTTCGTTAATTTTATTTGAAGAATTAAAAAAAAGAATAAATATTTTCTATAAGTACAGTAATTTTATAGAGTTTTGTCTCTTCTGAACAAAAAATAAAATTAAATTCTAGAATGGTACTTATGTTTTCTGTATTCATTATATTATAATTATGATTGGTGTGTAAAACGGTTTAGCGTTTTTTCAAGTAGTTTAATGTTTAAACAGTTGCTTAACTGTGGTACATTTGAAATGTTGTAAAATAGTTGGAATTGTTTGTAAGGTGACGTTAGTGACATTTAAATTACGTGAATGGTTGGTAAGGTTATCTGTATTAAAAATACACATTGTAAATTTATGTGAACGATTGTTTGTACTAGATTAGTGGCTTTTCAAGTACTTGCCTAAATTTCAGAACAAATCACTTCTGTAGGAAATTATCAATTGGTGGTTTTCATGGATAAAAAGAGTGCACATGGCACTTCTAAAGAATTAACTTTTATTTTGACACTGCAAGTATATCCAATGTTTGTGTTTGTTCACAGCCAAAAGAAGCCTCGTACGGGGAAAGCGACGGATGCCCAGCAGGAAATAATTATTTCCTATATGGAAAGCAAAAGAGACTTTGCTGTTGGAAGATTTTCGTCTTTTAATGTCAGAGAAGCAAATAATGCTTTGTGGGTGTCCCTAGGAGAAATGCTTAATGAAAGTCTCGGGCCACAAAAGACTGTTGTTCAGTGGAAAAAGGTTAGTGCTTTTAAAATTTGCTGCATTAAGTTTTTAATGTGTAATAATAATAATAATAATATTATTATTAATAATAATAATAATAATAATAATAATAATAATAATAATAGACTGCTGCAAGTAGGCAAAGAAATACTCGTAATAGAGTAATAGTAACAGGCTTAAAATACAATAGGGTTTGATTTTTTTTACAATTTATTATCCTGATTTGGCACTGTGACTTCTGGTTGAGGCTAATAATGGTTTGTTAGGTTAGGGCAGCAGCAATTATATGTATTTAAGTGTTATTAATGTAGCAGTCCTACCCTAATCTACCTTTCATTTTATTCCATAGCCTTCTGATCTGCAGGATTATTTTGTCTTGATTAAAGGCAGAATAGTAAAAATCTTAAAATTTGTTCTATTAAGTCTGGTTTAAAGAAGTATATGTGTTGTGTTGCATAGTTTGGCAAGAGGATTTACATCAAGGCATATTGTTAGATTTTTTTTTACATATTTTAATTATTTTCGTATTTTTTGTAGCTCTTGTATCAAGTACTCACGATTATACAGCATATAGACCTATAAATGATAAAAACTGTAGTTCTTTACGAGTACTAGTACATTTTCGACATTTATTATGTGAAAATCTTATATCAGTTTTTACAAGTTCATTGCCATATGTAATCAAAATGCTCTTAGATTGAAATCAAATCTCTGAAATAAGAGAAACTAGGTAGTGGCCATTCCAAGTATATAGACTGTGTGAAGTGTTGAAATATTTTATAAATACACTTGTTCACAAGATAGCACTTAAGTTAATGTTTTAACATGTATAAGATTATGATATACAGCAGTTAGTTTATACTTGAAAATACCAGCAATGTGCACCCTATTTCTTCTTGCCAAAGTACATTAATGTTTTAATCCCTTATGTCTATAAACAATGCTTTTTATTTGAATTTTAAAATTTTTTTATGTTTTAATATTCAGAAAATGTCTTAAAGAGAGGCTTTTCAGTAAAGTAATAATAATAAATTGAAAATACGTTACTTGAACACTATATCCTTTCCTACGTTAACACTGAAAACAGCCTTTTTAAATTCCTACTGAGAAATCACTATTAATAGGTTGCATTGTACTGGCCGCCACCATTTTTTTGCTTTCTATTGTGGTTCATGTGTGTATATGATTATGACAAATTTAATTAATTTGTGTAATGAATTGAATATGGTGGGTTACCAACATAAAAAAAAACAATGGACTGTTTGTTGGATTAGTATATCTACATAGAAAATACTTTGAAATCATGTGAAATGATGGTTAGGTTAGGTTTTAAATTTATGATTCTGAAGAATGTATTATATATATTTGACAGTATTTTTTAATGTAGCTAACCTAACATAATTGACCATTGTCACGATTTGTATTTTTACTCTTCCATTATAATCGTTACTTACTGCATGACTAAAATGTTACCTTAAATGCAAATGTAAGAAATCAAATACACCGTTATGCATTTATTTGTTTACAAAAAAAAAAAAACAGAAAATCTAACATTTAAGGTTTACTTTGTTTTTGCAAAACTATCTTCATAATAACTGCTTTTGTTATTCAAATAATACCTCTGAATACGAAATAAACACAGACCCACGTGGAAAAGAAAATGGCCATGACAACATCACTGCATACACATTATAGTAATGTAAAGTATGAACGTGTTTTCTCAGAAACCATTGCAAATTCAGAAACAATATTTTCAGGGTAAATACTGGTACTTCTCTAGTGTTTGGAAAAGGTATTTTATATTTTTATTATTACTTCACGCAAAGCCCCTCAGAAATGTATATAATATTCTGTTCGGAAAGTATTTTGTATACACATGATGAGATGCAGGTTTTACATTTGTTTTTAAATTTCAGACATGGACTGACATGAAATCTGCTGCCAGGAGGAAGGCAGCTGATGCCAGAGCAGCTCGGGTTAGCCCTGGTGATAAAAATCCAGTGGTGGGTTTAAGCACCATGGATACCAGAATACTGGCAATTTTTGGCCCAGCTTCATCTGTGGGAATGCTACTGGAGGAAGGTGGTTTTGGACCTCAATTTGTGGTAGGCATTAATTTGTTCATTTTCTACATTTGATATAATTTATTTGAAATATTTATACAGACATTAAATAAACCTTACACTTTTCTTAAGGTAACCAAATTTTAAAACATTCTTGACACTGTCCCTATAATAACCATTAGTTTATTTGAAATCTTTATGTATTTTTTAACTTTTTACTTTTATTGTGATAACTAAAAATTTTATTTTTTTTTCCTTAGGGATTGCTTCAACTGCTATCATTGTTAAATTGGAAGTATTTGTAAAAAAATTTGAATTTTTTGTCACTACAATTATATTTTGGATTACAGGATGGGGAAGTACAAGAACTTGATTTAAATCACAGGGAAAATGTATTGTATTTTGATTTGGATGAAGATATTGACTAACCACTGGCTGAAGGTGAGAACATGTTATGTGTTATATTTTGTTAAATCATGGACATACCCTGAAAACAGTGTTATATGACCCTTCAAGTTATTAATAACTCAGAGTATATTTTACTTTATTTGAAAGTACTGTAGAACCTCATTTTATGTAGCTGGAATTTATGAATTCCAGTCATATAAAGGGGAATTTACGTAAACACTGGATTACTGTGCTCTTATTACAATAAGTTTTAAAGAAATGCACAAAATTCCTGTAAACATGGTGTCTTTGTTATGTTCAGCAATGTTCATATTACCATGTCATTATTTTGGAAGGACAAGTTGGCAGCGCTGAATTTCCAACCATTTCAATGGAAATGTTTTTATTTTTACCTTTTTTTTCTAGTCCCTTGAAATATGTAAAAATGAGGTTATGCAGTAACTATAGAGATAAGTAAAATTTTTAAAATAAAATAGTCAGTTAGGCTTATAATAACTGTATACACTGAACACATAAATTTTGGCATTATTAAAATTCATCTTTTTAAGATAAAACTGGTAAACACCACTGAATTCTCACCCCCTCTTCGAAAAAAGAAAAAAATTCAATTTATGACTCAATCCACAAATCAAACAAATGGTAAATTGCATGTCTTAATGCAGTGGACTCAACCTAACATGGTGAATGATTTGTGACATAATAACTGAAACTGTATACCATTCTTAAATTTTACCTAGTCTTGTAGATTCACAGGGATGATTGAGAAAATTTCTCAATATTGTTTTCTTGTCTAGTGGTCACTCTTTTAGCTGTCTTAGTAAAACAGTTATCTAAAATAATTATATTTAATGAATCTTAATTTCATTTGGTACATATTTCAATGGTAAATGTTAACATAGTTACCCAGAGGTTTAGTCCCAAGTCTCTGCAGTTACCTTGGCTATATGTAATGAAAATCTTAAATTCACTTGCAATCAGAACTCACATGAATTGTCTTATGAAATGACAGTTGGGCATAACAATAGAAATGTCCTGGAAAAATAGCATCTGAATTATCATATTTCTTATAATCTCAACTTTAAAAGTATACCATGTTTCGGATTAAACTTAATGAATTGCTGAAAAATCATTAATATTTTTTCCATGTGCTAACAGACTTTTTGTGCAACATTTTTGTTAACAGATTTAGTAATATATATCGCACAGCTACAGAAATAAAATTATGTGGTTTCATGGGCCAGTGAAAATAATTTTGTAACCACTTTTTTTTACAATTTTCTTTCTAATATGTATATTTCTAAAGAATCTAATGCATATTCATTATTTTACAGTCACATGTTAAACATTTTGAATGCATATATATATATATATTACAAAATAATGTTTTACTACTAATATGAAAGTTCATTTCATAGTTTATAGCTTAAGAGGTCATGTTACAGAATGTACACTTGTACCAACCACCAATGCTGCGCCCAGCTCAAGTGCTACACCCAACACCAGGAAAGGTGCTGTGAAAAGAAGCTTGCCTTCACAATACAAGAAACGTTTGTCAGAGTATAATTTTTAGCACACAGATTTCAATCAGTTCAAATTTTCACATAAAACTTTGTGCCCAATATGCCTGTTGGCTGCCACTAATCAATAACTATGTGGAGATTTAAAAAATTGCAGAATATTTAAACATTTATACTTTGACAGTTCACATAAATGTAATAATACATCTTAACTACATTTTTCATAAATGAAGCATAATATAAGCTTTGATCTAGATAAAGAAAGTAATTATTGTTTCATAATAGAAATAAATAAAATAAGTATGCTGCTGAAACATGAGATCTTTATATTGTGGTGTGTTTCTGTCGAGAGTCGTATCACAAAACCTTTATTTTGTTTGTTGCCCCTACTATAGGTATAATATAGACATCTGCGAGCAGGGTTTTTATAAGTCGAGTCAAGTTCAGTCAAGTTCTAGGCAAAAACTCACGAGTCCGAGTTGAGTCGAGCGAGAAGCATTAAAAAAAAAAAAAAAAAAATTTTTTGTAACAGTAAAACTCTATTAAAAAAATTCCTACTTAAGAATATTTTCTGCATATTGGTAAAAATAATTAGAACTGGCACTGTAAACAAATACAATTTTAGAATTTTACACTTTTAATAAAAAATTTCCTGTTAATGAGTCTAACTCTAAATTTCTTGGTAACCTTGAGAATTGTATTAGCAGGGATTTACAGTATGTTATAGAAATTTACCCAGTGAATTTGTGAAACTGCATTTAATTATAAATAACGTACAAACAAACTGTTGTTACAATAGAGTTTTTACACAAGAAAAAATTTTCAATCAGTTTATTACAATTTAAAACGAGGGAAGATTTTTACAAAATTATTTTAACAACTTTGGTTCGGTAAAAGTCTCTCATGCAAAAAAATTAGTTGTTCCATATGTTGTGGCAAGAGATTCTCTCTCTTTGAAGTAACTGTATTTCCTGCAGAAGAAAACAGTCTCTCGCTTGCTACTTGTGTAGCAGGAATCTCCAAGTACTTTTTTGCCACTGGTGCAAGTAAATGGAATTTTGATTCATTTTGGCACCACCATGCCAATGGATTTTCTGAGCGGAGAATAGTGCCCTCCCTGAAAAAAGTCCTGATCTGAAGATCTCTCTAATCGGTCTGCACTTCTACAAAAAAAATCACAATAATTAGTTTTGTATAGAAAAAATAAAACTGAAAAAAAAAAAAATTAATAGAAATAACTCACCAGGTGTTGTAGATTGCTGTCCTTTCATTTCTTCAAAAACAGACCAGATATTGCTACTATCACTGCTGCTTGTAGGTACACTTGATTTACTTTCATTAGTAACACTTTGTGAGGGCTGCATATTACAACTTTTCATTTCTAGGGCTTCTTTACATATTTCATGCATTCCTAAGTCTTTTTCATACTTATCAAGAATATCAAGCATCATGGCGGTCCTATACACTTTATTCTTTTTGTATTCCGGGAATCCCGACCAAACACACTGCTTCAGTTGTTTTGCAAACAACACAGCTGAACCAGCTCCACTTGCATCAATGTGTTTCTTTAAAACACTATCGATTCCAATCAAAACTGGAATCACCATGGGTAATGTTGGAAGTTTGTCTACACACATTTCTTTAGTGGCTTCATAGATTGGCTGAAGCACTTGCACCATACCTTCTGCCATCTTCCAATCCTTGGCCAACAGTCCATCCCTACCATTTTCTACCAAATCAGCCATGACAGGTTGCTTCTGATCTAGCAACCTTGAAAGCATCAGATTTTCACTGTTCCATCTGGTGTCGACCATCTGAATCAGTTCCCTGGAAAACCTCCTTGATTTTGTTTGGAGTGCAGCCGTTCCCTAGCCACATTGCTATTCCTGTAATACGAAGCAAGCAAATCAATGATACCGAGACCTTTCTTTGCATCACTGATGGCAAGTTGAAGCGAATGAGCAAAACACTGTATGTGTTCATACCCAGAAAGTGAAACAGCATTCACTATGTTTCTTGCATTATCAGAGACAACATATATTGGGACAGTTACCTCAGCAAGGCCCCACGTGTGAAGAAGTTCTGTCAGTTTTGAACTAATGGCCTCTCCAGTATGATTGGCCGGAAAATGTGAAATGCTTTACACATGTTTTTTGAGCTGAAAGTAGTTTGTTATGTAGTGAGAAGTCAGGGATATATATCCTTCTCCACTCCGAGAGGTCCACATATCAGTTGTGAAGGTCAAAGAAAATATGCTCCCTTCAATGTCAGTCACCAATTCATCTTTAAGGATCTTTGACTGCTCATCAAACAATGCTGGGATTACAGACCTTGAAAATGTAGTTGCTGATGGCAGGTTGTACCGCAGCTCCATGGTTTCACACAGTTGTTTGAAACCGTAATATTCAACTATTGTGTAGGGCTGGAAATCTGTTGCCATCATTTTTCCTATACACATTGTGATTTCTTTTGCTCAGGCATGATCCCGAGGGAACTTTGCTGGCTTCTGGAATGCTTCACCAAGGGTCGTTTGCTTGAAAATGTCATTTATTTTTCGTTTCTGTGAAGGTGTCCATGTTGAATGTTCGTCCTTTAGTTTCTTGCAGAGGTTAAGTTCATTATAATGCTTCTCTAAATGTCGAATCAAACTTGTAGTGGAACCAGTTGGAGTCTTCAGAGATTTGAAACATGTTTTGCACACTGCATCACAACTGCCACGCTTGTTGTAAAAGTTCCAAATTACCAACTTTCCTGAAAACTGCGAAGAATGAGATGATGTGGCATCCATCTCAAAACTCATAATGTATTACTTTCACAACATAAAACCTGATTTTTGAAAACTTCTTTACGATTCTGCTCGCAAAAATATCCACGCTTAATTGCATTTAATTACACACAAATCCCGGTAGTGATCAGTTTTCATTTGCTGAAAAATAAATATATATATTGATTGATCGGGTAGTAATGGAGATATTCCAAACAAAATTGACCAAAATGTAATGTTTTTTAATTGTAATCATTGGAAACAACTATCACCACATCAATAATTATTATTAGGTTTGCTATTGTACATTATTTTGGTTTTTACAAACAAAACGAACAAATAGTTAGAAAGAAAATGTTGAGTAAATCCGTACAAGTTGGAACATTGAAGTTTGTTACTCCTAGTCACGTGGTCGATATATCAATGTATCGAACTTGTCAACAGAAACGTAACTTGGTTGGCCTATACTGAGTTCAGCATCACAAGATGATAAAATAATAAACATGTTTATCGAATAGTATTTTCAGAGTATCAATAATAAAAAAATAAAATTCAAATGTTTAGGATGCTGATTTGCCTAAAAATTTACAAACGTTTCCATTTCAATATTTGCAAATTCACAACCGCCAACTGCCTTTCCAAAGTTTTCTATTGATGTAAACCGAGCATCTCCGAACATGCACAAAGACGGCACACTTTTACGGAAACTTGGTTATGTTGCTTTAGAACTTATTTGACTATTTTATGTAAAAACAATATTTGCAACTCATTTCATGCAAGTTACTTTAACGTTTTAAGGGGAGATATATTAAACTGAACTTAATTTTCACATTCAAGTCACAAACATTTTGGTTCATGGCTGCATTGTTTACCGTGACACGTGGCTAACGAAAATAAAAGACTAGGTATTTTAAAATGCCAAATGAAGCATTATAATAAATAAACATCACACTATTAACTTTAAACTTTTGTTTCGTTGAAACGTATGTTATTAAATGCAGCTCTGTTACCGTAAAATGCGGGAAAGTGATACATTAATGCTATGCGGAAAATTACAGAAGTAAAAAAAATTAATCACGGAAATTCGTAAATCCTGGGTACGTAAAAAAAAGGTGTTAATGTATACGGTAGATCATGTTACATTATAAAGTAAAGGATAATAGTGTTGTAAGACTTTTATTCCGATATGTGTCTTTTTTTTTCTAAAGGTACAGTGCAGGAAAAGCTCGCTCGAATTTTGAGTTGTTGAAAAGCCACGAGCTCGAGTTCGAGTATTACTAAAAAAACTTGACTCGAAACTCGAATTTCGAGTACTCGCAGGTGTCTAGTATAATATATGTTATTGAATGGAGCATTTTGTAGAAGATAATTCACATTTTTACTGGTTTCAGAAAAGAGGTATGCTAATGAAAACTTTTTATTTATTTATTTAAATTTGTTACATGCCCACCGACAGTCTTGGGACTTTAGAGGTGGGCACGACACAAAACAAGTAAAAACAAACATTATCACAATAAATAGAGACAGCACAGGATAAACACAAAACATGAAAACAGAAATGATATACAAAAGGACAAGATAACATGACTTAGTGAAATGTTAATTACATAATTATTAAACTATACACAAAATATATAAAAAAATGGATAATACAAAATATAACATGTGAGTAGAGAACAAGTTAAGAGGATAAATTTTTAAGTTTAGATAATTGATTATTATTGTGATTCCTAACTAATCGGTATATTATGTCATTAAAGTTATGTAGAGTACAATATGTTTGGTGTAAACGAGAATTAAATTGTGGTATTTTTAACCCAGTGGTTTCAAGGAGATAAGTACAGTTAATTTTAGCGTTAAAACAATTTTCAACAAACAGAGAATCTAAATAGACTCTACGTGCACCAAGAGGAGTTAATGCAGGTGAAGGAAGGTTTTTTAAGTTTATTAAATTAATTTATTTTGTTTGTATACTTTCTAGTTTATTTGCATCGGCCGACTTGATGTCATTCCAGATTAAGCCCACCCCACACGATGCCCATTTTCTGCTATACCCATGGGTATAAAAATTTTCATAAAAATTTGTATAGCAGAACCGCAGAAAGATTTCTTAACTCCATACACACGATACCTAGAATGCTAACAGAAAACCAGCCAACGCAGTTGCCGACCAAAGCAAACATATCAGGGGAGGATAAACCTGTCGTAGTCAACTTATCAAAATTCTGAAAAAAAGTGAAAGTTACACCTGTTTGTGTTAAAAATTATGTAACTTGCGGAAATATTATTTGATATTTTATCTTATATTTTTCATTTGCAAATAAATAACAAAATTGGTTTAGTATTTAAAAACAAATTAAGAGCAATTTTGGAATTACAAATATATTTTTAAGTTGTAGGTTAATTTAAAAATATAAAAATATATAAATTTAAATCATACAAGGGACATTGGGTTTACTAAATGTAGTTTATGTACGGTTTAAATTCTAATATTAATTTAATTATACAGTTAATCAAGCTAATTTCATTGTAATAGTAAAAAAATGATTCATATATGTTATAATATAAGATTAATTGATTACTTATATATTTAACTACATAATTAGAGGAATTGTAACTAATATTTATTGTAACCCAGTGAGACAAATAAACACGCACATACCGCGTAATAAATTTAAATCTTAGGTGAAGAAAAACATTTTGCATGTTTTTTTTTTACCCTCGCAGGTGTGTCGCTATGAAGTATCAGTTTATTCATTATTAATTTATGGACACTAGTTTATTAATAAACGTTGGCGTTTTAATTATAAAATTAACTTTTGGTTTAAATTATTTGTGAACATGTGATTTTACTTTACTTTTTTGAAAGTAAAAATAAATCTAGGTACGTAGTACTATGAATAAAATCAATGGACTGAGACACCTAAATGTAGTTAATAATATTATATCATAAATTAATTCTAATAATTTATATTTGCAGAAAGCACAGAATGTACAATTTAATTATCTGTTATTTAAAAAAAACTAAAAAAAAATTGGACTGATGAGGATTCGAACCACATTCAAAATCTTCCTTCTACCGCTGCCATCGTGCCCTTCGCCACTACGCTACCGCAACTTCTACGAATGTGATAGGAGATAATGGGTAATATACAATGCAACATATTTTCATAACGTATTTTAAAATTTCCGATTACTTCTTTCTGTGGCAATTTCAGCTTAACAAATATATTCCATAGTAGTTTTACTATTATAAAGTTTCATTTGGCATACCATTACATTTGTTACGTCCCTTAATGTTGACAATACAGACTATATACGGGGTTATATTGCAACACGTGGGTCCGCCATCTTGACGGCTCCAGCTCATGGGTATAGCAGAAAAATAGAACACGTTCTATTACGGTTTTGGCTAAGACTTCGGTTATGAAAACTTTTATACCCAGAGCCAGACCCCTTGGAAGGGTGCTGAAATGTTACCCACACGGGAGCAGGCGCGCTAGCATAAAAATTACATGAAAAATGCTAAGGAAATGGGTGTCGTGTGGGGCAGGCTTTACTGAACAATATTCTAATTTGGACCTTATTAAGGCAAAATACAGGGAGAGAATTGAGTCTGAATTGGTAGCATAAAAAGTAATAAATTTGATCATAGCAAGGGTTTTGCGGGAAGACATGTATAAATAGTTAACATGATTATGGAAAAATAATTTTGAATCTAAACTAACACCAAGATCCTTAATTGTTGAACATTTCGTGATTACAGAGTTTTCTAAAATATAATCAAAATTAAGTGGTTGATATAACAAATGTTTTGTGTTTATTAAGTGTAACCAGATTAAATTTACACCAATTGTTTACTTGGAAAATGTCATTTTGTAATAAAATACAGTCATTCTGTGTTATTATATTCCTAAATATTTTTAGATCATCGGCAAAAAGTACTCCTGTAGAATGGTTGAGAATTTGAGGCAGGTCGTTTATATATAAATTAAAAAGAAGAGGCGATAATGTGCCTCCTTGAGGGACACCAGAAGAGATACTAAACAGGGAAGAATTGTGGTTATTAATTGTAACATAAAAACTTCTATTAGTTAAGTAATTAGAAAACCAGTTTGTAAAATTTTGAGTTAAACTAAAGTTAAATAATTTTTTAAGAAGTATAGAATGGTTCACAGTGTCAAAGGCCTTGGCTAAATCAAAGTAACAGGCATCCACTTGCCCTCTGTTGGTAACCTCTCTGTGTATAGGATTTAAAAAAGTAAGCAAGTTAGTGGTGGTCGATAAAACCTTTCCTAAAACCATGCTGACTGCTCGATAAAGTGTTCTTAAGCTGGAAATTTAAAAATCTAAAAATTATTTTTTCAAATATTTTAGAAAAACCATTCAGTAGAGAAATAGGCCTATAATTGTTAACATTCTGTTTGGAGCCTTTTTTGTGGATAGGTATCACCTTAGCAGATTTCCATTTCTCCGGGAAAACAGAGGATTGTAAACTAAAATTAACAATATGCAGCAAAAGAGGGACTAATAATTCAGAGCAGCCTTTTATAATGAAATTAGGTATGCCATCAGGAATAGATACTAAATGTATATTGTTTGTCACAGGTTGTTGGATACATGTAGAAGGTTCGTAGACATTGGAAAAATATTTAGCGTATCCATTGGCTAGTTCAGCGGGATCATTTGTAATAGTTCCATTAATTTTTAGAGAATGCTGTTCATAAAAGCCATCTTTCATTAGTTTGACATATCGCCAAAATTTTTTAGGGTTAGTTTTAATATAATTATTGGTATTTCGAGTTCATTGAATTTTGTCTCTTTTTATTTAATATTTTACTAATTTACGATAATAAGAGAAAAGTGAATAGTAATAAGTGTTGTTGTTTCTTTTATAAAGCTTATGGAAATGCTTCTTTGGCTTTAATGCTTGAATTAACTCACTGGTAAACCAAATTGGAAATTTAGATGATTTTTTGTTTGTCATTGGAATAAAGATATTCATATTTTCAACTACGCAATTGGTTAGTTGGTCAACAAGTTCATTTACATCCATAGAATTATAAAAATCTGACCAGTCATGATTTTTGATGGAATTGAAAAGACCGAGAAAATCACCTTTTTTATAGTTTCTAAACGTTGATTTAATGTTAGAACGGTTTTTGAAGGACTCAATCTTGATGTTGATGTTTAATGCAGGATGATAAATATCTTCTTTGATAAGAACATCATAAGCCTTTGTCACTGAACACAGCTGTAGATTGGTTAAACACAAGTCTAAAAGATTTATATGAGTTTGAATATTGTTGCACTGTTTTAGACTATGTACAGATATAAAGTTAAGTAAATGGCGCACCTTAGTGTTGATGTTCATAGTCGCCTGATGGAAAGGGTTAAGATTAAGATTATTCCAATCTATACCCGGTACATTGAAATCACAGAGTATCAAAATGTCATCGTGAAATGAGGAGAGTTTATCTTCTAAAAATTCAAAATATATGCGGACAAACTCTGCCATTAAATCTGGAAGTAAATAGATATTTCCAATAATTAAAGATTTGCTAGAAGATGATTTTATTTTAAACCAAACTGCTTCAACACCAGGAAAGTCAAAAACAACGTACAGTTGAACAGAAATAAATTTTGACTTCTTAACAGCAGATAAAACACCACCGCCTCTTGATTTATTGGTTTGTTCAGCATTTCTGTCATTTCTGAAGACATGGTATTGGTCTGTGAAATAGTGTGATGTAATGCTATTTGCATTAAGCCAAGTCTCAGTTAGGCAAATAATATCGAAATGTGAGCTAACAATATTATCATAGAACTCAACAGACTTAGTCCTTAATCCTCTGACATTCTGATAGTAGATATCAAACTCCTTAATGTTTGACGTTAGGACGTGAGATTAAAGTGCTCCTCTGGACACCAGGGATGCTGACGCACATACATTGGTTGATGCACGGCTAGGAGTGGGCCGTGGCTGAACGTTCGGCTCATCGTTAATTGTTTCGTTATTTAGAATCTGTTCCTGGTGTAGTTTGCCGTAAAAGGGGCTTATCATACAGCCACTAGGCCAAAAAACAATGTTGTTTATCCTGTTGAAATCATTTTCAAGTACTGAAACATGGAATGATGCATAAGAATTATATTTGGTTCTCAGTTTAGTCACCTTGATTTGCGATAAATTTAATTCATTTGACATGTAGTCAATGATTTCTTTTTCCTGTACTTGAGGATCAAACCTGGTAACAAAAAGAGCCTTTGTTTTTAAGTAAGGTGGTTTTGAAATAGTTTTCAAAGATGTTGTGTTCCTGATGCCCACTTTCATTTGAGATTTTTTCTTTTCAGGTTCACGTTTCAATTCGTTGGTTGCAGTAATTCTTTTACTGGGCAGACGTTGCACCAGTGTCAAGTTGTCATTGTCAGCATGCTGCGTCATGCGGACTGAGCTCTTGACAGCGCGCGAGTAACGCTGAGTAGAAAGTAGGTCATCTGCAGGTGTGACGTCACTGGAACCAGCAATGGACACGAACGCATCGGTAGCCTTGTTACTAGCAGGATTCGATAGTACCTGATTGTATGAAATACCCTGATTATTTTTTACGTTTAGACTTTGCCTAAGATGAATCCGTTCTTGCTTAATTTCATGGGTTTCATTTCGTGCGTCAAGAAGAAGTGTTTTTAGCACTTGATTTTCACTACTCAGCTCATCTACTTTAACACACACGGACTTTATCAATTTGAATAGTTCTTCCATGCTCATAGCTTCAAGCTTTGTATTATATGGCTTCAGGACTGCTGAGGGTGGATGCTGATCCAGACATCCAGAAGTAAACGAAGACCGATTTTTGGTCGGAGATCTTATCATGTTCATGTGGTCAGCAGAAATTAAATCGGTAGCTGAAGCATCACTGAAAGATAATCCAAACCCCGGGAATTCGGGTTGATCTAGGAAAGACGACTCAATATTGATAACACATTTACATACACAACTATAGAACGATTATTACGAGCATAAACACGGAGCGCGCGCACAAACAACACCGGTCTGCGTGAACACACGGCCGCAACTGAACAAATCAGCAACATACAAGACAGGCAACTGGCAGCTGATCTGCGATGTGCAGAAGCGCTGGAGAAATGTGCTGCCGAAATGGGCAAGAGCAATTTGTTGCAAACACGTATTGCGGAATCATTGGAAACATTGCTTAGTGGTGGGAGACCGTGTTTACATAATTGAATATTAAAACAAAATGTATGTTAAGCAACCGCTGGATTGTATTTATTAACATTCCATATAAAAATCATCTGCATTTTATTAATATTATAAAAATATTTTATTTTTTGAAAGTGGTTTTGGGTACAATTTAACAAACTCACAAATAATAGGCACCATTTTGTTGCAAATTATTAAATTAATAAAAGGTAATACTGATTGAAACATTTATCAAACCAAAAACACTTGTTTTGAATGAATTTTACTTGAAATTATGTTATTTATTTACACTTACCAATATTATCTTTTAACAGAAATAAAACATAGGGATCAAATCAAACAGTAAACATTTGCTTAATGTATATACTTAAGGTTAAACTGAAAATTTAAACTCTAGGATGTGCAAAAACTATAGTCATCACCTTTTAATTACATAATTTGTCAAATGTACATAGGTTTTGAAAAAAAAATTCATGTTTATTCTAGTGCTAAATTTATATGCATAATGATATGGAGTTAAATTACTACATTAAAATTATCTCAAAAGATTGTGGTTTAGTATAAAAACATTTGCATATGAGTAAGTATAGGCATTCACAACTGTGATTGAATAAAACTTTTTTGATGGATGCAACATAAAAAAATCGAAACCAAATCTTAAATTTATCGCTCTTTTTTCTACCTAAAACTTCAAAATTAAATCTGTTAAGTACCAACCTCTGAAATTATTACTTTCTCACAACATAACTTAAAACCAATCAAAGCATTACGAAATTATTGTGTATGGGTGGTAACTGTAGTAAGATACTTAAAACTAATCAAAGCATTATGAAATTATTGTGTATGGGTGGTAACTGTAGTAAGATACTTAAAACGTATGCTCAATTATTAACCTGCTGCTCACATTTTAATAATACACCGAGAAGTTTTTTCAGGTATAAAACAAATTGCTAATTGTTAAAAATATAAAAAAAAACACACACAAAAAAGAGACACTGCTAATTGTCTTCTCCAATATGTCAGGTTATAAATTTTTGAATATTGAAATCTATACATCATTAATAACCATCTCACCGAGTTAAAAAGATAAAATAAATTATCGTAAGGGTTTTTCGAAAGAAAGAGAACGGAAACAGCTTCTGCTGAATTTACATTTCATTTATGACAGGCTGCAATAGAATATAACAAGCCTAGTGTGAGAGTATTTCTCAACTTTTCCAAATAGTGAATGATATCATACCCATAAATAAATTAGCAACTCCTGAAATAAGAGAACCAGAAAATTACATATTAATGTATCATTTCAGGAACAGATTACAGAGAGTGGGTACAACTGTATTAATGAAATTTATGTAAGTTTTGGTCTGACCACATGCCCCAATAATTTTCATTGTTTACATAAATGATGGGGCAAATCCCATTTTTCTTGAATCCCAAACAGTACTTAGAGCATGCCTCTCAAAACCGAATCTAAGTCTCCAGAGTTCAAAATAAAATAGAAAATAATCTATAAGAAATAATAAAACTATAGTGTTGAACTACTTAACCCTTAAAATGTTTGATTTACTAACCAAGTTTACAGAATAAATACTTGTAATTTTATATATACAATTTAATGTTAAAAGTAAAATGTCTTGGGGAATGGTAACATGGTAAGTATTGAGAAAATGTTGGACCTTATAAAGTTTGGAGGTTGTCGGTTCTGATTTTTTAATTCACCTTACTTTCTATAATATTTTTCTTCAAATATTTTTGCTAGAATATAAAATCTTTAAAATAATAATGATTTGATGTTATTTTAGTATTTGGTTTGGCCCATCTATAATTTACAGTAATATTTTCAGCAACTGTAATACAAATTGCATATGCAGAAGATGCAAAAATTGTAGTTCGCAGTTTAGATGGTAAGGTTTCTAATGATGTTAAAATTTTTGTTTCCTAACTAACAAAATATACCCAGAAACTGATTCAGTTGTCTTTAATTAATCAACATGAACCCCATAAATATATATCAATGAGAAAGTAGGTGCATGTAGCAAAGTGTCATATATGTTACATATGTTTATGTTATACTTGTAATTTAAATCTAGTTCTCACTAAATACTTTACAAAAAATACTTTAATGTCAATACTATCTTAGTATTATATCCTCTAACTAAAACTTGAATTGCTTAATATCGCATATTTATCTTACATATATTAGCAGAACTTATGAAATAATTTTTTGGGAGACCAACAATATTTAAAATAAAATATACCAATAAAAGCAATGTGCATAGTAAAAATGAAACTTTAATAATGCTTGCGTATATGGAAAATCAATGCTAATAGAGTAGTAGTAAGCTACATGCAATAATTAGGAGTAACTATGTACTTAGCATTCTGTTGGCAACTTTTGTTTCCTTGTTGACCACTACTATAATAAACTTGAACAATTTTTTTTTATGGGTGACCTTGTCAGTAGTAAATTTTGATTGGAATTTTAACTGAAATCATAGAATTTGGTAAGCTATATGTAACACATATGCGTATATTGAACTGTTACTTCACGAATGAATTATAGTTACTATAGGTAATAGGACAACTATTATTATTATGTTTATACAGGCGCCACACTTTAACATTACTATATTATTCATAAATATTTCCACTGCTATAAGTGGTTTTCAATTGCGGCTTATACCCAAAGTTACCCATTTCCAATATCAGACTTGCCAACTTTTGAAACCCTCAATTAGTAAAATACATAAAAAATAATATAACACGTGTGAACTGCTCGCGGCAATTGAAAAATTAATAAACTTTCATGATATCACATTTTTTCTAGTAATCAAAATTATGTAATCGTTTTAACATACATTAACATCATTGCAGACCAACAATCATTCTCATAATTTGCCATTATGGAAACAATTTTGCTTAGTATCACATCAAAGAAAAACTTCATTCCTTGTGGTACCCTAAAAATCAACAGAGTGTACCTTTGTTACAATATACACTGCTGTCAGTTAACTTCCAGTAGAATCTCCCTGGAGTACTGGTAATGAAAGCAACCTTGACAATATAATTTTCAAACTTGCATCACAAAATGTTACTACTAGTGGATATAGTTTGGATTCAGAGTCATTGCTGCTGTCGGTCGCAACTGAAAATGCCACAGTTTGTAAATTACAAACAATTTTATAGTTGCATCTGTTGCCATTTCTTTCACGATAGCCGTCGACTTTGTTCTTGCGCAACCAAATTTTTTTGCTACTTCAGAATTTAAAAACAGTTTTCTGAATACGGGCCGGCGTGATCCAAAACATTTAAAGGAATATTATGTTCAACCAAAAAGTTTGTAAACATACATTCTGCACGTATTACAGCATTGTCTGTGCTGTTATTTTTAGCGAAATAATCACTAACCTTTGAACTGACTGCGACACTTTTAACATTTGCGAGATGTTTTGAACAGTTCACGTGGAGATTGATGTCATATATTCCGCCGTGCCCCATGTTGATGTCGCATCTATACACTGAAAAAATGTGAACTGTTTTCCCTTGCTTGATTTAAGAATACACGGAAAATGTATAGCGAAATGCCTGAGAATAATGCGTATCACGTTTCGGCGGCATTTTCTTCTTCACTCTATTCCACTTCTGTTAATTGTGCACATAACACGTTTTTATTAAAAACATGCAATAAATTTGTTTCCTAACCTGTAATAAACAAAATCAAAATTGGCTCAACTTAAACTGAAGAATCACAACATACGCTAATGCACACCATTTTGCCAAACTAAAAATGCTATTTAAACTGGTTCGTGATTGGTTGTAAGCGCATCAATGTAACTCAGGCGGCCAATAAGAAAAGATATACAATCGAACAACAAATTACGTGGTTCGCTGGCCTTCGACCAATAATATAACTCAATTACCGCACTCGTTTCTACAGCAACAATACATGGCAACAGCTTTTACAAACCATACAATAAAACATTTAAGGCGGAGGTAAATACATGTTTTAATAAACGTATCGTACTTAAAATTCGTAAAAAATGCAGACATCCTCGTACAATCGTAAAACGGACGTGATTTTCGTACATTTTACGAAGAAATCGTAAAGGTTGGCAAGTCTACAATATTAATAGTTTGACACACATAAGGTGATTTACACTGAGAAACTAGGTTGCTTACCCATAACTCATATGAAATCACATAAAATATAAGTTATCTATATAGTTATGTTGGGCACAAACGAAATCAAAAGTTAATTTATGATAAATAATAATACTTTAAGTGAATTAAAAATCTACTAACTCAGTTACCTCGGATCACACAAGAATCTTTAAATCGAGACTTCTAGGTGAAAGTTAAGATAATTATGTTGTGCCCAAGGTCTTCAGTTTGAGGAAGGGGGCTGCCTCACCAAGACCAGAAGTCGTGACCAGGAACGGACGGGTTGTAGAATATCGCCACCACTAATGCCACAGGCAGGTGTAAGTCTAGGAGGAACTGGGTGACCTTGTCAGCAGTTGTGGGGAGAGGAAGTTTCTTGATAACCCGGTCGGCACGCTTGTCGGGGCGGAGATGGGTGTACGACTTGTATCCCAGACGTTGGAGTTCTTGGAAAAGGAGCTGGTGATCATGTAGGTTGCTGGTGTAAAATGAGGTACGGTCATTTACGGAGGTGACAGAGAGAGGACCGGAGAGGAGAGATTGGAAGTGTTTGGCGGTGGCAAAGGAGCCGGCTGTGGGCGTGAGGAGGCATGCGAGGTGTTCGAGGAGTGAAGGAGGGAGGCCGGCGTGGCGCCACCGAGGATGAGGCACGAGACTGCGACGTCGTCTGGCGGGGAGGTGCACGAGCTGGGGGTTGTAGAAGAGGGGCCTGGGAGAGTAGTGAAGGGCACAGGCGAAGGTTTTGTGTCAGGTCGGAGCTGCTTGGCGTGCTTCTTGCGGCGAGGTTTGGCAGTCAGGGGATAGTCAGAGGGAACAGCCCCAGCAACGTCGTCGGTGTCAGTGTCGGGCATACTCAGGAGAATGTCGTAGCGGTTGCTGGTCGGAACGGCATCGTCATAGGAGTGCAGATCGGGGTGGGCGCTGATGGTCTTCATCGGTATGATGAAGTCAGTGTCCATAGGAGGAGCAGACGCAGCAGGAAGATCGGATGCCGGCGGTGAGTCGGTTGGCAGTAGCGGAAGAATAGGTGCAGGTGAAATGATCAGCGACGTGATGAAGGCGGTGGTGGTAGTAGTGGTGACAGTCGGAGTCGTTGCAGCACAAGTAGTGGTCGGCAGAGCGAGAATGGCAGGCATCAATGCCTTGCAGATGTTTGGTCTCGCTAACCTTGATACAAACGGACTGGGTGGTCAGCCTGGCCGGCGCTGAGGAGGAAAGCTTAGACACGACACCCCCCCCCTGGACCAAAGCAGCACCCGCCTCCCCAGACCCGACTTGCATCGGCTCTGGTCGCTGTCGGTGTGGTCCACCGTACTGTCTCTGTTGGAGTGGCCGGCTGCCAGTTGTAAGATCGTGGCCAGTACCGGCCTCGGCCGAGGGACTCGGACCAAAGTCGTACTGGCCTCGGCCGATGGCCTCAGACCGAGGTCACTCCCGCCCTGGTTTGGCTTCAACGGGAGGGAGTCCATTCCAAACTCCCCCCTTCCCACCCAATAGGCCGCAACTCGGTGGCACGCAGCACTCTATAAGAGGATCTAGGAACCTTAGGATCTAGACTTAAAACTAGAGCACTCCTTGTGGCCGGCTCAGGAACTAGATGTAGCAGGCGTCGGCGGCTTGCTGAAAACACTATTTCAGAAAAATTATAATTCATTGCGCAAGGTGCAGTAATTTCATTCAAAAGCAGTGCGAAAATATTCCCCTTAATAACAAAATGCTTTTGAAGGGAAACCTGAGCACGGTTGAAACTTTGAAAATCCGGACTATATAGGAAAAATGTGCGGACCACCACTAATTGTGAAAATAGTGTACGTTCGTGCAGCCTGAAGCCGGGAATCGTCCGAAAATCGCCTCGTGGGACACGGCACTCGATATTTCGTGAAACCCTAAGTATGTTGCTAATGGAAAAAATTCCCCTCTCGACTCTGTCGTGGTGCCCGCCTTTTTGCCGAGGCGGACGCTGCGACCCAAGTGCCGCCACGCGGCAAACGGGGTAACCAAATGCACGCGGCGGTCGACCGTCGCCGTGGATACAGAAACAAAGGAAACAAGGTGCGAGTAGAAACGGGCAATTGTAGGAAGAAATTGTATTTGCATTGTTGGTGTGTACTGTCATGTTGTGTGATGAACTGGCACGGGAGTGTTGTGTCTGGGGAAAGAGCTGTTTCGGAGGTAGAAGTACATAACCTCAAAACACGTTGGTGAGGTGGTCCGAGCTCCAAGTGAAATAGAAAAGCGAAACACTGCGCAGCATACTTACCTGGCTGTAGGTTGTTCTATGGTTTGCTCCAGGTTTTTTGTTGATTTTCGATTGAAAAGTGTTTGTTTTCGGTTTGGTGGTGTGTGCAATATTCCTTGAATTTTGTGCACGTTTTCAGGTATTGGACTCTGTCCTCAGTTCACCACAAGGTCGGTTATCTGTGTTTCGAACATGTAAATATAGTGGAGTAGAAATAAAAAACAAAGGTGGAACTAATTCCCACAAAAACGTTTTTGGTCTTAAAATAATCTTTACATGCTCGCTTATTCTGTGCTGAAAATATACATGAATATCACTGTGCAAAAAAAAGTTATTTGCATTATTGTCTAGGTCTGTATTTATCATAACTTGTGTAAAGAGCATGCAGATTTTTTTTATTTCGTTCTTTGTTTTCAGGTGGATGGCATCTGCATCTGAAAAATTCTAAGTTATAATATCTCCAAAATGAATGACGAAAACTGTTTCTTGTGCTCCGACATTCTTGGTGATGGTGCTGCATGTGTGAAACTTACTGCTAAAGGTCTCGCGGGCATTATAAATGCTAGCATACAGCGAGAAGATGAAGTACATAAACTCTTGAATCCTATGCCTACTGGTATTGTGAAAGTACATAGTGAATGTAGACGTGTATATATCAACCCACTAAAAATTAAAAGTGATGCAAAAAAGAAGACAGTACAAGAACCGACTGCTTCGACCAGCTCAAGACTGTTGCGTGGAAGTGTACAGTCATTCAGTTTCAAAGACAATTGTTTATTTTGTGGAAGTTTAATAACAGATAGTGAGTATCGAAAAAAATCTGCAGTTATACCTGTGCGTACTTTTCAGTTTCAAGAGACTATTGTTCAGATATGCAATACTAGAAGTGATTTGTGGGCAGCAAATGTTCATGCCAGATTACTGTCTGTTATTGACTTACCTGCTGCAGAAGCAAAGTATCACCAAGTATGCAGTATTAATTTTAGGAAAGGAGATTCCATTGCAATTAGATACAGACATGAAGAGAGTAAAGAAGTTTCTACATCAATGGGACGTCCTCATGACACTGTAAAGCAGGAAGCTTTTGTAAGATTATGTGAATGGTTACAAGAAAATAGTGAAGATTCAATACAGTTCAAGAACTAGCGAAAAAGATGCAGGGTTTCTTGCCAGAAGGAAACGAGCCTTACAATCCTCGTCACCTCCAGAAAAAGTTGAAAGAGTGGTTTGGGAATGAAATCACAATTTCATTTAAAGATGGGAAACCGAATATTGTAACCTTTGGGAGAACTGTTTCAGACATAATTTTGGATTACCACCAACAGACAAGACTGGCAGATCCTAATCAAGAAAAATTTCGAATAATCGAATCAGCTGCAAAATTGATTCAAAGTGAAATTAATTTGTTATGTAGTAGTATGGATTTGTATCCTAGTGCATCAGATATTGCATCCCTTGAAGAAAACAATAAAATCTTACCACCTGTCTTACAGACATTTATGGATACCCTTATAACTAAGACTGGAAGTGATTTAAAGAAAGCTGCGATAGGCCAGGCTATAATGCAAGCTTGCCGGCCTCGTTCTTTCATATGCCCGATTCCTCTTGGCATTGGTGTACAGATTCACAGAGATTTTGGATCTCGTTTACATATTGATGAACTGTATAGGCTAGGATTTAGTGTATCGTATGATGAGGTACAAAGATTCTTACAGTCTTCAGTTATGGAGGAAAGGAATGTAGATGTGATACCATTAGGCTGCTTTCCCCAATGGGTTGCTGATAATGTTGACCACAACATAGTCACCTTGGATGGTCATAACACTTTTCATGGAATGGGTATTATAATGTGCACATCTGGAGAATATGGTAATGCATCATATTTGCTAACAGAACAAATTAAACGACTGAAAAATCGCCAACTTGCAAATGAAATTTCAAGAAAAGCGAAGATACCACTGCACTTCATTCAGTCCCCGAATTCTACAACCACGAATAAACTCAAATTTGAAAGTTTGGTTTATGAACCTATTCAAAATAATATGTTTGATGTTTTGTGGAGCTGTAGTAAATTATTTGGACAACCTCGTCCAGGATGGCTAGGGTTTATGCAAACTGTTGTTGTGGGTGAGTTTTCTGGTAAAACAGTTACTTCTTTCCTACCAATGATTGACTTAAATCCAACATCTCACAGTTGTGTGTATACAGCATTGAAGTTTGTATGTGAGGAAGCAAGAAGGCTGAATGTAGCTACTCCCATCGTAACATTTGATCAATGTTTGTGGATAAAGGCAATGGAAGTAATTTGTTCCAATAATGAAGGTGAATTTGATAACATGGTGGTTCGACTTGGTGGATTTCACACACTAATGTCTTTTCTAGGAACTATTGATGATTTGATGGGTGGATCAGGCATTGAAGAAGTTTTGCAGACTGTATATGCTACAAATACAGTGCCACATATGTTAACTGGGAAGGCTTACTCGTGTGCACTTAGAGGGCATTTCCTCATTTCTTCAGCATTGACAGCTCTAATAATTGCAGATATATTGAATTGCAGTTCACAAATTGAAGACAATGCTGACACAAATGCAAACGATTGCTCATCAAGTAGCAATACGTGTGAACCTATGGAAGTACCAATGGATGGAGACCTACACTTAAACTATTTGATGGAACTTCATGATAAACTGACCAGAGGCGAAATTGATTTGAAGGAAGTAACTTCATCAACTGTTCTCTTGAAATTGTCTTCGCTTATGGAAAAAAGGAAACATCTTCTGAAATCACAGAGTCGCACTTCAAGACTTTGGATATTGTATTTGAACATGGTAGGCATAGTAAAGACATTTATTTGGGCAGAGCGAACAGGGAATTTTGAAATGCACCTACAGGCAGTAGAACATATGCTTCCCTTTTTTGCTAGTTTTGGCCATAATAACTATGCGAAATGTGCACGCATATACCTACAACAAATGAGAAAACTGAAAGAAACAAATCAAGAAGTATTCAAAATGCTGAATGATGGTCACTTTAATGTAAGGAGTCACGAAAGGAAATGGGCCGGTGTCTGGACCGATATGTGTATTGAACAAACACTAATGCGCTGTACTAAAAGTCGTTCAGGCATAACTCATGGTGGAGGTATGACAGAAAGCCAACGTGCAACATGGGTTATGAGCCATTCAAGATGTAGTGAAATAGCATATGCTATGAGTTTGCTTACAGGCATTTCTCGTATTAGCAGTGAGCAACATACAGAAATATCTGATGCCAGGATGGCGAGGGATTTTAAAGATATGAAGGCAATCATGGAATTTTTGAATTTACACAATCCATTTAATAATTGTTATTCTTCTGATTTACGGAATATTGTCAGTGGTATTACAGATAGTGAGAACAAAGTGACTGCAGAAAATGCTGATATTATTGAAAGAAACATTCAAGACAAACTTACTGGAAAGTGTTTCAAAAATGTGACCATGTTAAAATCCGAACAAGCCGTGACTATGAAAGTATTGAAGAAGGGTATTATCATTGCTGGCAAAACCCAGCATATTGATACTCATCTTCTGACTCAAAGGATGCTCGTTTGCCTCTCCTTGGATAATACCTCAAACGATGCAAGGGAATACTTCAGTTATGAACTGTCTACTGTACCACCATCATTATTTGATCCAAGTACACAGTTAATGAGAAAAACTGACAAATCATCATTAGCAAGAGCACTTGATAGTATTGCTATACATCAATCGAAACGTTCTCAGACAAATGAACGTACATACTTTGTCCTTGATGGTGGGGCGTTGCTTCACAAATTAGCATGGTCTAAAAGTGGCACTTTTGGTGATGTGATAAGACAGTATGAATCATACGTTGCCACTCAGTATGGAAAAGCAACTATAGTTTTTGATGGTTATCTTACACCAAGTACTAAAGATATGGAGCACAAATCACGAGTGAAGCAGTCAGCTGTTGCCATTATATTTGATGAAAATTCACCTGTAATTATCAAAAAAGAAACCTTTCTTTCCAACAAGGAAAATAAACAACGATTTATCAATTTGCTTGGACAGTATTTTCAAGATAAAGGACATTCTGTAAATTATGCAGATGCAGATGCAGACACGTTAATTGTCAAAACAGCTTTAAATATTGCTGAAGAACGGCACACCACTGTAGTAGCAGATAATACCGATATCTTAGTCTTGCTACTATACCATTCCAGTAAAAACATTTCAATGCAGTCTGCCACACACAGTGATCATGCACGTAATATTCAAGGCATGCAGAAATCAATTGGCAAAGAAGGTTGCAAGATTATACTTTTTGCTCATGCATTAACAGGGTGCGACACTACTAGTGCGCTCTTTGGTAAAAGTAAAACTTTTGTGTTTCAACATATTTGCAAGTTGGATACATTATGCAATTGGGGTTCTGTATTTGGCTCTCAAAAAAATGTGAGTAGGGATGAATTGGTAGACATTGGTTGCAAAATTATTGTATCACTGTATGGTGGAAATTTTAACTCATGCACCTTGAATACGCTTCGTTATGACCATTACATAAAGAAAATAGCTTCTTCAAAGAAGGAATTCGATATTTCCCGTTTACCTCCAACCGAAAATTCAGCAAAATACCATCTGCTACGAGTGCATTTGCAATGCATTGTTTGGAAAACGCTAGACACGACAGCAGCAGATCCTTCTTTATGGGGATGGCAGAAGGTAAATGAAGAATTTCCGCCAATTATGACATGTATTAGTCCTGCCCCAGATAGTCTGTTAAATATGATACATTGTTCCTATCAAGTTACAATTGATGAACCATGTTATAATATGAGATGTACGTGCCGCAAATATGGACTCTCATGTACATCACTATGCAAAAAATGTTGCGGGAAAGATTGCAGAAACACAGCAGGAAAAGATGATGAAAGTGAATATCACGAACTGGATATTTAGAAATATATGTTAATATGAAAGGTTAATATTTTTTAAATATTTTGTTTCCTTAAACCGAAGAACACTTGGATTTAGTATCTATGTTATTGAAACATTGACTAGTTTGTTATAATGAAGTAATATGTGCTTAATTTGTTTTAACCAGATATTAATTTACATTTTTAATATTTTGTTCTTTGGTGTATTTTATACCAAAGTAATAACTAAAATTTTAGTGGAAAATTTTTATTTAAATAGCTTAAGAACACTTAGACATGACATATCATTGAAACAGCACCTACTTTGTTACTATGAAGTAATTCTTGAATAATTTTTTTTTGCAGTCACATATGAATGTATATTTTTAACATGTTGTTATTTGGTCTGTTTTTATTCAGAAAATATTAAAAAAGTCTTTGTGGTAATTAGTTTCACGTTCAGGTGTTTTTTTCTCTATTTCTACTCTACTAATAGATAACGATTGCCAATTGCCATCTTGGTGAGTTTCCGACAATGCCTTGATTTCGTGTGGATAGCACAATTCTATGATTTCCTTACCATAACCTCTTTGTGGGACCAATTTCGGTTAATCGAAATTTATGCTTTGTTTACGCTTTTTGCACTTGCATTTTTTTTTTTTTTTTGCTGATAATTAATTCTCGCACGGTTGTTGCTCTCGCCATTGATTCTTTTAATGTTATATATTTCTTTATCTCTATAAATGACTGTTCCTCCAATTTTGATGATGGTGCTCCTTCGCGCCTAGGGGACCTTCTCGCTGATGATTGTATCACTCGTCCTGCATCCCAGGAATCTTTTATGCGCCTTGATGTCTGTGCTACTGTTTCTGCCGTAACTGGTGCGTGCCTTACTGCTAGCCCTACCTGCCAACCAGCTTGGTAACAGGACCAACGCCACTGCCGCCGCTGTCTTGTCTGCTGCTAGGTCCCCTCTTGTGTCCCAGACGCCACTGTCTTATTCGTTGTCTCCTGGTCTGTCGCTCATTGTGCCGCCACCGCCCCGGCTTCCTGAGCCTCCTGTGTCTTCGGGGGTGGTGCAGGCTGGGCAAGAGTAAGTTGCGGGAGGACTCTGCCCCCACGCCCGGGCCTTCGCATAGTGTTTCCCCAGCGAGTTTGTCTCGTCCAGGGGCCCGTCTAGTTGTGGACTTGCCACCTCCGACTCGTCGTGCTCCTACTGGGAAGCGGTTTAAGCGTGACTCCTCTTCGGATGGCCTGCCGCCGCTCCAGCACACCCAGTCATCACTCTCGGTCAGCTCTGTTTCATCGCAGGAACGGGATGCCTGG
Organism: Bacillus rossius redtenbacheri; assembly: GCF_032445375.1. NCBI lineage: Eukaryota > Metazoa > Arthropoda > Insecta > Phasmatodea > Bacillidae > Bacillus > Bacillus rossius. Next base: position 7,986,938 of record NC_086338.1, on the reverse strand, counting down.
GTGTGGGGCCCTGCTCATGGCGCCTCCACTAGTGCCCATCGTGCGCCCGCTAGTTCTTCTGGTCGTCCTGCGGCACCGCCTGATGCCGCAACTGCGCGCCCCACGCCCCACCCCATCGGCGGGTCGCAATTCGTGGCCCCCGGTGATTGTGTGCCGTGGCGGTCTCGCGCCTACCGCCATCAAGGATTTGAAAGACATGTCGGGGGATTATCATGCTGCTTTCGAGGCCCGGAATTATGCACGCTCTGCCACCTTTCAAGTGAAGAACAAACACGATTTCGAGCTGATGCGGGAACGACTGCATGCCAAAGGGTTCTCGTTCCACACGTGGGCCTTACCTTTGAGGCAGGCCACTGCCTGCAGATCTACTTGCCGCCGTCCCCGATGTACTTTCATGCTCGAGCAGCCCTTATCGGCCTGCTGTCCTCGACCTGGTCCTGGCGCCTGCTACTCTTGCTGCCCATTCCTTGACGGTCCTTCAGGACTTCACGTCGAATCATCTGCCGGTCATGGGGCTCCTTCGGGTGCAGCGTGGCACTGGGCCCCCGACCCGGAGGGTGGACTGGCGTCTGTACCTTGCACACACTGTGGCGGACGTGGATGAGCTGGATGACACGGTGGATCGCTTTGCTGCTGCTGTCCGCCGTGCTGCCGCTGATGCTGTGCCTTCCTGCCGGTTGCGTCCCGGGGGCAACCTTTTCCCCCCTTTCTCAGGGTCTTGGTGCGCTCCATAAATGCTGCCTGGCGTACTTGGCAACGTTCCTGCTGTCCTGTGTCGCTGAGTCGCGATGCTGCTCGCCTTGGAGTAGGTCGTGTTTGGTGGTAGCTCCTGAAAGTGTGCGAGAATGACCGGGAAAAACGCAAGACAGAACGATGGGACCTGTTCAAGATAAACATGTGAGTACAATGCTTCATTTATCAAAAATCAGAACCTCAAAAAGTGCAATAGTGCAAAAGTTATGAGTGTTTTTCAAAAACCTTAAAACTTTCTTAATAACTCTGGAATTAATATAAATACAGTGAAACTAAATATATCACTAGAAGCAGAATTTTTTTCTGAACCGATTGCAAACAACCGCTTGTTTCTAGTATCAACAGTTTTCAAGTTATTAAACATTTTGTGGAACCTTATCGAGTAGAAATTTCCATGATCCAAATCAGCGAATTCCTTCAAGCTTCAAGCAGCAAATAACAAAATTGAAGAATCAATAATGATTTAAAAACTCTTTACTTTGAATTTACACGATAATTATAACCCATATAATCACAAATTTTTCGACGGACAAAAATACCAAGTGACCCCCCCCCCCCCCCCCCTCCCCCGGTTATATCTCGCACGCAAGTAGGGAGCACACCTTAGTGTGAATAGAAGTAGTTTAGTGTAGAGGAGCAACGAAAATACAGACCCGTTTGCACAGGGTATGAAAACCCCAAGAACACCCCCAAAAAAACAATCATCACAGACCACTCCACAACCAACCCCACAACCAGTATCTGGAAGAACATCTACATCGGAATCTGAATCATGGTATCAGCCGACCCCCGAATCACAGAGAAGAAAAAAGAAAGAAGACGATGAAGGGAAAAAAGACGAATCCATGGAAACGCAAGAAGAATTAAAACGAAAACGATCGGCAGAAGATGAATTAGAAGAAGATATACAGGAAATTAGGCGAGATCCAAAACAACGAAAGGATACAGATTTAGAAGAGGAAAAATCATCAACTTTAGCAACTTCAGCTTCTAGAATTAATAAATATGGCAAACAAATCAAAAACGTTGAAAGATATTTACATAAGGACTCCAGGTTAACCGTAGCAATAAGAAATCAAATTTTTGAAATACTAGACGGTTTACAAGAAGTTATTCTGGAACAGGAATTAGAAATTGTACAACTTAAGACGAAAGTAGAAATGAAAACACAAATAGCACAAAAACCGCCGACGGAGCAGCTCACATACGCACAAGCTACGCAACCAAAAATAAAAAAAAGGCAGGAATCCGTAAAGATAATTATCGAACCTCAACAAAAGAAAACAGACGGTAGCAGTAAAGTCACGAAAAACAAAATTCTGGCAACACTAAATTCAAAGGAACAAAGGATACAGGTTAACAAAATTTTCAAAGGAAATGACCAATCCATAATTTTAGAAGTGCCTACTCCAGAACAAGCAGAAAAGATCCAAAATATTGTCAGAGAAAAGGAACCGACGATGAATATAAAAAATATTGAAAAACGAAACCCAAAAATTATTATTTATGGAATACCAGTAACAATCAAAAAAGAAGAAGCATTTGAATTAACCTATCAACAAAATCTATCGGAATTTCTAACTTTTGAAAAATATATAAAAGAATGCAAAATTGTTTTCGAAACAAAACCTAAAGGATCTGTTAAAAATGTAATATTAGAAATCAGCCCTTATTTATTTTAAATTCTCATGAACAAGACCAGAGTATATTGTCGCGGGTTGAAATTTTGCAGGGTTGTTGAAATCAAATTTAGGGACTTTACTGACGGGACTCTGGGCTGGCTGCTCTGTTCACTCGTCAGCGCAAGTGGCGTGACCATGTAATTGGGGCACGGGGCCGGCGCGGCGCGCTGCGGGCTTGCAGAATTTTGTTTGTTTGTTTGGCCGCGCGCTGGCGCAGCCACGGGCCGCAGTTACTGGGGCGCGCTGTCGTAACAAGCCGCGCGGTGTGGCCTGCACATTGGGGTAGAGGGGGGGTAGTCTTCCCAGATGTTCTAGTTAGTTGTTTAGTAAATTTGACTTCAATAACGAGCTTTTGTTATGGTAGGCGCGGCAGGGCGCGCGAATTTAAGCGCAAGTGAGTGGTGACTCGGGGCTCACTCAGGCGGAGGCTATGCGTCTCACCTGTGGTCACGAGTTGTTAGTTCGTTCGTGATGTAGGAATTCAAGCTTTCGGGCGGAAGCTATGGTCGACGCCAGAGGCCACGAGTCGTTTAATTTAAGTTAGGTCATAATGTAGTCGTCAAACTTTCGGGCGGAGGCAATGGCCCTCGTCACTAGTCGTTTAGTTATAATTTTTAAAATGTAATGTTCGTTCGGATTTTAAGGGCAGGAGAGGCCCCTACGTTAGTTTTAAGTAATCGATCAAGAAAGGCTTTTCGGAAAATGTGAGTATGGACTTATCTTTGTTTTAATTTTAAGTATTAATTATGATTTGAGGTATTCGGAAGGACTAGGGAAGTGTTTAGTGAAGTTCTCTCATTCTCTCTCTTGTAAGGTCGTTCAATCGTTAAGGAAGTAAAGAGATTATTGTTTTAAATTGTAATCCCGCTATTTAAATGTTCTTTAAAATGATGTTGAGTATTTGACTTTAAGAATAAAATAATTTTAATTAAGTATTATGTTATTTTGCAAAATCTCCTTAGTTCAGCTCTCACCAGACATCCTGTACGGGATGACGAACCTATGATCCTAGGTACAGTAAAGTATTTTATGAAGATAAGACTAGTTGATGCCAAGCGAGTTGTTTCTATGTAAAGAGCTACGATTCTCGCCCCCCCCCTCTGAAGGTGGATCGTGACAATATATTCATTTCCAAAGCCACAAAATTAGAGAATTTATTTCAATAATGCACTGTAATAACTGTCAAAGATTTGGACATACCGATAAGAGATGTAGAGAGGAAACAAAATTTTGTTCAAAATGTGCTAATCAAGGACATTCAGAAACCCAATGTAAAAATAAACTTATTAAATGTATTAATTGTATACGTGGGAAAAAAAAACGAAAAAGACTGTAAACAACGCAAACGATAGAAATTGTCCATTTAACGTACTAACATATAACAGGGTAAAAAACAATATAAATTACGGTGACTAGACATATTAGGGTGTATAGTTTTCTCCAGGCCAATCTTCAGAACTCGAGGACGGTAACAATAGACATGAACACCAAAATTATTTGTAATGATAGAATTGACATAGCTTTTTACCAAGAACCATATTTGTATTACAATAAATTTATAAACTTAGATAAAAGTTGGAATGCCACATACTGTAAATCAGACGGTAAATCTTTAACAGCTATCATTACACATAAAGATATAGAAATTTTACAAATGGAACACATAAAACTGAAAGAAATAACTGCAATCATAGCAAAAATAAACAATATAGAAACATTATTAATTTCAGTATATCTTCCCCCTTCTCAAGATTTTGAACACATAATAACCATAATTCAAAACCTATTATAAACACATAGTCCAAAACCACATATAATTGCAGGAGACTTTAACTCAAAATCGTTCGCTTGGTTTTCAAAAATAAACGATGATAGATGTGATAGAATTCTACAATTTATTGAAGACAATAATTTAATAATAGTAAATAAAGAAGGACATCACTATACATTTGATAGTATAAACGGACAAGAAAATATTGACATAACTTTAGTATCCAAAAACCTTTTAAATCACATTAAAAATTGGATTGTAATAGAAGGAATCAGCGACCATAATACAATAGCATGGGAAATTGATAATAACACACCAACTCAAGTAAACAAGGAAAAACGTTTACATAGATTAGTAAAAAATTGGGAAAAAATAAAAAAACACATAATTGAAAATCAAATTAATATAGAAAATAATGAATTAATAAATAATATTAATAAGATTCAAAAACAGATTATAGACTTGTGTACACAAAAATCTACAACTATAAAATCTCAAAACTATGACACTTGGTGGTGGAATAACGAATTGGAAACAGATAAAATAATCTTAAAACATAAAAATAGGAAATATAGACGATGTTGTAAATGTGAGGCAAAAGAACAATATAAACAAGAATTTAAAAAACTAAAAAAAGAATTTAAAACAAAAATAATCACACACATGAATAAATGTTGGGAAAAATTTATAAAAGAAGAAACCAAAAAGTCAGTCTGGAATCTACCCGATAAAATTACTAGAGGAAAAATTAAAAGAAATGAACCAATAAGCAGTATTAAAATTAATGATAAATATACAACCTCTATAAACGAAACATATACCAAATTAATAAATTATCTACTCCCCTTTAATGAACCTCATGCTAAAAATAAAATTGTACCTCTTAAAATTAATAATAATGATAACGAAGCAGAAGAAATTACAATAAGTGAAATAACAAATATAATAAAAACATTTTGAAATAACAAAGCCCCTGGAATAGATACTATAACGATAGAAGTGATTAAAAATCTCTGGCCAGAAATTCAACATAATATCACATATATATTTAACCACTGCCTAAGAGAAGGTATCTTTCTAAAAATGTGGAAAATTGCAGATTTAGTAATACTATATAAAGGAAATAATAAAAATAAAACAAAACCTAATTCCTATAGACCTATTTGTCTGTTACCGGTTCTTGAAAAAATTTTAGAAAAGATAATCCTGCTTAAAATTACACCTATTATAGATACATATCTACATAGAAACCAATTTGGCTTCCGTAAAAATAAATCAATTATTAGAAACAGTACACAAAATAAATGAAAAACATGTAATAATAATCTTTATAGACATACATAATGCATTTTCAACAGTAAATTGGAATAAAATTAAAGAAGTACTTAATACATTATCACTAAATATACAAATAAAAAATTTATTATGGAGTTATTTAAATGACAGAGAAATAAAATTTAATATGGATACAGTTAAAATAAATAGTTTAATGGATAGAGGTTGTCCCCAAGGATCTGTTCTAGGCCCAACATTTTGGAATTTAATAATAAACGAATACATTAAAATAATAACAGATGACAATAATATAACAACAATAACTTTAATAGTCCCAGGACAAGAAATTGAAACTAAATCTAATGATATTTTGAAACTAACTAAAGAATGGATGGATAAACAAAATCTAAAAATATCCATAGATAAAACATATGTAATGCAGGTAAAAGGAGATCTTTATAAAAGACATCCCACTATAAAATATGATAATCAAAGCATTAAATTTGTAAAACAATTTACTTATCTTGGAGTAATTATAGACCATAAATTAAATTTTTTGCCCCACATAAAATATATAACTAACAAAACTAAAACCATATTTTCAAGATTAAGGCAGGCAATCTGGAAAATATTAGAATATAATAATAAAAACAGAAATATAATTTACAAAGCATTATTCATAAATATAGTACAATATGCATCATCAACTTTTGACAATAGAATTAATAACACACATATAATTAGAACATTACGTGCTGAACAAAGATACAACTTAATAAAACTTACCGGAATATGCCCAACAAATTCATTTTTATCTGCAATAGTAATTAATAAAGTTATCCCAATAGATTACCAAATTAGAGACCGTAATATAATATAGTTGAGGACACTGACAATAACAGAATCTGGATCCTAATTAATGATGAACCATATAATATTAAACAATTTAAAACTTATGTTCATAATAAAAGTATAACTGATTGGAATAAGGAAATACAGACTACAGAAGGGAGCTATTCACTTAAAAATCATATTAGGAACATAGTTAAATGGTATGACAGTAAAATTTATTTAGAAAAAAACATGATCTCATTAATAACTGGCCATGGACAATTCAAACATTATCTAAAGCATAAAATAAATAAAATAACAGACGACATTTGCCAATGCAACCAAGATCAACAGGACGGTTACCATATCTTGTATAATTGTAAACTTTTCGTAAAAGAAAGAGATGAACTTAAACAAAATTTAATTACACAGAATGAAACTTGGCCACTTCATAGCTGTGAAATATATGATACAGAAATTTTTGAATACATAAGGAAATTTTTCAATGAAATATATTTAATACTTAAAACCCTTAATGATGACCTAGAAGATTAAAATTAGATTAGTTAGATCAGGTAGGAAGATCAATAAAGTCTAATAAATTTAAATAACTTAAACAAGCAAATATTTTTCTTTTCCCACTTTCTGGTTTATCTTTACTCTCTGTCGTCAGGTTCTGATGGTTTGGGCACTGGAGATAAATTATTAATCTATTCATTTTAAATTCATGTCAAACATTGTCATTATAATAACCTACTGTATTTATTTTATCATATTGTCACGGTCTGAAAATTTCATTACTTTTTTTTTTTTAAATTTATTTTACTTTTGTTTCTTGTTAGGTTAACGTGTTGGTGTACGTGCGCGTTTCCAGGCTCGGCCGGTTGATTTCGACACACGGGTAGTGAAATATAGGTTGCTGCGACGTTAAGTTTGCAGGCACCGCGGGCTTTTGCGAGGCTGCGTGGTTTGCTAATCCTCGCGGGTCGCTGGCCAGGGCCCGCTGAGAGGTTGCAACACGCCGTTCCAGAAAAACCCGCTGTGTAATGTCGATTTTGTTTGTCTCTGTCATTTTCAGCTTCGTGTACTCGTTTCGAGGACTCTGTCCTGATTAGTGTTGCCATCTTGCGTTCGAATTTGGAAACGTAGACTGAAATAATCGAACAGCGCAAGAGGGGGAGGGAGAGCTCGCTCGCGCCTGCGCAGAAGGAACTGTCGTCTTCGCTTGTTTTTTTTTCCTTGCGGGAGGGAGGGACAGCCATTTTTCCCTGTGGCTAAGTTTTCCCGGTGTTCGTGTTTTTTTTTTTTTTTTCTCCGGAGTGGCCTAGTTTTGTAGTTAAAACCTCCTTCCAGGGAGGGGCCGAGGCTTTTTGCCTGGGGACCTCTCTGGAAGCCGGGTCCACGTCGGTTTGAAACAACTTTTCTCCGTCTCCAGTCAGAGGGTAAGTGATTGGCAGTGATGGATAGGGAGACTAAGCTTCGGGCTGGACGATCTTCGTCCTGTACTTAATCTTTTAAGAAATAATGTAGTATGATTCCACCCCTATTATTTATTATTTTTGTTTTGGGAAAAACCGACGTCTGGTTATAAGCATGTATGTAGTGGTAACTGGGAAGTATACTATTCCTCAGCGGAGCTGCGGTGACGAGAGAACGGCCATGTTGTTGTGGCGATAATTGTTTGCCGGCTGACTTCACTTTAATGTGTATTTAATGTATTTATTTATTCCTTAATCTCTTTGTTAAATTATTTATTATTAATCTGTTAAATATTTGTTTAATTATTGTTATCCTAGTGAATAAAATCGGTGCTTGAATGAATTAATAATGTTTCTTTTCAGTGCATAAATCATACCCTACACTCCCTGTATGGGGAGAAGACTTGGTCTCGTGTACCGATACTCTACCATCGTCCTTAACCCCCCAATGTTATAGGTTATTTATTGTTTTGTGTATAGGTGTACGCGGGACGTCTGACGGAGTCCCGTCACAATATTTATTTTATTATTTTTGTTATATATTATTAATTCTCTCTAAAACATTTAAAAAAACTACCCTAAATATTAACAAAATTATTATTTAGCTTTGGTGACGGAATGTATAGGAACTTAATGTTATTTATATATCATGTAAATATATACTGTATGTTTTATACATATAATGTCTAATATTTTATGTGTGTTATGTGTTTTTGTGGTTGTTTCCAGAAGCTGTTGTTTATTAATCATTGCTGTTAATGTTTATTTTGTTTTTTTTTTATACATAACCTAGTACTAACATACAATTCTCTTTTCTGCTGTTCTGGAGCTGGTAAATAAATTTACGTACTACATAACTGTGTGGAGTGTGAGCTGTTCTGTGCGATTATATAAAAAAAAAATTTTATTATTGATTTTTAAATAAGAATTATAAAAATAGAATTGTAATACTTAATTATAAAACATTTTTGTAACATATTATAAAATTGTATTTACCCAGTGCAAGTGTGTTTCAAAAAAAAAAGAAAATAAAAAATAAAAAATAAAAAAAGGGAGGGGTCGATGACCGGACGGTGGCCTCCGCGTGGCACCCCGTGGGCAACTGGGTCCTCGAGTGGGCTTTCTCCTGGAGGAAATTGGGTTTGGGGGTCTTTGGGTGTCCGCCGGGGTTTTTCGGGGGCTGGGTGGCGCGCGTCTCCGCGACTAAGGGGGGGGGGGGGAGGGGGGGGGCGGGGCGCATGGATGCTGGATAAGGCACGGTATCCGGCCCGCCGCTGAAGTGCTGCCTTTCGCCCCTCCCCTGGTTGGGGGGGGGGGGGGGGGTCGCTGCTTAACCGCCCCCTGGCGCTCCCCTGGTGTGGCCGATTGACTGGATGCCTGGAGGGGGTAGCTGGATCATCCGCTCCCCTGCCGGCGTTCACGGTGCTCGGAGTGGAGTGATGCAGTTTAGTAGTAGATTCCGGCTGCCCTCCCTCACTTTGTGAGGGATGGGCCAGATATGGAACACCTAGTACTTCGAGGACCCAGGCTAACGACCGTCTTCCGTTCTTGTTTGGCCCCTTGGGGACCCCGCAAGGACGGACCTCCGACCGAGATTTCCGAGCCCGGAACCAATCCAAAATTAAAATAACCTAACCTTTTTGTTTTTCTTTTTATTTAAATGCAGTGGTTTCAATTAAAGTAAATTTAAGTTAATTACCACTTTAAAAAAAAATTTTCTCTTTTGTTTTCAAAATACCGCGGTGGGGGAGGCATCGTGCCTTGGGCAGGGAAACCCAGTGGGGGAAGGGGGGGGCCTCTCGAAAAGGAGAGCGTCCGATCTGGGTGGAACTGTAGGGAATGGGTGCGGTGTCTGGTTCACTGTCTGGACCCATGTGGCTCGCCCGACACAGTGGGTAAAGTCTTCTGGAGTCTCCCGGTCCCTCCTCACGGTCACGTGGCACGGCGCGCCAGACCCGGCCGCTCGTCTCGGCAGGCGTCCTTCGGCTTCCGCTGCCGGCCATTGTGCAACAGTTACAGCCCGGAGGTTATGCACAACGAATGAACTTCGCACGTGAGATGGAAGCACTGATCGATCAAAATGAGAACTTCATTTTGTTCATGAGTGACGAAGCCCACTTTCACCTAAACAGCATGGTTAACTAGCAAAATTGCCGTAATTGGGCTAATGAAAATCCGAAACAGTTACAGGAAAGACCGCTGCACAGCCCAAAAGTAACGGTTTGCTGCGCTGTATCGCAAACTTGCATCATTGGTCCTTACTTCTTCGAAGACGGTAATGGTCGTGCTGTTACCGTGAACTCAGAGCGCTACGTCGAAATGATCACCAACTTATTTTTCCCTGAATTACGACGGCGACGTGTTCCAACCCGACGTGTGTGGTTCCAGCAGGATGGGCCGACCGCCCACACAGCCAGAGCATCATTGGACATTATTCGCCCTCTCTTCCCTGGTCACCTTATTCCCAGGTTTGGCGATGTTCATTGTCCTCCTCGGTCTCCAGATTTATCCATATACAATTTTTTCTTATGGGGACACCTCAAGGCTAAAGTGGACGAGAACAAGCCCCGAACTCTGGACGAATTGAAGGACGCAATTCGCGTAGAAGTCGCCCAAGTTGAGAGAGCGATGTTGGAGAGAGTCTACGCGAACTTCAAAGAACGCCTCCAGCACTGGATCAACAATTTCGGCCACCACATGCCTGATGTTATTTTCCACACTTGACTGCCTCAAATGCTATTTCCTTGTGAACCTGATTTCATCAGTAAATTTGTTTTTGCGTAAAAATTAACTATTTTATGATTTTTTTAAAACCGTCCGTCCTCTCTGCCGCAGCCTAGTTGCCAAGAAATAGTTTGGAATACTACAAGAAAGATACTTTTACTTTGTAACAACACAAGGCTATGGTTATTTTTTCCCTGTATGAAAACTAGTTTTGAGATGATTTTATGTAGTCAGGATGCATTCTATTCGGACGAGCCGGGTGAAGTTAGTTGGCCTCTTTCAAAGGTATGTCAAGTGTCAATCCTCCAATATTTGTCTACAGAGGAATAGGTGCAAATGTGGATCCCTGCATTCTTATATTGTTTTAAATTGTCAATGTATTTTGGGTCATTATGCTTTCCCTTACGCACCAACAACAAGGATCTACAGCATCGTGTGTGAGTGATTTAAGGAGCATGTGATGGTGACATCATGGTGTTATCATGGTGTTTGAATATTTATATATATCAGATGGCGATCTGGTGCTACAATTTAAATAATCCACAATAAATAAGCTAGTAAGAACTTATGAGCATCTTCTACAATGCAACTGGAAGGACAAATAATGAGCTAATACCTTATATTTATGGTTTCTCTTTCTCTGTTTGGACTATTAATTAAAACCAAATGCTGTAATAAAATTACTGTAAAATATGAATTTTCCCCTGGGTTACGACAAAGGCCAATTTTAATGTAATTTAACTAGTTAGCAGAATACTCATGGTAACCATAATAGGAATATTTGTAATCTTTATTTTTTTGTTTGATATTGTATTCCCTTAATTTGTGAACAAGAAACGTCATTTTATATGCTTTGTCTTGTTACTTAATAGTTTAATAATTATGGCAAAGGATGTTAACCTGGTGTAACATGTGTTTGGTTCTTTGAGGTACCCGTCAGTAACATGGAAAATGGTGCTGGCACGGTTAAATTTCAAATTCCTATTGTCATTAAATTTAATATAATTTTAAATACTAAATATCACGAACTATTTAGGTACCATTGTTATTGCTGATTTATTTCTAATCTTTTATGTCTGATAACCATTTTGATTCATTTTATATTTAACAAGTTTTCTTTGTTCTAGTTAACCTCCCTTATTTTAATAATTATGTAATTGTGGAGATGGTGCCGTTTTGCTCTCATGTGAATGTATTGCCGGAAGTTGCATTGGCGGCCCACTTTCGTTCTAGAACATTATGGGCAAAGAACACTGTTCCATGTTGCTGTCGGGTACAGATCCCTCCGCGGGAGTATTTCTTCATCCGCATGTAACTTTAATCTTTGCGGCTTATCATAATGTTTATTCTCATATGTTAGCAGTCCAAAGATGGTTAATATATCTAGATGTGTTTTGCAACCAGTATGAGGAACTTGGCTGAACTGTGTAATATTTAATTGTGATTGTGGGTGGAGCCAATGGTGTCCGCCATGTTGGATTAAAAAGTGCTGTTCATGAAAAGGGCAGGTAGGAACTAGGTAGGGAAGTAGTAGTTGTGTGATGCGAGAGCGAATGGCCGAGCGCCGCCGTGCTGTAGAATAAGTGCTGGCCAGTGACCTGGGGCCTGTGAGCATGTGATAATAAATAAATAGAAACACCAGTAGTTCTACTTAAGTTATTCGTCCGGCGGCTCATCTTCGGCCATACCACAAAACCCGATGAGTCGGCGGTAAAGCCGGTACCATCACATTATTATACAGGGGTACCGATGCTGAGAAAACTTTGTGGAGACCATTGTTGACATCGGAAATCAGGTGAAAGATATATATTCAAATTCTGTGCCCATGGGGCAACTGATGCCACTAGTGTGTGTCAGCTTCGCCACAGCCTCATAGTGATGCTACTGCAACACAGTCTTCACATCCGACTACATCAAGGTCAGAGATCACGACTTTTTCAGTGGTAAGTACCTTGGAGCTGCCAGTAACCAGTAATCTTCTGCGCAGGCGGCCCAAGAAATTGGTGGTGTACTTCCACAACCTCAGCTACGACGAGAAGTTCATCATAAAACACCTGGGCTATGACAACAAGGAAATATTTATAATCCCCCACACGCAGGAAAATATGATCACGTTTTCGAAGAATCTGGGCGAAAAATTTTCAGTACAGTTTATTGATACATTTAGGTTCATGGCACATAGTTTGGTGTCCCTCGTGTCGTACCTGCCAGCCGACAAGTTTATTAAAACAAAAAAGTATTTCACGACAGAAGAAATGTCCCTCGTCCAAAAAAAGGGTATATTCCCCTACGATTATGTTTCCAGCTGGGAGAAATTGGACTAGACACAACTGGCTGCAAAAGAAGAATTTTACAATGTATTAAATGATAGTAATGTTAGTGATGCAGATTACGAGCATACGCAGGCAGTGTGAAACAAGTTCGGCTGCGTGACCCTGGGCGAGTACAGCGACGTCTTCTTGAAGACAGACGTGCTGCTTCTTGCCGACGTGTTCGAAAACTTTCGTCACCTCTGCCTCGTCACGTATGGGCTTGACTGCAGTCACAACGTCAGCTCCCCAGGGTTCACGTTCGACGCCATGTTGAAACAGACGCAGGTACGATTAGTTTATTGAGGCTGGGATCAGGGGCGGGGATGCAAAAGTGGTCAAGCACCACTGCAATGCAAACATCTGCCTTCCCCGCACCTACGATCCTAGCGAGCCATCAAGGCACATAATCTATCTGGACACCAACAATTTGTATGGATGGGCTATGTCGCTACCGCTGCCAGTCAGAAGCTTCAAGTGGGTGGGCACGAACATTGATGTGATGACCATACCGGACGAGGGGCGGATGGGGTACATCTTGGAGGTCGAAATAGAGTACCCATTCGCCCTGCATGAAGAGCACAGGTACCTACCTTTCCTGCCCGTCAGCCAGTGCCCACCCGGCTCGCGTCAGGCTAAACTGATGACGACTCTCGAGCCCAAGAAAAATTTCATCATTCATTACAGGAACTTGAAGCAAGCACTCCAGCACGGACTGCAAATAAAGAAAATTCATAAAGTACTTCAATTTGAGCAGCGTGCGTGGATGAAATCATACATCGGAAAAAATACTCTGATGAGACAAAATGCTACTAATGATTTCGAGAAAGAATTCTTCCAGCTGGCTAATAATTTGTGCACTGGTAAGCTTATAGAAAATAAATTCAAGCGGCAGCGTATGGAACTCGTATTCAGCGAGGCGAGGCTCCGAAAAGATTTGACACTCGTCAAACTCCAACATGAGAAAATGTATCTTGACGGCCCAATATATGCGGGGTTCTCGGTCTTGGACCTGTCTAAAACCTTAATGTATGGATTCCATTATGACATCATGAAAGAAAAATATAAGGACATCATGAAAGAAAAATATAAGGACATCATCATGCTGGCATACATGGATACGGAAAGCTTCATATACGAGATAAAGACGCGCAATTTCTACCAGGACCTGGCTGACAACTCTGCGCTCATAAGCGTTTTTGACACGAGCGCATATCCCATTGGCCGCACCTGCTAATCGCCCACCAATAAAAAGGTGGTGGGGAAGTTCAAGGACGAGTGAAATGGGGTGGCTATGGAGGAGTTTTTCTGTCTCAGAGCAAAGCTATATACGTACAGATGCGTAGTTTGTGATGTTTATTTGGTTGGATTGTTGGGATGGAAGTGGTGGTTTATTGCATCCTCGTTGTTTGCGATACTACGTTTTTTGGTTGGTTGGTTGGGATGGAAGTGGTGGTTTTATGCACCTACGTTGATTTGTGGTGCTATGTTTTTTGGTTGGTTGGATGGTGGTTGTTTTTTCTGCAGCTACGTTGTTTTGCGGTGCTGCATTTTTTTTTTTTTTTGGTTGGATGGTTGGGATGGAAGTGGTGATTTTATGCACCTATGTAGTTTTTGGTGCAATACATATATTTTTTTTACACTCAATTCATTTTACACTGATGATTTTTTTATGCTTCGTTGGGCTTGTAGTTCTTTCTGGTAAGCTTGCATCGTTGTAATGGGCCACTGCTAAATAAAAGACGTTCATTAAGTACTTTGTCTGCATATGAAGGAAAGGGTTTGTGTGTGACTTGTCTGTTTAGCGGTGTCAGTCTCCAGCCCGTTTTGAACCGCAGAGAGCTGCCATGCAAGCTTTTTGTTTAAATGATTAATATTCTGTTTAAGTATTTAGCAGGTGAGCAGTTGCTGTAATGGAGAGATTTGACGTGAGAAGGAGGAGGAGAGCCTGGTCTGCTGGGAGAGAGACCTGCGAATCTACATTCTCACACATGAAAAATAAAATAAGGATATATTTAAATGTATATGTTAATGAAAATATATATCTGTAAATTTTTGAACTTTGGTTTTATTTCTATAATACTAATAATACCCTTGTTTTTTTTTATTTGCTGTTTTATTTTTCTAGATGAGAAAAAAATATTTTTTATGATGTATTCTTGAAAATAAATTGCTGAAAACAGTAAAAATGATTATTTAACATTATTATATTTTAATTTTTTTCGAAAGAATATAATTAATAGACTTTATATCACACAAAAAAATCTGCAATGAATTTAAGGTTGAAAAAACTGACAAATACATTGGTTTATATATTTTATTTACATAATTTCATCACCCCCACATCAGCCTTTTTACATAGGAAACAATATTTACAATTACAAAAAAAGAAAAAAATTAAACATCACTGTAGTAATAAGGATGTTCATAGAGCCACAGCTTCAGTAACTGACTATTACAATGTGCACAGTGGAAACCATTATAAAATTTATCACACTTTTTAATTTGGTTTCCGTAAGTCTTTAACAGTGTTTTGAAAGGACAGTTGCCTTGTTTACGTAGGTCAATTACTTTGGCACTACACAAATCACTCACGATACGTTTCTGTTCATTACCAAGGACGTAAACAACGTCGTCTTCAGGCTCGACGAGGTCCGACAGCACAGATGTAAGTTTGTGATACTCCACATCACCATCATTCCACGAGAGTCCGTTCACTTCATAAATCCGTTTACGATTCTCGCTTTGTGACTTTCTGTCTAAATCACACCAGTCACACGGCGGTTTAAAAATGTATACGCTAGTCTTGACTTCTTCACCTCCGATGACGGACGTCACGGATAGTTGCTTCACTACGGGCCCCTTTTTGGACGTCAGACACTGGACGTTGACAAGAAAGAGTGTCATATATTGTACTCACTGTGTACGGATGGAGAGAGAGAGAGACTCTGCAAATACTAGAGTGCTGGCTAGAGTGGCACCTAGATGCCGACTGCGGCACGGCACTCAGGATCTAGGTTGCTGCTTCTTGCACCATGACTTCATGTGCGGTGTGTCGGGGACGCTGGAGCTTCCTGTCGCACTCGGTGCACGGCAAACAATCTTGAATGTCTACATCTAGCTGCAGGTACACCGGTAGGAACTTGTACATGTATCTTATTTCGTGGGGGACATAGACCAGGAGAAACTCTTTAGGTAAGTACGACAACTCCGACTCCTTATCCAGTGCCGCAAGCGTGCGCACTTTACCATATGTCAAGATGGCCGACAAGATCTTTGCTCCACTTGCACAACACGTAAACATAGTCTTTTCATCAGGATGGGAGCTACTGCAAAACTGAAGGCTCCCCTGGCTGGCGAGCGGTATTTATGGGCTATAAGGTAGGTTAGGGGGTGGGGAGGAGTGGATCGTCATGTGCGAGAAATAATTTTTTCAGAGAGGGGGTGAGGGGGTGATGGAAATTTCCGAGAAACGAATATTTAGGGGTGGGGGACAAATTCAATGAGAAAAAAAATTGGGTGGGAGGAGGGAGGGGGTTGTAAGTACATATATGTGCATGGTAAAAGTGGTGGGGGTCAGTCTGCCAGCAGCCACCTTGGGGGAAGGAGCCTGTCGCCATTTTTATTTGTTTGCATTCAACGGGTTCGAACCGAGGACTTTTAATTGTAAGTCTTGTATATAAAAAATTTATTAAAATATTAGTAGTTAATTTTTTTTATTAAAATCGGATAATAAATAAAGATTTTAAAGATGGCTGACGTAACGGAAATTGCAGCGATGATGTCATAAAACAAAATGGCGCACAAGTCCAAAATGGCCACCAAGGTCAAGGGTCAAGGTCACAACCATCCAAGATGGCCGCCGTGACGTCACTATCCAAGATGGCGGTCGACACCACAAACCACTCACCACACTCCGACTCCAGTGCCCGGAGCCCCTATATATACTACTCTTAATTGTAAAAAAACTTTTCACATTTTTCTTAGTATTTCTTGTTTCCTACTATGGCAACTTGACACAAAAAGGAGTTTTAAGTATTTAAAAACAGCTTAACGTGCGTACATACATTCCAGTCTTTGCTTATGCCATAATATTCTGGGGGGCAAACAGCCAAGTATTAAATACAATTAATGTATTTACAAAAAAAAAAGGCGACCAGAACAATACAAAATAAACACCCACAGGAACATTGTAAACCGCACTTCAAAACTCTTTCCATCCTTCCAGTACCATGCATGTATTAATACAATTCAGTGTTATAAGTTTATAAAAATTTACACACTTCATTCCAAATTAATTCCCAGATGCACACACACAATACAAGGCGTAACCAAGATGTTCACATGAAACCGATAACACATGCTATCACATCCCAGTCAATACACTATAAAGGTGGAAACCTATTTAATAACCTACTACGGAATCTTAAGTAAATAAAAAATTTTTCAACAACTTATACAAGGTCTTGTTGATTTTCTTCTTTCAGAATGCTACTTCTTCACAACATAATGTGTTACTATTTTTATTTTATGCATGTAAATATTGATTTATTTTTATTGTAAAACGAACACTTGTAAACACATAGGTACTGTAAGTGTTTAAAATTTATATTATCTCTAAAGACTATAGATACATGTATATGTACTTTTTTTATTTGTTCCTTCCTGTATATGCTTATCATGTGTTTTGACTCATTATGGCATGTCCTATACCATTTTTGTGCAAATATAGGCATGTATGGTCAAATTCACGGTAATAAAAAAAAAGTTCATAGATTATCGTAACGTTAGTGTTATCCTGGGAAAAAATAAATTTGTTTAAGAAATGAGTTTCTTCCTGCAATAATCATGTGCAATGTATGACGCGATATATTTTTAGACAAGTATTAAAATAACAGAGCTGAACTTTAATTTAGTATACGATGTCACCACTGGCTACAGCGCTTTCGTCGTTCGCAACCATAGTGCAACCTTTCATTATTTACTCAATGGTGCGACCCGCGTCGGTGCATCCGGCCTCAGTCTGTGGAAGTAGTTCATGTGAGTAACACTGCGCCCTATCTGCAAGCATGGGTGTGGATCTCGCCACGTGGCATGTGAGAATGGGTCTCCACGGGTCTCGATGCAGAAAGAAAGAAGTAAGTCGTTATGATGAGACCAGCGAGCTGATGCGAGGGAGTTTCTGCATCTTTGTCTTGATTGCAGCTGCTTTGCTTGCATCAGGCGTCGAACGTAACCCCAGCCCGTGGAAGCAGGTACGTGCAAATGATTTGGCTGCTTTCCTGTTTTCACATTCTGAGTATTCAAATGTACACAACATTCTGATGTTTGGGGTTTAGCGGCTGCACACTTCTCGGACTGTGAAG
Organism: Bacillus rossius redtenbacheri; assembly: GCF_032445375.1. Lineage (NCBI taxonomy): Eukaryota > Metazoa > Arthropoda > Insecta > Phasmatodea > Bacillidae > Bacillus > Bacillus rossius. Next base: position 7,968,749 of record NC_086338.1, on the reverse strand, counting down.
GCAAAAAGTTGCGGAAATTACTATGCATGAGATGGGAAAAAAATGTCGGCAAATTTCTCGATATATACTGTAACATAAATAATGTTTCTGGAGGTAGAATGTGACATGCAATTTTCCATTGCTTTAGCGTTGTCACGGCGTGTTCGTCATACTGATGATGTTCATCGCTTTGTCTGTGGCAAACTATCGCAATGGTATGATGTCTGTGTAGAAATAGGTTGGAAGAAATGTAGGAAAACATGTTGAGACTTTATATGAAATGGTCATAAAATAAAAACATTAGAACTACTGTTGCTGATTTAATCTCTCGTAGGGCTTAAATTGTGAGTGATGATAATGTCGCCGGAAATAATTTTGAGAACCCATGTGTACCAGTTCTGTCCTTGCCTGAACAAGTTCCGGTTCCCTTGGACGTAGATATTTCGAAAAACATAGAACTGCCTTGCAAAATTGTAACAGATTCTAACACCTTTGATACAAAATCTTTAAGTAGAGAGGTTGACATTTTGACATCCGTAAAGGTAAAGAAACGTAAGCCTAAGGTAGCATATTCTCAGTTTGTTGGCGAATGTTTGGTAAGATGACTCTGTTTTTCCTAAACTTTCTCCTGATTCACTTCCATCACTTCCTGTTGTTAGTCATATCCACCAAATTTTGCGCGATTTACTGTTAAAAAGATGGGTTTAAATTGTGTTTTCAAGTTTCAGGGTTTCTAAAAACTGAAAGGCCTTTCTAAATTTTTTGATTATGTAAAATGTACTGATTCAAGCTGCGATAAATCTTTTAAAGTGGAATATTGTTGCGATGAGGGCACGTTTCCTGTGTTAACTGTCAACACCAGGCCAGTTGACCCGAACCACGAAACTCACTCCGAAGTCAGAACAAGCCAAGTCAGAGGATGGTTACGAGATAAATGGAGAAATGCCTTGCTAACAATCCATCCAACAGCTTTCCGATATAGTAAAGTGCGTGAAATGAATGTGGACATCGCTGCACAAGGGAACTTGCAAGATGTAAAAAGTTTAAGTGTTGTCCAAAAAATCAGCTCTGAGGCCCTTTCTCAAAACAACTTGGATCGCGACGACATCGTCGATATTTATAAGAGATTTTTTTCCAAATTGATTAAGAAAGATCAGTATTTGCGCTTCATATCTTTGCCACTAGGATGCTTAATGTTTTCTGAGCAGCAAATGAAAGTACTTCGTAAGTTCAGGCAAAGTATTAGTAATTTGTATATCGATGCGACCGGTGCCTTGATTATATCGCCATATAAAACTGGCCGTATTTACTACTATGCTGCTGTCATTAATGTACGCAATACAATCCTGCCCATTTTTTTAAATAATCTCGTCTTGCCATGATGCAGCTTCATTGACATGTTATTTTCTTCAGTTGAGGCATTACATGCAAAAAAATTGGAAATGGCCTATTGTTCCCAGAATCGTAACAGATTTCAGTTTAGCTTTGATTAAAAGTACACTGCTTGCTTTTAATTCTATTACTATTTTGTCTTACTTGGATATGCGTTTTAAAGTTTGTTCTGGTGAATCAGTTTCGCAGTTGAATTGTATATGTACTTTGCATATCTGCTGCAGTCATTTCGTGAACCGCATAGACTTCAATTTAAATAAACGCTGCATTACCGGTAAACTTAAATTTTTTATAATGGAAAGTATATGTGTTATAATGACATCACATGATTTAGAAACAATGATTGAGAGGGTTGAAAATTTGATGACTGTTATGGTATCTAAGACTGTGACTGCAGAAGTACAAAGAGCTATGCAATTCCTGAGTATATGTTCACAACCGATAAATGTAACGAATGAAGATGAATCTTGCACTGCTTCAGAAGAATGTCTTGAATCAGGGGAGCCTGGCGAAAGAGTATTTTATGATAGCCCTTTTCACCTGTTATTTAAAAGAAAGGACAAAGACATTGTTTCGCGGTGCAGCCATTCTGATACGGGCAAGATAAATGAATTGTATTGTTCATCATTAAACAATACATGCCATTTGCACATCTATGTAGTAGTATTCTGGCAACTGTGGGAAGGGCAAGGTTCAGTAATGCTAGTGTAGAAGAGTGGTTCTACCAGGTTAAGCACACTATTTTCCCGCGCAACAGACGACATAAGCTCTGTCGTTTCCTGACCCATCTGTATGAGCGCATTGAGAACATTTGTAAAACTCTTGATTCATGACATTCCGAAGGAAGTAACGAAACAGAAAGATACTAACCAAAAAATGAAACGTTTTAAGGCCAATGATTGTAAACAGTCCTGCAGTGATCTGGATGACCCGGATGACATAACAGTGGAGGAAGTTTGGAAGAGGAGGAAATTACCAACACATTCATATTTTTATATGTAATTCTTAAAATCTCATGATAAAATTGCTGAAAGCAACTCAGATTCAAACAAGAAAACGTGTACCAAAAGAACAAGCATTGAAAGTAGCACTGCGGTCATGTATGGAAGTAATTATTTAAATAGATCAGATTTTGTTACACTTGGAGATAGGGAATGGTTGTCTATATCGGAAAGCTGTTGGATGGATTGTTAGCAAGGCATTTCTCCATTTATCTCGTAACCATCCTCTGACTTGGCTTGTTCTGACTTCGGAGTGAGTTTCGTGGTTCGGGTCAACTGGCCTGGTGTTGACAGTTAACACAGGAAACGTGCCCTCATCGCAACAATATTCCACTTTAAAAGATTTATCGCAGCTTGAATCAGTACATTTTACATAATCAAAAAATTTAGAAAGGCCTTTCAGTTTTTAGAAACCCTGAAACTTGAAAACACATTTTAAACCCATCTTTTTAACAGTAAATCGCGCAAAATTTGGTGGATATGACTAACAACAGGAAGTGATGGAAGTGAATCAGGAGAAAGTTTAGGAAAAACAGAGTCATCTTACCAAACATTCGCCAACAAACTGAGAATATGCTACCTTAGGCTTACGTTTCTTTACCTTTGTGGATGTCAAAATGTCAACCTCTCTACTTAAAGATTTTGTATCAAAGGTGTTAGAATCTGTTACAATTGAATTAAACAGCTGACAGACTACCCAGAATCTTTCCAAGACAAAAGCAGTTTCATTAACACAGTACAACTTGGTAATAAAGAATTAGTGTTCATACCTGCCCATATTACCGGAAATGATTGGACCCTAATTGTAGCCAATTTTTTCAACAAACAATTCCTGTTACTGAACCCTTTTGGGTATAGCAGCAAACAAATAGGACAACAGGTTTTCAAGGAATTCATGAACATCATGCATGAACATAAGGTCTACACAGATTATTTGACTGATTTGGATGGATGGAAAGACATAAACCCTCCCGATCATCCCATACAACATGATGGATATTATTGTGGATATTCATAATTTTTTTCATGCAGAGGTTAGTAGAGGCTATGTCTCTAGTTGTTCATTTTGAAGCAGATAGTTTCCAGAAAACTTTGAAAGCAAAATTAACGAATTGGCTAAAACAGAAACGATTGAATGTCCAAATCGGATTAGGGATTGCGGTTACCCTCATGAGAAGGCAATGAGTAATGGCTTGTTTCTAAATTCAGATTTTTATAGTGAGTTGCTTCAAGATTGGCAGATTTACAATTAAACTTAGATGTAATGACTACTTCACATACATGGCTGACAGGTTGTTGTCTCAAAATGCAGTAGATGCGGGAATTGTAGTTTACTTGAGGTTATTGAGATAACTCAATAGGGTTATTTATGAGAGAGTTTGTTTTGTCCCAATATATGTAAGCAACCTTTGTTTAGAAAGAGCGAATAATTGGAACCAGGAATGGTATGAAGATGTTTTTGGGCAGCTCCATACCAAGGAATGGCTAATAATGCCATATATTAAGCATAATAATTATTGGAGTTTATGAGTTGCTAACTTTCAAAATAAAGTAATACACCATCTAGATTTACTTGGGGAGTTTACAAACAAATCATGCACTGATAAATTTTTGAAATTTTTAATGGTAAGAAATGAGATGACAAACAACCAGATATTAGTGAACAATTGGAAAGAAGTAATATGTCCTCAAACACCACTGCAAAATGATGCAATGAGTTGTGGTTTGTTTGTGGTTTTTTATGTAGCATGTGTTTTAAAAGTAAGGAGCTTCTCAGAAAAATTTTCACCCATGGTTGAGCGAGCTTGGTTACAAAAGGCAGTTCTGAAACATTCAGACAGTGTGGTAAACATCTGTATGCAATGTGGGAATAAAGATACTAGAAAGAAGGATTTGGAACAGTGGGTGATGTGTGTTGAGATGGGCTCACTTTAGGCCATGTCTAAGACATATAGATGAGAGATGGGAAGTCGTCACTTCTAATGACGATTCATTTATATGTGCACTTTGTCGCTTCAACTCACCAGTCACAGGCCTAATATAATAAATATTATAATTTAGTATTACATACATTTCATCTTAGGTAATAAATTAACATCGTGACATTTTGAAAATGTTCGTAACATCTCAAAACTATAGCATAAATTAACATCGTGACATTTTGAAAATGTTCGTAACATCTCACAACTGTAGCAAAAGCTTCAAGTAACTTTTAAACATTTTAAGTAGTTGAAGAGATCATAGGCAAGCTAGTTTGGCCCCACCTGGCAGAGAGCCAAGTTCCGAGGGTTCTGTGGCCTGCTCAAGTTTGCAAACGGTTTGTGCTGTAACCGACCAAAACAGCAACTACTCGATTAAGACTAAATGACATGAAGACTTTGGGCAGGCTAGCTTGGCCCCGCATGGCAGAGAGAAATGTTCTGATGGTTGCATGGCCTGCTCAGTTTGTAAATAGTTTATTGTACATTTAGGTAACATATTAATTTAAGACAACAGTCAAGAAGGCTAGCAATGAGAAAAAGAGTTTCATTTGTCCTCTGCTTTACAATGAAATATAAATTACACTCATAGCAAACATAAATATTTTGATGTATATATGCAATTTTTGGGTAGCAGTTATGTTGAACAGCTAACCCAATTAGGAATAGGCCCTCATTGTAAGTCCCAGTTATTCATAACAATCAACATTTGTATTTCCATGTACACTTAGTTTCCTCAGCAAAATGTGGTATTACTGTCCATGTCTCTTTGAGTATATTAAAGTGATATATTTTAGTTATAAAGTAAGTAACAATTTAATATGCTTATTCCTTTCAGAAAATTGTCTGTTATTTGGTCATTTTCTACATTCATGTTGTAGCGGTCAGGTCTGCTACCATCAACTTCGCGCGTCAGCGCGGGCGTCGGCGCACCTTTCCCCTCCTCCTTCCCAATATTAGTGTGTGTTTGATTTCTCCTCGCCTCGCCTCGCCTCCCCTCCTGGGGTTAGCGCAAACGCGCTGTGCTGCGCCGATTTAATATATATAAGCTGCTGTCAGGGTGTCATTCGGTCTTGTTAGCTTGATTTACTCGCCTCGTCTGGTCTAGTCCAGTAGTTACATTGTCTGTTTCGGAATGTAGTCCGTTATTCTTTATATTGTAACGACGTGCGAGAGCGACCTCGGGGGAAAGAATGTAAGTGTTATTCTTGTTTGCGAGTGAGGCGGTGGCCCTTGCCCTAATGTAATGTAAAATAATAGGCTATATTATTTAAATTCCCTTTCGGCCGCCACCTAGAAAATTATGTTTTAATTAACTGAATTTACTTAATGAACTTAACTTGTAATTCTCCCATGAGGCGTCGACGTACGTAAAACGTACGTAAAGTAATTTAAGTAATTTTGTAACAGCATGTAACTTCCTTGCGAGCATTATATTGTTGTTTGCGTATTTTTGCCTTTGAAGTCTCCTTTGATGTAACTTTTCTGTATTTGAGGCGTTTGTCTTGTGTGGACATACCGTCCCTTTTGATGGTCCGATTAGGGACCACGCACTGTTAAGCAGGTGTTACTTGCGTTTTTCTTGGCCTTGAGAGATGGCTCGTCCACCTAAATATTCGTCGTGTATTTTCCTTGTCAATTATTGTCACTATTAAAATGTCTAACTAATAATGTCATTAACGAAGTGAAGCTTGTAAACTTAATTGCAATCATAGTCTGTCTTGCTGTCGCTCTTTTACTCTTTTACTGTTCAGTATTATTTTGGCAATATTAAATGCACACGTTAATCATAATGTTTTTCCAGTAATTTAACCTGCAACCAAACACCATTCCGCAGTCCCAGCCATGTTATGGCCCTCCTCCTCGCCTTTAAGCCCTTTAAGCTTTCAGTGTGAACACCTTTGCAACAGGATCACTCATGCACATATATTGCCTGATAACCTTGACAGGTTTTTTTTTTATGTAACAAATAGATAAATATTTGTATTAACCTTATTTTCTGTGCTAGGTTAGCGAAGAAAAATAGGTACTCTGAAAATATGGCTTAGCCCCAGTTTGACTCAACTGATAAGAATGCATAGGTACATCTCAGTTCATATTTTGGTTCATGATTGATCTCACACAATAACAGAAAATTGTTTAGACTTAGGTATAGTTCGTTGGTGTATTGCTCAAGTGCTAATAACATATGTGTATGACTACTGTGTTTACTTGGAGTGGCTTGCACTGCAATACACAAAATACAATACCCGAGATTAAGAATTCCCTTAAACTATAGCATTCTCACATGCATCCACGCCTTGGTTGCCAACATCACGGTAAAACAATTACAATCTGGTGTTCTGTTTGAGAAAGGTCAAGAGCTACATTTTTCGGATAGTTACTATTCTGTTGTGTTGAGTTTTGATCTACTTAATTTACACGATGAAAGTGCACAGTTGGAAACAACATTGAATCAAGTTCTTCTACTTAATAACGAACAGTCTTCCAAAAAATCTTCTATGAATCAAGATTTTGCTTTTGTCATTCCGCAGCTCAGGGAGAACTTTTTAGCATACAAAACAGAAATTTTAGCATTAACTTCACTTTTGCCCCGAAGGGACACACGGGAAAGACGTGGTTTATTTAATTTTGGAGGTACAGTGCTCAAAACAGTTTTTGGAACTCTAGATAATAATGACCTAGTGATGTTAGAAAAACGTTTAAAATCAGTAACAGCAAATCAAGAAGATATTGCTACCAGTGTTTTCCACCATATGATTGTTGTCAAGGATTTGGAAAAAGAGAGTGCTTAATAATACTAAACTCATTAAAAATTTAGCAATACATTATTTGGACAGCTACAATGAATTTTTTAAGTTGTTTAACAGCACCGTTCTGAAGTTTGGGATAAGATGATGATGATGATAAGTCTCAGAATTGATTTATATACCCTTCTGTTTAGAGTCAGTGAAACCCTCTCGAGCGCACGACTTGAGCTGTGTGACTTACGTCTAGCCATTGAAAATAGTGTGCATGGAAAGTTAAGCTCAACCTTAGTAGTACCCAATGTTTTCCTTCAGCTATTAGATAAGATTCAGCACTTGATTTCTTTGCCATTGTATATGTTGGCCCCAGTTTCTATTGAAAATCTTCACTTATTTTATGGTCTTTGTCATGTTCAAGCGGTGATCTATAATCATTCTTTGGAAGTTATTGTTAATGTACCCTTGGCTACTAAAGACAGCAGCTTTGAATTCTATAATGTTTTTAGTTTTCCCTTTATCTTTTCTAAATTACATCATTATATACTTCTTAAAGTTCATGATATTTTACTGGTTAGTCCTGATAGGAAACTTTTCGCACCAATTAACTCTAAGTTACATGGTATCATCCTGTGCCCTCCTACTTTTCCATTTTTTGATTCCCACATGGATAACTGTGAATTTAATCTTTTCCTCGGCAGATCGTTTATGGAATTTTGTGATAAGTCCATTGTCCCGTTGGACCTTCCCTTTTTTCAAAAAACTAACTCCTTATGGATCTTCACTACCAACCACTCTATTGATGTTACGTTTCTGTGTAGAACTTCTACCATGTCTTTTGAGCCTTTCACCATGTCCATAATGGGCAGTGGTTATATCAGCAATGCTTCACACTGTGATATTGTAAGTCCGTTCTTTCGAACCTTTGGATCTGTTAGCTCATCCCTACATTTGAATTTATCAATACCTTCTGTACACGTTCCAAAATTTAACTTTAATTTAAGTCACTTAAGTTTTCCCATTTTGCCTAACATAACATTAAATACCTCCTTGGTTAAGGGCATAAATAATTTGCTAACTTCTCAACCCAGTGGTGTTTCTTTTAAAGATGTTGCTAACCTATTGCGTCCTCACACGGTTGTTAAGTCATCGTCCTATATAAGTTCTATTGCTATAGCCTTTTCTTGCCTAGTTTTGGTAGGTTTTTTTATTCTCAGTTTGTTTATTTGGTGGAAATCGCGGACCAATGCGACTACCCCACCTAATACTACTCCAACCATTCCTTCAGGTACTATCCTCATTCCCCTAGCTTCAACCTCCTCGGTGAAATAAGTTTTTGCTGTGTGTATGTAATTTTGTTTTGTTTTAATTGTCAGGTACTTAGTAATGTTTTGGGGATTTTAGTGATTGTTGTCACCCACCTGCTATGTTGTGGTTTGAGGGAGGGAGCGTGTGCCATTGCAGCATTCAGCTGGGCATACACTCGTTTTTGCTTAACTCTTTGTGTGTTGTTTTTTGTTTCGGCAAACTGAACGCTGGTTTATTTTTTTTAAGAATTTCTGTTATGGGGGTAATTTATTTGTAATTTTGTCTTTAAGTGAAGGTATGTTTTGTTCTAACCATTTGTATTGTATTTTATTATCACATAATTACTATCCAATTTAAGTGCATCAAGAATCAAAGAAAAGAACTCTGAACAAATTTAATTATTTTAAAGTTTAATTAATTATTATGCACAGGCCGCTATGTGTCCCTGAATCACTGTCAGTGCGCCAAACACGCCCACGCGTGTAGTTTAGCGCAGTGCCTCGAACAGCGTGACGTCAGTCACGGCCAGCTAATTGCCCAAAGCGCCAGGCCCGGTGTGGCAATTATTAAACAAACAGAAAATAAAACTTTTAATAAGCATAAAAATTGTCTTTAATTAATTAATGGTTGTGTCAAATATTTCCGCTCACAAAACTGGCCGGCATCACCTTCCCCCGCTCCGTCGTTTTCCCACGGCTTTTCCTCCCCTCCCTGGCCCGGTTGCCAGGGAGAGTCGTCAGTAGCCATCCAGCACTCGCCAGGGCCGGCAGCCCCGCGCACGGGGAGCATCCAATTTTCGCGCCAGTTTCCACGTTTAGCATCAATAGGTAATTATTTCCGAATCTTCTTTCTACAGCTCCCCGGTCGGCCCTAACCGGCCGTACGACATGTCGTGCGGTCTTTAGATGAAGTGTGCAACCCAACTACGGGTCTTTCAGCGTAATACGTAATTCTGTGTTTTAAGGCAGCCCACTGTGGTGCCTGCGCCTCACGCTATAAGATCTTCTTACGGAGAATTAGAACTTTGCCCATGCAGGGCGGCATTGCGCCAAACGCGTAACTGAACTTTCGAACGCCTCAATCCCTAGGACGTGCAACGGACATGAACGAGAGACCACGTTCGGTCCCATCGCGCCCGTTCCCAGTTTAAACGTGGCTCACGCCACTGCTAGAACCAGTCTCATATCACGTGGTCATTAGCAGTCCAGGAACCGAATCCACCTCGAGTCCAGGACGTACTCATAATTATTTAGTGTTAATTGCCGTGTTAAGATTAGTGTGTGTCGTCATCATCACGTCCATGTATAAGTCAGTATCAATTGTAAACCCGCACAGACAGTAGCAGATTCACGTAGTAAGTGTATCACGAACTATCACGTGCCATGCACCAGACTTGCCGCGCCACGAGCCGCCATCACCATAGCTCAGGTTAGCCTGCACCCCTCGTTGGAGTAGTCTTCGGAGCACCGTGAGACATAATCAATGCCGCCATTCGAGGGCCGTGTAGGCGGAGTGAAGGTTGACGACGATACGGCCAGTCGCGTGCCAGTGCCTTGTGTGACGTTCTGTAACGTGTGCTGCTGTAATAAAACAATCAAAGTTACGTGTGTATTTTACTAATACGGCGTCCTGGGAGGCCATAACAGCCCGGGGGCCCTTTGTCGACGCGTCCCTGCCTGCAGCCACGAGGCCAGGAACCCCGCCCTTGAGACCAAATTTCCTTTCTATCATTTTAATTAACGTAATTTCAGGACAGGCAGCGGGGACGGCGTCAATATGTAAGGAGAAAAACATGACGCCCAATAATAATCATCATAGCAACATAATTTCCCAGGGAGAATAACGTTACAGAGTAAAAGAGTATACAGTAAAGAGAGTACACACAAAGTGAACAGAGTGACACACACCACAGTACAGCGCCAGAGCAGTTTCCTGTCCATGTGTACACCTAGGTATTTTACTACATCCTTGTGAGGGTACATCCTTGTTCATTGAACAAATGTATTGGTGGCCTGCGTTCTACAGGCGGAAGGTTTTTGCGGGTAAACACAATAGCCTCTGACTTGGCTGTGTTTACTTTTATTCGCCAGGATGTGCACCATTGCTGGTACACAGCTAATGCATCCTGGAGTCTGGTCGTGGCCAGCTAGAGGTTATGTGATCTAATGTAGAGTATAGTATCATCTGCATAGCAACATATCTTTACTAGGCGGTGTTCAGGGCATGGTAAGTCGTATTATCTTTGAAAGATTTGTGCAATGGGAGTGCATGACTTTATGTAGGCTTTTGGACATACGCCATTGCTTAGCACATTGTAGAAGATAACTACAAAAAAACACAAATTAAGCAAAAAAATGCTGTTGTCAGGATTTAACGCCACACAATAGTCCACAACAGGAATATGGTCGAAAAACAAAGAAAAATGGACTAACAGAACAAAAAAACCCAAAAAATTCAGCACAACAGTTGAAACGAGACAAAAACACAGCAAAACGAAAAGATGAAAAACAAACACAATAGTTTTCCAAAAACAAAAAAAAACTCATATGATGACGCACTTAGTCTCTTTCCTACCTAGACCCCTCCCTTATACACTTAGTTTTAACTTAAGTTAGGAAAAAAAATTTAAAAAAAAAAAACGTGACCTGGCTGGCGGAAGAGGAGGGCGCTTGCTTCTCCCTCCGCGTCGTGCGTCGTCATGGTAACCGCCCCTCGTGTCCTTGTTATTACTATTTATTAATATTGACAAGATGTCGACAAAACAGGCCTTGGAAGTGACGGGCAGAAAAGAAATAATTAAGAACAAAATTTTAAATATCAGAGGAGGACACGGTGTGGGTCCAACGAAAATTTTTAAACTCCCTATCAAGACCTGGGAGCATAGTGGGGATCGTTATTGCCTTAAGTAATGTGCCATTGCACATTTGTAGTAATGCGCATGCTCACTTTATCTATTTTATAGTTCTTGTTTTTATTTTATTTTGTATAGCAAACTGGGAGCCATAATTTTTTTATTCATGAATTTGTAAATCATCTTGTAACCAACAATTTCAGCATAATTCATATTAATAAAAGCACAAGTTTCTGTGTTAAAATTCTTATATTAGTTTTACAACAAAATAATTTTATTTTTTCCATAATGAATGTTGATTTGGGAAATCGCACTATAGTGTAACTCTATTTGTTTTACATGTGTAGTCTTTCATGTCTCAACTCTATGGTCTTCTTCAGTTGAACAAAATAATATGTCTTTCTTTTTGAAGCATGTCGGCCATGATGTAACTGTTCCTAGCTTCGGCCGTTTCTTAATCTCTTGACATCAATGTCTTAATTAATTCACTGTACACCGCAAGTGGTGAGTAAAATCGCATATTCCTTCAAGAATATGTGGATATGATATTTTGTTCAACTATCTTATTTTGTAATACATTTATGTACAGTGTGTGTGCGGAAGGCGTGGGTGGCCATGGGCGCGATTACTTCGTGACACACAACTTCTTCATCACCTTAGTCATGGTGCTCCTCAGTGCCTGATGCAGCTCGTCTAATCAGGAAAGATCTTCTTTGTTACTTTCTGCATGCAGAAGAGCAACCATGAGCCACCACATATCAAATTTTAACCTAGCATTTTCGGCATTGTTTTTTTGACTTAACCTATGTAATTCTTAACATCAAAATCAATGTGTTTAAGTAAGTATCTAAAGGGGCCCCTTATCTTAACATTTACCTTTACTATCAGTATGACTGTATACTCATCAATTGATATTAAACTTGTTATTGTTATTATTTAAAGTAAAAGAATTTAAAGAAAAGAAAATATAAGTTACAGAGAAACGATATTGTTGTATTCATTTAACTAAGACCACAGTTTGTATTAATTTTGACTAGTATATATTAAACTATTTTATTCTGTAATATGGCCTCCCCAGTCGGCTCAAGGTTCTCATGATTTTCTACACGCCTAACAAGGCACCATTGAGCCCGTTCCCCATGCTTTCACTGTTGACCTCTGTGCCTCCTTGGTATTTGGCCAGGGTGGCAGAGTAATAAAAACAAACAGTTACGTTTATAGGCATCCTTTTATTTAACATCAAAGATTGTTTTTAAGATTTTCTATTACAAGTTATAAAGAGAAAATACTTCTATCATTTAACCATTATTAAAGAGAGCTCAGTTTACCTAATCATTTGCCGACCCGGGCCGCGAATAGAAAATTATTTTTCCAACCCATCATTCTTAAAGAAACCGTAAAGTTTTAACATTTTACAATAATCTGTAATCAACATATTAGTTAATTATAACCATTTCACATATACAATTTCGAGATGGCTGAAGAGACCAAAACAGTTAAACTGTTTCGAAACTGATATCTGAAATTACATTTGGAAATTAACAAAAGAAACTTTCACTGGCACTCGCTCTCACGAACTGAAGACTTTCTGGCGTTTCGTAGCTGATGGCGAAAAGGCCGGGAGTGAGGGCTTCCACTGGCGAAACCACTAATTCAAAATTGGAGGTCACCGGGCTTGCTTAGTTCCCCATGATGGTTTCTTTTTTTGTCTTTGGGGGGGGGGGGGGGGGGACTAGGACCCTGTCAAAACAGGGTAGTAGTTGTTAGGCACAGCCATGTTGCCTGGTAGGAAGATGGAGGGCGATGCGCGGCCGACTTTGCGGTTAAAAGAAAAATATATATGCGGCACCAGACAAGAAATTTGGTTCGCGGAGGAACTTTGATTACTACGTAGAGGCTATGTTGAGATGACTAAAATAAAAAACCAAAAGGTAAATAGGGAAACATCCCTTTTCTGATCAGACTACATCTTAGTACTGTTGCTCGGCGTCAGCTTTGATTTAACTTGACGGAGCCCGAAACGCGATCAGCGGACTACCGATGCGGTCGTTCCAGAGTGCAGAGCAAGAGTCCACTCACATCCGCGCCGCGTCGCTAATTCAAACAAGGACCTCCCCCTCGAGGGTGGAGGGGCGTCGGAAACCTTCGGCAACTCTCGTTGTCCGGCCCGAAGTGAACTATTGTAAAGGACTTCCCTCTGTCGGAGTATGCACGCACTAAGGTCGACCAGGGGCGAGTCGCGGTACAGTTGACTTAAAAAAAACTTCACCCTTTTGTAACCAGCTTATATGGAAAATAAAATTATTTCCAAAAATAATTTTAAAATTATGATAAAATTAAAATAAAATGTGCCGAAATACCTAATTTCTGGCACACAGGGTGAGTGGAGGGGGGCAGCGAGACTCCCCCAGCAGCTCGGTCACGTGGTTGTACTGAGAGGGGGAATGCCGTCCATGACAACGCCTTGCGCTCCATCACCAAGGGGAAGGGGAGCTGGCCTCCTCACGCGGAGCGGTGGAGGGGATGGCGGCCATCGCTGTGCACTGGAGATCATTGGCAAGGGGAACGAGGGGAGCGAGGGGAACTGGCAGGCCCAGCCTCCAGTCTCCCCCCCCCCCCCCCAAGGCGACGGCCCTGTCTCAACCGAGCACGTGTTCATGTGTTCACACGGTTGGCGCGCGCTGCTGCTTCCGCGAAGCTGTGGGGAATATCTCCCGCGTGTCTCGCCGGCTCTGCGCTCGCTGTCCCAGGCACGTGACTTTGTTGTGCTTCTACTGCCTGCGGGGTGATTACGAACCCAGCGGCGACTACCGTTATTGCTTCACGGACTATCGAAACACGTACCGCATTTCATGAGTACGAACCACCTTGCGATACGCGTTTTGTGATTTTCAGTGTTATTGCTAGCCTGCGGTACGGATCCATGACGTCAGAGGATAAGCAACATTTGAAAAATTAACTTGTTTCGTGAATAGTCTATTTGGTCACAATGAGTACATGAGTACTAAGTAATATGTTTCAATATATTAATCTCGTAAATAAAGCATTTCAAGTTTTACGTAACACATTTATCATTGTTTTTAATTAGAGATGTTATAAGTTTCACGTCCATGTCATGGCTAACCTTGCATATTGCAATGCAAGCACTATTGAAAAAGAAGCCTGTTTTGTATTGAACAACGGAAATGGAGGCACTTGCAAGGTATGTGTAATATTTATTATTATAAGTAAAAGAATACAATTCAAGAAAATAATGACTAACTCATTTGTTGTTTTATTATTAGCAATCAAGAGAATTGTTAGTTAAGTCCACTGTACCATTTTAAAACATAACCTTACACAGTATTTTAGTATTAAAAATTTACTTAGAATCAAATTCATCGTTTAACATGGTTGCAATCGGTGGCAAAATAGTGTACCAATATTAGTAGTTAGTAAATGACAGTCCGGGCACAGTCTTCAAGCTGTGGAGCCTGTGGAGCCGACCGCCATCTTGGGTTTTGACGTCACGGCGGCCATCTTCGATGGTTGTGACCTTGACCCTTGACCTTGACCTTGACCCCGACAGCCATTTTGGATTCGCCATTTTGGATGACGTCATTGTGTTCTCGAAAATTCCGGTGACGTGTTTTCCGCCATATTGAATGATTACGTCACCGATGCATTTTTAGTTACAGCCGCCATCTTTAACTTTTTTATTTTTTATCCGATTTTAATAAAAAAAAATTTTAATAATAAAATTTTAATAAAATACTTATAAAAAATATACTTTTACGACACGGAGTTCGGAGTCCTCGGTTCGAACCCGGTGAGGGCAAAAAAATAAAAATGGCGACCGATCCTTCCCCCTAGGTGACTGCAGGCAGACTGACCCCCACCACTTTTAACAATGAATATACGAACTTACTAACCCACTCCCCCCCCCCCCCCCCTTCCTAAAAAAATTATTTTTTTCGCACATGACGACCAACCCCTCCCCCACCACCCCCTTTTTAATTTTTTTTTATTTTTTTTCGTAATAACCACCCCTCCACTACTACTCTAGTTTTTTCCCTTCCCTCCCTCACCTTACCGTCATTCCCACCCCTACCCTCCTCCTCACCCCTATTCTACCTTTTAAAGTATAAATACCGGCTGCAGGACCCGGGAGCCTTCAGTTTTTGCCTCAGTTCCTCCTCCTCCCTACCAAGTACTTACTTCGTGCCGCGGAGACGGATGTTTGTTTTTTTACTTAATAAATATAATCATGGTTTCGCTTGCCGAAATGCATGAATTCATCGCTGAAATAATCACAGGATATGAAGGGATGTCGTTCGATCAAATTCGTCAATCGCTAACTGCAACCATCATAAGTACCCTCGAAGCATTTCCTGGATGCGAGGTATTCATCCTGTATCTACACCACCGCATCCTGTGTACGGTGGAGGCGGCCATAGAGCAGCAGCAGCAGCAGCAGCAGCAGCAGCAAGACGCACAAGACTCCGGCATCGAAGAGTGAGGCACCATCGTCGCGGCATCCTCGTAACAATTCCAGCAATATCAACATGTGGACGACGGGTGACAGCGTCGACGAGGGTCATCGATGTCGCCATCGTCCGACACGTTTCACAGAGGGGCCGTGGCAGCCGCACGTCCCAAACAAGGACGTCTCAGCCGTCGTGACGCGACAGCTGTCCCAGAGATCGTCAACGTGGTTCGCCCAGAGGACATCTTCTATCAGGTACCCAGACTTTGTCGACCACGTCGTCGACAACGATGACGAAGATGACATCACTTGGTGCTGGGACCTCTGTCCGGACCCACGCCCTCACGGACCGAAAAGTGCGCCCTGTTCGACATCGGTCAAGAAAACTATTCTTTCGTACGATCAGGACAGCAGTGTGTTCAATATCAAATGTTTTATCACGGTTCCACTACCGACGTGTTCGCCACGGACATTACGTATTTTGAATCATGTCGTGAAGACACGCACTTTAGCCTTAAATGGGATTCAAAGGACCCCTTCGGTACCGTGAAACCTATAATTACATATGACTGTACGAACCCAAATTGTGTTATCAAACTATGCCATCCGCAAGCGTATTTTCCGTGTTCGATTGATGAACTAAAGACACCGAAAATTGGTAATCGTAAATATCGCTATAGTGAACAGTGCGGTTAACTAAAACATTGTAGGTACATGTACCACGATGATTTAGGTTATTGTTCAAAGTTTGAGACACCTTGCTGTCGTGAACTGTGTCCCGTGGCCAGATCAAAACTATTGTGTGACGCTAACTTTAACGCGGCAATGCAAAAATTAACCGTCATATACTTTATAAATATTATTATTTTGATGTTGTAAAGTTGATGCAGTGTACCTATTAATCAAAACCTAAACGAAAAAAATAGCCATGTTCTTACAATTATTTTGTTTTTTGTATCTTTATAAAAAAACTTTGTAATCAAGAAATTTTTTTTATAAAAATGTATATCTACAAAACTAAATTAAAATTCTTATAATGTTTTTGATGTTTAAGTATGTATAAAAAAACTTGTTAAACAAATGAATATAAAAAAAACAAATTTACGTCGAAACGGCACGAAGAAGGTACTCGGTAGGGGGGAGGGGGAATTGGGGCAAAAAAAAACTAATGTATGAGTGATGTATATATATGTATGTATGTATGTATGTATGAAACGCAGAGAAAATAAAATGGAAAAAAAATATTAATGTTTGTGTTTTATCATAATATTAAATCCCCTAAGTCACTATACACACATTGTTTTTAAAAACAAAAAAAATATCTCATGTCTATACATGGAAAAAAAAATATGCTTGAAAAAATATAGCAGTTCACCTTTATACTTGGAAATTTATAACAATACATTTTTATACTTGGGGGAAAAAAATTATACATGAAATAAATATTAAAAGTTATTCTTTATAAAATAATTTTTGTAATATATCGTTAGCACGTGGCGACCAGCACACGTGTCCTTGAAGAGGACATTAGGTCTCTGCCCCCAGCACCGTGTCCCACGCTCCGGCAAGCGGCATGGAGGGCACAGTAGAATTGTATTCTCGTACTAGTTTAGGAAGTAAATTCAGCCACTTGTAATTCCCGTTCGCTGTAAAATTCCTATACAGTTTATTCTTCATCGTATGAATCACACGTTCCGCCATTGACGCTTTGACACCGCTAAACGTAGAGTAGTGATTGATGTTGTACAATTCTTTCCCGTCGTCCGTCTGCAGTAACAAAGGTCTTTGTTTATGTTTCAAAATATTCGCCATGGCACTCGTAACTTCCACGGCGGTTTTCCGTTTTAAGGGTCTAGCCCACAGGTACTTTGAATAAGTATCTATGACTATGAGAATGTACCTGTAGCCCTTGTTCACACGCGAATATTCGCACATTTCAAGCAGATCAGACTGCCAATTATTGTCCAATCCTTTGATTTTTATTTTTCGTCGCGGATAATTACGTCTTGCGGGTTTATGCAACTCTCCCGCAATGGCAAACTTTCAATGATCACTATTCAATATATCCCGCTTCCCGTAATTCTTCAAGTATGGAATCGGTTTCGTTGGTGTGCGAATTATTTCCCACGCTCTGAGATGCCTGCAGCAGTCTAAGACGATCAACTATTTCATTGGGGTCGTCATAATATACATAGTCCAATTTTCTACCAGTGTCGAGTTTATAAAGTCCGGCCCCCTCGATGTCTAAGAAAAGACTATCTATCAAAGGATATTTCTCATGTTCATAATATTTGAATCGACCCATTTTCGGGTCATTTTTAGCGTAAACGGCGTTGGAAGCATCTAGCAATCTTCTATATTTTCGCAAATCCACCTCTGAATACCGCCGCGGTTTTTTACGAAACAAAAGTTCGCATAATCCACGAGTAAGTTTTATCACCTCTTTTCCACATTCAATATTATCGCCGGACACGAAATGTACTTCCTTCGAACCAAGGACCCATTTACTACCTCGTTTATGCACGCCATACGTCGCGTCGCTGTTTCGAGGCACAGAGAAGGCCAGGTACTCGCTAGCAAGAGGACCGACTTCGAAACCTTTTTTATTTCGAGGTTTCTTCCTAAGAGTTTGACCGACACGAACTTCGTCTTCGCTAGTAGATACGTTGAAATCGTCTGTTAATTGTGAACTTCGCTTTCGTTTGCCCGTGAACGTAGTTTGCGGCTCTTCTTTTACTTTGATTTTAGTCGGTTTCTCATTTTCGACGACCCCTCGCCTGGCTATGATGCTATCGAGACGGGCACTCAAGGGCTTCAATTTTTCCTCTCTTCAAACCTCGTCGCTTAATCTATGTTGC
Organism: Bacillus rossius redtenbacheri; assembly: GCF_032445375.1. Taxonomy (NCBI): domain Eukaryota; kingdom Metazoa; phylum Arthropoda; class Insecta; order Phasmatodea; family Bacillidae; genus Bacillus; species Bacillus rossius. Next base: position 7,950,172 of record NC_086338.1, on the reverse strand, counting down.
TTGGCGAGCAAGTACTTTGTTCGTATGGCCTCGATGACATTGTGCAGTTGCTTAGCCAAATCGGTGTTAACATCCATACTGTTTATTTCGAAGCACCTTTAGACACCAGACGTGAATTAAGTTTTGACAGAAGCGACATTAGGTCGTCGTTTCTTTGTGCATTCGAAACTTCGATCATGTCGCGAATTCGAGAATCCGAAGCTTCCACGCGCTGGTCTATGGCTACGAGGTACACTATTATTTCGTCTTTTGCGCGTTTTATTTCTTGGCCAAGTAGCGAAATGTATTTACGTATTTCAGCATCGTGTTTCACGGTGCATAGTTCATTACGCCGAGCTCAACTGCTACGTCCAAATTTAGAAATGCTATGATTCATGTTTGATGATAAACTGATCGAAACCCTGTCTGTACCTGCCCTTATATAGAGGCCAGTCTTTGACTATGACTAGGAATCCGTGTTCGTCTTTCCAACACAAGGAACACATGTCTTTAAATTCCTGAAACGACATGTCGGTGTTTACGTGATCGTCGTAAGCGTGGCGTAAATTAAGTTCGTCCATGCGAAACAAAACTATGACATTCGCATTATCACACAGCAAATGTTTGGGTATTCTACCGTACGTCTGACACAGGTATACGCAGTCTACCTTGGCGTGTCTGCCCATGGAAAAGTACTCTTGTATTATGCCTTGTTTCTCACAAGCCACATCATCAAACACAAACACGGAATTAGGCTTTGCTTCGTCGGTAGACACCACATCGGTATTATCGCTAAACGGAAAATACTCCAGACCATCCACCGAGCAAAGAACAGCGGCCAAGCGCTGGTACTTTGGCTGTTGCAACGACTTGGAATACAAGTAAACGTTCTCAAACCGTAGACCGTTTGGCTCCTCCAGTAAACTCAGTAAAACACACGTCTTGCCACAGTTTGACGGTCCCGCTATGACGCAACGTACGGTGGACGTAAATAATATACCATGTCGTGATTCACGACCGACAGTTTCATCGTCCTGCGTAATGCACACTGGCAAACAAACATTTTGCTTGACCACCTCCATCGTACTGACGGAAATTCTATAAGAGCAATCGTATTTATTGATTTTAGGTCAGTTGCATGTAATGTCTCGAAGAGGCAGGAACAAACAACACATCAGCGCGGGACTCGTAAACTCGCTGATAAACAACCTACCATTCGAGCTACACATTCCCGGCTACAGATTTTGCGGCCCTGGCACGAAACTAGCGAAAAGGTTAGCTCGCGGTGACGTGGGCATTAATTCTCTCGACGAAAAGTGCAAGCAGCACGATATCGCATATTCATTAAGCAAGGATCTGGAATCTAGGCACAGAGCAGATCAGATACTGGCACAGGAAGCCGAAGATATAAGCAAATCGCCGGACGCGGGACTAGGAGAGAAAATCGCAGCGTGGGGCATATCTAAAATTATGAAGGCAAAGACGAAATTAGGAATGGGTGCTCGTCGCCGGACCAGCTCTCGCAAGACCAAGAAGCGTATGACACGAAAGAACAAGAAAAAGGGCGGGTTTTTACCGCTGCTGGTGCCTGCTATAGGTGCACTAGGAGGCATCGCAGCAGCCGCGGCAAATATCGCTAGAGCAGTCAACACTAGCAAGAACCAGAAAAATCAATTAAAGGAAGCACAACGACACAACGCCAACATGAAAGCCATTGCCATCGGTAAAAAAAAAACGGCGCAGGACTGTACTTACGGCCTCACAAGGCAGGCCGAGGCATGAGAAAAAAACGTGTAAAGAGAAAATTTTAAGTTCCCTACCGAAACGACCGCTCACCAACGTAGATTTAATAAAGTACGCACGCAAACTTAAAATACCAAATTTCCGTGGCGTGTTTAAGCGAGACACTTTGCCCAGCAAGCAAACACACGTGAGTGTGCCATAATTAATTTAGACACGTCGGCGGTTCGAGGCACGCGCTGGGTGGCCTATGTAAAGACGGGAAAAAAAGCAACTTACTACGACAGTTTCGGTAATCTACGCCCTCCGCCCGAACTGCGACAGTACCTGGGTCGGACCACTACGTTGTTTTACAATTACGAAACGGAACAGAGGCCTAATCAAACAAACTGTGGTCACTTGTGCTTGAGATTTCTGACCAAATATGAAGTATGAAAAACAAGTATATTTTTTCTTATATAAAATAAACGTACAGAAGCGAAAATCAATCAGTCATGTCCGTAACACTCATATTGACAGGTCATAGTTCGCAGCTACGAGCCACATTCTACCCGCTGCTGGACTTGAACGGAGAATGGAGCATCGGGCTCGTAGATTTTCAAACTTATAATGCCTAACCTAATATTGACGAAGAAAACTGCAAAATGTGCCTCTTGAAAAGTGATGGAACAACAGTTCGGGAAGTTTCCATACCTACCGGCGCATACGAGCTGAGCGATATTACAAATTACATCAAGCAAGCCCTGTCTCCAAACACAATTTTCGATTTGCGAGATAATCCAAACACGCTACAGTGCGAACTTTACTGCAGTGAAAATGTCGACTTTACGAAACCCGGGACCATAAGTACCATGCTCGGATTCGAACCGAAAATATACGCAGCCAAGACTTTGCACGTCTCCACGCGACCTGTAAATATCATGTCGACAAATGTAATACGCATAAACTGAAATTTGGCAAGTGGAATGTAACTCAACGGAAGACTAAACAACATGCTACACGAGTTTTCGCCAACGGTTCCGCCCGGATATAAACTGGTCGAAGTACCGCAAAGTATCATTTACGCCCCTGTGCTCGCCAAAACAGTACACGAAGTGGTAGTGGACATTGTCGATCAAAACGATAAACTAGTAAATTTTAGAAACGAAGAAATTACACTACGTTTACACTTGAAGCGATGGGACTGATTTTCAAGACCTATATATCAAATAAGCGACACGAACCCAGGACCAGTCTGTTGCGAGGTCGCGGCGTGTTAACACCTCTTAACGTTAAGTATCTCCGCAGTGTAGGCTACAAAGTTCACAAGCATGGAAGATTATTTAAGCGTGTCAGAAAAAGCTCAGTTTAGCGACGATGTAAATAAATATGAATATCACTGCTACGCACCCTACCTCCAAGGGCCGTATATGCCCGGTAGGGAAATACGCATCCCGGTACAGAAACAAGACGTATATACTCTACCCTGCCAATCGTTTATTCGTATAAGAGGCACGCTGACAAAAGCGGATGGTACGCACCCGACAACTGCCTATTTCGGACGAAACGGAATATTGCATTTATTCGAACGGATTATTTTCGAATTGAACAATATTGCGATCGATGAATCGTGGGACTTGGGCATAACCGCCACGATGAAAAATTACCTGTCTCTAACACCGAACAACCTGAGCGCAACAAAAATCGCGGGTTTTGAAATGGAACCTGATTTCAAAATTCCCATCTACGAATCTGGAAAATTCAAAGTAAGCATACCGCTTTCGATGCTTCTCGGCTTCGCGGAGGATTACAAGAAAATATTAATTCAAGCCCGCCAAGAACTCGTGTTAATTCTAGCGACATCGCACCTGAATGCTGTCGTGGGAGCACCCGGAAACGACCCTCAGCCGGTCGCAGTACCGTCACGAGCACCGAGTGGTTTGTTCCGCACATAACCGTCAGCACGAAGGAAAGAGTCAGACTTTTAAGTTACGTCAAAAAGGACAAGACGGTCGAAATTGCGTTCAGGAGCTGGAATCTCGTAACGTGCCCCTTACTGACCCAGAATAGACGCAATCACTGGGTCGTCAAGACGTCGAGCAGTACGGAAAAACCTAGGTATATAATATTAGCTTTGCAGCCAGACGAACCTCAAGACCGACAGATCGGTATTTGACCACTGTTTTATGGAAAATGTAAAATTATTTTTAAACAGCGAAAGTTACCCGTACGTGGACATGAACATTGATTTTGAAAATGGCGGTAGTTCATTGCCGTATCACATGTACACGCAGTTCCAATCTTCGTACCACGGACGAGAATCGCACCCGATCCTGAGTCCAGACACCTATAAAACATTAGCTCCGCTAATCGTATTTGACGTGAGCAAACAAGACGAATCGATTCGCAGTTCTATGATTGATTGTCGATTGGAAATTTCCACGAAAGATGACGTAGCGCAACTCACAACGGCGTTCTGTCTAATCCTACACGACAGAGTAATTAATTACGACGCGTTTTCAGGTCTCGTGAAAATATTGAACTAGATATAAATACGTCTGCATGTATCATCCCATCATCAGTTGGTTTCAGAATGTACTGCAACCTGCAAGGTTTCCAGAGTCAAAATGGATTCGTGCTCAAGGAAATTGCGGTCACTCACGACGGCCGGACTCGAACCCGCAGCTTCCGACCCCCGTATCCGTGGAAACTGCTAGACGAAAAAAGTAAACGGTCGAACGAATGGCTATGTAAATATTATCACGGACTAGAGTGGGACGAAGGAAAAATTCTGTACCACCAAGTGCAAAAAACACACTTCAAGAATTACTACTGCAAAACGAAATAATATACGTTGCCGGACCTGTACAGAAGAAATGGCTACGAGTACTGTGCGACGACGGAGCAGCTGAAATCGTAGATATACAGACCGACTACAGCTGTCCTTCCCTGCGCAAACTCTGTTCAATGTACGACGTTAAGCATCCAAACGACAAGTTTGAACGTGTCTGTGCCTGCACAAACTCGCAGCTAATGCAGAAATGGCACGCGCAGCAGTGCGAATAACTTTTTTTTAAATATTGGCAAACCCGATTTTTTTTATTTGTCAAATATTGGTACACCTGAATTTTATTTTTAGTATAAATAGCTCGAAAATCGAGCTCTATCAATCAGTTGACGTTCGGACACGATGACGACGTTTAACCCGGAAACCGAGTACCTGAGCACTAAACCAGACTACAGCTGTATTGAATACAGTTTCCTGGATGAAGAAGAAAATTTACACACATATACGGAAATATGTTACGGTGGAGTATTACATTTCCTAATGGCTCATTCGCCACGCAGTCATGAGCCATCCCAACAACAAATAAACTGTTGCGGGGCGGAAAAGTGCGTCGTGTTTAACCTCAGACCAACAACCGTTCTTCCATGCACCAAGGAAGAAATTCTCGGTACAACTCTACACGCATCCGACTGTACGTCAGAAGACTGTAGCAGTATCGACCCCGACACCCCGGGCTGCAGTGAGCAGTCCAAACACGAGGTTTCGAAGCGCAGCGACCTGTCCAAACTCGTCGCTTCGAAGCGCAGCGACCTGTCCAGACCTGAACTCAAGACTAGGAATCGACGTCGGCCCTCTCCCAGACTCGAACCGGCAACCCGTCGCCGCAGCATCAAGAAACGTGGATTGAGCGTCGATACGCCGCAGATCTACAGTGATAATGCTACGGACTTTTACGAATTTGATTCTGTAAAAACCATTGGTACCGCCCTGTGTTCTGTACTCTCTGCCTTGCTAGATGTTTTGAAGTAATAAAAAAATCAAAAAACTATTGTATTGTATTTTACTTATTTATTTATCCTTCCGTTTACAAATTAATAATGTGGGATTGAAAAGGTTATCATCAAACTAAAAAAAAATTATATATTACAGCCAGTTATGTAAATATGAAAGTGATGAAAATAACCTAATCTATAAAGTTTCATAATATATAAATTATTCAATAAGTTGGTAATTATTTCGTCTGGAGCAAACCGAGTATCATGGTGAATCTTCCAGCTGCCAGGAGCTGAGTGAATCTGATTGGCTAATGGATATCCCCACCATGCCGTCGGCCCTAGGCGGGGATTGTCAGCCTCCCTCCTTATTCCCGCAACATTCGCTCCTCCCACTTATCCCTCATCCCTTCCCCTGATTGCAAAAAATCGTCCTGACCATGCTGCAGTTTTCGCGGAACCCGATTGGCTAGAGTCTGTGACCAAGGGGGGAATTTACCTATAAATTGGCGTGTGAGACGTCGGGGGCTTCACTTTTGGTCTTGCCGCCGTCACCGCATGTTCCTGTTTGAGCTTCGTTGCGACTCTTTCCACCTCTACAACTCCAGCAGCTTGGTAAGTACAACTTCTCCGTAAATTTCAACTTTGATAATTTTTCCGAACGTTTTCAACTTTGAAATTTTTTTGAACTGTAATTTTTTTTAATCTTTTACATTACGGTCTCGCGTGTGTGTACGCCTTCGCTACGTCCTTCACTCAGTCAGCAAGCCTAACAGCTGGCCACTGGGTGAAGGCCGCTGCTGAGCCAGCTAGTACGTGACGTGGTGATAACACCCGAGCGAGCGCGCACGGCTGACGCGACGCCCGCCGGCTCCCCGGCCAGCCGGCCGGCAGAGAGAGAGTAGAAATAATAATAAAAAAAGAAGCAAGGCGTACGCACGAGGAGTAGTAACAGTATGTTTACCAAAAAATTTAAGAAATTATTACAATTTCCGTCTCGCAATTTTTCTAGTGTATTTATTTTTTTTCACGTCTATGATTGGTACTGTTTAGATGATGTGTGCGAGTGGAACTGGTTTAGATGTTACGTCTGCGTTAGGTTCAGTATTAATATTTTACAGTCGTGATTATTACAATTTTTTTTTCTAGTCGAAATTATTAGAGCCATCAGTTGCAGTATATTACATCTTGAAATAATATTTTTTTCCCCGGGCACGAAATGTTAATTATTATTCATGCATGAACGTCTTAGCTTGCGACAAGATGGATGCCGTGCACACCCGTGTCCTACCGACGGGGAAGCGCGCGCAGAGCGTGCCCTCCCCCCTCCCTGCTTCTCCCCTCCACCCGTGGTGCACGGAGCGATGTTTCTGCCGCGCCGTGCGGCTTACGTCTGGCTAGTTACCGCGCACCGCCGCATGGAGCTCTCAAGTCGTCCTGCCTGCCCCCTCGCCAGGCCCAAAAAAAAAAAATAACAGATGCACTCGCACTTGCTATCATAATCAAATAGAAAAAATAAATTTGTTTCATAATCAAATAGAAAAAAAAATATTTTGTTTCATAAAAAAAATAGAATTTTTTTTATATTTAATAAAATACAGAATTTCTAATCACAACTAAATACAAAAATATACAAAAAAAAACGAGTAAATTACTATTGTAGTACATTTACGTAAAAAATATTGTATGTGTTGCAGGTATTCAGTGCTTCTCCTTGCGTCGAGCTACTTCCCAGTGTGATCCGCTTGGAGAACGCCTGTCTGTCCTCTGGAGTTCCGTGCGGTTCTGCCACGTTTCCGGTTAGTACATAAAACATAAAATATTGACATCAGTGTCTTTGCGCTGTCTTGAAAAAAAAATTTCGAGTACTAAGCCAGGTGGTCTCTTTTCTATGTTTAAGGTTCCTGTGTCCTGTACGGTGTTCCAGCTCTCCTCGTTGTGCGTGCGTGCAGTACACACAGAGACGTTCCTGTGTTCTTCTGGTGAGTTGAATTTAATTATTTTTATGCGTGTGTGCGTGTGTGTTTGTACGTGCGTGTAGCTGTCTTTATGCAAGTGTATTTTGTTTGTGTGTAGGTGTGGTTGTATTTATGCACCTGTACTTGTGTGTGTGTGTGTGATAATTATAATGTTCTTGTTGCTATAATTTTTTCGGTTGGTGTTTCAGACTTCATCATGAAGAGGACCGCGTACGGTGTTCCCGTGGCAGCCGACCAGCCTTCGACATCGGGGCCAGCACAGGTATGTGCACCAACACCACCAGGGCTTGGGTGTGCTTTCTGTGGCAAAGTTTTTACCAATACCCGAAATGCCAGACGGCATGAGCGTGCGTGCCAGGCGAATCCCGACAGTACTACCACCAACCAATGCCATACTTGCGGCAAGATAGTTAGCCGCAAAGACAGTTTGGCCCGCCACATTCGAACTTATGGGGGTACCATCGAGCACAGCTCAGGCTCGAGATGCCAGTTTTGCGGGCGCGTATACACGACCTCTAGCCTGCAACAGCCCGGCCCCAGCACTCGTCCGCAATACCAGGCACAGGTAGTCTTGGAGGCGCAAGCGCCTGACCAGGCACAAGTAGACTTGGAGGCCGGAGGTACCGGGTTTGTCGAGGTAGAGAGCATTAAGACATATGTGGCGGAAAACAATAATGGTGTAACAAAGGATATTTGCACTTACATGGCTCATATGAAGACTAACCTGATAAATCAGATATCACATGAAGTGCAGGAAAATGGTCCAGTAAAATTCAACATCTGGCTCGAGTGTGACTATGTCAAGCCGGCCCCCTTTGATGAAGGCGTGGACAAAAGAACTTTCAAAACCAAAAATATTCCTATTTACGAAGAGAGCGATATTGAAGAGGCCATTGATGAAAGTATATTGAAAATATGCAAGGAGGAGGAAGATTATGCCTGCAAGGGATCTGGATGGACCTTGTCTGCCGTGAAGCGACTCCAGCTCCGCTTCAACAAGCTAGTGCCTCTTAGAGTATCTTCATACATTGATCTGCCTGTCACCATCAAGAACCGCGAGGCTATAATAAACCCCAAGAACCTCAGTGACAACATGTGTTTCAAGTGGGCCATACTGGCGCGGTACGTGGAGGGGGAGAATCCCAAACGTGTGGACAAGCGCTACCACGAGCTTGAAAAAAAAATTTGATTTTTCAGGGATTGAGTTCCCCACCTCCCTCCACCAAATCAAGATCTTCGAGAGGAACAATCCCGATGTGTCCGTCAACGTCTACAACATTGACGAGGACAACAAGATCGCGCCAGTGCGCGTGGGGAAGTATGAGAAACGACATCATTTCGACCTCCTGCTGCTGTCTAACGAAGAAAACAACTCGCACTTTTGTTACACAAAAAACTTTTCACGTCTTGTCAGACCCCAAATCACAGCCCATGACCTCAAAATACATGTCTGCAAGAGGTGCTTCACTTATTATCATGATTTGTCACGTGAACCAGGACTGTCAGGGCAGCAGTGTCTCGACGCGCACAGAAAGTTCTGCAACACCCACGCTCCCGTGCGCGTCGAGATGCCGAAGCCAGAAAAGAACGGCCAGCCCCCAGTCATGATATTTAAAAACTATCATCATATGACAAAAATGCCCATAGTAGTGTATGCGGATTTTGAAGCCCTGCTAGTACCCATCCAGACATGCCAGCCGGACCCCCAGAAATCAGGCACTTATGCATATCAAAAACATGAAGCATATAGCTATTGTATACACGTTAAGACCGACAATGACGTCATCCCAGCAACGCTCACTTCCTCGCTGCCACAAGAACCTATACTCTACAGGGGTCCCGATGCTGAGAAGAAGTTCGTGGAGACGATTGTTGAAATTGGAAATAAGGTAAAAGACATTTACGAGACCAGCCTGCCCATGTCGACGCTGACGGCACAAGAGTACGTCAGCTTCGTCGCAGCCCAACAGTGCTGCTATTGTAATACGGTATTTACGGCTGATAATTATAAAGTCAAGGACCACGACCACTTCAGTGGAAATTACCTCGGCGCCGCCTGCAACAGCTGCAACCTTCTGCGCAGGCGGCCCAAGAAACTGGTAGTTTACTTTCACAATCTTGCCTACGATGAGAAGTTCATAATAAAACAGCTGGGCTTTGACAACAAGGAAATTTTCATCATCCCCCACATGCAAGAGAAGATGGTAACATTTTCAAAGAAGCTGGGCGACAAGTTTTCAGTGCAGTTTGTCGATAGTTTTAGATTCATGGCTCACAGTTTGGCGTCCCTTGCGTCGTACCTGCCAGCCGGCAAATTCAAAGAGACCTCAAAGTATTTTACATCGGAAATACTTCTCGTCACGAGAAAAGGTGTTTTCCCCTACGATTATGTTTCCAGCTGGGAAAAACTGGACGAGCCGCAACTGCCACCTAAAGAAGAATTCTACAATTTATTAAATGACAGCAACATAAGTGAAGAAGATTACCATCATGCAAAAGCGGTATGGGACAAGTTCGGCTGCGTGACCCTGGGCGACTACAGTGATATGTATCTCAAGACCAACGTACTGCTGCTCGCCGATGTTTTTGAGAGCTTTCGTCAGCTGTGTCTGACAACGTATGGCCTTGACTGCAGCCACTACGTCAGCGCGCCAGGGTTCACGTTCGACGCCATGTTAAAGGAGACGCAGGTACGGCTGGAACTGATGACCGATTATGATATGTATATGTTCATAGAGGCTGGGATCAGGGGCGAGGTCGCTCAAGTGGTGAAGCGTCACTGTAAGGCAAACAACACCTGCCTTCCCCGCACCTACGATCCCAGACAGCTGTCAAATCATATAATGTATGTTGACGCCAACAATTTATATGGGTGGGCCATGTCGTTGCCTCTTCCGACCAACGGCATCAAGTGGGTGGGCGCTGATATCGACGTGATGTCGATACCTGACGAGGGGCAGACGGGCTACATCCTAGAAGTTGATGTGGAGTATCCGTCTGCCCTCCACGAGGAACATAAGGACCTACCATTCCTGCCCGTCAGCCAGTGCCCGCCCGGCTCGCGTCAGTCAAAACTGATGACGACGCTCGAGCACAAGGAACACTATATAGTTCACTACAGAAACTTGAAGCAAGCTCTCCAGCACGGACTGCGAATAAAAAAAATACATAGAGTCCTGGAATTCAATCAGCGTGCCTGGATGGAGCCATTTATTATGAAAAACACGTTGAAAAGACAAGCAGCTACAAACGACTTTGAAAAAGAATTCTTTAAGCTTGCCAACAATGCTTCTTTCGGTAAACTTTTAGAGAACAAATTTTTGAGGCAACGTATGGAACTTGTGTGCAGCAATAAGAGGCTCAGAAAAGTGATTGCCAAGCCAGCGTTCCAGGACCGAACCATCTTCAACGAAAATCTATCACTAGTAAAACTTCAACATGAAACCATCTTTCTTGACCGCCCTATATATGCGGGCTTTTCGGTCCTGGACTTGTCCAAGACGTTAATGTACAAGTTCCACTATGATGTGATGAAACAGAAATATAAGGATGACATCACGCTGGCGTACATGGACACGGACAGCTTCATATATGACATCAAGACGCGCAATTTCTACCAGGACCTGGCCGACGACTCTGCGCTCATGGATATATTTGACACGAGCAGCTATCCCATTGACCACCCCTGCTACTCGCCCACCAATAAAAAGGTGGTGGGTAAGTTCAAGGATGAGTGTAACGGGGTGGCGATGGAGGAGTTTGTCGGCCTAAGGGCAAAACTGTATACGTACAAGTACAATAATAATATCACAAAAAGAGCCAAAGGTATACAGAAGTGCGTGGTGAAAAATAAAATTACATTTGAAGATTTTCTCGAGGTCCTGGATGAACACACAACAAAGCGCGCGCGCAAGTCCGGTCCATACGATCACATAATATGATATTATTTGCAGAATGCTCAAATAAAATATCACTATCATGGCACGACGATAAACGCATAATATGTGACGATGGCATAAATACTTTGCCATACGGTTATGAACGGAATGACTAAAATATAAAAAAATGTGAAATTGTATATACAAGAACATTTTTGTATAACTTCAAATTGGTGCCTATACTCGTACGTTTCGCTCAGTATTCTCTGTATGGGTGAAGCACGGTGGGGACTTCGTGGGCCCCGAGCCGCTACGGTAGCCGAGAAGGCCCTTCAGGAATATGAACCGCAATGTACGAGTGTGGGACTAGTGTTTGCCACTTGGTAGCCACCCATGTCTCTGATGATTTGGTGTACATAGCCTTCACCGTTGGATTTTTCATCGATGGTTTCCTGAGTCCGCTCGTAATTATGTTGCACCTACACTCTTTCGTGGTGCTTTTTTTTGTTTATTTTTTTTGCACCTGGATTTTTTGGTTTTTCTGGTGATATTTTACCTTGTTTTGCTCATGCACCCACACTGTTTTGTGGTGCTATTTTCCCTTAATTTTTTGCACCCACTCTGTTTCGTGGTGCTTATTTGGTTGGTTGGTTGGGATGGAAGTGGTGGTGTTTTGCATCCTCGTTGTTGTGTGGTGCAGTGCTCTCTTGGTTGGTTGGTTGGGATGGTCGTGGTGGTTTTACGCACCTACGTTAATTTGTGGTGCTACATTTTTGGGTTGGTTGGTTGGGTTGGAAGTGGTGGTGTTTTGCATCCTCGTTGTTTTGTGGTGCAAGCATTTTCTTGGTTGGTTGGTTGGGATGGAAGTGGTGGTGTTTAGCATCCTCGTCTGCTCACTAGGCGACTGACGTCACTAGAATGTGTCAGCTTCGCTGCGATATAGCATTTGTGGTCGACGATGGAGATTGCATTTTTTTGGTTGGTTGGTTGGGATGGAAGTGGTGGTGTTTTGCATCCTCGTTTTGTGGTGCAAGCATTTTCTTGGTTGTTTGGTTGGGATGGAAGTGGTGGTTTTCTGCACCTACGTTGTTGTGTGGTGCTGTGCTCGCTTGGTTGCTTGGTTGGGATGGACGTGGTGGTTTTATGCACCTACGTTAATTTGTGGTGCTACATTTTTTGGTTGGTTGGTTGGTTGGTTAGTTGGGTTGGAAGTGGTGGTTTTATGCACCCTCGTTGTTTGCGATGCTGAAATTTTTTGGTTGGTTAGTTGGGATGGAAGTGGTGGTTTCATGCATCCTCGTTGTTTTTGGTGCAATACATTTTTTTTTAAAACTGATGCGTTTATTTATGCATTGTTGGGCTCCTAACGCCGTTGGTGTCAAGACGATGGGCTCCTAACATCGATGGTGTCCTAATGATGGGGTCACTACGGTGGGCTCCTTACATCGATGGTGTCATGTCGATGGTGTCAACGCTGGACTGTTACGCCGCTGGGTTCCGCAGTCGTTGGCATGCAAGATTTCGGCGTTGTGTGTCAACACTGGACTGTTACGCCGCTGGGTTCCACATTCGTTGGCATGCAAGATTTCGGCGTTGATACATCGTTGTTACTGGTCAATTTCAGCGTTTGTATGACATATGATAGTTTAAGCACGTGCTTTGTGTCAATGTATCATATGCTAGTTCTTTCTGGTAGGCTTGCATCGTAATGGGCCACGGCTAAATAGAGACGTTGTTCATAAGTACTTGACTACATATGTGGGCAAGGGGCTTGTGCGTGACCTGCCTGTTTAGCGGTGTCGGTCTCCAGCCCGTTCCAAACACAGAGAGCTGCGATGCAAACTTTTTGTTTAAATGACTAATATTCTGTTTAAGTATTTAGCAGGTGAGCGGTTGCTGGGATGGGGAGAGAGAGAGATTCGACGTGAGGAGGAGAGATGGAGAGACGGCGGCGGGACGAGCGTGGCCTGCTGTCAGAGAGACCTGCGAATCTACACACACACATGTCAAATAAAATATGGATATATATTTTTAATTGTATATGTTAACGAAAATATATCTGTAAAATTTTTGAACTTTGAGTTTTATTTCTATAATACTAATACCCTTGTTTTTTTTCTTGATGAGAAAAAATTTATAATGTATCTTTGGAATGAAAATTGCTGAAAACAGTAAAGGTGATTATTATATTTTAATTTTTTTTTAGAAAGAGTATAATTAATAGTCTTTACAAAAAAATACAATTAAATAAAGGTGAAAAGAAAAAACAGACAAATACATTGGTTTATATATATATTTTTTATTTACATAATTTCATCACCCCTCACATCAGTCGATGACATTGTAAACTATATTTTCAATTGCAGAAAGGAATAAAAAAAATTAAACATCACTGTCGTAATAAGGATGCTCATAGAGCCACAGTTTCAGTAACTGACTATTACAATGTGCACAGTGGAAACCATTATAAAATTTATCGCACTTTTCAATTTGGTTTCGGTACATTTTTAACAGTTTGTTGAAGCCAGGACAGTTGCCTTGTTTACGTAGGTCAATTACATTGGCACTACACAAATCACTCACAATACGTTTCTGTTCATTACCACGGACGTAAACAACGTCGTCTTCCGGCTCGACGAGATCACGTAGCACAGATGTAAGTTGTTCATAGTCCACATCACCTTCATTCCACGAGAGTCCGTTCACTTCATAGGTCAGACGTCGGTTCTCGCGTTGAGAGAATCTGTCTAGCTTAGTCCAGTCACACGGCGGTTTAAAGATGACTTCGTCACCGCCAATGACGGACGTCACGGACAGTTGCTTCACTACAGGCCCCTTTTGGGACTTAAGACACTGGACGTTGACAAGAAAGAGTGTCATATTGTCATTACTCACAGTTATGCATACGACGAGGCTGGAGTGATGCTGGAGTGGTAACTAGATGCCGACTGTGGCACGGCGCTCAGGATCTAGGCTGCTGCTGCTGCCGCCACCACGCATCTCGTCGCATCTTGCACCACGATTTCATGTGCGGTGTGTCGGGCTCGGTGCATGGTAGACAGTCTTGGATGTCTGGGTTTAGCTGCAGGTACACCGGCAGGAACTTGTACACGTATCTTATCTCGTACGGGGCGTATACCAGGAGAAACTCCTTTGGTAGGTAAGGTAACTCCGTCTCCTTATCCAGTGCCGCAAGCGTGCGCACTTTCCCATATGCTAAGATGGCCGACAAGATCTTTGCTCCGCTCGCACAACAAGCAAACATCGTCTTTCCTTCAGGCTGGGAGCGACTGCAAAACTGACGGCTCCCGGATCCTGCAGCCGGTATTTATACTTTAAAAGGTAGAATAGGGGTGAGGAGGAGGGTAGGGGTGGGAATGACGGTAAGGTGAGGGAGGGAAGGGAAAAAACTAGAGTAGTAGTGGAGGGGTGGTTATTACGATAAAAAAAAATTAAAAAAATTAAAAAGGGTGGGTGAGGGAGGGGTTGGTCGTCATGTGCGAAAAAAATAATTTTTTTAGGAAGGGGGGTGATGGAGGGGGGAGGGGGGTTTGTAAGTTCGTATATGCATTGGTAAAAGTGGTGGGGGTCAGTCTGCCAGCAGTCACCTAGGGGGAAGGATCGGTCGCCATTTTTATTTTTTTGCCCTCTTCGGGTTCGAACCGAGGACTCCGAACTCCGTGTCGTAAAAGTATATTTTTTATAAGTATTCTATTAAAATTGGATAAAAAATAAAAAAGTTAAAGATGGCGGCCGTAACGAAAAATGCATCGGTGACGTCATCATTCAATATGGCGGAAAACACGTCACCGGAATTTTCGAGAACACAAAGACGTGATCCAAGATGGCGGATCCAAGATGGCCGTCGGGGTCAAGGTCACAACCATCCAAGATGGTCGCAGTGACATCACAATCCAAGATGGCGGTCGGCTCCACAGCCTGAAGCCTGTGCCCGGACCGTCATTTACATACTACTAATATTATATTCTACCAGTGTTAATGATTTGAATTATTTTTGACAACCATGTGCTTTGATTGATGAAAAAATGTTTTGAACAAAGTTTACCGACATGGGTCTTTACAGTTCGTTCGTAAATATTATTTGAAGAATTGAAAAAAAGAATAAATATTTTTTATAAGTACGGTAATTTTATAGAGTTTTGTCTCTTCTGAACAAAAGATAAAATAAAATTCTAGAATGGTACTTATGTTTTCTGTATTCATTATATTATAATTATGATTGGTGTGTAAAACGGTTTAGCGTTTTTTCAAGTAGTTTAACGTTTAAACAGTTGCTTAACTGTGGTACATTTGAAATGTTGTAAAATGGTTGCAATTGTTTGTAAGGTGGCGTTAGTGACATTTAAATTACGTGAATGGTTGGTAAGGTTATCTGTATTAAAAATGCACATTGTAAATTAATGTGAACGATTGTTTGGACTAGATTAGTGGCTTTTTAAGTACTTGCCTAAATTTCAGAACAAATCACTTCTGTAGGAAATTATCAATTGGTGGTTTTCATGGATAAAAAGAGTGCACATGGCACTTCTAAAGAATTAACTTTTATTTTGACACTACAAGTATATCCAATGTTTGTGTTTGTTCACAGCCAAACACCTCTGAATACGAAATAAACACAGACCCACGTGGAAAAGAAGAAAATGGCCATGACAACATCACTGCATGCACATTATAGTAATGTAAAGTATGAACGTGTTTTCTCAGAAACCATTGCAAATTCAGAAACAATATTTTCAGGGTAAATACTGGTACTTCTCTAGTGTTTGGAAAAGGTATTTTATATTTTTATTATTACTTCACGCAAAGCCCCTCAGAAATGTATATAATATTCTGTTCGGAAAATATTTTGTATACACATGATGAGTTGCAGGTTTTACATTTGTGTTTAAATTTCAGACATGGACTGACATGAAATCTGCTGCCAGGAGGAAGGCAGCTGATGCCAGAGCAGCTCGGGTTAGCCCTGGTGATAAAAATCCAGTGGTGGGTTTAAGCACCATGGATACCAGAATACTGGCAATTTTTGGCCCAGCTTCATCTGTGGGAATGCCACTGGAGGAAGGTGGTTTTTGACCTCAATTTGTGGTAGGCATCATTTTGTTCATTTTCTACATTTGATATAATTTATTTGAAATATTTATACAGACATTAAATAAACCTTACACTTTTCTTAAGGTAACCAAATTTTAAAACATTCTTGACATTGTCCCCATAATAGCCATTAGTTTATATGAAATGTTTATGTATTTGTTAACTTTTTACTTTTATTAAGATAACTAAACATTTTATTTTTTTTTCCTTAGGGATTGCTTAAACTGCTATCATTGTTAAATTGGAAGTGTTTGTACAAAATTTTAAATTTTTTGTCACTACAATTATATTTTGGATTACAGGATGGGGAAGTACAAGAACTTGATTTAAATCACAGGGAAAATATATTGTATTTTGATTTGGATGAAGATATTGACTAACCAATGGCTGAAGGTGAGAACATATTATGTGTAATATTTTGTTAAATCATGGACATACCCTGAAAACAGTGTTATATGACCCTTCAAGTTATTAATAACTCAAGAGTGTATTTTACTTCATTTGAAAGTACTGTAGAACCTCATTTTATGTAGCTGGAATTAATGAATTCCAGTGATTGCTATTTTAAGTCATATAAAGGGGAATTTACGTAAAAGTTGGATTACTGTGCTCTTATTACAATAACCGCAGCCACGTGCGTGGATCTTAATTGTAAAATCGCTCTTTAATATCACGTTGGCTTAATTGATATATCCGTATATTCTAACGTGACGAGTCACCGTAAATGTCATTGTCCATTTAACTTTTCCATTTTAAATTGAATCAGTAACTGGCCCACGTGACCAGTTACATCAAGCTGTAGATGCTGGCGTAACTATTAAGAAGATTGTTTGTAGTGGGAACATGATAAGGAATTATTCCCCTGTTCAGTCTTGATAAAGTTGCATGTTCGTTCGCAAGGGATTAGATGAAGCGTTTATTCGCTAGAAAGAAAACAGGCGGGTTTAATGGGCATTCAATGCTTTAACCTGTATTGTCTTTCATGCCCAGCATATTCAGTCGTGTAATTGTCGTTTAAATAAGTTTGTAGATTGTTATACACGCGGGACGTTTGTGTCCCTGTGGCGTATCACATGCACGTGCGCGTGTCGAAATAAGTGTTACAATCATTGTAAATTATCTATTATAATGTGATTGAGAATATATGTTTAATGTCTACGAAATTAAGGATATGTTGCAACTATGTCTTATGAGCGAGCAATTTGTATTTTGTCCTAGTGCTAATTATCTCGGAAACTTAAAGTTTTCTATTTACTGTTGTCAAGATAAATATATAAGTACTCAAGTTTTTGTATTGGGATAAAATTGTGAAATGACACTTAGTGTCTGGTTAGAGTGGAATAAATAAGGTCGACTTGAATAAAGTTTTCCTTGTAGTTCACAACCCAGTGCCAAGCTCCCTTGTCCATTACAGCATGGACCTTGTACGTAATAACATGAAATTTATGCATGCTGCTAGGCCCGGATGTAGCTGTCATCACCCTACCCCCACCCCCCTTGCCGTCCTCATCTACAGCTACAGGATGTTCACAAACTTCGGGAGCAATTTTTTTTTTCAATTATAGTGAATTTCTACTTTCCGAAATAGTCTAAGTCCTGACCATTCCGGATACAGGGTGCTCTACTGTACTGCGATAATGATCAAAACCATTCCATCTACGGTTTGACAAAGTACATGACGTTTAGCGTCTAGAAAAATTAGGTTTGTAGTGCTCTAATTTTATTTACATTCTTTTTATTTACATGTTTATGTTCTTTTATAAAATAGTATGGATTATATTAATCTTCTAGAAAACGGATGTTTATTATTATGGTTTTGTAGATATTTTTCTTGTTTGTGTTCATGGTGTACGTGTGTGTGTGTGCATGTGTGGGGTGGTTAGAGACGCAGGTTTCCCCCTCCTCCGCTATTCATTACATTGGCGGGTGATCATAAGGGCCGTTGGGGTAAGGGGAAGGGAGGATAGCATACTATATAGACGATTTTCGCGAGCGTCCTCTCCACAGTCATTCGCGGTCTGACAGGATGTCATACAAGAGCATGTCCGTATTCGGCAGTGAGGAGGAGGCCGCCATGATGGCACTCCCCCTCGAAGAGGAGTCGCCGGAGCTCCGGGTGAGAAGCTGGATCGAGAGTTCACCTGCGGTTGGGGGGTCGGGGTTCGTGATGCGGGACATCGGCGTTACCCCAGGGCCGTCATCACCGTTGGGTGGATTGGCTCCGGGGCGACTACCACCATTGGCCCAACTGGTGTCGTCGCCGGTTCTCATTTGGTCGCCACCTTCATCACCGATGGAATTCACCTTCCATGAGCTGGAGCCATTGCCGACGTACTGGATGTCACCGACCCCATCATTGATGGAGGAGCTCATGACATCCCTCAATTCTGTGCCGGGGGCATCAGAACTGTGGGGTCTAATGGTCAGCCTAGATTCGAGACAGTCTGTGGTGACGTCTGCACGGGATAACGTCCTGCAAACACTCCTAGATGCTGTCAAAGAAATGCAGGTACAGCTGAGGACAGCGGTCTCACTACTTCGTAAGATTAAACTGAACATTCAACACATATATCCTCCTTATTAGGTTTCTATATAGTATTTCTCAGCATTTTGTTGTTCGTGTAGGGATTTGTGTTTCTTTATCATGTGGGAATATTAAATACTGTTTAGCGTGTAGAAATTTATAAAAAATTTTATTCGTGTACAGTTTTATACACTTTTTATCATATTTTTTAAATAATTTTTTTATCTGTGATTTTTTTTTAAACTTTTTTGGTATGGTGTATTTTTTTAAATTGAATATTTCTAATAAATAATGTTTGTATTATACTAAATATCTATGGATTTATTTAATTGATGAATGTTCACTGTTTATTAAGAGGGACAGTTTTAAAACCATCATATGCTTTACACCTGGGAAGACCACTAGCAATGAGTAATTGACGTAAGCTTTACATAACTTACACCTGGTAATTAGGTATGTATGTGTTTTATATACATTTTAAGGTTTTGTGTGTATGTCTGTGTGTATGTCTGTGTGTATGTATGTGTATACAAACACGCAGGCACACGCACGTACGTCATGAGGTATGTAGGTCAGGTCCTTTGCTGACTCTGCAAGGCTACGCCTCGCGTTATGAGTACTCAAGGCCGCAGGACCCGGCAGAGGACGTGCTTCGTGTTATCATTGCTTACAGATGGGTTCGTGTCTGTAGACCGGCCTCTGGTCTTTAACCGACTTGCACATTGCACATTGCACATTGCACACATGCAAAAAAAAATAACACTCTTGATATGATCATAATTTTAGTTTGCAATTATGTTAATTACTCTTGTGATTTCGTTTTGCAATATGTGCGGTGCAACTATATATAATTGGAAAAACAAAAACACTGAGTCTTGTATATAAGCTTTGGTTTGTTTTTTTAAACAAAAAAAAATAAGTTGTATATGTATCAGGACCCCCACATGGCCGGTGCTACCGTTGCTACGGCAACGGAGCACATGGGTCTAGGGGGCCTGCGAAGGAAAGAAAAAAAAACTTAAAGAAAAAAAGTAGACAATTTTAAATAAATCATAGAAAACAATTAAACAGTAAGGCCTACATTTATTTAGCGATGAAACATTACACCAGGCTAATATTATTCGGAATATGCTGTGCGTACAGAACGCATCTGAATCTACAACTGTGAGTAACAAAACCACCACCTATTGACGTTACACAATTTTGACAGTGCAGAAAACACACTCATTTATTTGTCTTTATTAAAAATAAATTTACGTTAACAATCGAAACACTGACTTAAAACTAGTTTTAATGTGAAAAGGTTAAAAAATATATAACTAAACCGATGTACATAAACGAAAAAAAAAGGGGGGGGGGGCCATAGAATGATGTGGGGGTCTGATATGTATATAGTCATATATATATATACAAAAGTTAGACACAAGTATTATAATTTAATTATAATAATATCTTAATTGTCCATATGGAACAAAATGCCATTGGTATAATCTACTTACATCTGCTAAAACTTGTATCCTCCTCCACAAAATCAAGAGTTAATTATAAATGATATAGGGAATCTAAATCTAAAACAAAATCATATTGATTTGTTGCAGACTACTAGCATAAAGTTTGTGAGTCTGTGTGTGTGTGTGTCCGTAGCATGTGTACTGCGTAACCTTTTAAATATATAACTTGAAACCTCAAATCATATCAAATTTAAAAAAAATATCAATTGCAAATTATGTGTGATAGAGAAAAAATAAAGCATTAACTGATGTCAACTTATACAAGTATATTTGTGTTTTAACCCTATATATTCACAAACAAGCATTTGTTGATGTACACTACACTGATCACACGGATAAGACTTATCATTATGCACGTATAAGCAAAATGGTTCAGCAGGGTAAATAACAACAAAAAAGCACACAAACCAAGAACCAGAGGTCATGGTGGAAACTGTTATAGGAAACTTAAAAAATCTTTCGAAACACACAATATACTAATCAATATAAGGATAGGTTTATTAACTTCGGATATTACTATAAACATTTAAAGTTTCTGATCTTGATATTATTCCACTCCACCACGCTCCTCCATGTCGCTCGCCGGACTGTGGGACACTGCGCTGAGGGCACAGACCTGATGTCCGCTTCAAGGTCACGTGTGCTGGTCGCCACGTGCTAACAATATATTACAAAATTATTTTATTAAGAATAAATATTTATATTTTTAACTATAAAGTTATAAAGAAAATTTTTTAAAAACATTGTTATAGTGACCTGGTGATTTATTATTCTGATATAACACAAACATTTAAATTTTTTTTCCATTTTATTTTCTCTACGTAATCATACATAAATATATACATTACTCATATATTTGTTTGTTCCCCCTCCCCCCTACCGAGTACCTTCTTTGTGACGAGTAGATGTAAATTATTTTTTTACAATCATTTATTTAATAATTTTTTTTGTAAATATACATTTAAAAATATCTTGATTAAAATTTTTTTACAAAGATACAAAAACAAAATAATTATAAAGAACATGACTATTTTTTATCATTTAAGTTTTTGATTAAAAAGATACACTGAAACAAATGTACATCAAAAAAATACTTATAAAGTATATAATTGTTATTTTTTCCATTGCCGCGTTAAAGTTAGCGTCACACAATAGTTTATATCTGGCCACGAGACACAGTTCACGACAGCAAGGTGTCTCAAACTTGGAACAATAACCTAATTCTTCGTAGTATATGTATCTACAATGTTTTAGTCCAGCGCACTGCTCGTTGTAGCAAAATTTACGATTTGAAGTTCCACTTTGTTTGAGATGTAATGCATAATAGCTGTATTGAAATTAATTGTTAAAAAATTATAAAAACATGTAACTGAGTGGAAAGTTTTGCTAATTTTGAGCTTGGAAGTGTGGTAAAATTTAAGACTAAAATAACGATTTCAGGGTGTAAAGAAGAGGAATAGTTTAGTTTTTGTAAATGGGATGTAAATGGAAAATTTTCCCTTATTTCAATAATAAAATATAAAACTTTTTATACAGTAGTGCCACAATTTTAATTCAAGGAGTGGGGTAGGAATGTAAGTTAAAAATTACATGTTGGAAAATTGATTTTTAAAGTTGTCTGCAATACTTCAACAAGAAGTATGTACAATCAGCTGTAGGAGGTGACTTTTGTTTAAAAAGTCTAGTGTTAAAAAGTTTTTTTTCAAATGTACCCAAATTATGTTGGGGTGGTATGAAAACAGATTCAAACAGAAATTTTGCAACAATTTTTTTAATGTGTAATGCTGTAAAACCTTCATCACAAAAAAAAATGTACTCTATGAGATGTAAACAGAATTCCTGTTTTGCTAAACATGTAAACAGGGTGTAGGGGATTGAATAGTTGATAATTCAGATAGAGAAATTTCTACTCCAAACATATGCAATTTTTTATGATGCATCACTCTTGCTTTGTGTGGTTTGTGTACCTCATAAAAATGTGTTATTCCATTTTTTCCATGTGTTGGTGACCAGCATTGCATAAGAGTACAGCACCTTGGATGTATTTGTAACTGCTGCAAAAATACAGAAAACAAGAAATAATTATCTGGGCTCTCAAGACTAAGCTGTAAATTTGGATGCTATCAGTAATACATACATGTATATGAATATGTGTGTACATATACATTTATTTATTTTACACTGTTCTAATGATAAAAATATATAAGGTGCTATCTGATAACATTCTTATGTACCATGATTCTAAACATCACAGAAAATATTTATATTAGATGATGTTATATGAAGGATTTTGATAAATAGGTATACCATTTGGCAATACACATTTCTCAAATATATAGTGAATACTTTTCTAAGTTATGAGCTATTGAACTAATTATTGTATATAAAGACACTATGTTCATATTAAAAACGTATTTGAAAATAATTTACATTGGAACCCTGTTGTGTTGTTCTGCTTTTAATTTTGTTCTTCTTGTAAAGATACATTTTTAAGAACTAAAACCATCCCCATTAAGATAGTTCTCACTACCTGCACTCATGTTTTACGAATGGTTTATATTGTGCATGGTCAAAAAGTTAAAAAACCTAACTATTCCAACACTCATCCAGTCTATAGAATTAAACATTTTAAAAGGCTGTACTTTACACTTTGCATAAATTTTTGGTTCCAATCACTTATATTATTGATGTAGATTGTTCAAATAGGATTGTAACTAAGAAATGAAATCAGAGCTAGAACACTAGCACCACACATTACTGCTGGCTAATGCTGTTTTATGTTATGTATTGTAGGTACCTACATGAGTTTAAAAAATGGCTGTTAGCACACTTGCCTTGAAAATAAAAAGGCCTTCTGTTTCTTACTTTTTCAATGTGTGTTAATATCTATGTACTTAGCCCTCCAATATTTTCGCTTGTTAACTTTTCCATGATGGTTTAAATTATTCCATTTAAATATAGAAATCTCAGAATCACACATTATCATACAGCAATTTAATTGGCAGTAAGCATTTCCAATTGAAACATCCTTGTTATTAATCGTGAGAGAACTTTACAGAAAAGTGACAGTTGCTTGAAAGACTAAATAAGTTGTAAACACTAAAAAGTTGGAAAATTGTCTTAAGCATTGAGTGTAACTTTCGGTGCCTTCAACATTAGATTAATCCACATATGTTTAGTCCATTAGTAAAAACGTTATTAGATTAATCCACATATGTTTAGTCCATTAGTAAAAACGTTATGTAGGCTGACAAGTCCTCAATATATATTTTTTGCTTATAAATGTTATGCCAGGGCTCTGCTGTAGTAAAATTTGGAATGTACCTGAAAAGTTTGTTAAAGTATTGAATATTTGGTGAGGACTTTAGGTGGTATGTAATGACCTGTAGTTGAGGTTAGTCACTCTGTGGTCTGTGTAAATGGAATACATTGTAAAGTTCATGCAATGGAACTTAAGCATAAAAGTTTGTATTTTATGATAATTGCATTGATGAGGAAAGTGACAATGTAAAAAACATGTTGTGATTTAATCATTACATTCATGCAAATAAAACTTGATCTTACAAATAAAAATTTTTCCAGAAATTAATGCATTTTTTTTTTTATGAAATACCTTTGTATAACTTAGAAACATCCTACATACATACCTTAGTTTCACTTTTTTTTTCTAAACACTTCTTTCCTATTTTGGAATTGACTTAGTAATTGTATTGTTCAACATATAAACTTTAGCCCAAGTAAATGAAACAAAAGATGAATATCCTCTACAAGGAGAAATTTTAAATTGTGACTAAAGTACAACAATCCACTTATACTCTTTGTCTGCATATGTACGATTACAAGTATCTAATTTTTATCCAGCGTTTTCTGTAAAACCGAACCAGATTATAGCTATGTATAATGTTTTTCAATTGTATAACTACGAAGTATGTTACCTGATTATTACATTAATCTTAATCTATGTGGTTTAATATCAGCATAAACAAACAAATGCTGTCTCACATAGAAGGATCAAAATTATGGGAGAGAAACATCAGAATCTTATAAATAAACTATTAACTGCTTACAGTTAAGTAATTCTGAAAAATTAACTGCCTGGTATATATATTTTTTAGGTTTATTAGCATTTATTAAGTAAAACAAATACTAAGATTACCGTATAAACCACACATTGGAATCACTGGGGCAACCCCTACGGCAGTTGCCCCTCCAATTATAGTTTTTATTGATAGTATATACATGTAGGAAGTTCTCTGTTAATTAGTTAAATTTATCTTATTTAATATAATGATGGAAAAACGTTAGAAATATAATGTAATTTTTCGTACTTGCGTGAAATGACTTAGGCCGTTGTTGTCCCAAGCACTCGGTCCCAGGCCGCAGGATAGAGCTAAGTTCAGCTCAGTAAAAATAATCATATATTAAGTTTCAATTTAAACTTGTGCAAATACTTAATTTTATGTGGGTAAAAAAATTACTTCCTTCAGTCATTTCTAGTAGCATTTTCTTTTTTCCTTTTTAGGTAATAATAATTTTATTTTTAAAAGATACCAAGTTTTAATCTATTTTATATTGTGGCATAATTTGCTGTTTATGGAGGTGTATATATATATATACACTGAAGTGATGATAATAATAATATTAATATAAATTTACCTTTGAAATTGGGCTGCCGCCGGGTGGCATTTTTCAGTTAAATCACCATTCACTACATAATGTTGCCTATATAGTATTTATACTGTTTATAAACATTGGGGTTTACTTTAATGAAATGCATAATGACTTGCTTCTCAGGTGTTATTATGTGGTTGTATTAAATTTTCATGCAGTTTTAATTTCTGAATTTTCCAGATATTTTTCCCATTGAAGCCACTGTTACAGCATCATTTGTAGCAGAAATGGATCAAATTTTTGATAGTTTGAATGGAAGTGAGCTCTACCCACAGTCAGGCAAACCATTGAGGTGTGCCCTGTCTGACAAGAGCACTCACATTGAGTTCTGGCAGGAAGAAGCCAAAAGTAAAATTCAAAATTGGGAATTTTGCTTTGATCCCTCAGCAGACAGAAGACTAAACAGAGAGAGAAAAACAAACCCTCCACCACGTAGGCCGGGTAAGCATCGCAGTTCTGTGTCACATCCACCCTCTCAGTGGGGCTGGATTA
Organism: Bacillus rossius redtenbacheri; assembly: GCF_032445375.1. NCBI lineage: Eukaryota > Metazoa > Arthropoda > Insecta > Phasmatodea > Bacillidae > Bacillus > Bacillus rossius. The sequence goes on along the minus strand of NC_086338.1, from coordinate 7,924,527 downwards.
CGTCTATTAATGTGTTGTCCGAAGCTAGCTTCCAATACCTTCAGCTAGGAAACCTAAACTAGGATGCCTTGGAGAATCTGTTTGGGGCAGTTCGGTCATATTGTGGGTCTAATTTCAACCCAACAACGTCTCAGTTCACAGCAGCACTAAGACTGCAGTCATCAACAATCTGGCCTTCAAATGTTACTCTGGTAACTGTCAGGCAGATAATGCTTCTGTATTGACACAAATCTTCACGATCAGGTTAGTTCAGGTGTAATGGTAGAGTGTTGTGATAAGAGCTATGTTAGGGCAGACAGAAATCGAAAATGCAGTTCAGTGTGGAGAAGTGTCTGTAATAATTGAATAAAGTGTCTTGGAAAGGAATGTTGTAAGCTGTTGATGGGCTGTGAAGAAGAGTTTTGTAATACAGCAATATCTTTTAAAGAATTTGCAGCTACTTCTCGTAAGTTAACATATCCGTTACAGCGGTTGCTCATTGTGGGTTGAGATTAGAAGAAATGATGTGTACTTGTTCCCTTTCCAATAATTTGTTGGCAACAATATCCAACAAGCGTGCTGGTAAAGAGAAGGGGAATGTCAAGAGCATTGTGATGTCATTGAATTCTGAAGAGTTTATGTGAAATTTTGGTGAGATGGTGGTATAAGAGATTCAACAAACTTAATTTCATCAACAAAAAAAATTGAAGCATGCAAGGAAAATGTATTTCCTCAAACATCAGTAACTTCGCAAATTTTAATGTATAGTTATTGATTACCAAAAACATGTATCATAAATATTCATTCTTGTATTTACCAACTTGTAACAGATTCAGAAAATGTTTTTCAGTGGAAACATATTTTGTTTTAAATCTTTTAACAAAATTAATTTTATTTATTTGCCCAATACACCTTCAGTAATTTTTTCCATGGTTTCCTGAAACATTTCCAGGTGAATGCTGGGCTGATTCCTTAACTACGGACATGGTTGACTCCTCTCCCAGTTCCTTGTGTTGTGTCAAAATTATGTTACTCAGTTTCTAATGTCTTTGCTGCTGACAAGTTTTTAATACAAAACATTTTATTTTAATTTTTGTGCAAAGTCATTTGGCGAAATTTTGTTTGGTACTTTTACCTTGGTGATTCTGTTGAATTTCTTTAATAAATTAGGCCTACATGTTATTCTTTCAAGTGATTGCTGTTGTTACATTTATAATCTTAATTAAATTAAGATTTTTTACTGTTTTTGTGTATACGTAGTGTTTTCCAGTACTTAGCGGTACTTAGACGTTTTTGTAGCAAAGTGTGAAATTTGGTTGAAACTGCATAGTACTAAATTTTATTGTAGAAATATACAGAAGTTTCATATGTATGGCATTCAGTTTGTACAAACACTTAGTTCATATTTACATTTATTTTTGTAAAAGATAAGAAAGTAACCTGAGATATTAAAAACATGCATTGACGTACTAACATTAAATCTCCAGGATGCCACTCCTAAAACCAATGGGTCCAGTGCTGGAAATACTCGCATTCAATGCATTACACTATGAGAAATGAGACAAAACTATATTCATGTTTACTGTCAATAGTACACTGTACCTGACATTTCATGGAACTACAGCACTCAGTCCATTTATACTGTACGTAAATTTGGCTGGTGAAATGGAACATCTTTGGTGTGAATGTGAACAAAGCATTCAAAACTCACTTAATTATTCATTCCAATAGACCATACTTTACATTTCAGTATTGTATGTAATATAGTATGTCATATTCATATGATTTTGTGCAGACATTTCATGGAACTACTGCTTGGGAATATAGATGCTTGTGCAGTTGGCTGTGGCTTGAATACTGTAGTTTCGAGTATTTTCTTATTTAAAATAGAACTATCCTATAATTAAATAAAATAACAATTTTGTGTTCTGTATCCTTTAAAACACTTGTACATGTACCGTTCTTATGTAGCTTCATAATTATTTCTCATTTCCATTTAGTTTGCCTGGTTAAATACAATACATTATGGTAACTGAAGCGCAAGAGGGTGACCACCCACAGGGAAAACCTGGAAGACAGGGAAAAGTCAGGGATTTCCAAATTAGAATATCAGTGGACATTTTATCGCAGGACAGATTATCAAGAAATTCTACTGACAGCTGGAACACATTTAGTCATTTGAGAGCTACAATGGCTGAAGTTCACTGCTCACACTTGTTTATTTTTAACTGAATTATTAGTAACGTGTGCAAACAAAAAACAGTACCAGTGTCCAATTAAATTGAAATTATTGTGTATTTATGTTTTAGAACTCTTAGTCATTGCATTTGGAATAACTATTTATTATAAAAGTGTGGTTTTTTTGTGTTTCAGGTTATTTACATACTTTATAACATCAATACTAGATGTGATCGTGTGGACTGCTAGTTGTAGGCTTATGCTTCATGAAAATAAAACAAAGTGTGTAATGTACATTACTAATTTTAGAAGGTAGGATAATCACGGTACAAAATTTTTCTCAACCTACAGAGTTATTAACATGTGATTGATAGTTCCCTGAATTTCTATTGTAATCAAAAAATTATCAATTAATGGAGTGAGATATTACATGTATAGACCGTATACATACTGTATTTCACTGATGGTCACTGCTCTGAGTAATGACTGAATTGATTGATTTTTTTATTTATTTATTTACATCACCCAATAGATCCAGTTGGTGAACTAAAACTCACTGTATATAGGGCTCGTCAATAAGGGTACCATTGCATAACATGGATATGATTACATAATTCTTCTACATACAATATGTACAATACATACAATGACTGGTACGTAAATTTATATAAAGGATATTATGATTAATGAATGTTAGTAATACATATAACAAAACAAATACCGTACCATCAAGTGGGGTTACTTTGACCAAAAAGTAATAAAATATTATAGCACCTCTGGTGGCAATTGTATGAAAATTATCATATCAAACATGGCGTACTTTACATTATGTGACCTCTTTTAAATGTTCTCTATGGACTAAAAAAGCTTTACATAATATTTCATGTTTATGGTATCTATGATGTTCATTTGATGCTAATTAGAAGCCAGATAAAATCTGCATGGTGAAAGGAAATCTTCACAGTTTCTCAGTGTTTTATGACTTGGTAAGTACAAATTATTTATCCTAAATGGATTCCAATAAATATTTACATGCTAATGGATGTTTAGTATGCAGTTATCATAATTCATTAAAACATGGAAAATTTTTATGTGACCGGTCAAAGTAACTCCAGTGTCAAAATAATATTCATATATATTTTTTTAATATGGTAGGTACAATATCAGCTACTACATTGTTTTGTAAATCTGTTCACAAGAAGATCATGGCAAGGAAGTACATTAGAGAACCACACAATAGGAGATACAATAGTACTTCTAAAGATGTCCTCAACATTGCAATGGCCGAAGTAAAAGTAGGAAGCATGTCCATAACACAAGCTGCAAAACACTTCAAAATTGCAAAAGGTACATTCATCAACCGACTGCACCAAAAAACATGAGCAAAATTTAGGTAAGCCTACAATTTTTTCCGAACAGGAGGAAAATGCATTTGTGGAACATATGATAACTGTAAGTAAATGGGGCTTTCCTTTTGATTTACAAGATCTACGCTATCTTGCTAAAGCTTACCTTGACAAAATTGGAAGGAAGGTAAAAGCATTTGGGAAGAATAACCTACCAGGGTTAGAGTGGGTGGGTTAGAGTGGGCTCTTGCGTTCCTTGCAAGAAATAAACACAACCTCACTTTCAGGCAATGCCAAAATATCAAGCATCAGAAGGCAGCACTGACGCCAGATGAAATTAAGGAATATTTTTAACAATCTCAAAGTTTTCATGCAAGGCGAAAGTGTTTATTCATTTGTTCCACCAGAGCACATTTATAATTACGACAATACTAATCTGTGTGACGACCCTGGAACAAAAAAAAATGTATTTTTAAGCGTGTGGTTAAGTATGCAGAAAGAATTAAGGACAGCAGTAAGACCAGTATTTCGTTGATGTTTTGTGGATCTGCATTTTGTCCCCATACGTAGTCTACAAAACTGAACATCTATGGCAGCCATGCCAAAACTCGCTACAATCGAAGTCATTCTGGTTGGTTTGACGCACATATTTTTATTGACTGGTTTTTTTCATTGTTTCTGCCACATGTAAAGAAACTAAATGCTAGGGTTGTTCTCATTGGAGACAATCTGTCAAGCCACTTCACTCCATAGCGACAGCACAAACAAATAATATTTCATTTGTCTGTATTCCGAGAAATTCAACACACATTTGCCAGCCATCTTAAAAAATACTGGCGCCAAATTCTTGATAACTGGAAAGATGGGCTGAAAAAGAAAACTCAAATTCTGTCAAAACACAAGGTTTTGTATCACAAAGTGAAGGGTCCTGGTGAAGATGGCTGTAGTAAAAACCTTAATTCTGGATTTAGAAAGTGTGGGATAAGTCCTTTTAACCCTGATGAAGTTTTGGAGAAAACGCCTCAGGGAGAAAGTACAGATTTGGAAGAAATTATGCCTAGGGTTTCTGAAGTGGAAGAGTGTCGGAGTAGAAGACTTTGGTAATAATCCGTGTGGATCATTTTCCAGAGAGGACAGTGGTTCTCTAGCCAGAGAGGAATTGGTTGATGATCCATATGGATCTGTTTCCAGCAATGACAGTGATGTCAACAATTCATCGGAACCATCCACAGAACAGGCTACAAACAGCGAACAGGCAACCAGTTCACAAAATCTCAACACTGGTGATTTTGTGGTCATGTGGATACCAACTATGCACAAAACACGCAAGAATTTTGTTGGGGAAGTTACAGTAATTCACAACTCCAAATTGCAATTGAAATTCCTGAAACGACAAAGGAATACTGGTCAATTTGTGTGGCCTGAAATTCTTGACGAGAGTGTTATTTCAAGGGATCAAGTTATCAGTGTGCTGAGCAAACCCGATCAGGTGAAACGTGAATTGCGTTTTTCACAGGATGAACTCAGAGGATTTGATATAAACTACCGTATATACCCAAATATAAGACAACCCCCAAACTACAGCATGTTTTCAGGAAAAAAAAATAATTATTGTATTAAACACATGCCAACAAATTAGATATAAAATTGAAAATATGAATGTTACAAAGGATTTCAACGACCACTTTTGAAATACTGTTAACAGTTTATGTACAAACAGAAATAAATACCTAAATGGATGCTTCTGTAACTGTTGGAAACTGTTATAGAGTATCATTATGATGATGCATCATCTTCATTGTTGTCATCTTCACTGCTGTCGACTTCAGCTTCAATTGCATCATCTTCCCACGTGACTATCTTCACTGCCATCCAATGCATTAGATATGCAACATTTCTTAAAGCTTCTATGATCACTTCCGATAAGATTGTGTCCCATGCAGCCTTTATCCACTGACACAAGACTGCTATACTTGGTTTTCTGATTTTGCCTGTTGGTGTTAGAGCATGGTTGCCTGCCAAGAGCAATTCAGAGTACAGCACTTTTAGACTGTCTTTAAATGGTTTGTTGACACACACATCTAATACCTGCAGCTTTGAAGTCATGACTCCAGGAATAATAACAAGGTCGGTGTTCATACCTTTAATACATGATTTCACCTCTGGCGTTACATGTCCTTTGAATGCATCTAACACTAACATCTTTCTTCTTTAAAAGTGCCCCAGGCCTTCTATCCCAAACTGCCTTTAACCAGTCTTGCATCAACTCACTTGTCATCCAACCTTTTTTTTGACATCTCACTATTTGCCAGAAGGCAATTTTTCTTTAGGCATAGTTTTACGGTTAGGAATGACAAAAGGGAACAATTTTCTACCATCAGCTAACACTGTAAGGATCACTGTTATCCTCATTTTCTCATTGCCCCTCGTCTTCACATTAACTGTTTTAGTTCCAACAGCATCTACTGAATAATTTGAAGGCATATCAAAATAAACAGGCATTTCATCAGCATTTAAAATGTAAGTAACATAACTCGCGGAACCGTTCGTCTTACTTAAAAAAATAATCACAGCAAAGTACTTTATACCTACATTAATGTTTTCGTACAAGAAAATAATTGATAAGATGGGCGCCATCTTGTGCTATAGAACATTCCAAAAACATCGGTCGTAACATGTGCAGCCAGTAACTACTGCACAACCTGAAAACATTGACCTAAAATAAGTATGATTACCTAAAAATAAATGTATCTGAATATAAGGCGACCCCTTTGTTTTGAATTATCAATTATGGTAAAAAATGTCTTATATTCGGGTAAATACGGTGTGTGTTACTGAACTGAAAAACTTTGAAAACATTTCTGTTCAAGTGTTAAATGTTTTACAAATATTTTATGTGAATTATTGGTTCCCAGTTTTTAAATATGTCATTATTAAAGTTGCATAACACCCAGTTAATAAAATTAATGCACTACGAAAAATTAATTGGTCCTAAATTAAAGTCCAGCGTGATACCTTTAGTGAGGAAATTAAACTTGCTGAATAGTAAAAGAGTAGACGCCAGAATCCCCATGCACTAATATGCCTGCAGTGCGATACGAATCAAAAAATATAGTTTAAAAAACTAAAGAAACATGTTTTTAAAGATTATCAAACTAAAATGTTAAAAATAATTTTAAAATTAAATTATGACAGTAGTATATAAGCAATACTAGTATAAATGAGAAAAAAGCTTAAGGCGCTTTGTGCCATATTTTTTGTATATTAAGCGCCCCATGCTTTTTTTCTCATTTATACTAGTATTGCTTATATACTATTGTCATAAATTAAATTTTAAATTATTTTTAACTTTTTACAGGGTGTCCACACAAATCTGCAATAAAATTTCCCTGACTTTTCCCTGATTTTCCCTGACCAATTGATTTTTTTGAAACTTGCCTATTTCACCATTTTTGAACGAAATAAAGAAAATCCAGCCTCCACCATCCCCATAGCTGGCCTAGTTCTCTCTCCACTTTATTTATTTTTAGTTTAATTTTTATTTATATTTATAAAATTGAAAAATTATCACTACAAAGGCTAGAAAGCAACAACAAAATCAATAAAAATGCAACAAAACACAGTAACAATGAAAATAAATATAGTATGTAGTTAGAATGATATTGCACACTAATTTTAAATGGAATAAGCAATAGTCATTAATTAGTAGTTTTTAGTCTTTAAAACACTGATTTAAAGAACTTGATACATTAATGATAGCTTCTATTTATTTTTCATATTCTGAAGAAGTTTTTTCTTGCGTTCAATTTCGATGTCTTCTTTCTCTCACTCCAATTTCATGATTTTCTTCTTTTCTTCTAGCTCCCAAAGCTGTAGCTCAATTTTCCTTTTTCCTTGCCGTTGTTTCTCTTCTTTTGCATTCAACTCATTTTTATTTTCCAAATATGCTTAGTATCTTCACCTTGAAGCTCGCACAGAAACAAGCATGCTTCTTGTAATGGTCACCTCTTGTGTTCCACCCATATTCTTCACAGCATCACAAATAATACGTTGAGGCACTAAGAGATTCTTCCAATAAATTTTCAACAAGGAGAGACTTGTTTATTGAGAAGCCACTTTCCACGTAAGCATTCCCATGTGACAAGATGAAACAGAGTTTCAGACTTGCCACAAATCCTCAAACCTCTTGTCATTGCCAATAAGTGAATGAAAAAATTCATCTAGGCCAAGAGTATCATTGTTGTGAGTGGCAAAATCTGTGAAACTCTTTTTCCATGTCTCCGATTGAGCTTCTGCAGTCAGAGTAACATACTGCTTTTTGGCTCTTATCAGCCAGCTTTTCCGAGATACTTTTGACACCATGCAACTCTTCAAGAACAGTGTCGACTCTCTTCAAACCCAAACCTGACTGGAAGAAAATTAACCTTTGGATCGAAGCAAGTTAATCCTCGTACAAGATGTGATTTCAGAGGGCTTTTCATTTTTAACTTTTCTACAATGCTGACAAGAAATTTTTGAATATCATTTTTAAACATAAGTTTCTTCTTGTCAGAACACTTTACTTCTTTAAGCATCTTTTTGGCAGCATATCCAACATCAACTTTCTCTATAGGTATTAGATTTTCATTGTTGGACAAATCTAAAGTCATCATTTTGAATGCTGTACTGGCTTCAGCAATTACTTCTTGCTTGACAAATCTCATTAGGAGATTCCTAACAAGTTCTTGAAGTGCTGTGTAAAGGAAAGGCACCAAAGGTTTCTGACTTTGAAACCAAACCAAGAAAGGTTCACACTCTGATATTAGACTTTTGAAAGCTGTCATCCTGACTTTCAGAAGAGGGTCAGCCATAGCTTCTTTGAGACATTTGTAATTATCATTTCCTGGAAGTGATTTTTCTTCAAGAAATTTCTGAACATTGTCATATATTTTCAGTGCTCGTTCAACACAAGCTCCATTTTCTAGCCACCTCACAGAAGTAAACTTAAAGGTAAAGTCTTTATTCTGTGTAATGTCTATGTACTTTGCTCGCCATGCTGGACTGTCTTTGAAAAGACCATACATGGCTCTCAGAACAGAATTAACATCCCAACCAGCTGTTTGATGACCAGTCTTTACAGCTCCATTAACTGTATGTAAACCACAGGTGCCAATATCAAGGAGAGATTTTCCATCTGGATTGTCATCTTTCAGTTTACTTTCAAGTTTCTTATAAAAACTATGATTTACGTTTGGCCCATCCATCGAAACTTGCAACAAGTTTTCTAAAGGGAGCATAAGGCCATCAGAGAATCCTGCCAACAGATGTACAGCAGTTGCACGTCCTAAGAAAACACTGTTCCAATAACGTGTGCAAACTCTTTGTTGGTTGACATCCCAAAAATGTACAAACATGTCCATTTGACCTCTCTGCACTACCTTATTAAGTGATTCATCAAAACACACTACATAATCACTGCAGTTGTTCAAGTCAGACTTCAAACAATCTATGAAATAAGGGGTTAATCCATGATTAATTACATACGAGTCTTTAGTTTTTTTCATTGAGAAATTCTGAGCAATTTTGCTATCGTGAAACATTCTTCGGAAAACAGATGCACTTCTGTCACAAGCGTATAAAGACATCTTCCCTGAAACTACTTCCAGTGCCCACATTATTTCTGCTGATGTAACATCATCATCATTCACTGTGAAAGTCTTCACATTAGTTTGCTGCAAGACTGGAGTTAAAGAACTACTACAGGATGAGTCTGACGTTGAAGATGGATTTGATGCACGTGAGCTACATGATGGAAATGAAGGCACTTCACACTGCTCAGTTCTAGCGGATTTGGTGAAAAACGAAATTTTGGGTTGCAAACATGTACTTTGAGCATTTTTCACATGCTTTGGTCCCTTAGCATGAGAAATAACAGACTGTCTCCCCATATTACTAAGCTTGAAAGATTTCATGCACACTTAACAATAAGCTAGTGAAGAATCTCCAGGCACTAAGTCTAACCATTGTTTATTAAATGTACACTGCTTAGCCATGGTTCCTTCAACTATAGAAAAATGATGCCATGACACAAAAATTGACAGAACCAGGTTTACACCACCTGATGGAGCAGTTCAGTTTTTATTTTCACTAGTAGATCACACTTTTTCAAAACCTGAAACACGTCACCAAAAGAAATCATTGACATTAAAAATAAATACACAATCAAATATATTTGTTGTCTGTTTGCATTTCAGTTCTTGTAATCTTCAATTCAAAATAAATATGAAAATTTTATCATGCAGAAGTCTGCATTGTATTATTTAACAGTTTCTGGGAAAGACAAGGATACAAATACATGCATATACAGGTTACCACAGTAAAGTTCCTACCACTGCATGGGCAGACTTTAATAAAATTACAATAATCATACTCAACTGCATTACAAAAAATTCAAATTCAAACAAGACCTTGCATACACCATTACATTGTGTGCGACTGTGTCTCAAACCATGACCTGAAACCAAAATGCTTTCACAGTCTGGGTGATGGCAGACAGGAGCATGACATTTCCCCCTCAAATTGCTATCATTGGGGAATCTCCATGACTTTTCCATGATCTAAAGTGAATTCCCTAACTTTCCCTGACCAACTTCAACTTCCCTGACTTTTCCCGAATGTGGACACCCTATTTTTAGTTTGATAATCTTTAAAAGCATGCTTTTTTAGTTTTTTAAACTATATTTATGTATAATTATCATAGGGAAATGAGTTACCGACACTACCTATTACCATCTGAGATAACTATTTGGAGTTGCAACGTCACAAAGAAATGGTAAAGTCTCTCCGAATCATTTACAGTTACATGTATGGATATAATCTTAGAATTTACCGGAAAAAAAAAAACATTTTTTTTTGGCGTGGCCGGGAGTAGAACCCACAATCGCTGAATCCGAAAGCTGACGTCACAGAAGTCGCGCCTTAGACCGCTCGGCTAACGAACGTAATGAAATTGGTGGGACATTTTACAGTGATGAGCCACTCACTCTTAGTCGAAAGAGTTACAGACGGACAGACAAACAAACATAAAGGTGAAGCTAATATAAAGCATGTAAAAAGCAGAAAATGTTAGTATAGGTAATGCTGTCATCGGAGAATCAACCTCAAACTATACGCAAAGCTACGATAACCTCTGGAACAGTATTTCCTGACGTTTCTCATAACAATAAAAATAACGTAGAAATATAGTGCAAATTAGGGTCTGAGTGTTTTAGGCAACATTCTGCTGTGTTTGGTGACACTCAGCATGACTTGACTGTAACAGATAAATGTGATTTAGATGAAAGTTTTTTCGAACCAGATGAGTCGGAAGCAGAATCTGAGAGTGAGAACGATGACACAGACGAAGGGGAAATGTACAAGACATTCTGTTCTCAAGCAGAAAAAAAGCCACAAAAATATTTCATTGTTGCGTGGACGTGGTTACTGGTCATTTTTAAAAGTGTAGTGACTGAAGGAATGAAATACGAAACCTTATGACTGCAAGGGCGCTATGGTTTGTATAGAAACTGTGTGCGCTTGTGGAAAGATATTTTCATTGCATTCTCAACCTGTTATTGGTAAAAGACCAGAGAGGAATGTGGTAATTGCTTCATCACTTTATTTGTCAGGAATTTTATTCAAATCTTTAAAATATTTTTGTAGTTGTATGGGTATTGCCATATTTTCAAGAACAACATATGATAAGATTATCAACGAAAATGTGTTGGTGCGGTCTACTTCTCTTGTCTCTAGTATGTAGGAGGCTATGCTGTATGTATGCAGCAGAACAGTGTATTATCCCACTTACACTTACATACTTGATTGTAGACTGTAGGTTCACTTGCATGTAGTAGTATTCTTGTAACACTACCTGTGTTATTTCCCTTAGCTTATACATAACTGATTTAAGTGAATACCAAAATGTGGTGGACAGAAACTGTATAAAAAATATATATATAGAAGTTTAATTGTTGTAATAGATGGTAAGTAAATTCCAGGTGATTTAATATTGTTTGAAACAGGATTGAGAAGACAGAATAGGTTGTAAATCACTATGGCTGGAGTAGATAAAATAATGGGTAGATAGAATGATTGAAATCAGAAGTGTGTGTGTGTGTGTAGCTTGCAACTGAGACACAACAATATATATTAAATAATAAAACAACACACTTAAACCAATACACTGAAGAATATTAAATACACACAAAAAAACACAATACAATAACAATTTCAGTTGCAAAACACTATGGATTGAAACTATATTGTGTGCTGGGATATGGCAGTGCAGATTGAGAAAAAAAATTATTACTATTGTTTATTGTGGCTTTCCTGGTTATGTATAGCAGTTTTAAAATACCGGATATAGGGCGGCACGGATGTAAAATAAATACAAAAGTTTATTTAATTCAAAATATGGTTCGTAAAAGGTCCGTTGAGGAAAATCAGTTTAGGTGGGGAAAATTCAAAATTCACTCAACTTATAGTTTATCAGTTGCGGTCAGAATCTAGGAAAAAATATTATTAACTCAGTTTTCTCAAGTCTTTCTTACTTATGCCTCGGCTATAACTCAGGGTTCACATAAGTTCCATCATCATACATCTGAGTAGAATAATAATGTAATTACTGTAGGAATTCCAATTTAATTAAATCCAATGTTCAAAACGTATTTTAAACTGCCAACAATATACTGGAATGGCTTTATAATGGTTCAAAATATCACCAAGGGCGTTTTTACATAAGTCCGTTATAAGGGACGCTACTATGGCGAGATGGCTAATCTTAAGCTTCCAAAATAGGCCTCAAATTGAAGCTGAAGATAACTTATCTCATCGGCGCAGGAACACGTTGCAAACACTCGCACCTGGAGTTTCAACAATGCTGATTATCTTAATACACTTATTTTCCTGATTTTACAACTTTGAATTAAATTTAAGTTATTTTCCTGAGGCCGGCGTCGGGATAATCCCAAACGAAGAGATACCTTTTTTAAAAAAAACAAAAATATTATGTGCAGTACAATGTTCATATATGCTAGGCTGTAGCATGACAGTTCTGTAGTTCTATCGTTAAGCAGTTCACTCGGGACGTAACTCCTACAGTATTATTAAATAATCACAGTAGTAATAATAATAATAACATATGCATAAATATTAATAAACTTAATAAATAGTTTATTTTATCTGTACGGCGTACAACGTAACCGTACAGTGTGGAAAAACGAGAGAGACACAAACATTCAAAAACTAAAAAACAATGAAAATGTTTGGCTAGCAGGCGACGGACAGTTTGACTCTCCAGGGTTTTGCGCAAAATATGTAGTATATACTCTAATGCATTTGCATAAAGGGGTTATCATAGATTTTCAGCTTTTGCAAAAAGGTATGATGAAGGGGGATCTAGAAAAAAATGCTTGATGTAAGTGTAAAATTACAAAATTACATGACATTATTCCATGTAGTGTGTTTTGATAACTAAACATAATGGATGCAAATAAATATCACGAACTTAAAACAAAAAATACATAACTGGGAAAACTTTGTAGCTGAACTTTCAAACCACATGAATAAATTTTGGAAAATAGCTTAGTACTAAGAAACACAACTAAAAACACAAACTCCAACCCAGTTCAATCCCCGACAGGTGCAATTCTTTAAGATCCAATTGACAAGTCAAAGGCAATAGCCGATTGCTACGAGCAACAGTTCACGCCAAATAACGACATAGGGGACCCGGTTTTTACGCAGGAACTGTTAGAAAACGTAAATAAATTCATTCCAACTCCCGCAACCTCCATTCCCGATCCAATCACTCTCCCAGAACTAATCAGCATTATTAAACATGTAAAACAAAATAAAGCCCCGGGAGAGGATAGAATTACATACCAACTCATCAAAAATCTGCTAATAAATGCACTATCCGCAATAACATATATTTTCAATGCTATACTCTCGTACCAGCACTTCCCCAGCACCTGGAAAACAGATAAAGTTATTACTCTTCCGAAACCCAAAACTTTCTGAAAACAGACGCCCTATTTCACTACTCAGCTCACTCAGTAAAATCTTTGAAAAACTTATTTTAACCAGGCTCCAAACCCACGCGGCAGTGCACAAAATAATCCCAGACACCCAATTTGGTTTTCGCTCAGCTCACTCCACAGTCCATGCACTCACAAAATTTACCACAGAAACCTTGGCTCCCATGAAGAAAAAAGAATTCACTATTGCTGTATTTTTAGACGTCGCTAAAGCTTTCGACACAGTCTGGATCGCAGGGCTCATACAAAAACTAATATCCTTCAATTTCCCGGACTGATACATTCATTTATTAAACAGTTACTTTCAGAATAGAAAATTTCACGTAACAATAGACAAATGTCAGTCTTCTACCAGGCCAATTACAGCAGGTGTACCGCAGGGCTCGGCAATTTCATGATTCCTATACAATATTTACACGGCAGACATCCCAGTTACTCACTCCACCATCCAAATGTATGCTGATGACACAATCATTTTCACACAATCCTTACCTTTCCTACCCAGTCCGCACACAACTTCAACTAAATGATTTAGAACATTGGTTCACTAAATGGAAAATTAAAACAAACCCAGCCAAGTCCCAGGCACTAAACTTTCACCCGCAGGCTCAAAGCTTCTAAAAACGTAACACTAAATAATATAATACCTTATACTGAAACAGCCACATATTTAGGCCCTATCATCGACAGTAAACTTCGTTGGAATACACACATACACAAAGTGCAGGGAGCAGCAATGACCAAACTATCCCTACTATACCCTATACTAAAGAGCAATAAACTTCCACGTCACTTAAATATACTCCTTTACATTTCTATTGTCAGGTCTGTGTTTATGTACCGTAATGAAGTCTGTGGAAATGTTACAAATTATCAAAAACAAATACTTCAAGTAATACAAAATAAATTTCTCAGAATAATCTGTGATGCTCCCACTTACACAGTAGGCTTAAACTTCCTCTCATAAAAGATTATTATAGAATTTATTATTACGGAAGTGCAAGCTAACCCAGAAATTAAGCGCCTAGGTGACTACAACCCCGATATAAATCGCCGTTTAAAACGCCCAAAAATGACTCCTAAATAATATTTAAAATAGCCACAAAAACTCTGCGCCCTCTCACATTTAAAAGCTCAGTTATTATTATTAATATTATTTTATTATTAATTACAATCATCTTATCGTTAAATTAACATTAATCACGTGACACCGAATAACTGTCTGCCCTTGGCGCCACCTACATCCTAATTCTAGACGTAAATATTTGAGAATCTCAACAAACTTTCGGCAAACTCTATGACATGCCACAAGGCCAGACCTACTTTTTCCAAATTTTACTAGCCACCACCGGGGCAGATGATGTTTTACTCTGCCTCCCCTTCCTTTCCCTCACAGGACAGGAAGGGGGACTGAAACTGTAGCACTCAGTCCTCCTCTCCGCACACACAGCTGGGAATCAGCCCGTACAGTTCTAAAGATGAGGGGGGAGGGGAGGGGCTATCCCTTCCATTCCCTCCATCTAACTAATGATGACCACCTGGGAGGACAAGAGCCCCTGTCGGGCTCGTACCTCCCCCGCGCTGAGGGACTGCGCCCCAGTGATGATCAACCGGCTTAGCCAAAACTGTACTAGAACTAGCTTGGTATATCGGTCAAATGGCCTTCGGGGTTTTGAAAATAAACAAACAGTATCAACACGGCTGCCAAGTGGTGTGTGGAACATGTCAAATGTTTGATAGAAAATTACGAGAAATACCCTTGTCTTAAAACGTGAAAAGTCCCACATATCACAATAAACATGCCAGGAATGAAGCGCTGGCAGATGTAGCAAGAGCTGTTTCAGGGTTGAGGCCCCGCACTTCTGCCGATGAAGTGAAAAACAAGTTTGCGAAACTGCGTTCGCACTTCGTCACTGAATTCATCAAAAAGAAAAACTCAAAGAAGAGCGGGATTGGTACCGATGAGGTAAGCTTAATATTTAAGTACGTAGTCGTTCAATCAAGTTTCTCCTGAATTACTATGTAGTAAGTAGGCTACTGCACCCTTGAGGTTATGATTCAATCTAGGCCTGTTTTGAAATCCATAGGCTCATTTACAGTATATTAATTTATATAGAGTACATTGCTTCGAGTTATAAATATTGAAGTAACAATTAAATTTATTTCATAAAATGATCGCCCAATATTGTGCTATAATTTGTACATATGCATGCACAAACCAGTCTTAAAAATGTGCAATATAAAATTTAGTGTTGGTATGTATTAGCTTAGAAATGTTTATCCTTACGTTTGTGGTACAAAATGTTTGTTGCCAAAAGCCATCTGATAATTCAGGATTTTCAGTAAATCTGCACCTGCAAAGTCCTAACACCGGATTTTCCTAATAATATCTACCCCCAACCACATTATTTCCTTTTTATCATAAACCATTTAGAATTTTAAAACCGCATGGGGGTAACTATTAACATATTAATTTTTTTATAGTATGAAACAGAACTGGGTAATTTCATTGTTCATTGTAATCACTAATTTTTCTGTAAATGAAACTTAATTTTTTTCCAACTTACTATCATAACTCATTTTTATATTACATTTTGTTATGTACATGTATCATGTACTTAAAATTCAAAATATACACAATCATGCTATATATATCAATGGTATAGAATAGTATTGTGAAAATTACAGATGTTTTACCACCATTTTCGAACTGAGGATTTAAAAAATTCTCATATTTTACCATAATTATTGTACATGCCAGAAAAACACAGAAATTAATTTGTGCAACAACAGCCTAAGTAAATTCCTTTAAATAATGTGTGTATAACATAAATATATTATATCTACATGTTTATCAACTTATACACGTTAAAAAAAAAGGTACTGCAAAACTGTTCCTCAAAAATCAATCCAAAAATTGTTTAATTAGGATAAGTTAAGATTTTACAGCCCTCCCCTAGCTGTGTAAATCTTCATTTTTAAAGGTCTATAAAATTAAACTTGATATTGGTACACTATAGCGAGGTACCCCATCTTGACAACCGTCTTGTGTAGTACCAACAAGCATACATGATTCATATTTATATCGGTTTCTGTACATTTTACAGCCCTCCAAACATGTCATTTTATTTCGCCTAGGTGTAAATTGTCATGTTTAAGGGGCTATAAAATAACACTCAAAATTGGTACACTATAGCGAGGTACCACACAATGACCACCGTCCTGTGTAGTACCAACCAGCATTAGATTCATATATGTATCTGGTTTTTGTAAATTTATAGCTCTCTAAACTTGTACTTTTATTTCCCCTGGGTGTGTAAATTGTCATTTTTAAGTGCAGTAATATTAAACTCGATATTGGTACACTATAGCAATGTACCACAATTTGACCACCGTCTTGTGTAGTACCAACCATTTTGAAATTTATCGTAAATCTTGCGGTCCACGTAATTTCTACAAGCTTACGCCATAATTAAATGAATAATGACATCCTGTTTGTTTACGAACACTGGAGTAGAATGTGTACCTAAGGTGGTCAATGCTCTCAACGATTACAAAGTGCATACGTTTTGACATGCTAACTTTTTCAAACTTCGTACAAGCAGTTTAACTTGCACGCCATATCAGCTGCTTCGTGTCTGCTTGGCCGCACCATCGAGCTACCGATAAGATCACACCGCACGTGACTATCCGAGGCTGCATCGAGATCTTGGTAACCCAATGGAACGAGCTGCGACGAGTGCACTATCTTTGTAGAAAAAACCATGTTTTTCTACTCAGGCGTATCAACAGTGGCGTCAGCCCGTTACAGAGCACGTCGCAACATACAAAAAGTTGAGATCGCAACGGATTTCTCACCTTTGTATAATGCAAGCCTGAAAGCCTGTTGCACTTAGCAACGCGCATGTAGACATTATTTTTAATTAATTAACCACACATGACGCACACGCGCTGAACTTCCGTGAAATTCTCAATAATATTATTATGGACAACCACTAACATTAATACCGAGCGATACGGTTATCGTTATCCTCATTCTGCATCGGAACGATTTTATATTTATCAAATTCCCATTAATATCATACTGGACAACCACTAAGATCCGAGCGATACGGTTACCGTTATCCTCATTTTGCAACGGAACTATATTTTTACATTTACCTTATCGTCCGGCTAGAAGGTAAATTCCACCGGGATTTACAAAATCAACATAGCAACTACCCCATGTAGTTATTGTAATAGTAGATAGGAAAGGCCGATTCAAGGACAGGCTTGGGATTAAGGATTGCTGGAGGCCGCCATCTTGGATGACGTCATCTAATCCATCCGCCATTTTGTATTTCTAGAAATTTCCACTTTGAATCGTGACGTTACCGTTGCACTTTTCGTCACGGCCGCCATCTTGTATTCGATTTTATTTTCGAACTTCAACTTTTAGAAGTTTGATGTAAATATCAGCCACCATCTTGTGTCGTCTGCTGGTGGTCGCCATCTTGTGACGTCATATAGTTCTGGTGGTCGCCATCTTGTGACGTCATATAGTTCTGTTGATCGCCACCAGGTAGCAGCAGGGATTATTTTTTCTTTAACTAAAATATTCTAATGGATGAGGCTGGGATTTGATCCGTGGGACGTGAAAACGTCGAGGTTATAAAGCAGGCACCTTACCAACCAGACCACGAGACCAGTTGGGATAAAGGGGAATAAATAATCTATATATGGTACATACTGACGGCAAGTTTATGAGAAAAGGGGGGAGGGGGGGTTTTGCCTTCCTTAATGCATACCTAAAAAGCCACATTTGAAATTCAAATTATTATACCGCCGCCATCTTTACTTTCAGCACAGACTACCAGACATTACCACCAGATCACATCACATCACATCACATCACATCACATCACAGTTTTTAGTGTAGTTAACCATGATGTAAACATACTCTATTAGGTCGAAAGGTGTCACTGTTAATGCACTGTTAATCGTGTAGTTAACTGTGATATAAATATACTCTATATGTGAAATGGACAGGGGGAAAAAATCAATGTGAAATTTTATTATATTCCTGTAAGTTTTACATTTCATATACATAAATTATGTGCACGCCTATTTTTTCCCCATGTGAGCCATATTTGCAAAGCTTGGGTTTCTGAATAATTGACAATGTTTGAGGACAGTAATCTTTGAGTGTGTGCCGGAAATTAGGCATTTCGACACATTTTTTTTCTAATTTTATATAATTTAAATTATTTTTGGAAATTTTATTTGCCCTATAATTTGGTTACTAAAGGGCGATTTACACTTTGTTAGTCTGGTGTATTCCCCTAAGTTAAACTTTGTGCCAGTAGTCTGAAGCACCTTTCCCACAGACCTATAGGATCTTTTGCAGATCTAATACTTTGCTGGCAGCCAGTTTAAAATTTCCCTCGCTTACAGGCACGTCCCAGGCCTGTAACGTTACTTCACTTCATGACTAAAACCGCCTACAGCAGCTCTGGACGACCTTTTACCATTTCTCAGAGACGAGCTGACCATAGCCTTTACTGTCACGAATACGTATTACGTTCACTCCCCTGGAAGCACGTTATGGACGCTTGTTCCCAGCGTCGTTGCGTTTTCCCCCCCTCTTGAGTTCTAAGAATTCGCTAAAGACCAATGACCGGTCATACACCCCAGCAGACAGCAACCGTCTCCAAGGACGCCTCGCATAAAAAATGTGTGTGCCAGGATGGACCACCCCACGACATCTCGCGGCAGAAACAGTAACTTATTATCTTGGCCGCCAGTGTAGCACTAGACTGCGCCCTTTATTTCCCTTGGTAAAGCAGACGCCTTGGGCGAGTCGATTCTTTTTACCTCAGACACCCCTCAACAGGTAGCGCTAAAGTCGGCCAGTGCTACCAACTTCGAGACATCAGTCAAGAGTTTTTTTATGGCCCTCACTCAGGGAACTTCGGGACCTTTCGGTCCGGACTCCCAGTCACCCCCTCCACTTTTGATAAAAGACTTACTTTCAATTACGAGACGCGGTTCTCCGCGAGACACTTTGCGTCGCGACTGCAGACGGGCCATTTCGCGATTATCGGCGAGTCGACGAGACACTGCAAGACTTCCATTCGGCCGCAACCGACTATATAGTCGCTTAAATAAGGGATGCTATCCCTATAATCTTCTTTATGTAGTTTAGTCCGTCTGCGTAGTACAAGTGTAATAGTTATTTTTCTTTTAAATTATTTCTTTTGAAATGAAGAAATCAACCCCGCCCAGCCGCGTAATCGCGGGATCCAGTTCCTGGCTGGCGACGCATCTGTAAACCGAAGCCAACTCTCCTGTCTGACAGGGTCCGAGAGCCAGACGCCGAATTGGCATTTTCATCTCCCTTCCACAACAGGACACAAGCGCCCTGGCATCATGTCCCCACATGATCTCCGGGAAACGAAGCCGCGACCTCCGGTGCTTCTGTATCTTTTGGCCCTTTTTTGAACTTTCTTTAAATTACGCCGTCAAACAAAGTTAATCATACAAACATAATTTCTGGACTTTAAGCATATATCCTGGGATTATTTAAACATATTTGTATTTTTTTATTGGTTCATATATTTTTTAGTAAATAAAACTTTTGATAATTCCATGTACGGCCGGCCAATTAATTTTTTTTTTAATATACCTGAGAGCTGTTTAAGAATGTAATTAATATTGTACGTTAGTATTTTCTTGTATCTGTTATAAGTTTCCTCAGTATGGAGTAATTATATTTCAGACGAAATCACACCTTGTTTTTTTGTTCATTTCTAATAAACTGGTGAAACCTAAAGATTCACCTAGCAAGGCAAAGATGGTAATCAGACCGTGGTTTGCTGCTACAAAAATAATAGTTAGCATGGTTTGAACCTTGCTACAAGTGATGATTTAGGAATGTGCTTTTTTATCATAAAATATAAATAAACTGTAAATAGTCAAAAGAATGCTCCTTTAATTTGTTAATTCGTAATGTTTATTTTTATTTTAACTTATTTAGTTAAAGCAATCTTAAACTGTTCTTTGGGGGGAAAAAACTGGTGCAGGTTCGTCCCCGACACGCTTATGTGGACGTAAAAACTGCTCGGAATACTACGCCAAGTTACGATAACCATGCAATCTGTTTTGTGGCACCCTAACCAAAACTCGCCCACCAGCAAGTTTTTAATATGGGTGATTAGAATTTTACATGTATTAAATTAAAATGTAAATGCAGCATCCAGTTTATCTCAATATTTGTTGCTTTGGGAGGCTAGCAATGTTGTGTATAAATCCTTAAGTATAAGTTCACTTAACATTTGCAGTGACGCACGAAGCAATGCTGTGCAGGCCAAGACAGTCTTAATAGGTGCGACAGTTCATAGCACGAGTTCCACTAGCAAAAACCATTGCGGCTTAAATGTTGAAATCCTGGCAATGCTTCATAATTGTGTGACAAAAATACAAATTACGTCTAAAATCCATATGGTAAAGTCCATGTCAAAGAGACAGCAAACAAACCTCAACATTCACAAATTATAGGGCTGCGATAGCAATTCCCCATATGCCACATATGATACAGCCCACAACTGTAGAATATAAAATATAACACTGTCATGGTTGCTACAGAACTAGAAAACAAGTTGCATATAATTCAAACAAAGCTTTGTTTTAATGCGCTCGTGCCGCTACCGAACCACTCCGCTAAAAGGCTGCTGCTTAAGGCACACGGCAACTGCAACTTTTTTTTTACTTGGTCGACAATTGTCCGTTACAACCACCCACCATATCTTGTGGCCAATCCAGGCACTCGTTTGTTCACTAGCGAACCCAGACCATCATTTAGTGTTTTGCTCCTTTTTAATTTGCCCTTGAGACTTTGTATTATGTTCCATTCCATGCAGTGAACTACAGAACAGGCATGGCGTCGTTTATCTTTTGAAGGCTATTTTCACGTGGAATAAGGTGAGTACAAAGCTTATTACGTGAATTTAAAGGCGTTGATTCAGGTGAAGTTAGTATTGATGCGATCATAAGAAAATACAGTGCATTTTGATAGAGGCAATACCAATTCTCATTTTGAAAACTGATACGAAAAAACATGGCATTTGTGTGGGGTTATGTTTTTGAATTTTTGCTACCTATTTTTTAAATTACTTTTTTTTTCAACCGTTATAATTCGTGAGTTCTGTTGCATGACACTCACATTGTGTATAAAAAAATATACATAACTGAAAATGATTTTCCCCAGAATCGTTAGTTAAGATTTGTAAGAGTATTGCATGTTGTAATGCTGCTATTGAATTCTCTAAGTAGGCCCGTTATATTGCTAGGTGTGAATTTGTAATAGTTTTTGTATTTGTGTAGTTATATTTTTTTAGGAATTCATAAACAATAATGTTTTAACCTAACCTTAAAATATTAATAAATACTTTTTTTTTAGCTTAGAGAAGTCGAAGAAAACTACTTTTAAGGAGAATTGGCTCAAGAAGCCACAATTTCAGCATATCAAACCCTCTGCTAAAAACATAAATTCTGTGTACTGCACTTCGTGCTACTAAAGTATTCAACTCAGCAATATGGGTCGAAGAGCTCTCACCAGCCATGTCGAAGGAAAAAAACACATTCGCAATTCTGCCGGTCAAAATAACACCAAAAAAGCCTTATTTTACCTCATGTTGAAATTTTAAAATTACATTTAATCATATGCACGTTAATATTTATGGTATGTACTTCAAAAGAAAGTCGGGGAATTTTTCTCTTAAATTTCTGGAAAACAGAGAAAAGTCAGGGAATTCTAAGATTACAATTCACAAAATAATCCATTAATAATTAACAGCCAAAAGGTTAGGTGAGGGTTAAAGTGATGGCCTGATGGCCACTTTGACATAATAGTTTTTAAATGACTTTTAATTAATG